>NC_079193.1:132872812-133482870 GCF_029499605.1 Hyla sarda | reverse complement strand
TGTATAGTAGTACAGTTAAGGTTATTGTGTAACATGCTGGGAGTTGTAGTTTTAGTTCGTGTCAGCTGCAGAGCTATAGGATGTGTCAAGGAATACAGGGAATTGCAGTTATTAACTACAACACCCAGCATGCCCTGATGCAGCTTATGACTCTGCAGCTGACCCAAACCAAAACTACAACTCCCAGCATGTTACACTTAATAGTTCTACAGTTTAGGTTATGGTGTAACATGCTTGAAGTTGTAGTTTTGGTTCGGGCGTGTTTGCATGCATCCGTGGGGCTCTTGGTCGGCGGGCGAGTATGAAGGGGGCGGGATTCTGGGGGTGCAATTTAGTGTGGGTGGCCAGAAGCCACTAAAAATAAATTAAAAAAATTTGATAGCACAACTGGGAGCAGCACTTGTCAGTCTGCCCCTGTAAAAAACATACATGCATACACATATCATACATACACATATACATACACCGGCCACTGCCCTCTATATCATACATTACATACATACATCGACACATCATACATACACCCACTGCTGCCCCCCTCCCACATCATACATTACATAAACACATCACACATACACACATCATATTTACACATCACACATACACTCACACCATACATATACACACATCATACATACACCCGCCGCTGCCCCCCCCCCCCATCATACATTACATACACACATCACACATACACCATACACCCATCATACATACACCGGGCTGCTGCCCCCTATATCATACATTACATACACACATCACACATAGACACATCATAGATTACATACACACATCACACATACACACACATACACCGGGCTGCTGTCCCCTATATCATACATTACATACACACATAGACACATCATACATTACATACACACATCACACATACACCATACACCCATCGGGCTGCTGCCCCCTATATCATACATTACATACACACATCACACATAGACACATCATACATTACATACACACATCACACATACACCATACACACATCATACATACACATACACCAGGCTGCTGCCACCTATATCATACATTACATACATACATAATACATAGACACATCATACATTACATACACACATCATACATACACATACATTACATACACTGGGCTGCTGCCCCCTATATCATACATTACATACACACATCACACATAGACACATCATACAGACAACATACACACATGACACATACACCATACATATGCACACATCATACATACACCTGCCGCTGATACACCCCCCCCCTAATCATACATTACATACATATACATACATACATACATGCATGCCGGTGTGAGGTAAAATGCCCAGCCTGTGCAGTGCAGTTCAGTATGTCTCCTCACAAACGTCCTCTCCCCTCCCCCCGCTCTGTGTTTTCCCCTTGAAAACTTTAACCCCTCCCCCCCCGTGATAAGCGAGGTCCTGTGAAGACAGAGCAAGGGAGGGGAGGGGCTTTGTACGTCCTCATTCTCCCCCTGTCTTCTTGTATTCAGAGCTGCGCTCTCCATCCTCCGGGAGGGGGATGAGGGGGTGTGGCTTAATCATCTCCTGCAGACCGTCCTCGGGCTCTGCCCTCGCTCTTCCCCGCTCTAGCTTCGGCAAAGAGAGAGAGCGGAGGGGAGATCCCCTCACACCGGCTGGGGGGGGGCTCTGAGCAGCGGCTCCCGGCTACTGAAATCAGCTGGGGGCCGCTGTGAGGTGAGATGGGTTCGGAAATCTCACACCGCCGCCCCCTCCATACACCCTGAGCGCCGGTGTGAGGTGTAGACTTGCATCCGCTCCTGCGCCTCACACCGGCATTAAAGAAAAATAAGGGGAAGTCGGTCTGTCATTGCTAGCCCGATACAGGGCTAAATCTATGAAAAATTCACCTGCCCGGCGCCCAAAACTACTTGTCCCGGGCGTCGGGCGATAGGATTTCCACATCCCTGCAGGACTATAATCGCCATGCCTCTGCTAAAGCACTTCAATTGGGTGACAAAGTGTGGCTGCGGAAGTTTCCAAAAACCCATAAGTCAGTCTATCTGGGAGACAGAACCGTACACTGTGAGGGCCATACCCTATACAGATTCTGTTGTGTACAAAGTACAAAAGCATGGGTATGGGCCGCAAGTTGTTCACCAAAACCAGATCAAGGGTCTGCCAGTGCTCCCAGCACCATCTCCTCCAGCTGTCAGACCTGCGAGAGTACGTCCCAGTGAAAGGGATCCATCCATCTATGGATTTACCCATGTTTTCTACGAGTCAGCCTGTGATCTTCTGTGTCTCACCAACCCCGGGGCCAGTCCAACCGACACTAATCTCCACACCGGTCCCAGTCTTATCACCATTGGCTCCAGCTTATTCCCCCGTCTCTAGAGTGCAAAACCTGTCACCAGTCTCTCCACCTCTGCTGCCAGTGACTCCGAATCCAACTAGTCCTGGACTAATACCAGCACCCGAGTTCACTGAGGAAGAGCCAGCTGCCGTCCCAGAGGTTCCAAGAGCTCCCGAAGACATAGGCGTTTCAGACTCTCCAGAAGTGGTGTTGCGCAGAGCACAAAGATCAACACAAGGACAAATTCCCGCAAGGTAAAAAGATTAGCTCACAATATAGTGTATAAGGTTATGTACCACACAGTCAGTTCATATGTAAATGAAAGTCCAGAGAAGGTCGGCACTGCAAATAGGTAGTTGGTGCCCGAGGAACAAATATAGCAATGATCCAAATGAAGAAAGGGTCCTGGCACTCAATTGCTTGTGAAATCTCAATAATTTATTTATGCAACATGCATAGCATACAGGCAGGCTGTAAAAAATCTGCAAAATAGACACATTAACTCATGCAATGCCAGTAACTATACCTCTATCATTATAGTAGCTGTGAGAGCTCATAGTCATGGTTCATACCGCGCGGTTCCAGAGTCCCTAAATGGTGTATCCAAAAGGCTTCCTTCTGGATGAGCAATTTTTTAATATCGCCCCCTCTTCGTGGTTGCACAACTTCATCAATAACCTGATATTGTAATTGTGATATGGAGTGATTTTAACTTTTAAAATGTGCAGGAATGGGAAGAAGGAGGTTTTGACATCTGATGCTTGATTTATGCCGATTGATGTGGTCTCCCACACGTTGGGTAGTCTCTCCAACGTATAGGAGACCGCAAGGACATTTTATTATATATACAACATTGCGAGACTGACAAGTGAAAAACTTGGTAATAAAGAATTTTTTTCCAGTGTGGGGATGTAAAATTTGATTTCCTTTTATCACATTATTGCATTGAGCGCAATTCAGACATGGGAAGGTACCAGTGCGTTTTGTTTCTAAAAAGGTTTGCCTTCTCTTTTGTTTTCCACCAATGTCTGCTCTGATTAAAGTATCTTTAATGTTTTTTGGTCGTTTATTGCAGATCAAAGGGGGAGTTTTGAATTCTTCTATTTGGGGATATGATTTTTGGAGTATGTTCCAGTGGTTTCTGATGATGTTATCTATTTTGTATGTCAGGGGATGATATGTACGAATAAATGGAGTGATTTTGGATTCTTTACTACGAGTTATTTTATTTTGGGGGTAAGAGGAATGGAACATTTTTTTAGGGTAACCCCTTTTGCTAAATTTATCCTCCAATTCTCTAATTCTCAAAGTACGTAATTCTGTATCCGTCACTATCCTCTCTATTCTTTTTTTTCTGGGAGATAGAAATAGATTTTTTGATGGACGGGGGATGTGCACTTGTAAAATAAAGTAGGCTATTTTTAGCAGTAGGCTTACAATATAAATCTGTACAGAGGCCCCCTCTCCCATCCTTCTGAACTAGTGTGTCTAGAAAACTCACTTCTCGCTGGTCGGCTATCATGGTAAATTTCAACTCATGTCTTATATTGTTGATGAATGAAAAAAATTCATCCAATGTTGAACGTGGCCCCTCCCAAATGCATACAATGTCATTGACAAATCGTCGCCAAATCCTGGCATATTTTATAAAAAGATCATGTGTATATACATGTTGATGTTCAAAATAGGACATGTATGCATTTGCATATGGAGGGGCCACGTTCGCTCCCATCGCCGAACTCCTGCATTGTAAGTAGTATATATCCTCAAATAAGAAGTAATTTTCTCTCAAAACCGTATTCAATAGATCAAGAAAAAAAATCTTTTTGCTTTACATTGTATTCACTTTGATCAAGGATCCATTTGACAGCCTCATAGCCCCTATCATGTTCAATTGCAGTATACAAACCCAGAACATCAATGGTAACCAACCATGTATCTCCTGTTATGTTAGTTACCCCTGACAACACATTTAAGAAATCACCAGTATCCAGTAAAAAAGCTGCTGTCTTCTGGATTAAAGGAGTGAGCATTTTCTCTAATACTATAGACAGTGGGGAAAGCACAGAGTCCATGGAGGAGACAGACAATAGGGCGGCCTGGGGGATCGGTTAGGCTCTTATGCACCTTTGGCAAAATATAAAATACAGGTGTAATAGGATTCTGAATTTGTAAATAAGAGCACATCTTTTGATCGATCACCCCAAGCTCCCTATGTCTCTCTACCATGGTCCAAATTTTTTCCTGGATCCTACCCAGGGGATTATTTTCAAGGGGTAAATATGTATCAGTATCTGATAGCTGGCGCATCACTTCTTTTTTATAAGTGGTTGTATCCATAATAACAATCGATCCTCCCTTATCACCAGGTTTTATAGTAATGGTGCGATCAGCTGCCAGATCTGATAAAGCTCGTCTCTCTAATGTGGAAAGATTCCCATGGACTCTATGGTCCCCTTTTTTTATTTCTCTCACCAAATTATCAATGTCAGTTTTCACCAATTTACAATAAGTTTCCACAGGGTGATAATATTTAGGAGGCCTAAAGTGACTTTTTTGCTTCAAATTAAAGTCCTGCAATTTAAGGGTATCCGAAGATGGAACTGATTCCTCTCTGGTGAAAGAGTCATTTTAAAGTCTATCTGTGGAGAAGTGGGCTTTAAGGTGAATCATGCGAAAAAACCACTCCAAGTCAATATCAAGTTGAAAATTGTCTAATCTGTCCGTTGGACAAAACGAAAGTCCCTTCTGTAATACCCCTATCTCCACAGATGACAGGCACTTAGAAGAAATGTTAATAACAATATTTTCACAAGTTAAAGTCTCGATATTACCTGTGACCTCGTTATCACCGGTCAGGTCGGTGCGCTGATAATGGCGGCCTCCCAGCCTCCCTGGCGTCCTCGCCTTTGCTGTAAAAAAGGGGGGCGTCGGCGTGACTGGAACTCCCTTCCCGAGCTGGAGGAGGAGTATTCTCCCCTGCCTTGAGAGGAGGGTCCCCATTGTACGTTCCCGGAGGTATCTCACCATCGGTAAACTCGCTTGGTTAAATAATCTTCCGTATTCCTTAAGAATGTTTTCCTCTTTCTTTCCTCTATGTCCTTCCTCAAGGTAATCAGTTGTGCATCAAGATTTTCTTTAAGCTTAGTAAATTCCTCACTGTTCAAGGAGTCCCGCAGTATACAAAACCTACAGACTGTAAACCCCATGTTACATTCTAAAAGCAATCAACCCTGCCCGATGGTCCGATCTCTGCCCACAAGTCAAATGATGAGGGCGAGACGGATCATCGAGAGAGAGGATGAATTAGAACCGGCTTTGGATAAAATGATCAGAAATTTTTCTCAACGTGGCTATCCCCCCTAACTTTTGGAGGAAAGCAAACGGCATGTTATGCAGATGGACAGAACAAAATTGATTCATGAATCTAGAATCAAGTAATCTGTGCCCCGGGTCCCTTTTGTATCAACATATGGTGATCATTCTGGATCGATTTCCAGAGTGATCAACAAACATTGGAGATTACTGAGCGAGTCTATTCCGGAAATCCCCGAGATTGCAAGTTCACCCCTTATGTCATACCGGCAACTTCAGGGTTAAATTGATTAAAGCTGATATGTCCCGACAGACCTCCACTCAGCGTTACCTCACAGTACAAAACAAGGGATCATACCCTTGCTGCCAGTGCGTTAACTGTCCCCAAATGGCTAAGGGACCAGAGTTCACGCACCCTACCAGCGGCAAAGTGTATGATCTCAAGTACTATTTGACCTGCACTTCAACATATGTGGTGCATGCCTTGGTTTGCCCATGTGGTCTCATCTATGTGGGTGAGACCACATGGGATTTTAAAACTCTGTTTAATCATCACCGGTATACGGTAAGGAAAAAACGGCTAGATCTGCCGGTGGCAAAACGCTGCACTGAACATGGTCACACCGAACGTGATCTGAAATTTACTTTGATCGATCACGTACCCCAACAAAAGAGGGGAGGTGATCGGATCAGTAAATTTAAAAAAAATTGGAATTCAAATGGATTTTTGAGTTACAGTCACTTTGTCCTAAGGGTCTCAACGTGGACTTTACTTTAACACCCCAAATATATAATGCATAAACCCCATGTCACTGTGTATCTAAGCATCATGAACGTATAAGAATTGTGATCACTTATTAATTAAAGTAATTTTGCTTCTGCTATCGTATTTTATATTGATTTCGTTTTTCTTTTTATGTTTTTCAGGTTGGTGAGAGGAGGACGTTGCAGTCACCCTATATAAATTTCGTTATCATGTTGTAATATTATTTAATCCAGTGTGACCTATATCCGATTATATTTACATCTTATTATGCCATTAACACGGTGACTCTCTCTCTTTAATAAATGATCTCTGATCTTATTTTTAATTATTTCTCTTCTTTTTTTACTTATTAAATTCCTATTTTCTTTTTTCACTTTTATTTTTCTTTTTTCTTGTTTTTGGACACATATAGCACAAGTCTGACAAAGTATGGATGGTTATATGGATGCAGTGGCTACCAAGGGGATGGCCTCACCTCACTATTTGGCCTTCCATAATTGACTAGATGGCGTTTAAATACGCCTTTGCGTCTTCTGTGGGAGGGTTCACCCGGGTGAGGATACACCACCTTCCTGGGTGGCCCTATAATAGGTGTAAGAGGTAAATGAAAAGTTGGCCCTGTGTGACTGTTATACACGCCTGGATAACAGACAGAAATGTGCATACTCTTGTCCATTATATTTATTTTATTTATTGTTATATCTTTCTTTTTTATTTATTTTTATTATTTTTTTATGATTTTTTATTTTTCAATTATCTCTTTATATGTATTTATATATATATATGTTTATATCTATACACATATATATTTTTTTCATGTTTTGTTACTTTTTATATTCTATTTTTATTATTATTTTATTCAATTATTCTATTTCATTTTATTGCTTTACTCTTCTTTTTTTTATCTCATCCGTTTATTTTAAATTTTTTTTTTTTTTACTGTTATGTTATATCATACTGCCATTCTTTGGACTCTGTACACATTTCTATTGCGGTCTCTGTGAACCGCTTCTAGAGTCACCCTGCTGGACATGCGCAACACGCGCATTTGATCCAGCATGGCCTGTATTGTTTACATAGCGATGCGCATGACCGGAAGTGTGCGCGGACACGTGGCGCGATGGAGGGGAATCATGTGACTTGGCGTGTCACGTGGCCGCGGCCGTTCATGTTGCATCGGAGGTTACACTGTACTTCAGAATACAATGCATAGGGTGAGTGCAACTGAACCATCCCGCCTCCCGTATAGACACATGTTAGAATCTAATTATGTAATCACTGTATGATGATATTTTCGGCTGTAAAATGTAGCCTTTGTAAAGTTTTAATGCAATTTTAATATACACTGTTCACTGAAGCACTTTACTATTATAGTGGTAGTTCATGCCCTATATCTTATAGCACTATATATGGGATATACCTCTTAATTCCTTGATTGATTATTTTATTGATTTGTTTGTACATTTGCAAATATATAGCACCCATGTGATCACTGTTTGTTGCTTGAAAAAGGCTGCATTGGCAGCAGAAACGTTGCTTGCTGTATTGATATGGAATAAACACCTTTAATTACACTTATAACCTCGAGTGCTGCAGCCTCTTCTTGGATGTGTAAGGCTGGGTTCACACTACGGTTTGTCATTACGGTTCCCGTATACGGCTAGGAGGAGGGGTGGGCGGGGCTTAATCGCGGCACCCGCACTCAGCCGTATAGGGAACCGTAGTTAATGCTTGCGGTCGGGAAACCGCATACGGCCGAAAAAGCAGCCGACCGGAGGCTGCGGTTCACTCCGGTCGGCTCATAGAAATACATTAACTACGGTTCCCTATACGGCTGAGTGCGGGTGCAGCGATTAAGCCCCGCCCACCCCTCCTCCCAGCCGTATACGGGAACCGTAATGACAAACCGTAGTGTGGACCCAGCCTAACCTGCCTTGACCCAGGACTTTTTACTGCTGCCTGCACCACTTGCTGTTTTATTGGGCGCTGCTCTACATTTTGTTTGCTATATATATATATATATTGTGAGAGGGACAGCATCAAATGTCGCTTGGCAGCCTGGGCTTCACAAGTAGAGACAGGGACACTGTAGGTAAAGTCCAAGTCCAGGCTGTGCCTGGGTTTATTTTAAGTGTCAACACAATAATACGGCCTTAACATCAGGCCAAACATACAAAATAAACACCTGCTCGGCTGAGCTCTGACTAAACAAGGTACGACCCTAACTATACTAGAGACACACTAGGTGCCCCCGAACGTGAACCAAAACAGTAGACAACGGCCACTTACATCATGGTTCTTAGTATTCCAGCAGCAGCACACAGGCCTGCAGATCCCAGGTTTATAGAGCCTGCAATCAGCCTCAGCTGGTATGTGGGAGTGACCTCCCACCCGGCACTTGGTCACTCCAGGAAAAAACGACCCGGATTAAGCGGGTTGGAACCGCTATACTACAACTAGAATGTGCCAGTAACATAGTATCACTGACACGCATAACTTCGGTTTTCCTTCACCGAAACCCAGGCATTTCGGTGACACGTATCTGTCCACAAGCTGCCTAAAGCAGCATAGGAGAGCATCCTAGGAGAAATATACATTCCCTCAATAACTCTGCCTATCACTGTCTCACATACCCTCCCCCTCTGTTCGAGCCTGTGGGATCGGACATTTTTAGCCATCAAACAGTGAACTCTTGAAAGTGCGTCGACATTGCCGTGTAGTTTTCCTGCCCTGTGTTCCACTGAAAAGCTAAAATTTTGTAGTGTCAGGAACCACCTCGTGACCCTGGCATTTCTTTCTTTGGCTTGAGACATCCAAGTTAGCGGAGAGTGGTCTGTGATTAACCTAAAGTGACGACCCAGTAAATAGTACTTGAGGGACTCAAGGGCCCATTTGATGGCCAAACACTCCCGCTCAACAACACTATATTTCCTCTCTGCAGGTGTAAGCTTCCTACTTAAGTACGTCACTGGATGCTCTTCTCCACCTACCTCCTGGGTAAGTACTGCACCTAGTCCCACATCAGACGCATCTGTCTGTACAATAAACTCTTTTTTAAAGTTAGGGGTGATCAGGACTGGCTCTTTACAAAGGGTTAATTTTAACACCTGGAATGCTCTTTCTGCCTTTGGATTCCAGGAGACCATGACAGACTTACTGTTCTTTGTCAAATCTGTAAGAGGTGCTGCTATACTTGCGAAGTTTGGGATGAAGCGACGATAATAACCCACAATACCTAGAAAGGCCCTCACCTGTCTTTTTGTTGTGGGTTGTGGCCAGCCCTGTATAGCCTCAACTTTATTGACCTGAGGCTTTATGATGCTCCTACCTTTTATATACCCCAGGTACCGGGCTTCTTCCAGACCCAAAGCACATTTCCTAGGGTTGGCTGTCAGCCCTGCTTCTCTAAGAGAATTAAGTACAGCCTGTACCTTCGCTAGATGGCTATCCCAGTCCTCACTAAAGATAATGATGTCATCTAGGTATGCTGATGCATAGTGACGATGGGGCTTGAGGATAATATCCATCAACCTTTGAATGGTGGCAGGAGCCCCATGCAAACCAAATGGTAGGCAGACATATTGGAACAGTCCATCTGGCGTAGCAAAAGCTGTCTTTTCTTTGGCCCTATCGGTTAGGGGAACCTGCCAGTAGCCTTTAGTCAGGTCGAGGGTAGAGAAATATCTGGCATGACCGAGTCTCTCAATTAGTTCGTCTACCCTCGGCATTGGGTATGCGTCAAACTTTGATACCTCATTCAGCTTCCGGAAATCATTACAGAAGCGTAACGAGCCATCCGGTTTTGGGATGAGCACTATAGGACTTGACCATTCACTTTTTGACTCTTCAATCACTCCGAGGTCCAACATTTTCTTAACTTCCTCTGATATAGCTAGTCTACAAGCTTCTGGGACCCGGTAAGGTTTCAAATTGACCTTTACCCCTGGCTCAGTCAAAATGTCATGCTTTATGACGTTGGTACGCCCTGGCAATTCAGAGAACACATCAGTATTTCTCTGTATGAACTCCAGGGTCTCCTGTTTCTGAGACTTTGACAGGGACTCAGACACATACACATCTGGGGCCTTACTATGGAGTATGCTCACTGCAGGGTCTCCCTGTCCTTCCACGGCTTAATTAAGTTAACGTGGTACAACTGTTCCGGCTTACGTTTATCTGGTTGGTACACCTTGTAATTCACATTTCCCACCTTTTCAATGATTTCATAAGGCCCTTGCCACTTGGCCAGGAATTTACTTTCTACAGTAGGTACCAAAACTAATACCCGATCACCTGGGTTGAAGCTTCTTATTTTGGCTGACCTATTATACACTCTGCTTTGAGCTTCCTGGGCTTGCTGTAGGTGCTCCCTGACTATGGGCATAACTGCAGAAATCCTATCTTGCATCTGAGAAATGTGTTCGATCACACTCCTATGGGGTGTGGACTCTTGCTCCCAGGTTTCTTTGGCAATGTCAAGGAGACCCCGTGGACGTCTACCATAAACTAGCTCAAAGGGAGAAAAACCTGTGGATGCCTGGGGAACTTCGTGGACTGAAAACATTAAATAAGGCAAAAGACAGTCCCAGTCCTTCCCAACCACCTTTTTTAACATACTCTTTAGCGTCTTATTAAATCTCTCCACAAGACCGTCAGTTTGGGGGTGATATACTGATGTACGCAAATGTTTGATGTTAAGCAACTTACATAACTCTTTTGTGACCTTGGACATAAAGGGGGTCCCTTGATCAGTAAGGATCTCTTTTGGTATGCCAGTACGGGAAAACATATGGAACAGCTCTTTGGCAATAAGCTTGGAGGAGGTATTTCGTAAAGGTATGACCTCAGGGTAACGCGTGGCATAGTCTACCACCACCAATATATACTGATGGCCCCTGGCAGACTTCACTATTGGGCCAACGAGGTCCATTGCGATCCTCTCAAACGGCACCTCTATGATGGGCAATGGTATCAGGGGACTTCTGTAGTGGGGCATAGGAGCTGGTAGCTGACACTTGGGGCAGGACTCACAATACCGCTTTACATCAACATGTACACCTGGCCAGAAAAAACTTTGAAGGATGCGCTCCTTTGTCTTTTCGGTCCCTAAGTGACCTCCTAACACATGGTTGTGGGCAAGGTCTAAGACTATTCCACGAAAAGGCTGTGGCACTACTAGCTGTTCCACTATCTCCCCACGGACCTTGTCAACCTGATACAATAACTCCTGGTTCACTGCCATGTGAGGAAACACTGTATCAGCCCCGGGATATTGAGGTTCTCCATTCACAACCTTAACATTTTCCCTAGCTTTCACTAAGGTGGGATCTCTGAGCTGGGCAGTCCCAAAATTATCCCGTGAGACCCCCAGTTCAGGAATTGCAGCCACCTCTTCCTGTTCCTCAGTTTCACCTGCAAGAACTGCTAGGGGAAAATCATCACTATTTTCCTGAGTCACCCCTACAGTCTGAACCATAGCATCGGGGTCAAACGGTTCTGGTTCAACAACAGGGCGTGCATTACCAACATTATTTTTTTTTATAATACACGAATCCTTGGTTTGCCACAAGTCCCAAAACAGGGGAAAGTCTCTTCCCAGGATTACTGTGTGCATTAGGGACCTCACAACACACACCTCATGAGAGGCGAGTCCACATGGAGTCTCTAGCTTTACTAGGGCAGTGGGGTACGCCTTGGTGTCCCCATGAATGCACAGAACCCCTATAACATGTCCAGTAAATGATGTAGGGTCCACCAGGCTGGCGTGCACCAGTGTGACCAAGCTCCCAGAGTCCAGTAGAGCCTCTACAGGATGGTCATTCACTTTGATATGACACATTTGTTGTTCAGTTTCTAATACAGTCCCTGCCGAGCAAACCGGCCGTGCGAACAAAGACCTCCGCCTTGCTGAGTCACACTCCATTGGCTCAACGGTAAGGGGACAGTTTGCTACAATATGCCCAGGTCCACGACACCGCCAACATATTATGTGGCCCCGATCCCCTTGTGACTCTGGCCTGGTCCGTACTGTCCACTTAGTTCCCATTTTCTCCTCTGTGCCCTCCCCTCGTGAACCACCTCCCTTTGGGGCATTTTTCACCCCCCTTATGCATGGAACAGTCTTACCGGAGGTTCCGGACGATTTGCTGTTCCCGGAGTTGGACCGTCCAGGAGGTGTGGTCTGGAGTAAATCCTCGGTTGCTTTATATCTCTCAACGAGGTTTACAAGGTGCTCCGCATCTTTGGGGTTGCCTTGTCCAACCCAGCGCTGGATCTCCGGGGGCAAAGAGCGGACAAACTTGTCCAAAACCACTTTTTCCACTATCTGTGCTGGCGTAGACTCCTCTGGCTGTAGCCACTTTTTAACCAGGTGGACTAGGTCGTACATCTGGGAGCGTGCTGGTAGGTGATCAAAGAAGGTCCAATTATGCACACGTCGGGCCCGGACATTGGTGTTCACCCCCAAACGAGCCAGGATCTCACCCTTTAATTTTGCGTAGTCCTGGGCATCTTGCTCGCCGAGGTCAAAATAGGCTTTCTGTGGTTCGCCGGTCAGGAAAGGTGCCACTACCTCAGCCCACTGTGCCACGGGTAATTTCTCTCGCTCTGCCACTCTTTCGAAGACCATGAGATAAGCCTCAACATCATCGGTGAGCGTCATTTTCTGCATGGACGACTGTACAGCAGCACGAGTGGTGGGAAGCGAGCTTGGCGGCCTCTGCACACTTTGCACCACAGCCAGGACTTGCTCTTGGAGTTGCTTGTTAATGTGCTGCTGCTCCCTTAATGCAAGCTGGTTAGCCTCTATCAGCAGGGCATTGGTTTCCGCCTGGGCACGCATGGCCTCCTCATGTACCTTCTGCTGGTTTGCGGTCATCAGCTGGAGGTTAGTGTTAGCTTGGATAAGCTGTTTCAAAAGTTCATCCATCCTGGCTGTCTCTGATTGCTGCGCAGCTGCAGCTTTTATCCAGGACATAGATTTTCAACACTTTTTCCAAGCGCCTGTTGTCCTTAGCAACGGTTGCTACAAATGTCCATTAACACGTGTATGTCTCTTTAAGAGTCTCCTTGCCCGCATCCAACACCATATGTGAGAGGGACAGCATCAAATGTCGCTTGGCAGCCTGGGCTTCACAAGTAGAGACAGGGACACTGTAGGTAAAGTCCAAGTCCAGGCTGTGCCTGGGTTTATTTTAAGTGTCAACACAATAATACGGCCTTAACATCAGGCCAAACATACAAAATAAACACCTGCTCGGCTGAGCTCTGACTAAACAAGGTACGACCCTAACTATACTAGAGACACACTAGGTGCCCCCGAACGTGAACCAAAACAGTAGACCACGGCCACTTACATCATGGTTCTTAGTATTCCAGCAGCAGCACACAGGCCTGCAGATCCCAGGTTTATAGAGCCTGCAATCAGCCTCACCTGGTATGTGGGAGTGACCTCCCACCCGGCACTTGGTCACTCCAGGAAAAAACGACCCGGATTAAGCGGGTTGGATCCGCTATACTACAACTAGAATGTGCCAGTAACATAGTATCACTGACACGCATAACTTCGGTTTTCCTTCACCGAAACCCAGGCATTTCGGTGACACGTATCTGTCCACAAGCTGCCTAAAGCAGCATAGGAGAGCATCCTAGGAGAAATATACATTCCCTCAATAACTCTGCCTGTCACCGTCTCACAATATATATATATATATTATATATATATATATATATATATATATATATATATATATATATGTTTTCCACCAGAGTACCCTTTTAAGAGCCTTCATACGGCTGTTCTCGTTCCCAAGTAGACGTGAGTGTCTGATCAAAAGGTTTTAATCTAGGACTTGAACATAATTTTTTCATTGCTGGAGGCGAAAACTCGGCCTCTTCGTCACTAGGTGCTGATGATGATGGAGAGGAGTCTTCCAGTATAACTGATTATTGATTTTACCGATAGCTTTGTAATGTTTACACTTATATGAATAATTTTTGTCTTCTTTTGTACACTTAGGGGGAGATTTATCAAAACCTGTCCAGAGGAAAAGTTGCCCAGTTGCCCATAGCAACCAATCAGCTCGCTTCTTTCATTTTGGAGAGGCCTTGTTAAAAATGAAAGAAGCAATCTGGTTGCTATGGGCAACTGGGCAACTTTTCCTCTGGACAGGTTTTGATAAATCTCCCCCTTAGTTCTTATTGAGGCGAAAACCTTGTCTACTTCACTTAGAGAAAATCGCATGCGATTTTCTCTTTGTGACCTAAGAAATTCTTTATCTTCTTGTGATACGCTAGTCCTGTCTATCACATTTTGCCGGGAAATGTCAAATAACTCGACGAGATCACCTTTCCAGATCAACAGTTTCACATTTGCTTTATCCGTGTTTCTCGATTTCTCTTTACCCAGATTTTGGTATTCTTTGTACAGCTTCTGTATACCAGCACAGATATTCTCCTCCATTGTAAAAGGGATATTTGCTTTCCTCCACACTTCCTGTAGATTAGTACTGGTAGATTAAGCAGCATCCGAAAGTGTTTCTTACACTTCCTTGTGATGGTAAATAAAAACCAAAAGTACTTGTTCATTTGAAGGGAGCCGAGCTCCTAAAAACTCCCCACTAGGCACCTTTTCTACTTGGTTTGGTTGAAAGAAATACATGAGAAGCCCATTAGTACAAAGCACTTCAATATTAGAGATTTCACTGGTTTGAGATAAAAGTGATCAATGTGTGCAACCCCTAAATATTATCCAATCTTCTTGAAATTTGTCATATATATCTTTTACATCAATGAGACTTGGGGCGTAAGCAAAGTCATATGAAAATCGAATCTTTGGAAAAATGAAACACCCTATTACAGATGACACTTTAAACGATTAAAGCAGGCCCAGATGTACCTTGCACTTCTACTTACTGATGTTTAAAGGGGTACTCCGCCCCTGGCATCTTATCCTCTATCCAAAGGATAGGGGATAAGATGTTAGATCGCCGCGGTCCCGCTGCTGGGGACCCCGGGGATCGCCGCTGCGGCACCCCGCCATCTATACTGCACAGAGCGAGTTCGTAATGACGGGCGATACAGGGGCCGGAGCAGCTTGATGTCATGGCTCCGCCCCTCATGACATCACGGCCCGGCCCCTTAATGCAAGTCTATGACGACCGCCACGCCCCCTTCCCATAGACTTTTATTGACGGGGGCGGGCCGTGACATCACGAGGGGCGGAGCTGTGACGTAACGATACTCCGGCCCCTGTATTGCCTGTCATTACGTGCAGAGCGATCTCGCTCTGCGCAGTAATGATAGTGGGGTGCTGCAGGAGCGATCCCCGGGGTCCCCAGCAGCGGGACCCCGGCGATACGACATCTTATCCCCTATCCTTTGGATAGGGGATAAGATGTCTAGTGGCGGAATACCCCTTTAATATTATTAGCCTATATTCTTTTGTTAGGCAGAGATAGAAAAACCACTTACATCAATAATCTACTCAACTCTAATCTAGCACAAACAAAACTTTCCTTTGTTCACTACTTTTAATCAATTATTTTAGAGGAGTTTAATTTCCTAATATTTTCCCTTAATACTCAATAGAGGACACAACCAAAAAGAAAAACAGGGATGATTTTAAATGGTAAATCTCAAACCAATTCTCCCAAAATCAGAGGAGCCACACGCTTGGCAGAAGTAATGACATCAAGACATCTATTTGCATACGGCCACAGGCTGGATGTGGGCTGTGCCATGTGAAACTGATGAGGCTACAAGGCAAAGAATCCCCTATGTCTATGGGTACATCCAATATGTCACATCTTGCATCTTTGTCATAATTTTTAAGGGACATCATCTATATGGCAGTATTAGGCTGGATTCACACCACGTTTTTGCAATACAGTTCCCGTATCAGGTTTTTGATATAAAATGAATTCCTCAAAACCTGACTAAACTGTATCAAAACGTGTGTACAAATTTTAATCCGTATATGGTTAAAAACGGTATACGGTTTGAATAATAATGTCGGTTGCATTGTTTTTTTAAGAAAAATACGTATAAGTTTTACATTTTTCACTTCATTATGAATAAAGTTTCACTTGTTTGATTGAAATTACAAGAAAAAAAACTGTGCAAAGTCAACAACTGTATGGTGCAAACTGGATGGAACCGTACGCACATACGGTTCTGTACAGTTCCCATTGACTCCCATGTAAAAAAAAAAATATATATATACTTTTCAATACGGTTTTTCACCCGGACCAAATACCGTGGTAGGCTACGTTTTTAGGTTCGGGAAAAAAACCTGACAAAACCGTACTGCATGCCAAACGGACACAACCGGATGCATCTTTTGGCATACGGTTTTTACATTGAAAACGTATATGGGAACTGTATTACAAAAACGTGGTGTGAACCCAGCCTTACTCTTGCATTTATACTGTACCTACAGAAATACAATTTATACATTCAAGAGTGTTACTAGAAGAACAAAGTTTGGAAAATGTATAAGATTTGGTGATAAGGGTTATACAATATTTATTAGGTGTTTCCATTAACATATATATGAATCTGTTACATCTATAACTTTTTAATTGCTAATCTCTACAACTTACCTTAAAAAATGTTTTGCTTGTTGTAGGTGTGGTGTAACCAGCAAAAAGTCATCAATAAGTCTCATGAAAAGTCTGGAATAAGAGGAAAGCTTACATTGAAGGGGTAAAAAACTATTTCTAATCAACTGGTGGCAAAAAGTTAAACAGGTTTGTAAATTACTTCTATTTAAAAATCTTAATCCTTCCAGTACTTATCAAGAGAGGAATTATTATTATTATTATTTTTTTTTATTTAATTTATTTTCTGTCTGACCACAGTGCTCTCTGCTAACACCTCTGTCCCTGTCAGGAACTGTCTGGAGCAGAAGGGGATTTGTATGGGGATTTTCTCCTACTCTGGACAGCTCCTGACACAGACAGAGGTGTCAGCAGAGAGCTTTTACTAAACGACACCTGAATAATAAATTTTTCCAAAATTAAGTCTTGAATATCTGAACAACCACCAAAAGTGAAAATAACAATATTAGTAAACTGGAATAAGTAAGGGCATATGATTTTCTATTAACACAATTTTACAATTTATTTTATTAAATCATATACATAAAAAATGAGTAACGTTACAAATATATAGTATTACATATATTTTACTGACCTTTATTCTACACTACACTCGCTACTTTGCTGGTAGAGATACTGTTTATATACATCACATTTCTAAAGCAGGGTTCACACCAAGGCATGGATGTGGGGAAACTGTTAAAATGACATGCTAAGGTATCTGTGGACTGACAGGCACGAGCCCCATTCAATTCACGTTTTCAGCTAGTGACTAACTTCAGGTAATTTTTTGTACTGAAAAGTGCTGCAAACCACACTTCAGTCTGAACCAAAACTTGTGTATGCTCATAAAATGACCCAAATATAGTCACTAGCTGACTATGTTTGAGTATTGAATTGCATGGGGTCTATGCTTGTCTTAGCACGGATACATCGACATTGTCCTTTTGGCAGTTTCCTGATGTATCCATGCCTCAAAGGCAAAAATAGCCTTATTGTGTACTGATCCTGAATTACATTTTGTATTATACTGCAGAGCTGCAGTCACTGTGTACAGACATTATAGTACTTATTCAATACTGTGTTGTACTCTAGAGCTGCACTTACTATTCTGCTGATATTCACTGTTTATATGCATGTCTTATTCTACACTTATCCTGAGTTAAGGCCCTTTTAAACGGACTGGCAGAGACTGGGTAATGAGTAGGGATCAACCGATTATCGGATTGGCCGATATTATCGGCCGATATTCACGATTTTGTTCGTTATCGGTATTGGCATCTAACCTTGCCGATAATGTGTCTTGCCCGTGACACCCGGGCCCGGAGAATGGTGCTGCTGTTTTGCATCTCCAACAAAGCCACGACAGCCCTGTAAGAGAACCGCAGTGACTGCCTGGGAGAGGCGCTTTTAACTCTGGTGTGGCGCTGCTGCGCTTAGACGTGAGGTCACGTCACCGTAGGGGTGACGTGACCTCACGTCTAAGCGCAGCAGCGCCACGTCGGAGTTCACTGTGCCACCGATCAGTGCGCCCGCCGCCCTGCTCTCTCTTTCTCGTACAAGGCCCTGCTTGTCCTCAGTGCACAGAGCCCCGCTTGTCCTCAGTGCACAGAGCCCCGCTTGTCCTCGGTGCACAGGGCCCCGCTTGTCCTCGGTGCACAGGGCCCCGCTTGTCCTCGGTGCACAGGGCCCGCTTGTCCTCGGTGCACAGGGCCCCGCTTGTCCTCGGTGCACAGGGCCCCGCTTGTCCTCGGTGCACAGGGCCCCGCTTGTCCTCGGTGCACAGGGCCCCGCTTGTCCTCGGTGCACAGGGCCCCGCTTGTCCTCGGTGCACAGGGCCCCGCTTGTCCTCGGTGCACAGGGCCCCGCTTGTTCTCGGTGCACAGGGCCCCGCTTGTCCTCGGTGCACAGGGCCCCGCTTGTCCTCGGTGCACAGGGCCCCGCTTGTCCTCGGTGCACAGGGCCCCGCTTGTCCTCGGTGCACAGGGCCCCGCTTGTCCTCGGTGCACAGGGCCCCGCTTGTCCTCTTGTTATCGGCTATTGGCCTGAGAGTTCACAGGTCATCGGTATCGGCTCTAAAAAAATTTATATCGGTCGATCCCTAGTAATGAGTAGGGGTCGACCGATTATCGGTTTGGCCGATATTATCGGCCAATATTCAAGATTTTGGATGTTATCGGCAATTACCTTGCCGATAATCCGATAATGAGAAATAGCCGATAACTTATACCGGAATATCGGTATAAATTATCGGCTATCGGCCTGAAAGGCCACAGATTATCAGTGTCGGCCCTAAAAAAATCGGTATCGGTCGATCCCTAGTAATGAGTATCTTTCTTGGCGCTTGTTTACAGAGCCCTCACATACTCTATCATGTGACTCTCTAAATCTTAATATCAGCCGATAATAGTGATTTTATTGGCTCCACAAAACATCCCTTCAGACGATATTGGCCATTTTATACTAGTAAATTATTGCAAACGAGTGTTGCTAGGACAACTGGCCAGTGTGAAAGGGCATTTACATTGTGTTTTACATTCCAGACATGATCTCACTGTGTACAAACATTTGTTAGCTTGTATTGATCCTGAGTTTCATTATGTATAATATGTTTTATCTGCACTCCATATGCTGTTGGTGGAGTAACTTATCCTGTATTTATACTGAGTTACATTGAGTTATACTGAGTTACATCCTGCATTATACCCCAGAGCTGCAGTCACTGTTCAGCCGGTAGAGTCACTTTCCTTAGTTACAGCATGTACAGTGGTCCCTCAAGTTATATTATTTTCAACATACAATAGGCCAGCAAAGACTATCTAACTTGACATAATACTAAACATACAATGCCACAGACAGTCAGGATGCTATATGGTAGATTTTACCAGTCAGAGTGGGCATTCTCCTGGCTAAATCCCTTTACAGATTGCCTCTTTAGAGTAGTGTGGTACTACATGTTCTGTACTGTTTTTCCTGTGCCAGAATGCGCTGCTCCCAAGGGCATCAGCTCCAATTTGTTTTTATGGTACTGTAATGGACCCTGAAAAAGCCCCTGTCCTCTACGTTGAAAGTGATTTACAGCATCTGACAGCTAATTCTTTTTTATTTATTTTTTAAATGTAAGGACCTGCCTTATCTGTACAAGTTGAATGAGCACATGCTTCATATTCAATTTGTACATCATGGCAAATTATAATTATATGTTTACATCTTGACAAAAGAATAACATTTGTAACATAACTAATAAAAAATATCTCCTTTTTATAGAAATCATGGCTTATAAAAAGACCACTAGGGGTCCCCATACCATCCAGAATATAATCCTGTCCTTCTGCAGCAGCATCTTTGTCCCAGCTGAAACACAAGCTAGGACAAAGTCCAGGAAGAGAGGACGGGACTAGCACACCTCTGTGCTTACTCCTGTCCTGTCTGAAAACAGAGAGGAGTGGGTTACAAAGCAGTCTGCAGTGATTCCATGAAGAGACACAGCACAACAGAATCAGGGAGGAAGTGAATGCATGGTGTGTGAGGGCAAGCTCATTGCTTGCCCCGGACATACCCAGTCCTCACCATATTTGCATCATGTCATCCATTTCAAATGGAATCTGTTCATCTACATGAACAGATCTTGAAAATCAGTTGACAAACTGACACAAACAGAACATTCTTCTGTTTACATATGTCACTATACACTTCAATGTAAAAATCTCATCTGATGTTAAAGGGGTACTACCATGGAAAACTTTTTTTTTTAAATCAACTGGTGCCAGAAAGTTAAACAGATTTGTAAATTACAAAAAAATATATAGCTTATACCTCTAGGACCTCACCAGTTTGGTGCATAATGATAAGGGTGGCGATAAATTAGATTGTAACAGCGTTAGTCATAAAATATTTTTAATTAAATATAAATATTAAAATAATGACAGATCAACACATTAAACTGGCACTATCTAGTGATAATCCCACTGGGGAATGTAAAAAAATATAATATCCTATGTACTAGTGTTCCGATGTATATAGAAAAAGGTCCATTAATCCACAAAAATAAAATCAATGAAAGTTCAGTTTTGTGGCAGTGTGTGCTTGTAACAAAAAAAAATCAATGTCCAGATATATGATACAAATGTTGTTATAGTGTCTCTCACCACTGCTTCTGGCGGCTTGATGGATCTTTACTGTGGATTGCAGCCTTACACTCCTCTTGTGCTCCGATGGTGGGAGGTCGCTGGATTCTCCCGTCTCCCTAGCAGCCCCGATGGCAGGGGGGCGCAGTATGGTGTTCCATACCACTGGCTCCGATGGCAGGGAAGCGTGAAGCGATGTTATGTGCTGAAGACCACACTTGCTTCCCTGCTTGCTGTAGATGGAACTGTTCTGACACTCCGGCAAGAGTGTCAGTCGGCACGGGAGCGGTAGTGGGTCTGGCGGCAATGGTACGTTCGGGAGCGGTGGATAGTCCAGGTTTGGCGTCTCACGTGGAGGCCTAAGTTACGGGAGGTGTAGGATGTGGAAGATAGTTCAAGGTATGGTTGCGACCAGGCAGGGCGGAATGTGGCTAAATTAACTCCTCTGTTGCCGGGACCTATAAGTTTGCAGGCGGGCACTAGTACAGACTGTGTGAACAGTGCCAGACTCCCAAACGTGTTTCGGGGTGCTGGGAATAGTAGTCCTCCGACCCCTTCCTCAGTAGAAATGTGTATATAATAAAATTTTATAGTAACGCTGTTTTTATAGTAAATTTACACCTGTTGGTGATTACTAACACTTGAGAAAACACGGTCTTTGGATTATGGTGAATTGTCTCTTAGATCTTACAAATCTATGGAGCGGAGCAGCTCTTTTGAATCGCTCGGGAAAACCGGATAGGACGTTGTTCACACCCGGCTTTATCGGGCGATTGAGTCAGTCATGTCACTTGCAGTGCAACAATATGGTGAAAATCGATAAATATGTTTGCTGCAAATATTATATAGACAAGTTCACTGCGAGTAGCTCAACAATTGAAAGCTAGTGTACTAAATGGACACATATAAAAGGACATAATCAATATCACATAATTAAATATAATAATTTTAGAAAATAGTGAATGTGATAGGAGAAGTGTATATATAAATAAGAAAATTATTGGATACAAATGAAAAATAAATAATGATACATATGAAAAAAAAATAGAAATAATACGAATGAAAATAAAAATAAAATCGTAAATAATTACAGTAATGATAAAAATAAAAATATAAAAAGGAAAATAAAAAAAGGTAGATAAGAATATAAGATAAACTAAGACATAAAAATAATGATAATAGTAATATGTGAAAATAATATATGAAAATAATATATACGATATCAAGATTTAATTAAGAACACGGAATATCTGGCGCAGGAAGATGAAGTTCGCATTGATCCAAATTCATAAATAATTTTACTCCCGGCCCTGGACATTTTAATCATATGACTACCCCCCCTCCAGTCTGGTTTAATTATTTGGAGTCCTGCAAATTTTAGATTTGACGGATCTCTATTGTGGGTTATTGAAAAATGTGTTGATAATGGATGTTTTAAATCTCCTTATGTTCTGCTATTCTTAATTTTAATGTTCTTTTTGTTCTCCCCACATACTGTTTTTTACAGTCACATTCTAGGATGTATATGACTCCTTTTGTGTTGCATGTGATGCACTGATCAATTTTCCATGTAAAATGATTGGTCCGGGATTTTACTTCTACTATTTTTCTTGGATCTGAAGTGATGTTGCAATTATTACATGTTCCACAACAGAAAAAGCCTATGGTGGAAAGCCAAGTTTTGTTGTCTTTATTGCTTATGGGTGGTTTGATAGAAGGGGCAACTGTTATCCCCAAATTCGGCGCCTTCGTGTATATAATAGGGGGGTGGTGTGGTAATGATCCTCCTATAATTTGTCTTGTCTTATTATTTCCCAATGTTTATTGATCACTTTTTCAACTTTTTTATGTGAACTATTGAATGGCAAAATAATTCTAAACTCCGGTGTTTCTTTTTGTTTATTTCTATTGTCTACAGTCAAAAAAGTTGTTCTATCTAGTGTTTTTACTTTGTCTAAAGATTGTTTTAGGGTCTCATCTGGATAGCCCTTATCTGCAAATTGCTTGGTAAGGGTCTCGGCCTCCTCCAAAAAGGTGTCATTGTTATTGCAATTGAGCTTCTGGCAACGGTACTGTCCGGTTGGCACATTGAGTAACCAATGTGGTAAATGACAACTGTTGTATGTAATGTAGCTGTTTTTGGCTGTAGGTTTGGTGAATGTGTTAAAAATGAATTGGTCTTTGGATGACGATCTGCAAATCTAAAAAATCAATGTGACTAGTGCTGATAGTGGGGGTAAAATTAAGATGGTGCTCATTGTCATTTAACTGGTGAATAAAGTGTTCCAAATCAGGTAAAGACCCTCCCCAAATCAAAAAAATATCGTCTATATACCGTCGCCAGAGCACCAGATTCGCGCCAAGTCTGGGGTTGATGACTTCTTCCTCCCATGATGCCATAAATAAATTGGCACAGCTTGGCGCGAATCTGGTGCCCATGGTGGTGCTGATTTATTGTAAATAAAAATCACCTTCAAAAAAGAAATAGTTGTGAGTGAGAATAAAGTGGATTGCCTGTGTTATAAAGTCCACCTGTTCTGTTTTAATATCAACCTCCTCCAGGAATTTTTTGACCGCTTTGAGGCCCAAATCATGACGTATTATAGTATAGAGAGAAGACACATCAAGGGTGGCCATGATGTGATGCTCCTCCCATTGGAAGGTCTCCACCATGGCCACTACCTGAGTGGTGTCTCTTAGATAGGATTTTGTTTTCTGCACAAATGGTTGTAGAAATTTATCAATGTATTGGGATAGGTTAGATGTTAGAGAACCTATCCCAGATACGATGGGTCTTCCTGGAGGTGTTTTGATGTTTTTGTGGATTTTAGGTAGACAATAGAACACAGGCAATCTCCCCGGGGTGGTCAAAATAAATTTAGATTCTTGGTGGTGATAATACCCTTCTCCTGTGCAGTGTGACAAAGATCGTGCAAATGAGTAGTATAATTTTCAGTGAGGTCCTTGGATAATTTTTGGTATGTGTCCAGATCTTGAAGTTGTCTCCAACATTCCTTATTGTAATCTATAGTATTTAACAGTACCACACCACCCCCCTTGTCTGCTGGACGTATGGTCAGGTCTTTATTGGACTGAAGTTTTTTTAATGGCTTTCCTTTCTTGTGGGGTAATGTTTCCTTTACTGTATTAAGGTGGATTAATTTTACGTAAATCTTGTTCTACTAATTTTTTTAAAGTGGTAATTTTTGGGCCCATCTCTATTTTAGGAAAAAAACAAGATTTTGGTTTGCTATCTGTTTGTATGTATGTTGTTTGGGGTATTTGTTTTTCTGCAGGATGTTTTTGGAAGTATTTTTTTAGGCATAGATTGCGTACAAACTTTTCTATTCCAACATATGCATCAAATTTTTTAAGAGGGTAAGTGGGGGCAAATTTTAAACCTGTTTCTAAAAGTGTTTTTTGTGAAGTAGTAAGTTGATGAGTACTAATATTTATAATAGATGTTTCTGCTGAAGTTGCTATAATTTGCCTATTTTTGTTGGTGGTTGTGATAGAATTTCGATGCCTGGTTCTTCTTCGTGTGTTCCTTTTTTTGGGGTGGGATTGTGATTTGGAAATTGGCGTACTTCTACCTGGATTGTCTGTGTTTTGGGTTTTGGAATATATACTGGGTCTTGGATTACATATGTGTTCTGTTGTGGAATGAAATTGTTGGGCATGTGTGATCTCTGATTGTTGTAATACATTGGGTTGTGACTTCTGTATTGAGATTGTGGTCTGTATGGAGAGTGTCGTGGTTGCCATGGGTGATGGCTTGATTGTGTAGGTATTCTTTTGGTGGTGTCTTGTCCTAAAAAATTCTCTGAAAGTGGTGCATAGTTATTTTGTGTAGGAATTGTATATATTGTTTTTTGTGTTTGATCTCCAACATGATCCGAGCCATTTGGATTTTGACATAATGATTTTTTCGTTTTTCTATTAATAATCTCAAGTTCTAATTTATCTAACTTCTTATTCCGTGTTCTTAATTAAATCTTAATATCGTATATATTATTTTCACATATTACTATTATTTTTATGTCTTAGTTTATCTTATATTCTTATCTACCTTTTTTATTTTAATTTTTATGTTTATTTTAATTTTTATCATTATTGCAATTATTTACTTTTTATTTTCATTTGTATTATTTCTATTTTTTTTTCATATGTATCATTATTTATTTTTGATTTGTATCCAATAATTTTCTTTTATATATACACTTCTATCACATTCACTATTTTCTAAAATTATTATATTTCAGTATGTGATATTGATTATGTCCTTTTATATGTGTCCATTTAGTACACTAGCTTTCAATTGTTGTGCTACTCGCAGTGTACTTATCTATATAATATTTGCAGCAAACATATTTATCGATTTTCACCATATTGTTGCACTGCAAGTGACATGACTGACTCAATCGTCCGATAAAGCCGGGTGTGAACAACGTCCTATCCGGTTTTCCCGAGCAATTCAAAAGAGCTGCTCCGCTCCATAGATTTGTAAGATCTAAGAGACAATTCACCATAATCCAAAGACCGTGTTTTCTCAAGTGTTAGTAAATTTACACCTGTTGGTGATTACTATAAAAACAGCGTTACTATAAAATTTTATTATATACACATTTCTACTGAGGAAGGGGTCGGAGGACTACTATTCCCAGCACCCCGAAACGCGTTTAGGAGTCTGGCACTGTTCACACAGTCTGTACTAGTGCCCGCCTGCAAACTTATAGGTCCCGGCAACAGAGGAGTTAATTTAGCCACATTCCGCCCTGCCTGGCCGCAACCATACCTTGAACTATCTTCCACAGCCTACACCTCCCGTAACTTAGGCCTCCACGTGGGACGCCATCCCTGGACTATCCACCACTCCCGAACGTACCATTGCCGCCAAACCCACTACCGCTCCCGTGCCGACTGACACTCTTGCCGGAGTGTCAGAACAGTTCCATCTATAGCAAGCCGGGAAGCAAGTGTGGTCTTCAGCACAGAACATCGCTTCACGCTCCCCTGCCATCGGAGCCAGTGGTACGGAACACCATACTGCGCCCCTTTGCCATCGGGGCTGCTAGGGAGACGGGAGAATCCAGCGCCCTCCTACCATCGGAGCATGAGAGGAGTGTAAGGCTACGATCCACAGTAAAGATCCATTAAGCTGCCAGAAGCAGTGGTGAGAGACACTATAACAACATTTGTATCATATATCTGGACATTGATTTTATGTTACAAGCACACTCTGCCACAAAACTGAACTTTCATTGATTTTATTTTTGTTTGCGGATTAATGGACCTTTTTCTATATACATCGGAACACTAGTACATAGGATATTATATTTTTTTACATTTTTTATATTCTTATAATTTTTGATATCCCACTAGGGCCCAGTGGGATTATCACTAGATAGTGCCAGTTTAATGTGTTAATCTGTCATTATTTTAATATTTATATTTAATTAAAAATATTTTATGACTAACGCTGTTACAATCTAATTTATCTCCACCCTTATCATTATGCACCAAACTGGTGAGGTCCTAGAGGTATAAGCTATATTTTTTTTGTAATGTATTGTTATTTTGTTACCGGTGGGGTCCGGCTATAGCTTTAATTACCTCGGTCCTTCTGTTGTGAGCTTCACCTAATTTTAAGATTTGTAAATTACTTCTATTTAAAAATCTTAATCCTTCCAGTATTTTTTAGGGGCTATATACTACAGAGGAAATGCTTATCTTTTTAGATTTCTCTGATGTCATGACCACAGTGCTCTCTGCTGACCTCTACTGTCTTTTTTAGGTACTGTCCGGAGCAGCATATGTTTGCTATGAGGATTTTCTCCTGTTCTGGACAGTTCTTAAAATGGACAGCAGAGATCAGTAGAGAGCACTGTGGTCATGACATCAGAGAAATCTAAAAAGATAAGCATTTCCTCTGTGGTATATAGCCCCTAAAAAGTACTGAAGGATTAAGATTTTTAAATAAAAGTAATTTACAAATCTGTTTAACTTTCTGGCACCAGTTGATTTAAAAAAAAGAAAGTTTTCCACGGTAGTACCCCTTTTACCCCTTAAGGACCCAGGACGTCCTGTGACGTCCTGGTGTATTCCGGTTCCTGTCGCTCGCCGGGCAGAGATTGGAAGCGGATGCCTGCTGAAATGCTTCAGCAGGCATCCAGGGCAAACGCCGAGGGGGGCCATGTATCGCGAGGGAAATCGCCCCTGCGATCTGCGGCGATACCGGGCTGATCGGGTCTCTGGGACCCGACTGCCCGGTAATTTTGCATGATCCCGGTTGTCACAGACAGCCAGGACCATGCTGGAGGCTAGAAGCGAGGTGGCAAGCCTGCCACCTCCTCCTATCCCCTGCGATCCATCGGTTAGCTAACCGACCAATAGCAGGGGGTGGGGGGCTTGGGGGCAGTTACTTCCTCCCGCCCTGCCCGACCCCTGGAAGTCCGGAGAGGACGGGAGGAAGACCGGAGGACGCGGCGGGGGACGTGGGAGTGCTGGGGCCCGGCCCCGGTACTTACCTCGTCCCTGAAGACCCGGATCCCGGCGATGAAGACGGCGGTGACAGGCGAGTTCCTCTGCGAGTTCCGCAGTCGGGCCCTTTACAGCAATGCATGTCGCCGTAAAGCAACATGCATTGCTGTATTGGGACCCTGTATACTACAACTCCCAGCATGCCCAGACAGCCCTTGGCGTCTGAGTATGCTGGGACTTGCAGTTTTGCAACATCTGGAGGTCCACAGTTTTGGGACCACTGTGCCCTTCCAGATGTTGCAAAACTACACATCCTCAGCATGCCCTTACTGTCCAGGCATGCTGGGAGTTGTAGTTCTGTAACATCTGGCCCTTTAGATGTTGCAGAACTACAACTCCTAGCATGCCTGGACAGTTTTGGCATACTGGGAGTTGTAGTTTTGCAACATCTGGAAGGGCACAGATTGGGAACCACTGTATTAGTGGTCTGAAAACTGTAGTCCTCCAGATGTTGCAAAACTACAACTCCAAGCATGCTGGGAGTTGTAGTTCGGCAACATCTGGCTCTAAAGATGTTGCCGAACTACTACTTCCAGCATGCCTGAGAATGTTTGGGAGTTGTGGTTTTGCAACAACTGGAGGCACACTGGTTGGGAAACATTGTCTGTTTCCTAACTCAGTGTTTCCCAACCCATGTGCCTACAGCTGATGCAAAACTATAACTACCAGCATGAACTGATAGACTGTGCATGCTGGGAGTTGTAATTTTGCAACAGCTGGAGATTCCCCCCCTGTGAATGTACAGGGTACATTCACATGGGCAGGGGCTTACAGTGAGTATCAGGCTGCAAGTTTGCGATGCAGCAAATTTTGCGTGGCAGCTCAAACTCGCAGCGGGAAACTCGCTGTAATCCCCCTCCCATGTAACTGTACCCTAAAAACACTACACTACACTAACACAAAATAAAATAAAAAGTAAAAAAACACTACATATACACATACCCCTACACAGCCCCCCTCCCCTCCCCAATAAAAATGAAAAACGTCTGGTACGCCACTGTTTTCAAAATTGAGCCTCCAGCTGTTGCAAAACAACAACTCCCAGTATTGCCGGACAGCCGTTGACTGTCCAAGCATGCTGGGAGTTTTGCAACAGCTGGAGGCACCCTGTTTGGGAATCACTGGCGTAGAATACCCCTATGTCCACCCCTATGCAAATCCCTAATTCAGGCCTCAAATGAACATGGCGCTCTCACTTCGGGGCCCTGTCGTATTTCAAGGCAACATTTTAGGGCCACATATGGGGTATAGCCGTACTCGGGAGAAATTGCCTAACAAATTTTGGGGGGCTTTTTCTCCTTTTACCCCTTATGAAAAGGTGAAGTTGGGTTCTACACCAGCATGTTAGTGTAAAAAAATAAATGTATTACACTAACATGCTGGTGTTGCCCTATACTTTTCATTTTGACAAGAGGTAAAAGGGAAAAAAGCCCCCCAAAATTTGTTATGCAATTTCTCCTGACTACGGAGATACCCCATATGTGGGCGCAAAGTGCTCTGGGGGCGCGCAACAAGGCCCAGAAGGGAGAGTGCACCATGTACATTTTAAGCGATTTGCACATGGGTGGCTGATTGTTACAGCGGTTTTGACAAACGCAAAAAAAACTAAACCCCACATGTGACCCCATTTCGTAAACTACACCCCTCACGGAATGTAATGAGGGGTGCAGTGAGAAATTACACCCCACTGGTGTCTGACAGATCTTTGGAACAGTGGACTGTGCAAATTAAAAATTTTGTACAGCCCACTGTTCCAAAGATCTGACAGACACCAGTGGGGGGTAAATGCTCACTGTACCCCTTGTTACATTCCTCAAGGGGTCTAGTTTCCAAAATGGTATGCCATGTGGGGTTATTTTGCTGTCCTGGCACCATAGGGGCTTCCTAAATGCGACATGCCCCCCCGAGAAAATTTGCTCTCAAAAAGCCAAATATGACTCCTTCTCTTCTGAGCATTGTAGTTCTCCCGTAGTGCACTTCATGTCAACTTATGGGGTACCTCCATACTCAGAAAAGATGGGGTTACAAATTTTGGGGGGTATTTTTAGCTATTAACCCTTACAAAAATGTGAAATTTGGGAAGGAAACACATTTTAGTGAAATTTATTTTTTATTTTTTACGTATGCAAAAGTTGTGAAACCACTGTGGGGTATTAAGGCTCCCTTTATTCCTTGTAACGTTCCTCAAGGGGTCTAGTTTCCAAAATGGTAGGCTATGTGGGTATTTTTTGCTGTCCTGGCACCATAGGGGCTTCCTAAATGCAACATTCCCCCGAGCAAAATTTGCTCTCAAAAAGCCAATATGACTCCTTCTCTTCTGATCATTGTAGTTCGCCTTTAGTGCACTTCAGGTCAACTTATGGGGTACCTCCATACTCCGAGGAGATGGGGTTACAAATTTTGGGGGGTATTTTCTCCTATTAACCCTTGCAAAAATGTGAAATTTGGGGGGAAACACACATTTTAGTGAAATATTTTATTTATTTTTTTACATATGCCAAAGTCGTGAAACACCTGTGGGGTATTAAGGCTCACTTTATTCCTTGTTACGTTCCTCAAGGGGTCTAGTTTCCAAAATGGTATGCCATGTGTTTTTTTTGCTGTTCTGACACCTATAGGCTTCCTAAATGCAACATGCCCCCCAAAAACCATTTCAGAAAAACGTACTCTCCAAAATCCCCTTGTCGCTCCTTTCCTTCTGACCCATCTACTGCGCCCGCCGAACACTTTACATAGACACATGAGGTATGTGCTTACTGGAGAGAAATTGGGCTACAAATATAAGTATACATTTTCTCCTTTTACCCCTTGTAAAAATTCAAAAATTGGGTCTACAAGAACATGCGAGTGTAAAAAATGAAGATTGTGAATTTTCTCCTTCAATTTGCTGCTATTCCTGTGAAACACCTAAAGGGTTAAAACGCTGACTGAATGTCATTTTGAATATTTTGGGGGTGCAGTTATTATAATGGGGTCATTTGTGGGGTATTTCTAAGAGGAAGACCCGTCAAATCCACTTCAAACCTGAACTGGTCCCTGAAAAATTGTGATTTTGGAAATATTGTGAAAAATTGGAAAATTGCTGCTGAACTTTGAAGCCCTCTGGTGTCTTCCAAAAGTAAAAACATGTCAATTTTATGATGCAAACATATTGTATATGTGTGAATAAAAAAAAAAAAAGATATGGAATATCCATTTTCCTTACAAGCAGAGAGCTTCAAAGTTAGAAAAATGGCAAATTTTTTAATTTTTCATCAAATTTTGGGATTTTTCACCAAGAAAGGATGCAAGTTGCTAAAATTTTTTTACCACTATGTTAAAGTACAATATGTCACGAAAAAACTATCTCGGAATCAGAATGATAACTAAAAGCATTCCAGAGTTATTAATGTTTAAAATGACAGTGGTCAGATGTGCAAAAAATGGCCGGGTCCTAAGGTGTAAAATGGCTGGGTCCTTAAGGGGTTAATGAAAATTCTTCAAACACCTGTGGGGTGTTCAGGCTCACTGCACCCCTTGTTACATTCCATGAAGGGTATAGTTTCCAAAATGGGGTCACATGTGGGTATTTATTGTTTTGCGTTTATGTCAGAACCGCTGTAAAATCAGCCACCCCTGTGCAAATCCCCAATTTAGGCCTCAAATGTACATAGTGCGCTCTCACTCCTGAGCCTTGTTGTGCGCCCGCGGAGCATTTTACGTCCACATATGGGGTATTTCCATACTCAGGAGAAATTGCTAATTTTGGGGGTCTTTTTTTCCTTTTACCGCTTGTGAAAATAAAAAGTAAAGGACAACACCAGCATGTTAGTGTAAATTTTGCTGTTGCTAAACTCCCGGCATGCCTGGATAGTCAGTGGCTGTCCGGAAATGCTGGGAGTTGTTGTTTTGCAACAGCTGGAGGCTCCGTTTTTGAAACACTGCCGTACAATACGTTTTTGATATTTTTTTTGGGGGGGGGACAGTGTAGGGGGTGTATATGTTGTGATTTACCCTTTATTATGTTAGTGTAGTGTAGTGTTTTTAGGGTACATTCACACTGGCGGCGGATTACAGTGAGCTTACCGCTAGGAGTATGCGCTGCGGCGAAAAATTTGCCGCAGCTCATACTTGAAGCAGGAAACTTACTGTAAACCTGCCTGTGTAGGTACGCCATTGGTCCTTAAGTACCAGGGAGCAAAGGCGTACGCCCTTGGTCAGTAACAGGTTAAACAGCCCAGCTCCACCTCCTTAACACATGAGCCAAGAAATAAAAAGGAAATTTTATAAATTTGGCAACCACTATTCACTCCAGGAAAGAGTGTTCGCTTTCATACCCTGATCAAAGGCAACTGCAGACCTTAGCAGCAAAAACAGCTTACAGATTCCCTTTAATACTTAAACTTTACCTACCCGTTCTCTTCTATTCCACCGAACAATTTATTTTCCATATCACCATAGCATAAGCTACAAAGCAATGCTGACAACATGGATCCCTGAGGTATTCCACAACACTGCCTATAATATCTGAAAGGAAAGCATTTAAAAACAAAAGAAATTGTAGTTTAGATTATTATTTATAATATAATGTATAATAATGTAACTGCAGTGAATATTCAAGAAAAGGGGTGAATATTTCTATCCTATTTTCATTAATGAATCCAAATCAAAGAAAAGACTGTGCTGCACATAAAACGTATTTATAAACTGCAAATGTTAAGTGTATTACTTTCATAAAATAAAAAAAAATGAATTCACAGTATCCTGTATTGAAACTATATTGTCTAAGACATCTTTATAGCTACATCTATTTTCAGCATGAAGTAGAACAGAAGAAATTGTTCACCTGTGTTAAACGTAAAACAAGGCAATCTAGTAATAGGGTATACGGAAATCTACTTTCTTTCAACAATGGTGTAACACCCTAAATGCCCTCTATGACAATCCCATCACTGTGAGAGGTGTCGGTTGCTTAAATGCTATTGCTCAAATTCAATACCAAAACGACCAGGGATGTTCCAAAAATAAAAAATTAGAAGCGCACTTACCGATCATTAATTCTCAGAATATGGTTAAAAATTATTTGCTGGAAGAAAGCTAGCAGTTTGCTTGAGTTTTCATTCATAGAAAGGCTCTATAAATAAGTGAGTAAGCATGTTATCAATAAGCAGGGAGCAACACACAGAGCTCCAGATTAATTCAGTATATCACATTGGATACTTCATCTTTAACCCCTTGGGGACAAAGCCCATTTTGACCCTAAGGACGAGAGCATTTATTGGAAATCTGATCTGTCACTTTATGCATTAATAACTCTGGTATGCTTTTACTTATGAATTTGAAGATAGTTGCATTTTTCTAACTTTGAAACTCTCTGCTCGTACGGAAAATGGACATCCCAAATAAATGATATATTAATTCACATAAACAATATGTCTACTTTATGCTGGTATCATAAAGTTGACATGTTTTTACTTTTTGAAGACATAAGTGGGCTTTAAAATATAGCAGCAATTTTCACAAAAGATTCAAAATCTGAATTTTTCAGGGACCAGTTCAGTGGATTTGAGGGGCCTCTCTGTAAGAAGTCCCCTATAAATGACCCCATTATAGAAACTGCTCCCCTCAAGGTATTCAAAATGACATTCATAAAGTTTGTTAACCCTTTATGCGTTTCACAGGAATAGCAGCAAAGTGGAGTAGAAGTAAAAAATCAAAATTTTTTACACTAACATGTTCTTGTACACCCATTTTGTTAAAATTTTTACAAGGGGTAAAAGGAGAAAAAGCCCCCCAGAATTTGTAACCCAATTTCTCTTGTATAAGGAAATACCTCATATGTGGATGTAAAGTGCTTTGTGGGTGCAGATGAGGGCTCAGAAAGAAAGGAGCGACATTGGGCTTTGGAAAGCGAATTTTGCTGAAATGGCTTTTTGGGGGCATGTCACATTTGGGAATCCCCCATGTTGCCAGAACATTAAAAAAAAAAAAAAAAAAAAAACACATGGCATACTATTTGGGAAACTACACCCCTCAAGGAAAGTAACAAGGGGTACAGTGAGCCATAACACCCCACAGATGTTTGATGACGTTTCGTTAAAGTTGGATGTAAAAATGAAAAATTTAATATTTTTCTCTAACATGAGGGCGTTACCCCAAATTTTTCATTTTTACAAAGGGTAATAGGGGAAAAGGCCCCCCAAAATTTGTGACCCCATTTCTTCTGAGTATGGAAATACCCCATATGTGGAAGTAAAGTGCCCTACGGGCACTCTACAGTGCTGAGAAGAGAAGGAGCAAAATTAGTTTTTTGGGGAGAGAATTTGGTTGAAATTGAAGGGTGGGGCCAAGTGCAACAATAAAGGCACCATGTTGCCAGAACAGTGGACTCTCCCACATGTGATCCCATTTTGGAAACTACACCCCCTCACAGAATGTAACAAGGGGTGCAGTGAGCATTTACTGGCATTTAACAGATTTTTGAAACAGTGGGCTGTGCAGATAAAAAACATTTTTTTTCATTTTCACAGACCACTGTTGGACTATCAGACACCTGTGGGGTGTAAATGCTGGATGTAGTTTCCAAAATGAGGGTCACATTTGGGTGTTTTTTTTTTTGCATTCATGTCAAAACCGCTGCAACTGTCAGTCACCCTGTGCAAATCAAAAATTTAGGCCTAAAATGTACATGTGCTTTCACACCTGAGCCCTATTGTGCACCCGCAGGGCACTTTACGTCCACATATGGGGTATTTCTGTACTAGGGAGAAATTGCATTACAAATTTGGAGGGACTTTTACTCCTTTTACTTCTTGTGAAAAGGAAAAGAATGGAGCAACCCCAACATGCTGGTTTAGCCCCATACTTTTCCTTTTCATAAGGGGTCAAATTTGTAACGCAATTTCTCCCGAGTACAGAAAAACCCCACATGTGACCCTCAACTGTTGCCTTAAAATATGACAGGGCTGCGGAGTGAGAGAGTGCCATGCGCATTTGAGGCCTACGTTAAGGATTTGCATGGGGGCGGACCCGGATATTTGCCTCCGCCACCAAAAATCCCCTACGGCAGTGTTCTCCAAACAGGGTGCCTTCAGCTGTTGAAAAAGTCCCAGCATGCCTGGACAGTCAATGGCTGTCCGGCAATGCTTGGAGTTGTTGTTTTGCACCAGCTGGAGGCTCCATTTAGGAAACATTGCCGTATGATCCGTTTCAAATTTTAATTGGGGGATGAGGGGGGGGGGTAACTGTGTATATGAAGTGTTTTACTCTTTATTTTGAGTTAGGGTAGTGTAGTGTTTTTAGGGTACACACAGGCGGGGGTTTAAAGCCAGTTTTCCGCTGGGAGTTTGAGCTGCGGTGGAAAAATGGGCGGGCTGAGCGAGGAATACATACAAAAGTCCCGCTCATGCCTGCAATTGGTCAGTTGCTCCCAACAGACCAATAGCAGGGGATAGGAGGTGGCACCCCTGCCACCTCAATCCTATCCTTCAGGGTGGGGTGGGGGGTCCCCTGGGTGATGTCATGGGCTGCCTGCTGAATGATTTCAGCAGGCATCCAGTTCCGATCACCGCCCGGCGAGCGGCGGTGATTGGAAATACGGAGGGCATACAGGTACCCCCTCCATCCTTAAGAAATGGGACGCGAGGGCGTAACCATACACCCTCCTTCCCCAACAGGTTAAGGGGTTATCCACCACAAGGTGATTTTAGTATGTACCTGCCAGACAGTAATGGACATGCTTAGGAAGGATCTGCGCTTGTCTTGGGACTTGGCTATTTTGTAAGATTACCATAACACTGCTTTTTGTGAACTGGTATTTCCTGTTAGAGTTTTCTTCTTTTGCCTACAAATCCCCTAATTCCATTTTCCTCCCTCCCACACATCAGCCACCCCACAGTCATTTTGTATGCTGTTAAAAATAAATATTGGGGTGAAAAATCACAGAAGAATTGTGAAATAACAAAGATACAGATACTATATTATGAACTACACTAACTTTACAGCCATTTGTAGCATAGTCAAATAAAAAAAAATCCTGGAATACCCCTTTAACCCCTTAAGGACCCATGACGTATGCATACGTCATCACACCCTGGGTCTTAAGGACCCATGACGTATGCATAAGTCATGGTCTTTTCCTGGAAGCGGATCTCTGCTGAAATCCTTCAGCACGGATCCAGGGCAGAAGCTGAGGGGGGGTCCCGGGACCCCCACATATCGGCGATCGTCACAGATCGCTTGCGAAATCACGCAAGCGATCTGCTCCGATTCCGGGTATTCGGGTCACTTGTGACCCGATGACCCGCAAAAAAGAAGGTGATCAGCGGTGTACGATACACCGCCAATCACCTTCGGTTGCTGGGAGCGGTGACAATACTGTCACCGCCCCAGCAACGTTGCTATTGGCCGGTGATCGTCCGGCCAATAGCAGCGCGGCAGAGGAGGGGTTAACGGACCTCTCACGCAGCTCTGCGCGCTCGCTGAGTTCAGTCAGCGGGCAAAGCTGTGTGAAGAGGACCGGGACCCCCCCTCTGTGCTCCAGAGCCCCCTCACAGAAGACGATTGCCCCCCCTAGTGCAGGGAAAGTGTGTCCCTTAGGGAAAGGTAGGTAAACTGAAAGTAAAAGTAACATAAAAGTAAAAAAAAAAAAAATAATAAAAAAAAAAAATCCCCCCCCCCCCACCTGACCCCCTAATAGGCCCCTAGGGTCCTGTGATCAGTGTCACCCGGGACCTATTAGGGGTTCAGGGCGCTGCGTGCGCCACCCCTTTTTTTGTCCGTAGCGTGTTTTTTTTATTTTTTTCCATTATAACGGTGTATGAGTGATAATTACACACCGTTATATAAAGTATTACACAAAGCACCACACTACATACTTCCCCGCCCCCCCCGCGCACACACCCTCCCCCCCCGCCACTGTAGAAAAAAGGCAATATCTCGCCGGGAATTTTCGGCAGTGGAGGCTTACGCTTTTTTAGCCTCCGACTCCGAATCTGCCAGTGAGGACGATGAAGATCCTACATTTTTGTGTTCTTCATCATCCTCCTCATCATCTAGTAGTGATGATGAGTCCCCTGTACGGCGGCGGAGACTCCGCCAGGCGAGGCCATGCACCCCCCATGAGAGTGACCCAGTGGCCGACACTAGTACAAGTGGCAATGCCGCTCGTAATAGGAGTCCGGCCCCCCAGACAAGTGCATCAGAGCCCCCTTCCGATGACCCTGTCTAGAGCCCCCCAGAGGGTTTTCAGCCACGGATTCCTGAGTTTGTTGGCGATTCAGGAATCCGGATTGACCATGCTGGCATCACTGCTCTGGACTTTTACGTTTTTTTTCAGTGACAGCCTGGTCAATCAAATGGTGGAGCAAACGAACTTGTATGCCCAGCAGTTCATTGCCCACCACCCAGATTCGTTTTTGGCCAGGTCCAATGAATGGCGCACCATTGATGCAGCGGAAATGAGGACATTTTGGGGCCTCACGCTGCATATGGGCCTGGACAAAAAAGCAAGTGCTCGTCATTACTGGAGCGGGGACGTCCTCTACCAGACCCCGCTTTACAGTATGGCGATGACACGGAAGCGGTTGGAGGCCATTCGGAAATGCCTGCATTATGCAGATAATGCGGCATGTCCGCCCCGAGGTGATCCCACCTATGACCGGCTTTACAAAGTGTCATCGATCACTTTGGGGCCAAATTTTTGGAGGCCTATGTACCGCTCAGGGACCTCTCAGTAGATGAGTCTCTCATCAGTTTTAAGGGGAGACTCATCTTCCGCCAGTATATTCCCTCGAAGCGGGCACGGTATGGCGTGAAGCTCTATAAACTCTGCGAGAGTACCTCCGGGTACACTTGCAGGTTTAGAGTGCATGAGGGACGAGATTCCCGTATTGAACCCCCAGATTGTTCCCCCACTCTGGGTGTTAGCGGGAAAATCGTTTGGGACCTTGTGCACCCATTGCTGGATAAGGGTTACCACGTGTACGTGGACAACTTTTATACCAGCATCCCTCTGTTCAAATCCCTTTCCGCCAGATCCACGTCCGCTTGTGGGACCGTGCGGAGGAACCAGAGAGGCCTCCCTCTAAATTTGGTCAAGACGCCTATCCCCAAGGGTGAGTCCTGTGCCCTCACCCATGATAACCTGTTGTTGGTGAAGTATAAGGATAAGAGGGATGTCCTTATGCTCACCACTATTCATGGAAATGGCAGCACCCCTGTCCCTGTGCGAGGTACCGTGGGACCGGTCCTCAAGCCCGATTGTATTCTGGACTACAATCGGTATATGGGGGGAGTTGATCTCTCAGATCAAGTCCTCAAGCCATACAATGTCATGCGGAAAACACGGGCATGGTACAAAAAAGTTGCGGTCTACATGGTACAGGTCACCACGTATCAGTGTGACACATGCCCAGATAATCCGGGCCTCTGCATAGGCTGCTTCAGGGAGTATCACACTTCCATGGAGCACAAAATTTTCCCTTTACATTTTAATTTTCCATAATTTGACCAATGTACAAAGTCCAGAGTACATTCCAAATTTTAACCCCCATAAACCACTAAATTGCCCAAAAAAACTGAAAAAAAAAAAAAAACCTGATAAGACCTCTGGGGGTGTTTTTTCAGAAATGGGTCATAGGTCACTGAGTCACTATCATCGGGGACTTTTTTTTGTTGCCTCAAATGTGCAGCGCTCTCTCTCCACCTGAGCGGGTGCGCATTTGAGGCAACAGGTTAGGGACGGCCACACACATCACGTTCCCAGAATGATGACTCAGAGCATAGGGTTTGGGGCGGGCATATTTTTTTTTAGTTTTGGCTATGCTCTGGGTCATCATTCTGGGAACATATTCTGTTTCATTATGTTTTATAATTTTCTGGCCCACTGTACCCCATATTACGGGCCTATGTACCCCACCTGTCTACCCCAGTTACGGCCCGTTGTCCCCAATAGTGTTCCCCTATTTTAGGGCTCAGTGCTCCCCCCATTAACAGTCCTGGCTCCATATGAAGCTCAAGGCCCCTGACTGCCCTCCCACTCCAGGAAGACCAGCTGTGTGTGCATCCACCAAGCCAAAATCGTCAAAATATAAGGTATGTCCTTACTCCAAAGAAATGTATTTACAAATTGTGGGGGGTCTTTTCTGCTATTAACCCTTGTAAAAATGTAAAATGACGGTGAAAACATACTTTTTTAGTGAAATTTTCTTTTTTTTTTACATATGCAAAAGTCGTGAAACCCCTGAGGGTTATTAAGGCTCACTTTACCCCTTGATAGGTTTCCCGAGGGGTCTAGTTCAGGGATGTGGAAATAAAAAAAGAAACTACTTGTCCAAGGGACTAAAGCTGAACACAATCTACTTGTCCCTCAAGAAAATCCACTTGTCCTGGTAGATAAAATAATTTCGACCAAAATACTGCGATCCCCCCCACTAGACCACCAGGGATGGATATAAGATCCTTTAGACACTGCTGTCAACTTAGACAGCGGTGATCTAATGGTTTAATAGCGACCACGGTGATCGCAGCATGCCAGGCTATTAGCGGAGAGAGAGCTGTAGCTCCTTTTACGCCCGAGGCAAGCCCAGAAAAGTCTAGATGTAACTTTTTGATCACCATAAAAAAATTCTAATATGAAGTGACCAAAAATGAACAATTCTTGACTATTTTTTACATTTACACCGTTCACCTTATGGTTTAATTAACATTATATTTTAATAAAACAAACAACAAAAAACGTGGTCTCAAATGGCTGGAGGTGCTCAACCCCAGATGCGGTTGTGCATTTATACTGGGGGAGCAGATCCTGCCCTTGTAGTCCGTTGCTAAGGGCGATCCCCAGCATAAAAATGCATACAATGAAGGATGCCTCGCCGGACTACAAGTGCCACAATAGAATCCTACACCAGATAAACGGTGTGGATGTGTAACAATTAGAATACAATACAAGAATATGGGTGCACTACTGTGGTAGATGTATACAATGACATTGGCTATCCCTCAACACTGATGTTAAAATTGAGACATTCGCCAGTGCATCCTTATATTAAGGACACACCAGAGCCCGCACACCAACGCCAAGGTTTCTCAAAATGGTGCGGGACCTACGCTAATCCTACCTGTGCTTGATAAGCAAAAAAGGGGCCAGTGGGCAATTACGGCAGCATTCGGTCGACTCACAACTTCCTCCCAGATACCCTCCAGCGTGACTGAGCACACATACAATGGGAGGATGGAGGCAAGCTGTAAGCCCCACCTGAGTTGGCTAATATGGGTGCCGGCCTCACAGGTGCTACCTTACTGCCTTGAAGATATTCAAGGCGCTTTAATTAGTGCACCCATATTCTTGTATTGTATTATATTTTAATAGCCTGGACATTTCCACATGCAGCGATACCACTTATGTTTATTTTTGTACATTATTATTATTTAAAGAAAATTGGAAACTTTTATTAGGAAAGGGGCTTATTCACATATATACGCACTTTTTAAAATATTTTAATCACTATTTTTCAGTCTTCATAGGGACTTATGTGTTACTGGGGGGTTTTCTGCTTCTCCAGTTTATGTGCTGCATTTTGTGTCAGAAAATGCTGGAAGTTACATTTAGTTACTAGATAACTACAACTCTCAGCATGCCCTGATACAGCCTATGGTTGTGTGGGTGTTGCAGCATGTTGCACTGTATAGTAGTACAGTTAAGGTTATTGTGTAACATGCTGGGAGTTGTAGTTTTGGTGTGTGTCAGCTGCAGAGCCATAGGATGTGTCAAGGAATACTGGAAATTACAGTTAGTAACTACAACACCCAGCATGCCCTGATGCAGGCTATGGCTCTGCAGCTGACCCGAACCAAAACTACAACTCCCAACATGTTACACTTTATAGTTCTACAGTTTAGGTTATGGTGCAACATGCTGGGAGTTGTAGTTTTGGTTGGGGCGTGTTTGCGTGCAACCGTGGGGCTCTTGGTTGGCGGGTGAGTATGAAGGGGGGGCGGGATTCTGGGGGTGCAAGTCAGTGCGGGTGACCAGAAGACACTAAAAATAAATAAAATTAGATGGCACAACTGGCGGCGGCGGCAGTGCCCCCCCCCCACATCATACACATATACACTCACACCATACATATACACCATACATATACATACATCATACATACACCCGCCGCTGCCCCCCCACACATCATATATTACATACACACAGCACACATACACTCACACCATACATACACCGCTGCCCACCCCACATCATACATCACATATACACATCACACATAGACAGACATCATACACACATCATACATCACATACATACACACATCACACATAGACAGACATCATACACACATCACACAGACATCATACACACATCACACATACACTCACACTATACATATACACACATCATACATACACCGCTGCCCACCCCACATCATACATCACATACACACATCACACATAGAGACGTCATACACACATTATACATTACATACACATCACACACAGACAGACATCATACACACATTATACATTACATACACATCACACAGATATCATACACACATTATACATTACATGCACATCACACATAGACATCATACACACATTATCCATTACATACACATCACACAGACAGACATCATACACACATTATCCATTACATACACATCACACATAGACAGACATCATACACACATTATCCATTACATAAACATCACACATAGACAGACATTATACACACATCACACATACACTCACACCCTACATATACAACCACCCTTCCTGCCGCCTGCATTCTCTGCCTCCTCACCTGAGCCGCCATGAGTGGACATCAGAGCTGTAGTCTCGGCCGGTGTGAGGTTACATGGGTTTGAAAATCTCCCCTCACACCGGACGTCCTCTCCTCTCCCTCCCCGCTCTGTGTTTTCCCCGTGCAAACATGCAGTCTCCCCGTGGTGGATTAGGTCCTGTGAAGAAAGAGCAGGAGGAGGGGGAGGGATAGAGCTGTGTGCAGGGGAGGAGGGAGCTGTGTGCCGAGCTGTGGACATCCTTTCTCTCCCCCTGTCATCTTGTGTTATGTGTAGCTGCGTCCTCCATCCTCTGGGAGGATTAGATAAGGGGGCGTGGCTCAATTATGTAATGCGAACGTGCGACCTCGGGCTCTGCGGTCAGCTGGGGGCCGCCACTGCCCCCTCCATACACTCTTAGCGCCGGTGTGAGGTGCAGACTTGCATCCGCTCCTGCGCCTCAAACCAGCAGTATAGAAAAATAAGGGGGAAGTCGGTCTGTCCCTGCTAGCCCGATACAGGGCTAAATCTATAAACAATCCACCTGCCCGGTGACCAAAACTACTTGTCCCGGGCGTCGGGCGATAGAATTTCCACATCCCTGTAGTTTCCAAAATGGTATGCTATGTGTTTTTTTTTTTGCTGTCCTGGCACCATAGGGGCTTCCTGAATGCAACATGTCCCCCCCATTTCAGCAAAGTTTGCAAATGTGACTCCTTCTCTTCTGAGCATTATAGTTCGCCTGTAGTGCACGTCAGGTCAACTTATGGGGTACCTCCATACTCCGAAGAGATGGGGTTAGATATTTTGGGGGGTATTTTCTGCTATTAACCCTTGCAAAAATGTGAAACCCCTGTGGGGTATTATGGCTCACTTAATTCCTTGTTACGTTCCTCAAGGGGTCTAGTTTCCAAAATGGTATGGCATGTGTTTTTTTTTGCTGTTCTGGCACCATAGGGACTTCCTAAATGCGACATGCCCCCCAAAAACCATTTCAGAAAAACATACTCTCCAAAATGAAAGTAAAAACTCATCAATTTTATGATGCAAACATAAAAGTAGACATTAACAAAGGAGGTAGTGCGGCACTGCGTGAGTGTGCTGGATTAGCAATGGCAGGTGGGAGTTGGTGTAGCTGTAATGCCTCTGGTGGTGCTCAGATACCATAATAAGCAAAGTTCATGATATCCGTGAAGAGAAATGAAAATATCGGCACTCACCAGTGTGGCTGCAGGGTCTTCTTTATTGAGACATACTCACATGCGGGGTACAGAAGAGAGGGGAGTGGGGGGACAAGTGGTGGCGACCGAGCTCTAGTTTCGCACACTTGGTGTGCTTCGTCCGGCCATGACCCATACTGCCTATGACTGCCTTATATACAAGTGAACCTAGTGCTTCACCTATCATGCACCTGAACATCTCTCACATGATCAGGTGACGTGGTAGGGGGGAGGTGTGTTAAAAGCAAAGATAGTTAGAAGCATGCTGAGAGCTCTGTTTTGTCGTTTAACCCTATGTTGCCTGTGGCATTAGTTTTAATGATCCATAGTGTCTCCACTTGTAATAATTTCGATTCTATTCGTTCATACTTATTACATGACACTTTTTCTAAGCCTACAAAGCGTAGTACATCAGGGTTATTATTATGGGCTTCTCTTACGTGGGCCTGCAGACGGGACGCTCCTGGCTTTCCAGCGCGTATGGTATAAAAATGTTCCCTAATACGCATCTGGAGCTGGCGTTTCGTCTGGCCTATGTAGAAGAAGCCACAGGGACATATTATAGCATAGACAACATTTTTCGTGCGACAGGTAATTAACTCTTTAATAGTATGAAAGACTGCTCCTAGCCTTACGTGTTTAGTTTCCCAGCAATATCTGCATTGATTGCAGTTTTTACACTGGTGGGTACCTTTAGCCACTATATCCCTCCTTACGAAAGGACTTAATTATGGACTTTCAGAATGTTTCAATGAGACTACCTTCGAAATAGACCTAGCAAGGGCCACTCGAGAAATCAGTTTACATACATTTTTCTCAAATAAACCTATATCTAGTCAGCAGATATGTGAGAGTGACAATCGTATATGTATAGGTCCCCTAGGGTTCTTCCCTCCCGATACTGATGGTACAGACAGAGAATGCATAGCTATGTTAGCTACAGGATTCGAGCAAGATAGTAAGTCTACTGATGACCCTGGGAAGGAGAGTAGTTTTTTCAATAAAGGGAAAAAATCTAAATTTAATCCACCAGTTACACAAGGCAGTAGTATAGACTCCTTTGTCAAAGCCGTTACAAGAGATGTAAAAGCTATGATATACCCGAATCCTACCATGAATCTCTCCAGTCAAGAACTACAGGCACTAAAACAGTTAGAAAAAAGGGAGGATATTATTGTAATTCGTGCCGACAAGAGGGGGGGGGGGGGGGGGGGAGTGTCGTAGTGCAATATACATCAGAATATATGGAGGAAGCTGTCAGACAGCTGGCTGACACTGAGACATACACCCCCTTGTCGGCCGACCCAACCCCCAAGATTCTTAATAATCTGAAGTCATTCTTGCATAAATATGTTACTAGAAAGGTTATATCAGAAAAAAATGCTGAAAAATTATTACCTGATATTGCAAAACCAGCACGATGGTACCACTTGCCAAAAGTCCATAAATCGCTGAGCCGACCCCCAGGCAGGCCAATAGTAGCCGGGATCGGCTCAGCGACCGAGTTTTTGTCTCAATACCTAGACTGGGTTCTTACCCCATTACAAACATCTATATTGTCACATGTAAAGGACACTAAGCATCTTCTTCAAATTTTTAAAGAAGTTCATGTAGAAGGAGGGAGTAGTCTATGTTCGATAGATGTCACTAGCCTGTATACTCGTATCCCCCATGAGGCGGGTATACAGGCAGTGAAAGAGTCTCATACACAAGCTAATGTTTCCGATAATATGATTGAATTTGTGACAGAGCCTTGATTTTGTACTTCACAATAACACCTTCATGCATGGCGAACAATGGTACAAACAGAAGACCGGCACCCCTATGGGGACACCGGTCTCCTGTGCCTATGCAAATTTATTTTTGAGTTTTGAAAATCAGTTTATATACAGTACCACTAATCCATATCTCCCTTTCATAAAAATTTATTATCGCTATGTTGACGATATCATCCTAATATGGACCGGCACGCAAGCTTTATTTAATGAGTTCACAACATACTTGAATAACAATAGCGTGAATATGCATTTCACCAATAACTATGGAGGCAAGACTTTAGAGTTTCTGGATCTAAAAGTCCTTATTGAAGGGAACTGTATAGTTACTGAAAATTACAGGAAAACAGTAGCTAAAAACACACTGCTACATTTTAATAGCTCCCACAGATTTATGACAAAAAAGAACATTCCATATGGGCAATTTATTCGCCTAAAAAGAAATAACAGTAAAAATGAGACTTATGTAATACAGGCTAATGAGTTAGCAACAAGGTTAAAAAAACGCAACTATCCTGATGATGTAATAAATTATGGTAGAAATAAAGCAGAGAAAACTAATAGGGAAGATCTACTTAAAAATAAAAATCCACTTAATAAGTTGGAAAATCTAAAAGAAAGATTTACCTTTGTATTCCAAAATACTCCTATGAATCCAGTGATAGAGCGAGCTATACGTAGAAATTGGTTTCTATTGGAAGCCGATGAGGATTTGAAAAAAAGAGCAGAAAACAAACCGCGTATAACATACAGAAAGAACCTCACCATAGGAGATAAATTAAGAAATAAATCTAAGAGTAGTAATACATCAGCGAAAAAAGAAACCTGCCTTAGTGACATCACACCTAAAGGTACCCACCAGTGTAAAAACTGCAATCAATGCAGATATTGCTGGGAAACTAAACACGTAAGGCTAGGAGCAGTCTTTCATACTATTAAAGAGTTAATTACCTGTCGCACGAAAAATGTTGTCTATGCTATAATATGTCCCTGTGGCTTCTTCTACATAGGCCAGACGAAACGCCAGCTCCAGATGCGTATTAGGGAACATTTTTATAACATACGCGCTGGAAAGCCAGGAGCGTCCCGTCTGCAGGCCCACGTAAGAGAAGCCCATAATAATAACCCTGATGTACTACGCTTTGTAGGCTTAGAAAAAGTGTCATGTAATAAGTATGAACGAATAGAATCGAAATTATTACGAGTGGAGACACTATGGATCATTAAAACTAATGCCACAGGCAACATAGGGTTAAACGACAAAACAGAGCTCTCAGCATGCTTCTAACTAGCTTTGGTTTTAACACACCTCCCCCCTACCACGTCACCTGATCATGTGAGAGATGTTCAGGTGCCTGATTGGTGAAGCACTAGGTTCACTTGTATATAAGGCAGTCATAGGCAGTATGGGTCATGGCCGGACGAAGCACACCAAGTGTGCGAAACTAGAGCTCGGTCGCCACCACTTGTCCCCCCACTCCCCTCTCTTCTGTACCCCGCATGTGAGTATGTCTCAATAAAGAAGACCCTGCAGCCACACTGGTGAGTGCCAATATTTTCATTTCTCTTCACGGATATCATAAAAGTAGACATATTGCAAATGTGAATAAAAAAAAATTATTTGGAATATCCATTTTCCTTACAAGCAGAGAGCTTCAAAGTTAGAAAAATGCTAAATTTTCAAATTTTTCATCAAATTTGGGAATTTTTCACCAAGAAAGGATGCAAATTACCACAAATTTTTACCACTATGTTAAAGTAGAATATGTCACGAAAAAACTATCTCGGAATCAGAATGATAACTAAAAGCATTCCAGAGTTATTAATGTTTAAAGTGACAGTGGTCAGATATATATCATTTATTTTATTTTTTATGTTTTTTTTACATTGTTTTTTTTTCACTTTCACTTTACTTTTTTTTTTTTTTACTTTCATACACCTAATTCCGTGGAATACACATCTATACTCCACTGAATGTCTGTCAGTTTTACACTTTCAGTCTGACAGACTCTTATCAGCTTTTCTACATGTTTTATTTATTTATATATTTATTCATGTTGGTCAGAGTATTGCTTTAACCCCTTAAGGACCCAGCCATTTTACACCTTAGGACCCGGCCATTTTTTGCACATCTGACCACTGTCATTTTAAACATTAATAACTCTGGAATGCTTTTAGTTATCATTCTGATTCAGAGATTGTTTTTTCGTGACATTCTATTTAAACTTAGTGGTAACATTTTTTGGTAACTTGCATCCTTTCTTGGTGAAAAATCCCAAAATTTGATGAAAAATTTTAAAATTTTGCATTTTTCTAACTTTGAAGCTCTCTGCTTGTAATGAAAATGGATATTCCAAATATTATTTTATTCACATATACAATATGTCCACTTTATGTTTGCATCATTAAATTGACGTGTTTTTACTTTTGGAAGACATCAGAGGGCTTCAAAGTTCAGCAGCAATTTTCCAATTTTTCCCAAAATTTTCAAAATCACAATTTTTCAGGGACCAGTTCAGGTTTGAAGTGGATTTGACGGGTCTTCATCTTAGAAATACCCCACAAATGACCCCATTATAAAAACTACACCCCCCAAAGTATTCAAAATGACATTCAGTCAGCATTTTAACCCTTTAGGTGTTTCACAGGAATAGCAGCAAAGTGAAGGAGAAAATTCACAATCTTCATTTTTTACACTCGCATGTTCTTGTAGACCCAATGTTTGAATTTTTACAAGGGGTAAAAGGAGAAAATGTATACTTATATTTGTAGCCCAATTTCTCTCGAGTAAGCACATACCTCATATGTCTATGTAAAGTGTTCTGCGGGCACAGTAGAGGGCTCAGAAGGGAAGGAGCGACAAGGGGATTTTGGAGTGTACGTTTTTCTGAAATGGTTTTTGGGGGGCATGTTGCATTTAGGAAGCCCCTATGGTGCCAGAACAGGAAAAAAAAAAACACATGGCATACCATTTTGGAAACTATACCCCTTGAGGAACGTAACAAGGAATAAAGTGAGCCTTAATACCCCACAGGTGTGTCACGACTTTTGCATATGTAAATAAAAAATAAAAAAAATTTCAATAAAATGTGTGTTTCCGCCCAAATTTCACATTTTTGCAAGGGTTAATAGCAGAAAATACCCCCCAAAATTTGTAACCCCATCTCTTCTGAGTATGGAGGTACCCCATAAGTTGACATGAAGTGCACTACGGGCGAACTACAATGCTCAGAAGAGAAGGAGTCATATTTGGCTTTTTGAGAGCAAATTTTGCTCGGGGGCATGTCGCATTTAGGAAGCCCCTATGGTGCCAGGAAAGCAATAAATACCCACATGCCTTACCATTTTGGAAACTAGACCCATTAAGGAACGTAACAAGGAATAAAGTGAGCCTTAATACCCCACAGGGGTTTCACAACTTTTGCATACGTTAAAAAAAAAAAAAAAAAATTTCACTAAAATGTGTGTTTCCCCCCCAAATTTCACATTTTTGCAAGGGTTAATAGCAGAAAATACCCCCCGAAATTTGTAACCCCATCTCTTCCGAGTATGGAGGTACCCCATAAGTTGACCTGAAGCGCACTACGGGCGAACTACAATGCTCAGAAGAGAAGGAGTCATATTTAGCTTTTTGAGAGCAAATTTTGCTCGGGGGGCATGTCGCATTTAGGAAGCCCCTATGGTGCCAGAACAGCAAAATAACCCCCACATGGCATACCATTTTGGAAACTAGACCCCTTGAGGAACGTAACAAGGGGTACAGTGAGCATTTACCCCCCACTGGTGTCTGTCAGATCTTTGGAACACTGGGCTGTACAAAATTTTTAATTCGTGCAACCCACTGTTCCAAAGATCTGTCAGACACCAGTGGGGTGTAAATTCTCACTGCACCCCTCATTACATTCTGTGAGGGGTGTAGTTTCCGAAATGGGGTCACATGTGTTTTTTTTTTTTTGCGTTTGTCAAAACCGCAGTAACAACAGGCAACCCAGTGCAAATCGCCTCAAATGTACATGGTGCACTCTCCCTTCTGAGCCTTGTTGTGCGCCCCAAGAGCACTTTGCGCCCACATATGGGGTATCTCTGTAGTCGGGAGAAGTTGCATTACAAATTTTGGGGGGATTTTTTCCCTTTTACCTCTTGTCAAAATGAAAAGTAACACCAGCATGTTAGTGTAAAAAATTTATTTTTTAACACTAACATGCTGGTGTAGACCCCAACTTCACCTTTTCATAAGTGGTGAAAGGAGAAAAAGCCCCCCAAAATATGTAAGACAATTTCTCCCGAGTACGGCGATACCCCATATGTGACCCTAAACTGTTGCCTTGAAATACGACAGGGCTCCAAAGTGAGAACGCCATGCGCATTTGAGGCCTGAATTAGGGATTTGCATAGGGGTGGACAAAGGGGTATTCTACGCCAGTGATTCCCAAACAGGGTGCCTCCAGCTGTTGCTAAACTCCCAGCATGCTTGGACAGTCAACGGCTGTCCGGCAATACTGGGAGTTGTTGTTTTGCAACAGCTGGAGGCTCCATTTTGAAAACAGTGGCGTACCAGACGTTTTTCATTTTTATTGGGGAGGGGAGGGGGGCTGTGTAGGGGTATGTGTATATGTAGTGTTTTTTACTTTTTATTTTATTGTGTGTTAGTGTAGTGTAGTGTTTTTTAGGGTACAGTCACACGGGCAGGGGGGGGTTTACAGGATTTTCCCGCTGCATGTTTGAGCTGCCGCGCAAAATTTGCTGCATCGCAAACTTGCAGCCTGATACTCACTGTAAGCCCCTGCCCATGTGAATGTACCCTGTACATTCACAAGGGGGGGACCTCCAGCTGTTGCAAAACTACAACTCCCAGCATGCACAGTCCATCAGTGCATGCTGGTAGTTATAGTTTTGCAACAGCTGGAGGCACACGGGTTGGGAAACACTGAGTTAGGAAACAATGTTTCCCAACCAGTGTGCCTCCAGCTGTTGCAAAACCACAACTCCCAAACATTCTCAGGCATGCTGGGAGTAGTAGTTCGGCAACATCTTTAGAGCCAGATGTTGCCTAACTACAACTCCCAGCATGCTTGGAGTTGTAGTTTGCAACATCTGGAGGACTACAGTTTGCAGACCACTAATACAGTGGTTCCCAATCTGTGCCCTTCCAGATGTTGCAAAACTACAACTCCCAGTATGCCAAAACTGTCCAGGCATGCTGGGAGTTGTAGTTCTGCAACATCTGAAGGGCCAGATGTTACAGAACTACAACTCCCAGCATGCCTGGACAGTAAGGGCATGCTGAGAATGTGTAGTTTTGCAACATCTGGAAGGGCACAGTGGTCTCCAAACTGTGGACCTCCAGATGTTGAAAAACTGCAACTCCCAGCATGCCCAGATGCCAAGGGCTGTCTGGGCATGCTGGGAGTTGTAGTATATAGGGTCCCAATACAGCAATGCATGTCGCTTTACGGCGACGTGCATTGCTGTAAAGGGCCCGACCGCGGCTGAAGATCTACTCACCTGTCGTCGCCGCCGCCGCTGTCTTCATTGCCGGGATCCGGGTCTTTAGGGACTAGGTAAGTACCGGGGCCGATCCCCAGCACTCCCCCATCCCCCGCCGCGTCCTCCGGTCTTCCTCCCGTCCTCTCCGGACTTCCAGGGGCCGGACAGGGCGGGAGGAAGTAACCGCCCCCCCCCCCCCCGCGATTGGTCGGTTAGTTAACCGAAGAATCGCAGGGTATAGGAGGAGGTGGCCGGCTTGCCACCTCGCTCCTATGCTTTAGCATGGTCCTGGCTGTCTGTGACAGCCGGGATCATGCGAAATTACTGTGCGGTCGGGTCCCAGAGACCCGATCAGCCCGGTATCGCCGCAGATCGCAAGGGCGATTTCCCTTGCGTTTTCCGGCGATCGCCGACATGGGGGGCCTACATGGCCCCCCTCGGCGTTTGCCCTGGATCCCTGCTGAAGGATTTCAGCAGGGATCCGCTTCCGATCTCCGCCGGGTGAGCGGCGGAGACCAGGAAAAGACATGACGTATGCATACGTCATGGGTCCTTAAGACCCAGGGTGTGATGACGTATGCATACGTCATGGGTCCTGAAGAGGTTAAATGGAGAGAAAAGGCACAATGTTTGGGATGTACTCAATCTGGTGGAAGACCGAGAACTACTAGTCAGGGTATAATCTCCTTTCTACCCCAATGAAGTAATGTATAAAATATGAAAGATAGATTGACTGGTTCTCAAGGTCTTAAGAAGAAAAGATGGTGTACGTGTATGAATGTAGTTATGGATGTGTTAAGTAATTAATTTTAAGAGTTAGAGAAGTATTGTTGGTGGTGTATTGTAGATGGATTTGAACTGATAACTTATTTACACTACACCACCAACAACTTATCAGTTTGAAGGAGTGGTTATTGTAATTAAATGGTGTATAGGTGTAGTGGAATGAGAGAAGAGAAAAGAAAAAAAGAGAAGAAAGAAAAAGGGGGAGACAAAGAAAAGAAAATGGAGAAAACTTGGATAGATCAAAAATTGGTACAATTTATTATAATGTATAAAAAGGAAAAAGTGCTGGGCCCTAGCACTTATACTTTCTAGTATTTACAATAAAACAAAAGTAAAAATCAAAATGACACTAGTAAGCAAATAATCAGCAGAGTCCATAGACTTAAGCACTAATCAAACTGTGTTTCATATATGATCTCGGTACTCCGACCGTGTAACAGTTCACCACAGTTCAAGTGACGATAATATAGCCATATAGTAATATCCACTGTGTAGAAGTAGCAGCGGCACTGCGACCGCAGAAACAAAGTAACAGTCAAACAATGTTGCGGGCGTGACTCCCAAAATACAATGTACCAGCCGACAGCGGGGGAATATGATCGCGGTGATGTGCCCGCGCTGACAACTTGCAAAGTCTAAGCCGACCGCCGGGGAATATGATCGCGGTACTGCGACCGCGCTGGTAATGTGCAGAGCGAGGAGGCCGTGTGAGAGCAGTCCTACAGTGGGCCGCAGACTGGGAGGCTCCAGCGGCTGCAAGGCTGAATTTTGCAGGTAAGGGGAGAGTAGCGGTGGTACTATGTACCTCTTACCCTATACCTCCGGTGCCTCAGCGAAGTCCTTCCCTGCTCTGGTAGTGGAAAGCTGTCCGTCCTCGCTCTGGTGGTGTAGCGGCTCCCAGCGGCTGTGGTTATGAATGAGCTTCTCCTCGTGGTGTTGAGCGCATGTGAGGTCATGGTCGCGCTGTGATGATCCTCTGTATCTGTCTTTGCCTCGAGGTTGAGCTGGTTGCTGTAGCGCTTGTAGTAGCGTCTATTGGCCTAATCTGCTGAACGACTAGACGTGTTTCGGACCTCCTGGGTCCGTCCTCAGTAGTAAATTAAAAGATAACCATATTGGGTCTTATATACTATCCAAGTTAGGGATAAGGGAAAATGTGGCAGAGAAAGTCCGGAGGTGAATCCATCCCAATAGGAAAACCAGAAATGGATCCAAGAAGATGGAGTGATTGGATACATAAAAGGATAAAAAGATATTGTAAGAAGGTTTGATACAAATCTAGTTGAGAATGTATGATGTGTAAATATATATGTAAGGATATGAGATGTGTTGGTATGTATCTAATTGTATTAATTTAGAATCAGTTGGATGGTTTAAGTGCATAATTCAACAGAGACAGTATTTAAATATATAATATAAATATGATGTAATAATATGTGAATGGATGGATACTATAAAATAAATGAATACAGGTGACTTCCGGTTCCGGCGCGGACATGTGAGGAGCTAGGAGACGGAGCTCCCTCACGCCATACCCCATACCCGCACCGTACCGGCATTAAACAGACGAGATTTCCACCTGGCTGTCAGGGGGAAACATAGAAGAAGGAGGGGAACGCTCTGAGAGACGCCTGAATCTTGCGGGAGGTAGCTGCCGAACAGCCGCTGGAACGACGGCCTCCTCACCTTTCTTACCCGCCGCCATCTTCACTGCTTCAACGGCTGTGGACCAGAAGAGATCGCGGCGCGCTCGCCCGCACGGCGCGGGGTTGTCAGGTGTCCAGCTGCTCTATTTACTCACTGGACTGTCCTCCGAGCTGTCGCGCGGTGGGGGAGCACACAGAGGGGATTCAGGACCCTGCCTTGTGAACTCCGCTGCTTGACCACAGGTACTGCTGCCCCCCTTCCCCCCCGCTACTCCCGCCCGCCATCTTCTCATCACTCAGCTGGGGCCACAGGGGCCGGGACTTCACAGTGTGATAGCGCTTGTCTGTGAGGCCGAAAAGGGCTGCAGTGAACTGCTGGTGGAGGGGTCTACCAAAGGAGCCAGCCTTTTAATTAACGGCACCCCCAACACTGAGGTGCCTAGCCATGGACTGATCCAGCCCCTACTTCAGCTTCAGCTGTAGTCTCACAGGAGATTGCGATTGGTGTCCTTGCAGCTACATTTTCAGAGGTGCCTCTCTGGACACTGACTACTTTATTCTACTACTGAGAAGGGCATAGGGGATTGCCCGCAGTCATTCTGCAAGGGGAGCTTCTGTGATCTGTGCTGACTGGCCTCCGGCAACAACCTTTAGGGTATCCATCCCACCCTGTCTTTACAAACTTGAGCACCATCAGCTGCACTGTAATCCCAGATCTCTTGTGCTCCACATCTAAAAGACTTTATCAACCCACTACAGCTTCTATGGACCGTTTTGTGCACAAGGGCTCACAACGCCATACTGCCTCTGGCCCCATGCTGCCAGCGGTCTCGGACAATATTCTCTCTGACACAGCTGCTCAGGTCTCCAAGCCACGACACTCTTTGGAGGTGATGGAGGTTGCTGACACCACGTTAACTTTTTCTCAACCAGCAGCTGCTACCACAGCAGTAATTGATACGCCCTCTACCCCTGCTTCGCAGGCGCTGGAAAATGTCCTGACAAATCCTGGGGATCTCCAGTCTCTGGCAGCGGCTCTGATCAAATTAATTGCTCCAACTATACAGCAGACCATGGAAAACACGATGAGGGCCACACTGGTACAAATACAGAAAGACCTATCGGCGCAGGACGGTCGCCTAGGGGAGGCTGAAAAAAGAATTATGGCGCTTGTAGATGAGAATAGTGGATTAGCTACCAGACTGCGCCAAACGGAGACAGACTTATGCTACGTCAGTGAGAAATTAGACGATTTGGAGAACCGCTCTCGCCGAAACAACCTACGGCTGGTTGGTGTGAGTGAGTCCCTCCTGCAGTCAGACTTGCAAAACTTTTGTGAAAGTGACCTCCCAAAGGCTTTGGGTCTTCTTCATAAGTGTCGGGTGGAACGAGCTCACCGTCTGGGTAAACTGCCTCCTACCCGCCCACATCGTCCAGAAGAGACTGCTCCTCGCCCAAGACAAGTGATTCTAAAACTACTGGACTACAATGACAAAGTTGCTATACTCAGAGCTTTCCGCAGGAGGTCTACACCCTTAACCTTTCGCAATCAGAAATTGTTGATCTTTGAAGATTTCTCTGCAGAGGTGTCTAAACGACGTAAGGCGTACAGTAAGCTATGTACTACACTGTTCCAGGCGAAAACAAGATTCCAGCTTCAATACCCGGCCACCCTGAAGGTCTTTCTCCCAGATGGGACTTTCAAGACTTTTCCAACCCCGGAGGAAGCTGAAGCGGCTCTCCCGGAGCTATTACCTGCTCCAACTCATCAGTCTCAACGTCCCTCCTCATCTCCAGCTGACCGAGGTGTACCACCGCCCAGATCTAACCGACGACGAGATGACAGGCACCGCTCTCCGGATGACTCCAGAAAGAGAAAAAAAGTCTCCAGGGAGACGTAGCAGAAGCCGTAGCAGTCGCTCTTCCTCCCCAGACTAAGTACTCACCTGTTGTCTCTTACATGATGTTCTATTTTCTGGGGGTGCGTGGGTGGTTGGGGGTGTACTGATATGGGTACTGGTACATGCCATTATCACTGCCCACTGCACGGGACTGCTTAGATTGTACAAACGGACTTTCTCACTGGTGTCCTTCCCTTTTACATGGGATATCTCAGTTAGCTTTCCTCACTCAGTGAGCTACACTTTCCGGAAATTTGTATGCTTGTTTTAGTGTTGCACTTTATCTTTAGAGTAACCTATGCCTTAGATACCTGGTTCAGTGGGGGTGTGGGGTGGGGATCCTAGTCTCCTCATGTGCCTGAAAAAAGTGAAGTCATATAACAATTTGGTGGCGCTCTATATACCATCATGGACGCCATGTCCCACGGGGTATTTCTGTTTTATGTTCTGGTTGTTAGTTCTTCCTTTGATTTATCTTTGCCTTCTTCCTCTTCTAATTATATTTCTGTACCTCCAATCTGCAGTCCTGATGAAGTTTCTGTTGACGGCACCCCTTTTAAGATCTGTGGGACCTACTGGACCCTTCATACTTCTCTTCTTCGTTTATTCCACCTCCCATCCACGTGTCTCACTTATCCTATTTTCTCCATGTCGGTCTATGTGTCTACCTACTTAGGTGTCTACCATCCTCTCCTCCCCCAACATGTGGCTAGGTTGGGGGTTTATATTGCGATATGTGCAGAGTAGTCTCATGGAATGTGAAGGGATTGAGGTCTCCACAAAAACGAATGTCAATTCTACGCTACTTGAAGCGTCTACACCCTGATATTGTCCTATTGCAGGAAACTCATCTTACTGAGAGTGATTTTCACAGGATGCATAAAATGTGGGTGGGCAAGGTGTTGGGCTCCCCAGCAGTTGAAGGGAAATCAGGTGTTCTCACACTGTTTCATAAGTCTTTTCCGCACCAGGTGCTCTCCCATGTCCATGATGCTGAAGGTCGTATTTCCCATATTCAGTTAGAACATCTAGGTCAAGTTTATAATATTTTTTATGTATACGCTCCTAATGTAGATAATGTCTCTTTTTTTCAATCCCTGGCAGAGGCTGTTAAATCGCACTGCGGGTCCACACACGCTGCTGGGAGGGGACTTGAACACGGTAGCCGACCCCCATATTAACAGGACGAGTACGCGGGCGACACCAGTGGCCCACCGTCGAAGTGATAAGGTCCTCCCCCCTCTTCTTGCCCAGACAGGTTTGAGGGACGCATGGCGGCACCTTCACCCTGATGGACGTGAATATTCACATTTCTCACATGCACACAACACCTAGTCACGCATTGACTATTTCTTAATTAGCTCCCCACTTTGCCTGAGGTTGCTTGAGACAGAGTTCCAGGAGATGGTCATTTCGGATCATTCCCCAGTGGTACTGGAGCTGCTGCCATCGTCCCCCAGGGGTTCGGACTATCTATGGCGTTTCCCTTCCTATCTAACGAAGGATGAGTCGTTTCTGGACCTGTTGGGGGGCTGGTGGCTGGAGTTCGAGTCAGATGATGCTAATCACACTGATAATCCCACCCTCTATTGGGAAACCGCTAAGGCGGTATTAAGAGGCAAAATATTGGCCTACAGCTCTTCCCTCAAACGTAAGACGCAGGAGGGCCATGCGGCTGCTAGTGCTGTGCTGGTGGAAACTTACTCGCACTTTGTTGGCTCCCCCACCCCACTTAAACTGAAATGGCAGGAGGCTCGCTCCACCTACGAACTCTGGATAGACAGAAGAGAACGAATTTACAGGTCACACTTTGAGGCAAACATGGGAACAAGTCTGGTCGTCTATTGGAGAGACTGGCAAAAGGTACATATACCCCCTCTCATATTCTGGCGTTAAGGGATTCCCAGGGACAAATTACACATAGTCCTAGCGCGATAAATACTATACTGGGTTCATATTATACTTCCCTGTACTCGGAGCCTCAGGCCAAGGACAGGGAGGGTGAGAGGTTTTTGCAGGGCCTTGCTCTTCCGTCTCTCACGGAGGAGCAACGACAAGAACTAAATGCAGTAATAACAGAGGAAGAGGTTCGGTCGGTAATTAAATCGTTGGCGAATGGAAAGGCCCCAGGCCCCGATGGTTATTCAGGAGAATTTTATAAGCCCTTAGTCAACAATATTGTCCATCCTCTAACGGCCTACTTTAATGACATCATACAGACGGGTCGTTTGTCATCGACGGCCAAACTAGCTTACATTAAAGTACTCCCGAAACAGGACAAGGACCCTTTAAATCCAGGCTCCTATCGCCCCATATCCTTGATTAATCAGGATGTTAAATTACTCACTAAGATCCTGGCAGATAGGTTAGCATGCTTCCTGCCGGCCTTGGTGGGAGACCATCAGGTGGGCTTTGTAAAGGGGAGGTCTGCAGTTACTAACATCAGAAAGGTGCTGGCGGTGCTAGATGGGACCGGGGGCCAGTCCCGGCCCGATTCCCACATTCCCCCGGCATTGTTGACTCTTGACGCGGAAAAGGCGTTCGATAATGTCCGGTGGGACTGGCTGAACCTGGTTCTAGAACGTTTTGGGATAACAGGCAGATTCAGTTCCTTTTTGTCGGGTCTATATGATGGGCTTTCAGCGAGAGTCTACACACCGGGCTTTCTTTCCGCCCCTATTCCGCTATTGAGGGGTACTAGGCAAGGATGCCCTTTGTCCCCGTTGCTATTCGATCTGGCAATCGAGCCCTTGGCGCATGCCTTGCTCAAGGGCGACATATTTAGTGGTATTAAAGTGGGGACACGGGACTTAAAACTGTCCATGTTTGCTGACGATGTCCTTCTCTACCTCAGTGAACCTGTGAGAGATGTGCCCAAAATCTTAGATTTTCTGGACACAGTTGGCCGCTTCACGGGATACAAGGTGAATGCCTCTAAGAGCATGCTCTTGCCATTGGGGAATGCTCCTCCTAGGTGGCTTCCTTCATTGGGGGAGTTGGGAGTCAAACTTTGTACGTCACATATCACATATTTGGGCATACAAATAGGGCGAACATCTGACACGTTGTACTCTCTAAACTATGCCCCGTTGTTCCGGAAAATTTCTACGGAATTGAAAAGGTGGGAAAATTTGCCACTCTCTTTTCTGGGCCGCTGCCACCTAGTGAAAATGATTAGTTTTCCGAGATTACTTTACCCACTCCAAACCCTCCCCCTATTGCTGAAACACGTGGATGTTCGTAGTCTAAATCAAGCTTTTACCCGATTCTTGTGGCAGAACAAGCGCCCGCGGATTGCCCTGCAAAAACTAATGATGGGCAAGTCTGAGGGGGGAGTCAACTTTCCGAACATTCGGGGTTATAATTTGGCATGTCTCTTCCGTCATGTTATAGACTGGTTACAAAATACTACATTTTACTCCAACCTGTTGGTGGAGGGTGCGCTGGCAGCCCCGTGGTCCCTCCCTGCACTATTACACACGGCATTTGCCAAATTACCAAGCCCTATTAAGAGCTCTGTTTTACTCAGGGACACCATTGTCACATGGAAGGAGATACGTAAGGCCTTCGGCCTTCCTTTCCTCCTTTCCAAAAGAATGCCATTTCGGGGTCATCCGGAATTTCCAAATGCTAATTCCTCCCCATGGTTGCACATCTGGAAACCAGGGGGGTGAAAACAGCGAGCAGTATAATGAATGTAGACACTCACCAGTGGCTATCCCCTACAGACATTCTACGAACCTTTAATCTCCCACCCACTCACTACCTTCATGCAAACCAGATTTATTCGTTTTGTTTGTCCAGACAGAGATCTTTCGCGGGAGGCCACCATACATCCATTAGATAACATTATTGGCCAGGAGCCGAGGAGAGCATCCATTTCAACGCTTTACTGGTCTTTCCGGGATCGCTTTCTTAAGCTGGACTCTCAAAATATCTTTAAAACATGGGAGAAATGGACAGGCGACCCTGACATACATAATACGATACTAGCGGGATGGGATAAAATACGAAAAAATGTTATTAATGAGAGGTGGCGGGAGACTTATTTCAAACTGTCGCACACAGCCTTATATGGTTTCAACATTCTCCCTTCGCCCACTTTCCCGGATAGAATCACTAGCTGCCCCAAATGTGCCTCCCCACTGACAAACCTGTACCACGGCGTATGGACTTGCCAGCATTCGGCTGACTACTGGCGAATGATTAACACTTATATATATGATCATTGGCGGGTGTCCCTTCCTTTCACTCCTCAGGCTCTATTATTTCATCAATTCAGACCTCCTGAGGGAGAGAGGATGAGAGAGGAGAGGGTTCCACGCATAATACATGTGGTTCTGTTAGTTGCACTCAGATGCCTATTTCTAAGATGGTTAGAGGCGCAGACACCCGACCTAGGCCTATTGATGACCCAAATGAAGGTTTTCATGGGAGTGGATACACTGGATGCTGAACGTCATCTTAACTCCGGCACCAAGACATTTTTCTCGAAATGGAAATCCTTTATAGTGACCCACTTCGACTCAGAGGGGATAGCTGACATAGTCAGACCTTTTCGCAACACAGTATGGTACAATGTAGAATCCCTGAAGGACACACTGGGAGCACTGAGACTACCTGATAGTTAGCCATTTCTTTGCTGACCACCTCTGTTTGTGTAGGGATGGGAGGGGGAAATTTTCGAGGGGTTACATATGCCTGTTATGATTGCGCTGACAGTAACAATCTCATGTTCGCATGTTCTTTTCTGTATTATCTTGAAATGTTAATAAAAATATATTTAAAAAAAAATAAATGAATATAAATATAAATAACATATAAGAACTTGATATAATGATAAAATTTTGTAAAAAATATTATAGTATTTTTTAAAAATCTATGTGTTTGTAAAAATATATAAGGCACACAAAGTATAAACAATTTTTTAAATTTTTTTATTATTTGTTTATATAGAAGGAAGACGGCACAAAAATTGTTAATGGTAGTGTAGTAGTAGCCAATAAAAATATAGAAATATATAAACATATCCAATAAAATATATAAATGTTACTGTTGGAGGAATCCAAAAATCTCAAGGTCTGCGTTTAGTCCAAATGGTGCCAAGGTTTGGAGATCATATATCAATTTGCTTTCCTGTCTGGACATTTTCCTAATGTGGTCCCCTACTCTCCAGTCGTTTCACCTTTTTGATTGCAGCGAAAGTAAGTCCTGCTGGGTTTCTATTGTGTTTTTCTTTAAAATGTAATGATATTGAATGATTATCGAAACCAATTCTAATATTGTGAATATGTTCCTGTATTCTTTTTTTAAGGGTCCTCTTTGTCAGTCCTATGTATTGTAGCCCACATGGACATGTAATTACGTATATTACAGACGTGCTGTCACAGGTAAGGAGTTCCATTATTTTATGCTCCAGGCCGTTGGATTTGGATATTATCTTTTCTGTTCTCTTCGGGAAATCTGTGGATCTACAATTTGCGCATTTTCCACAACGGAAAAAAACTTTCAGTTTTAACCATGTCTCTGTGGATTTTTGGGTTTCTTCAGTCACGGGTTGTTTGGTGGTTGGGGCTAATTTTAGTCCCAGGTTTGGCGCTTTTGTATATATTATCCTGGGTTTGTCTGTTAAAATTGAATTTAGAGCTTTGTCCTGTTGTAATAGATCCCAATGGCGTTTTATAATATTTTCAATTTGTTTGTGTTGATTGTTGAAAGGAGGATCATTTTTAACTCGTTCCATTGTTTTAAAATTATTCCTTGATGTAAAATATTCTTTTCTTTCTTGTTTTCTTATCCTGTCTAGAGCTTCTATCAATATTTTCTCGGGGTATTCCTTTTTCTTAAATTCTTCCGTTAATACCTTTGCCTCTTCCTCAAAATCTTCTTCATTAGTACAGTTCCTCTTCAGGTGTCTAAATTGGCCCTGGGGCACATTCAAAAGCCATTGGGGTAGATGGCAGCTGTAAACAAGATATACGAATTTCTAGCAGTAGGTTTCTTGTACGTTTGGCATTTTAGTTGTCCATTTCTTACTGTAATAAAAAGATCTAAAAATTCCACCTGCTCCGTGCTGATTTGTGGGGTAAAAAGAAGGTTAAAATTGTTGATATTAAGAGAGTCTAAAAAAATGTCCAGTTGAAGTCTTGTACCTCTCCAAATCAGTAAAATGTTGTCTATGTAACGGCGCCATAGGACCAGATCCGCGCCCAGCCTGGGATTGATGACCTGACGTTCCCAATAACCCATAAATAAATTGGCATAGCTCGGCGCAAATCTGGTCCCCATGGCCGTACCCACCGTTTGGCGGTAAAAATGTTGATTAAAAAAGAAATAATTGTGTGTTAAAATGTATTTAATGCTTTCTGTTAAAAAAAACTATTTGAGTGGGAAAAAGTTCTTCGGCCTGGGTTAAAAAATGATGCGATGCTTCTATACCCTGTTTGTGATTAATACAGGTGTATAGTGAGCTGACATCTAGGGTTCCTATGATCCAATGTTCTTGCCAGTCTGATTTCTCCAATGTGTTGATGGTATCTGTCGTGTCTCCTAAATATGATGGTATCCGTTTGACATACGGTTGTAAGAAGTGATCCACATATTTCGATAAAGTTGGACGTGATGGATTGTATCCCTGAAACTATTGGGCGTCCTGGGGGATCTGTTGGGTGTTTGTGGACCTTATGGAGACAATAAAAAAAATCGGAATTCTTTTTTCGGTGCCTAAAATAAAATAAAATTCAGTTTTGTTTAGAATTTTTTCTTGTAATGCAGCTTCACATAGAGATTTTAGTTCCTTTGTATATTGGATTGTGGGGTCTTTTGGTAGGAGTTCATATGTGTCTGAGTCTGTTAGTTGCCTATTGCATTCCTTTACATACTTTTCAGTGTCTAAAATGGCAATGCCCCCCCCCCCCCCTTGTCCGCTGGTCTGATAGTAATCTTGTTGTTGTCTTGTAGCTCTTTTATTGCCAGTATCTCCTTCTTTGTTAGATTGTTGGTTTGTTTCTTCAAGGGTTTTAGATTCCGTATTTCTTTCTCCACGCAATGTCTAAAAGCGTTGATTTCTCCTCCTACTTCTTGTAGTGGGTAGAATGTTGACTTTTTCTTCAAATTTGTGTGGATGTACTGTTCTGCTGGGGGGGGGGTCTCTCCTATCCGTTGTTTTTTTTATAAAATATTTTTTGAGAATTTTTCAATTCCTACATAAATATCGAATTTACTCATCTCCTTCGTTGGAGCATATTTCAGACCTTTGTATAATAGCTTCTGTTGGTGTGGTAATAACGTAATTTTACTTAAATTAATAATTGCTGAGTCTAATTGGGTTTGCCCTTCTTTTGATTCAACGTTTCTTCTAGTTCCAAGATTTCTGTTTCTATGTCTAACCCTCTTTTTCTGCAGTTTTTTTTGGGGTAGTGGTTGAGTTTTTCTTGTGGCCTCTTTGGTTGCATGTATACTATCGTGCTCGTAGTTTTTACTGGTTGGTGATGTATCTGTGCTACCGCAATGGTCTCCTTCTTTTTCATGGTGTTTATGGCTGGTTGGTTGGATTCGTGTGAAGATGTGGTCCTCTCTTCTTGGTGCACTGGATCAAAAGAAGAAGGGCAAACCCAATTAGACTCAGCAATTATTAATTTAAGTAAAATTACGTTATTAACACACCAACAGAAGCTATTATACAAAGGTCTGAAATATGAACCAACGAAGGAGATGAGTAAATTCGATATTTATGTAGGAATTGAAAAATGTATTAGAAATCTGAGTCTCAAAAAACTATTTTTAAAAAAAACCACCGGAGAGGAGAGACCCCCAGGAGAACAGTACATCCACACAAATTTGAAGAAAAAGTCAACATTCTACCCACTACAAGAAGTAGGAGGAGAAATCAACGCTTTTAGACATTAAAGAAATACGGAATCTAAAACCCTTGAAGAAAAAAACCAACAATCTAACAAAGAAGGAGATACTGGCAATAAAAGAGCTACAAGACAACAACAAGATTACTATCAGACCAGCGGACAAGGGGGGGGGGCATTGTCATTTTAGACACTGAAAAGTATGTAAAGGAATGCAATAGGCAACTAACAGACTCAGACACATATGAACTCCTACCAAAAGACCCCACAATCCAATATACAAAGGAATTAAAATCTCTATGTGAAGCTGCATTACAAGAAAATATTCTAAACAAAACTGAATTTGATTTTATTTTAGGCACCGAAAAAAAGAATTCCGATTTTTTTATTGTCTCCCTAAGGTCCATAAACACTCAACAGATCCCCCAGGACGCCCAATAGTTTCAGGGATACAATCCATCACGTCCAACTTATCGAAATATGTGGATCACTTCTTACAACCGTATGTCAAACGGATACCATCATATTTACGAGACACGACAGATACCATCAACACTTTGGAGAAATTAGACTGGCAAGAACATTGGATCATAGGAACCCTAGATGTCAGCTCACTATACACCTGTATTAATCACGAACAGGGTATAGAAGCATCGCATCATTTTTTAACCCAGGCCGAAGAACTTTTTCCCACTCAAATTGTTTTTTTAACAGAAAGCATTAAATACATTTTAACACACAATTATTTCTTTTTTAATCAACATTTTTACCGCCAAAAGGTGGGTACGGCCATGGGGACCAGATTTGCGCTGAGCTATGCCAATTTACTCATGGGTTATTGGGAACATCAGGTCATCAATCCCAGGCTGGTCCTATGGCGCCGGATCTGGTCCTATGGCGCCGTTACATAGACGACATTTTACTGATTTGGAGAGGTACAAGACTTCAACTGGACATTTTTTTAGACTCTCTTAATATCAACAATTTTAACCTTCTTTTTACCCCACAAATCAGCACGGAGCAGGTGGAATTTTTAGATCTTTTTATTACAGTAAGAAATGGACAACTAAAATGCCAAACGTACAAGAAACCTACTGCTAGAAATTCGTATATCTTGTTTAACAGCTGCCATCTACCCCAATGGCTTTTGAATGTGCCCCAGGGCCAATTTAGACGCCTGAAGAGGAACTGTACTAATTAAGAAGATTTTGAGGAAGAGGCAAAGGTATTAACGGAAGAATTTAAGAAAAAGGAATACCCCGAGAAAATATTGATAGAAGCTCTAGACAGGATAAGAAAACAAGAAAGAAAAGAATATTTTACATCAAGGAATAATTTTAAAACAATGGAACAAGAGTTAAAAATTATCCTCCCTTTCAACAATCAACACAAACAAATTGAAAATATTATAAAACGCCATTGGGATCTATTACAACAGGACAAAGCTCTAAATTCAATTTTAACAGACAAACCTAGGATAATATATACAAAAGCGCCAAACCTGGGACTAAAATTAGCCCCAACCACCAAACAACCCGTGACTGAAGAAACCCAAAAATCCACAGAGACATGGTTAAAACTGAAAGGTTTTTTCCGTTGTGGAAAATGCGCAAATTGTAGATCCACAGATTTCCCGAAGAAAACAGAAAAGATAATATCCAAATCCAACGGCCTGGAGCATAAAATAATGGAACTCCTTACCTGTGACAGCACGTCTGTAATACACGTAATTACATGTCCATGAGGGCTACAATACATAGGACGAACAAAGAGGACCCTTAAAAAAAGAATACAGGAACATATTCACAATATTAGAATTGGTTTCGATAATCATTCAATATCATTACATTTTAAAGAAAAACACAATAGAAACCCAGCAGGACTTACTTTCGCTGCAATTAAAAAGGTGAAACGACTGGAGAGTAGGGGACCACATTGGGAAAATGTCCAGACAGGAAAGCAAATTGATATATGATCTCCAAACCTTGGCACCATTTGGACAAAACGCAGACCTTGAGATTTTTGGATTCCTCCAACAGTAACATTTATATATTTTTATTGGATATTTTTATATATTTCTATATTTTTATATTCCTATTGACACTATTTTATTGGCTTCTACTACACTATTATTAACAATTTTTACGCCGTCTTCCTTCTATATAAACAAATAAAATTTTTTAAAAATTGTTTATACTTTGTGTGCCTTATATATTTTTACAAACACAGATTTTTTTAAAAATACTATAATATATTTTTTACACAATTTTATCATTATATCAAGTTCTTATATGTTATTTATATTTATATTCATTTTATAGTATCCATCCATTCACATATTACATCATATTTATATTATTTATTTAAATACTGTCTCTGTTGAATTATGCACTTAAACCATCCAACTGATTCTAAATTAATACAATTAGATACATACCAACACATCTCATATCCTTACATATATATTTACACATCATACATTCTCAAATAGATTTGTATCAAACCTTCTTACAATATCTTTTTATCCTTTTATGTATCCATTCACTCCATCTTCTTGGATCCATTTCTGGTTTTCCTATTGGGATGGATCCACCTCCGGACTTTCTCTGCCACATTTTCCCTTATCCCTAACTTGGATAGTATATAAGACCCAATATGGTTATCTTTTAATTTACTACTGAGGACGGACCCATGAGGTCCGAAACGCGGCTAGTCGTTCAGCAGATTAGGCCAATAGACGCTACTACAAGCACTACAGCAACCAGCTCAACCTCGAGGCAAAGACAGATACAGAGGATCATCACAGCGCGACCGTGACCTCACATGCGCTCAACACCACGAGAAGCTCATTCATAGCCACAGCCGCAGGGAGCCGCTACACCACCAGAGCGAGGACGGACAGCTTACCACTACCGGAGCAGGGAAGGACTTCGCCGAGGCACCGGAGGTATAGGGTAAGAGGTACTTAGTACCACCGCTACTCTCCCCTTACCTGCAAAATTCAGCCTTGCAGCCGCTGGAGCCTCCCAGTCTGCGTCCCACTGTGGGACTGCTCTCACACGGCCTCCTCGCTCTGCACATTACCAGCGCGGTCGCAGTACCGCGATCATATTCCCCGGCGGTTGGCTGGTGCATTGTATTTTGGGAGTCACGCCCGCAACATTTTTGACTGTTACTTTGTTTCTGCGGTCGCAGTACCGCTGCTACTTCTACACAGTGGATATTACTATATGGCTATAATATCGTCACTTGAACTGTGGTGAACTGTTACACGGTCGGAGTACCGAGATCATATATGAAACACAGTTTGATTAGTGCTTAAGTCTATGGACTCTGCTGATTATTTGCTTACTACTGTCATTTTGATTTTTACTTTTGTTTTATTGTAAATACTGGAAAGTATAAGTGCTAGGGCCCAGCACTTTTTCCTTTTTATACATTATAATAATTGTACCAATTTTTGATCTATCCAAGTTTTCTCCATTTTTTCTTTGCCTCCTCCTTTTTCTTTCTTCTCTTTTTTTCTTTTCTCTTCTCTCATTCCACTACACCTATACACCATTTAATTACAATAACCACTCCTTCAAACTGATAACTTATTTACACTACACCACCAACAACTTATCAGTTCAAATCCATCTACATTACACCACCAACAATACTTCTCTAACTCTTAAAATTAATTACTTAACACATCCATAACTACATTCATACACGTACACCATCTTTTCTTCTTAAGACCTTGAGAATCAGTCAATCTATCAGTTTTTTAAATGGGGTGATTAATGGGGTTAACATACAGGCCCCTCAATTCCACTTCAGACCTGAACTGGTCCCTGAAAGATCAGATTTTGAAATTTTCTTGAAAATCTGGAAAATTGCTGCTAAATTTATAAACCTTCCAACATTCTAAAAAACTAAAAGAATGTTTATCAAATGATGGGAACATAAAGCAGACATATTGTAGATGTGAATTAATCATTAATTTGGTGCAACATGACCATTTTGTTATACGAGCAGCAAAAAATAAAAATTGGGGGAGTTTTTCACAAAAACACTAAATAAATCAATAAAAATTTACCACCAAGGTAATGTACAATATGTCATGAAAAAACTATCGCTTTCATAAGTAAAAGTGTTCCAAAGTTATTACCAAATAAGTAGACCGCCATGCCCCCACCCATAGACTTGTATTGAGGGGGGCGGGCCGTGACGTAATGAGGGGCGGAGCCATGACGTAACGATGCTCCGGCCCCTGTATTGCCCATCATTACGTGCATAGAGAACTCGCTCTGTGCAGTAATGATAGCGCGGTGCCGCAGCGGCTATCCCGGGGCTCCCCAACAGCGGGACCGAGGCGATCTGACATCTTATCCCCTATCCTTTGGATAGGGAATAAGATGTCTAGGGGTGGAGTACCCCTTTAAGGTCAAAACAGGCTAAGGAGTAAAAGGGGTTAAATGAAAAGAGCCAGGAAAATAGATTTTCAAAGCCTTTAAATTATACCTGTTCCACAAAGACTGCATTCTGAACCATATCACCTTCTTGTAAATGTGTTAGAAAGCATTTCATATTAGGCTTAAATTCAACCAAGTTGGAAACCTACCAAAAATGAAAGAAAACTATACATCATTAATGCTCTCTACAGATGAAATACAAATGTTTGCATGAAACATGAAACAGCATATGGTGCATACTTACTAAGAAGGAAACTTAAATAGCTATGAAGTCATAATTTAAATAAAAAAATGTTTTTAAAGATTTTCTTAAAATATGCTAGTAAAACATAAAAAATGCTATACATATTAGGTATTAGAACTAGCGATGAGCGAATTTTCAGAAAAAATTTGGTTCGGTCCGAATTTATTTGCGGCAAATCTATATTAACCCCTTAAGGACTCAGGGTTTTTCCGTTTTTGCACTTTCGTTTTTTTATTCTTACCTTTTAAAAATCATAACCCTTTCAATTTTCCACCTAAAAATCCATATTATGGCTTCTTTTTTGCGTCACCAATTATAATTTGCAGTGACATTAGTCATTTTACCCAAAAATGCACGGCGAAACGGAAAAAAAAATCATTGTGCGACAAAATCGAAGAAAAAACGCCATTTTGTAAATTTTGGGGGCTTCCGTTTCTGCGCAGTGCATATTTCGGTAAAAATGACACCTTATTATTCTGTAGGTCCATACGGTTAAAATGATACCCTAATTATATAGGTTTGATTTTGTCGCACTTCTGGAAAAAATCATAACTACATGCAGGAAAATTTATACGTTTAAAAATGTAATCTTCTGACCCCTATAACTTTTTAATTTTTCCACGTACAGGGTGGTATGAGGACTCATTTTTTGCGCCGTGATCTGAAGTTTTTATCGGTATGATTTTTGTTTTGATCGGACTTTTTGATCACTTTTTATTCATTTTTTAATGGTATAAAAAGTGACCAAAATACGCTTTTTTGGACTTTGGAATTTTTTTGCGCGTACGCCATTGACCGTGCGGTTTAATTAATGATATATTTTTTATAGTTCGGACATTTACGCATGCGGCGATACCACATGTTTTTTTTTTTTTTTTACACTGTTATTTTTTTATGGGAAAAGGGGAGTGATTCAAACTTTTATTAGGGAAGGGGTTAAATGACCTTTATTAACACTTTTTTTTAACAAATTTTTTTGCAGTGTTATAGGTCCCATAGGGACCTATAACACTGCACACACTGATCTTTTACACAGATCACAGGCGTGTATTAACACGCCTGTAATCAGTGTTATCGGTGCTTGACTGCTCCTGCCTGGATCTCAGACACGGAACAGTCATTCGCCGATCGGACACCGAGGAGGCAGGTAAGGGCCCTCCCGGTGTCCGGTCAGCTGTTCGGGACGCCGCGATTTCACCGCGGCGGTCCCGAACAGCCCGACTGAGCAGCCGGGTCACTTTCACTTTAGAAGCGGCGGTCAGCTTTGACCGCCGCTTCTAAAGAGTTAATACCGCACATCGCCGCGATCGGCGATGTGTGGTATTAGCCGCGGGTCCCGGCCGTTGATGAGCGCCGGGACCGACGCGATATCGCGGGAGCCGATGCAGCGCAAACTCCTAGCGGGATACTCACCGTAACCCGCCAATGCGCATGTACCCTAAAAACACTACACTACACTAACACATAATAAAGGGTAAAACAAAACATATACACCCCCTTACACTGCCGCCCCCCCCCCCCCCAATAAAAATCAAAAACGTATTGTACAGCAGTGTTTCCAAAACGGAGCCTCCAGCTGTTGCAAAACAACAACTCCCAGCATTTCCGGACAGTCACTGACTGTAGAATACCCCTATGTCCACCCCTATGCAATCCCTAATTTAGTCCTCAAATACGCATGGCGCTCTCTCACTTCGGAGCCCTCTCGTATTTCAAGGAAACAGTTTAGTGCCACATATGGTGTGTTTCCATACTCTGGAGAAATTGCACTACAAATTTTGGGGGGGCTTTTTCTCCTTTTACCCCTTATGAAAAGGAAAAGTTGGGGTCTACACCAGCATGTTAGTGTAAAAAAAATGTTTTACACTAACATGCTGGAGTTGTCCTTTACTTTTTATTTTCACAAGAGGTAAAAGGAAATAAAGACCGCCAAAATTTGTAACACAATTTCTCCTGAGTACAGAAATACCCCATATGTGGGCATAAAATGCTCTGCGGGCACACAACAAAGCTCAGGAGTGAGAGCGCACCACGTACATTTGAAACCTAAATTGGTGATTTGCACAGGGGTGGCTGATTTTAAAGTGGTACTGACATAAACGCAAAAAAAAATAAATACCCACATGTGACCCCATTTTGGAAACTACACCCCTCATGGAACGTAACAAGGGGTATAGTGAACTTTAACACCCCACAGGTGTTTCATGAATTTTCATTAAATTTGGATGGGAAAGAAAAATTATTTCACTAAAATGCTGGTGTTAACCCAAAGTTTTCATTTTCACAAGGGAAAATAGGAAAAAAGTCCCCCAAAATTTGCAACCCCATTTCCCTTGAGTATATAAATACCCCATATGTGGATGTAAAGTGCTCTGCGGGCGAACTACAATGCTCAGAAGAAAAGGAGCGCCAGTGGAATTTTGAAGAGAAAATTTGTCCGGAATTGAAGGCCACGTGTGTTTACAAAGCCCCCATAGTGCCAGAACAATCGACCCCCCTGTCAGGCCCAAGGCCTGATTATTAAAATCCTATATGTGTATTATAAATTATAATTGTATCTATGTATTATCCAAGACATGGGTGAGAGGTCATTCAGATGGTGTATCCTTCTTGTGTATTGCATTTTATTGGGGGTCTGGCTGTTTGTTTACATCTTTTTTGAAGTCAGAGGCTCTTCTGAAGCAGCAGGATGTAAGGGGCACTCTGGTCCCATCATATAATCAACCAGATAAGAGGGCCAGGGACAGAGGTGCCCCCCTGGTGGGATCAGAGGGGAGGGGGGAATGGAGTCTCCCTCCAAAAAGGCAGATATATAATATAAAACAATGCTAGACTCAAAGTAGGGTGTTCAATGCTGTACAACAAGCTGACAAGACCATCCTAAGAACAGCACTCTCACTGAAGGACTGCTATACCATCATGCTGTAAGAACATCTTTTGTTTTCTGAACTTGCCTAGCTAAACTCTTTTATATATTTTTGTACCTGTATGTCATTTGTTTATTTTTACATATATAGCACTGTGATACCTTTTATCAGATTAAATGTTTAATTAATCAGCTCTGGTCTTTGATCTCTAAATATATGAGCTCACCTTTCTGAAGGCAGCTCTGGTGGAAACACGTTTATCTAAGGGTTAATTTGGTGACTTGCTGGGACTAGTAGTGGATACCCAGAGGTTTGGTGGCCTTAACCCTTGCACCATCACACTCTCTCTAATGTCTTGGCTGGACCGATAGGGTGTGATCGTGACACCCCCCCCCCACATGTGACCCCATTTTGTAAACTACACCCATCACGTAATGTCATAAGGCGTACAGGGAGCATTTACGCCCCACAGGTGTCTGACAGTTTTTTGGAACAGCGGTCCGTGAAAATGAAAAAGTTAATTTTTCATTTGCTCAGCCCACTGTTCCAAAAGATCTGTCAAACGCCAGTGAGGTGTAAATACTCACTGCATCTCTTATTAAATTCTGTGAGGAGTGTAGTTTCCAAAATGGGGTCACGTGGGGGGGTCCACTGTTCTGGCACCACGGGGGGCTTTGTAAACGCACTTGGCCCATGACTTCCATTCCAAACACTCAATGGCAATCCTCCTCTTCTGAGCATTGTAGTGCGCCAGCAGAGCACTTGAAGTCCACACATGGGGTATTTCCATACTCAGAAGAAATGGGGTTACAAATTTTGTGGGTAATTTTCTCCTATTACCCCTTGTAAAAATGCAAAAATTTGGTGAAAAAACAGCATTTCAGTGAAATTTTTTTTTTTTTTCCCCATTTACACATCCAACTTTAACAAAGTCATAAATAATGGTAAGGTGTTAAGGCTCACTGTACCCCTTGTTACATTCCTTGAGGGGTGTAGTTTCCAAAATGGTATGCCATGTGTTTTTTATTTTTTGCTGTTCTGGCACCATAGGGGCTTCCTAAATGCGACATGCCCCCCCCCCAAAACCATTTCAGCAAAATTTGCTGTCAAAAAGCCAAATGTGACTCCTCTTCTGAGCATTGTAGTTCGCCCGCAGAGCATTTCTCGTCCTAACATGGGGTATTTCCATACTCAGAAGAGATGGGGTTACAAATTTTAGGGGACATTTTCTCCCATTACTCTTTATAAAAATGGTAAATTTGGGGAAAAAACTGCACTTAAGTGAAATTTTTTTATCAAATTTTGGAATTTTTCACCAAGAAGAAGTATCGACAAAATTTTACCACTAACAAAGTAGAATATGTCACGTAAAAACAATCTCGGAATCAGAATGAAAGGTAAAAGCATCCCAGAGCTAATGCTTAAAGTGACAGTGGTCAGGTGTGCAAAAAACGCTCTGGTCCTACAGTGAAAATTGGCCTGGTCCTTAAGGGGTTAAAAACGGCTATTTCTGGCCTAAAGAGAGCCTCAAAAGGGGTGTGGAACATTTTGCTTTGTTTTAACACGCATATGGAGTGTGCTGGGGTAGTAAAATAAGACTGTTATTCTATATGAAATGCAGATTACAGGCATTGCTTTTAGAATCACTGCTGCAGAGTGGCACAATGACAGAGCCCGGAGATGGCATCAGTATGAGGAGACCATATAGTGGCTGAATGACACAGCGTGGAGGTATTGGCAGCATGAGGAGACCATATAGTGGCTGATTGACAAAGGATGGATGTGGCTGAAGCATGAGGAGACCACATAGTGGCTGAATGACACAGCGTGGAGGTGTTGGCAGCATGTGGAGACCATATAGCGGCTTAATGACACAGCTTGCATGTGGCTGAAGCCTGAGGAAACCACATAGTGGCTGAAAGAAACAGCGTGGATGTGTTGGCAGCATGAGGTGGACCATATAGTGGCTAAATGACACAGCGTGGATGTGGCAAAAGCATGAGGAGACCACATAGTGGCAGAATGACAGTGTGGAGTTGTTGGCAGCGTGAGGAGACCATATAGTGGCCAAATGACACAGCATGGAGGTGTTGGCAGCATGAGGAGACCATATAGTGGCTAAATGACAGCATGGAGGTGTTGGCAGCATGAGGAGACCATATAGTGGCTGAATGACACAGCTTGGATGTGGCTGAAGCATAAGGAGACCATATAGTGGCTGAATTGACACAGCGTTGAGGTGTTGGCAGCATGAGGAGACCATATAGTGGTCAAATGACACAGCGTAGAGGGGTTGGCAGCATGAGGTGACCATATAGTGGCTGAATGATACAGCGTGGAGGTGTTGGCAGCATGAGGAGACCATATAGTGGCTAAATGAAATAGCGTGGAGGAGTTGGCAGCATAAGGAGACCATATAGTAACTAAAGGACACAGCATGGAGGTGCTGGTAGCATGAGGAGACCATATAGTGGCTGAATAACACAGCGTGGAGGTGTTGGCAGCATGAGACCACCATATTGTTGCTGAATGACAGCCCAGAGCTGGCAGCAGCATGAGTAGACACTAGGGCTTCACAATCCTTATGATTAAAAGATGAATTTTGAAATGTAAATCGAATATTTATGGTAGATAGTGCTAACAAAAATATTTAGGCCCAGCAGCATCAGTAAACCATATACTGGCTGAATAACACAATCTGGAGGTGGCTGAATTATGAGGAGACCATAAAGTGGCTGAATTGCACAGCCTGGAGGTGGCTGAAGCATGAATAGACCATCTAGTGACTGAACGAGACAGCATGGAGGTGGCATCAGTATGAGGAGACCATATAGTGGCTGAATGACTGCCTGGAGTTTGTGGAAGCATAAGACGACCATATAGTGTTAGAATGGCACAGCCTGGAGTTGGCTGAAGCATGAGGAGGCAATATAGTGTCTGAATGGCACAGCCTGAAGTTGGCTGAAGAATGAGAAGAGACCATTTAGTGGCTGAATGAAACAGCCTGGAGGTGGCAGCAGCAGCATCAGGAGTCCTGAAAGTGCCCCGGTGAGTGTGGTGCTGTGGGTGGCAATACCAGTACCCGGTGACAAAGGTGGGCGAAAAAAAGGTCTGATGCGGAGGAATGTTTGTAACTGGAGAGCAGTGCCTTAAATCTTTTGGCACTATCCATATTTGTGAAGTGTTGGTGTGGCACCATGGTCAATCTACTCTGATGCATCAGACATTGGTGGTTGGAAATCGTGGCTGATCCATGCCTGATTCATCTTCACAAAGGTCAGTCTCTCCACATTTTTTGTGGACAGACGAGTTCTCCTTGGGGTAACTATGGCCCCCGCCGCACAAAACACCTTATTTTCCAGCTTTTCTAGGTCAAACTCTGCTACTTGGCGCCATAAATCAAGTTTGGCTGCCCAGAAGTCCAGTGGATCTTCAAGGTGTGTTGGCATGGGCATGTCAAGGTATGCCACCATCTGCTGGTTCAGGTCCTGCTCCAGGTCCACCTGCTGCTGTTGAGTTGCTCCACTATGCGGGTGAAGAAAGGTACTCATCAGCAACTGTAGACTCAGGCTTCTGCTGATGGAGGTGGTACTGCTCCTGTCACCCCATCCCTCCCCAGCAGCCATGGCAGTGGAAGGGGAGTGCCCCGAATCAGACCTGCGAGGGGATGGACAATGGCGCAGATAGGCATCGGCCAACTGACTACATAGGATGCCTCTGTAGTAAGTCACTTTGTCCTCCCTTTCAGTGGGTGTAAAAAAGGCCCCTATTTTGTTGCGGTAGCGAGGGTCCAATAAGGTGGAGATCCTAGGTCAGATTAGACCACCCATTTGGCAAATCCTAAACTGTGCTCCACTGTACCTCTACCACTCCTCAAGTTAAGCCCCCACAGGGCTCATGTGGCCATAAGATGTAGGCGCCACGTCTCCAGTGCCCTGACCAGCCATCGTTTCCAACACGTGTTGTAAGAAATGAAGCAGTGGAATGACGTTCATCCAGTAATTCTGGCGACTTACTAATAACGTGGCTTCCTCAAAGTGCCTGACCAAACGGCAGGCATAACGTATTAGCTGCCACTGGTTCACATTGAAATTACACAGGGGAGTACCCCTATCTGCTTGGATCATCAAGAAATTGGTGATGGCTTTTCTCTGTCCGTACAGTCAGTCCAACATATGGAGGGTGAAATTCCAATGTGTGGCAACATCACAAATCAGACTATGTTGGGTGATACCGTTCTGACGCTACAGCTCAGGAGGGTGTCCTTTGCGGTGTACGAGTGGCTGAAGTGCATGCAAAATTTCCTTCCCATTGTTAGGATGTCTTGCAAATGGAGGGAACACTTCAGGAACTGCTTCACAACGAGATTGAACATGTGTGCCATGCAGGCCACATGGCTCAGCCTTCCCAGTCACAGCGCATGCAAGATGTTCTTCCCGTTGTCAGTCACCATGGTTCCCATTTCCAGTTTTCGTGGAGTAAGCCATGCTCCGATTTCTTTACAAATTACTTTTAACAGTTAATCCTCTGTGTGACTCCGTTTGCCAAGGCAAACCATGTCAAGAACATCGTGACACTGCCGTGCCCTGCACACATGGTATGCACACAGTCGCACACAGTCACAAGACCAACGGCCTGAAAGCGTGGAGGAGGAAGCGGCGTGACCTGTCCAAGTTGGTGCTGTGGCTGTGCAGGAACCACATTCATCCAGTGAGCCATAAAGGACATGCATTGTCCCTGACCATAGTCAGTAAAGCTCCAGACGTCGGCACTGCCTTGCACTTTGGTACACACCGATAGGCTCAAGGACTGGCCCACCTTCTCTTGCACAAAATTGTGCAGGGCGGGTACTGCCTTCTTTGCAAAGAAATGACTGCTTTGCACTCTTCACCTCAGCTTGGCACAAGCCATTAGTTCTCTGAAAGGTGCAGAGTCCACCACTTGAAAAAGGGAGGGACTGCAGCACCAGCAACTTGGACAGGAGCACATTCAGCGTCTGTACCATTGGATAAGTGGGCACATACTGTTGTCTCTTGGACATGGCTTTGCCGATGGGTTGTTGGTGGAATTGGCTGACTAAAAGTAGGAGGAGCAGGAGCATCTGAAACGACAGAAGGAGGGTAGGAGACACAGCTCCCTTCGGCTGAGGTGGTGGAGCCTTGGCTGGCTGAAAGAGGGAGCGGCATGCCACTGGGTGATGCAGCAGACTGGACCACTACATCGGAGCCACGGTTACTGCTACTGCCGCCATCTCCAGGAATCCCTGTTCCACTTCCTCCTGGGAATGTAGGCTGCCACAAAGCCTGTGGTCTCCCCCGGGCACGTTTGGCTCCAGAATTTCCATTTCTGCCACCTTGCTGACTGCCAACCATGCTACCACCTTGCTGGCTCAACTGCTGCCTCACGGGCAACCTGTAACCCTCTTCTTCTGATGATGATGAAGCCCCTTCTGCACCCGGTTCCCAATTGCGATCGGCATCATCATCATCATCATCATCATCATCATCATCATCATCATCAAGTGTCTGCACGCCACTGATGTCCTCCTCAGGTTCCTCAACAGTGTCTGCTTCAGGACCCTGAACCCTGGCAACACCGCCTCCCACATCACTCTCCTCATCACTACTTGCCCGCTTAGCGGGTGAAGCGGCAGATGTCTCCTCCACTTCTTGGCTGGGCAGTAGCTGCTGACTGTCCTCTATTAGATCATCATCACTGAATAGTGGAGCTGAACCCACAGCATAAGATACTTCTTTAGGGGAGGGAACATCATAGGACAGAGGCAATGGGAGGACAGGAACAGCTCCCGGGCCATGCCAACTAAGGGTTGTGTCTGAGTAACCCACCGAATGTTAACAGGGGGTATCAGATGTCACTTGTGATGAAGTGGATGACCATGTTAACCAATCGATGACGGCAGATGGGTTGCTGGTCGAGACACGACCGCTAGCTGATATCGGGAGCTTAGGCCTCCCGCTGCCACACGCCCCTAGCCTGCTGCGACCTCTGCCTGATTAATGGTGGCCTCTGCCACTCCTCTGTGCACGTCCTGGCACTTCTCTGCCTGACATACTTTGTGCATATATGAGGGGAGTACAATACGTTTCACTACGCTTAAAAACAGTATTTGTCTGAAACAGAAGCAGGTGTGTAATTTTGACTGTCCTTTCACAGTACCTAGGCCCTTGACAGATTAACAGGTACAAAATAGTACACTACTTAGATGTAGGTATGTAGTATGCACTTATGAGGGCAGAAAAATGCGCTACAGTACGCAAAAAAAAAATGCTGGAGCACACAGTATTTGAGAGTCTTTTTGCAATTTTGGGTTTAGTACACAGTGACTATTAAGAATGGACTGCTGGGTATGTATTATACCGTCTACAGACTAGTATAACCAGCAGACCAGTTGTTGTGGAACAAAGACCAGGGATGTGGAAATCCTATCGCCCGATGCCCGGGACATGTAGTTCCGGGCGCCGGGCAGGTGAATTTTTCATACATTTAGCTAGCAGGGCCGGACCGACTTTATTTTTATAACGCCGGTGTGAAGTGCAGACTGACGGGAGGAGTGGGCGCAGACTTGCACGGGACGCAAGTCTGCACCTCACACCGGTGCTCAGGGTGTACACAGAGCGGGCACCTGACTCCTGCCCGCACCATACTCGGCGGCCCCCGGCTGATTTCAGTTACCGGGGGCCGCAGCTAATAGCCCGGCATGCGGCGATCGCCGCGGCCAGCTATTAACCCCTTAGATCACCACTGTCAAAGTTGACAGCGGTGTCTAAAGGGATCTTTTAACCATCCCTGGTGTTCTAGCGGGGTGGATCGCCCCCCCCCCCCCCCGCAGCACGATCACGGGGGGCAATCCCTTGTGGAGGTAGCCGGAGCGCCTACCTCTGCATCCATGACTGCCCTCCTAAATCTGCATTTGATTGAGCCTGTCTTGAACAGGTTCAACCAAATGAACACAGATCAATAGAGTTCAATAGAAATGCATTTATCTGTATGAGGAATCTAAAGGATTCCTCCAAAAAAAAAAAAAAAGTGTATTAACCCCTTCCCGCAGAATGTCATATATAAACGCCGGGTTGTGCAGTGCGTTCGCGCATCCCGGCGTTTATAAATGACATGCAGTTAACCCGGCGATGCGCAGCATCGCACGGGTTAACTGGCAGAAGTCCCGCTGTTTCCAGCAGGGGACAACTTCTGCTTCACCCCCAGGACCATCAATTGATGGTCCTGGTCAGCGATCACTGTGATTGGTCCCTGTGGACCAATCACAGTGATCTGGGGTGAAAGTTCAGATCCCCCGCACTGCCCGCCCCTGGAAGTCGGGCAGAACGGGGGACGAAGGCTGCGGGGGCTCGCGGGGACCTGCGGCACACGGGGGGGAACAGGAGGGGACCGGCGGACTTACCTGATCCAGCGGCGGGACCGAGGAGCAGCGCGGGACCGGCCACGTGGACGAGCAGCGACGGGTGAGTATATGGTCCTCAGAAGCAGCAGTGAAGATCTTCACTGCTGCTTCTAGGAGTCTGAAAACTACAACTCCCAGCATGCCTAGACAGCCTTTGGCTGTCTGGGCATGTTGGGAGTTGTAGTTTTGCAACATCTGGAGGGCCCCAGTTTGGAGACCATTGTATAATGGTCTCCAATCTGTGCTCTTCCAGCTGTTGCAAAACTACAACTCCCAGCATGCACTGACTGTCCAGGCATGCTGGGAGTTTTAGTTAAGCAACATCTGGCCCTTCAGATGTTGCTGAACTACAACTCCCAGCATGCCCTTCAGCTGTCTGGGCATGCTGGGAGTTGTAGTTTTGCAACAGCTGGAGACACACTGGTTGGGAAACATTGTTTCTAACTCAGTGTTTCCTAACCTGTGTGCCTCCAGCTGTTGCAAAACTATAACTCCCAGCATGCACTAAAGACCATGCATGCTGGGAGTTGTAGTTTTGCAACATCTGGAGGGCCCCAGTTTGGAGACCATTGTATAATGGTCTCCAATCTGTGCTCTTCCAGCTGTTGCAAAACTACAACTCCCAGTATGCACTGACTGTCCAGGCATGCTGGGAGTTTTAGTTCAGCAACATCTGGCCCTTCAGATGTTGCCGTACTACAACTCCCAGCATGCCCTTCAGCTGTCTGGGCATGCTGGGAGTTGTAGTTTTGCAACAACTGGAGACACACTGGTTGGGAAACATTGTCTGTTTCTAACTCAGTGTTTCCTAACCTGTGTGCCTCCAGCTGTTGCAAAACTATGACTCCCAGCATGCACTAACAGACCATGCATGCTGGGAGTTGTGGTTTTGCAACAGCTGATGCAAGCCCCGCCCCGCCCCGCCACCCCCGTGAATGTACAGGGTACATTCACATGGGCGAGGCTTTTACACTGGGTTTCTCGCATCTTGAGATGCAGCAAATTTTGCGCTGGGAAACTCGCTGTAATCCCCCGCCCATGTGACTGTACCCTAAAAACACTACACTACACTAACACAAAATAAAATAAAAAGTTAAAAACACTACATATACACATACCCCTACACAGCCCCCCTCCCCCAATAAGAACGTCCGGTACGCCACTGTTTCCAAAGCAGAGCCTCCAGCTGTTGAAAAACAACAACTCCCAGTATTGTCGGACAGCCGTTGACTGTCCAGGCATGCTGGGAGTTTTGCAACAGCTGGAGGCACCCTGTTTGGGAATCACTGGCGTAGAATACCCCTATGTCCACCCCTATGCAAATCCCTAATTTAGGCCTCAAATGCACATGGCGCTCTCACTTTGGAGCCCTGTCGTATTTCAGGGCAACAGTTTAGGGCGACATATGGGGTATCGCTGTACTCGGGAGAAATTGCGTTACAAGGTGTGGGGGGCTTTTTCTTCTTTAACCCTTCATGAAAAGGAAATGTTGGGGTCTACACCACAATGTTAGTGTAAACATTTTTTATTTTTTACACTAACATGCTGATGTTGCCCTATACTTTAAATTTTCACAAGAGGTAAAAGGGAAAAAAGCCCCCCAAAATTTGTAACGCAATTTCTCCCGACTACAGAGATACCCCATATGTGAGCGCAAAGTGCTCTGGGGGCGCACAACACGGCCCAGAAGGGAGAGTGCACCATGTACATTTGAGGTGATTTGCACAGGGGTGGCTGATTGTTACAGCGGTTTTGACAAACGCAAAAAAAACAAAACCCCACATGTGACCCCATTTCGGAAACGACACCTCTCACGGAATGTAATGAGGGGTGCAGTGAGAATTTACCCCCCACAGGTGTCTGACGGATCTTTGGAACAGTGGTCCATAAAATGAAAACTTGTACAGCCCACTGTTCCAAAGATCTGTCAGACACCAGTGGGGGGTAAATGCTCACTGTACCCCTTGTTACGTTCCTCAAGGGGTCTAGTTTCCAAAATGGTATGCCATGTGTTTTTTTTTTTGCTGTTCTGGCACCATAGGGGCTTCCTAAATGCGACATGCTCCCCGAGCAAAATTTGCTCTCAAAAAGCCAAATATGACTCCTTCTCTTCTGAGCATTGTAGTTCGCCCATAGTGCACTTCAGGTCAACTTATGGGGTACCTACATACTCAGAAGAGATGGGGTTACAAATTTTGGGGAGTATTTTCTGCTATTAACCCTTGCAAAAAGGTGAAATTAGGGGGGAAACACACATTTTAGTGGAAATTATTTTTTTTTTTTTTTACATATGCAAAAGTCATGAAACACCTGTGGGGTAATAAGGCTCACTTTATTCCTTATTACATTCCTCAAGGGGTCTAGTTTCCAAAATGGTATGCCATGTGGGTATTTTTTGCTGTTCTGGCACCATAGGGGCTTCCTAAATGCGACATGCCCCCCGAGCAAAATTTGCTCTCAAAAAGCCAAATATGACTCCTTCTCTTCTGAGCATTGTAGTTCACCCATAGTGCACTTCAGGTCAACTTATGGGGTACCTCCATACTCAGAAGAGAAGGGGTTACAAATATTGGGGGGTATTTCCTGCTATTAACCCTTGGAAAAATGTGAAATTTGGGGGGAAACACACATTTTAGTGAAAAAAAAATATTTTTTTTTACATATGCAAAAGTCGTGAAACACCTGTGGGGTATTAAGGCTCACTTTATTCCTTGTTACGTACCTCAAGGGGTCTAGTTTCCAAAATGGTATGCCATGTGAGGGTTTTTTGCTGTTCTGGCACCATAAGGGCTTCCTAAATGCAACATGCCCCCAAAAACCATTTCAGAAAAACGTACTCTCCAAAATCCCCTTGTCGCTCTTTCCCTTCTGAGCCCTCTACTGCGCCCGCCGAACACTTTACATAGACATATGAGGTATGTGCTTACTCGAGAGAAATTGGGCTACAAATATAAGTATACATTTTCTCCTTTTACCCCTTGTAAAAATTTAAAAATTGGGTCTACAAGAACATGCGAGTGTAAAAAATGAAGATTGTGAATTTTCTCCTTCACTTTGCTTCTATTCCTGTGAAACACCTAAAGGGTTAAAATGATGACTGAATGTCATTTTGAATACTTTGGGGGGTGCAGTTTTTATAATGGGGTCTTTTGTGGGGTATTTCTAATAAGAAGACCCTTCAAATCCACTTCAAACCTGAACTGGTCCCTGAAAAATAGTGAGTTTGAAAATTTTGTGAAAAATTGGAAAATTGCTGCTGAACTTTGAAGCCCTCTGGTGTCTTCCAAAAGTAAAAACTCGTCACTTTTATGATGCAAACATAAAGTAGACATATTGTATATGTGAATAAAATTTTTTTTTTATTTGTAATATACATTTTCCTTACAAGCAGAGAGCTTCAAAGTTAGAAAAATGCAAAATTTTCAAATTTTTCATCAAATTTTAGGATTTTTCACAAGGAAAGGATGCAAGTTACCACAAAAATTTACTACCATGTTAAAGTAGAATATGTCACGAAAAAACAATCTCGGAATCAGAATGATAACTAAAAGCATTCCAGAGTTATTAATGTTTAAAGTGACAGTGGTCAGATGTGCAAAAAACGCTCTGGTCCTTAAGGCCAAAATGGGCTTGGTCCTGAAGGGGTTAAAAAAAAGTTTAATAAAAGTCTAAAAACTCCCATTAACCCCTTCCATATTAGAGGTATGTTCACATGGGTGGATTTATTTGCAGGTTTCAAGCTGCGTATTTGAAAGGGGGCAGTCTCTTCTCTGCTGTCCGCAGCAGATTTTCCGCTGCGGCATTTCCACTGTGGAAAATCTGCCGCAGACCCTTCTGACTTCAATGGGGCTTGCTGCGGATTTTCCAAAGCGTAAATTCCGCCTCGGAAAATCTGCTGCGGACAGCTGAGAAGAGCCTGCCCCCTTTCCAATATGCAGAGGGAAACCCGCAAATAAATCCGCCCGTGTGAATATACCTTAAAAGTTCATATCACCCCCCTTTTCCATATAAAATTATGTGAACATAATAAAAATAATCAATAATCATATTTGGTATTGGCGCATGCATAATTGACTGAACTATTAAAAAATATAATTTTATATCCCGTACGGTAAATGGCATTAACGTTAAAAAAAAAAAAAAAATCACAGAATTGCTTTTTTATGTTTATAACATCATATCCCAGAAAAAATTAAGTAAAAAGTGTTCAAGAAGTCCGATCAATACCAAAATGGTACCGATACCAACAGCATATTACGGCCCAAAAAATTAGCCCTCATACAGCCCAGTATACGGGAAAAAAAAATATTATAGGGGTCAGGGATTTTCTTTTTTAAATTAAAGAGTAAAAAAAATAAAAATAAAACGTGACGGAAACAAAAATTTGGTATTGGTGTAATCAGGCTGACGTAAAGTACGGTATCAAAATAATATGTAAATTTGACCACAAGGTGAATGGCAAAAAAAAGAAAACCTCAAAATTAGCTTTTTTTTCAATTTCACTTCACAAATATTTTTTTTGTTTCAGAGCATAAGTTATGGAAAAATGAAAGGTGTCATTACAAAGTATACCCCACCCCGCAAAAAAACAAGCCTCATATGGGTCTGTAGATGGAAAAATACATGTTATGGCTGTTATAGGGCGAGGAGGAAAAAATGAAAGTGCAGAAACTAATAAAGTAAATAGTAAAAAATAGTAAACCTTATTTACGTATCAGGATTTTCTTGAGGGACAAGTAGATTGTGTTCCGCTTTAGTCCCTTGGACAAGTAATTTTTTTTTGGTTTTTTTTATTTCCACACCCCTGAAAGACACAGATTTGCCCTAAAAAATTATTTCTCCCTTCTATAAAAACGTTTCTGCAGCTGAGGCAACACACAGCTCTCTGCCCCTCTCTGTAATACAATGCTGTTCACAGTGACTGAGGGGTTAATCACTGCAGTAAGAATTAATTTCTGTGCAAAATAGGCTGTGCTCTGTGTCCTACAGAAGGCTGAGGTGACTAAGAGGTGAAACGCTGCTGTAACAAGCTTTCCTGTGTAACACACACACACAGCGATGTCCTTCCTATCTCTCTGCAGTGGTAATGAATGAAATGACGAGCCGCAAAATGGCTGCCGAATATATAGGGCTGTGACATCACAGGGGTGACTGGCTGCTGATAGGCTGCATCCTGCAAGTGATTCAGGGTCATACTGCCTACTTCCCTTCCCGCCTTGCCAGTGTTCCTTGCCCCATGTACTGACATGTGGATCTGCCATTTTAGATGCCCCGGAGCCTGGACCGCAGTAAATGGTGTTTAATGAAGCAATTTGCGTGATAGAATCACGGCGATATTCGAGTTCATTGTGAAACGAATATTTCATGAAATTCGTAACGAATTTGGGTTCGTCAGCTTCGATTCGCTCATCTCTAATTAGAACACTGCAACACAAGAACAAACAACAATTTCCACAGTCCATTTGCCTAATTTCCTAAAGAGGCATTTCGGTATTTATAATAATTTTGTATTTATATAAAACTATCATCTAATTTTTTTTTATATCTTACTTATATAGTGTTATCATCACACACTGTACTTGCTTCAGGAGCAAGCAGGGAATGAACACCTCAGAAACAATGTCCTGCACAGGGCAGTCTCTAAGGTGGGGCAAAAGGTGCAGCTGCCCTGGGCACAGTCATTCCTGGGGAGCCCAAGCACCTGCCCTTTAAGCTCGCTGAGCTGCAAGACCGGATGGCGTTAGTATCTGGCTGTATGCTGGGGGGGGGGGGGGGGGGGGGAGGCAAAAAATCACGTCTAAGGTCCTAGCATAGAGATGGCCTTGGTCCTTCAGTATCTGTGGGTGTGAAACTGGCAGTAGTGCTTTGGGAGTGAAGTACACAGGGTGGGAGGGCTGTGATGAAGGGCTATAATGAAGAGCTGAGGGAAAAAATTTATTCTGGGAATCATAGTACTTAGCAGCTGCTAAACTAGAAAGTACAGTGTTTATCTGACATGGGAATAGAGAATACAGAGCAATAAAAACAAATTGATTTAATTAATTTTGGGGGGTTTTACATCTGGGGCAGACTGATAAACTCAGCTTGTTAATTTTTTTTAACTGACACTAAAATTCCCCTTTGAGAGGCAAAAGTTAAAGGGAGTACTTGACTGGAAAAAAAAAAAATTAAATCACCTGGTGCCAGAAAGTTAAATAGATTTGTAAATTAATTCAATTTAAAAATCCTAATCCTTCCAGTACTTATCAGCTGCTGTATGAGCTCCACAGGAAGTTCCTTTCTTTTTGAATTTCCTTTCTGTCTGCTGAAACCTCTGTCCATGTTAGGAACTTTCCATAGTATTTGCAAATCCCCATAGCAAACCTATCCTGCCCTGGACAGTTCCTGACATGGAAAGAGGTGTCAGCAGAGAGCACTGTGGTCAGACAGAAAGGAAATTCAAAAAGAAAAGAACTTCCTCTGTTTAACTTTTTGGCACCAGTTAATTAAAAAAAATGTTTTCCAGTGGAGTACCCCTTTAATGGAGTTATTCTAGTGCTGGAGCTGTTCTGTTCAGGTGGTGGTTTTTCAAGTACTACAGTCCCTGCAGTCTTGAGAGCTCCCGCAATGGGTGCCTTCCATGGTTACTGGGGGGGGGGGGGGGGGGGGTGAAATAACTGTAAGATACATATTAAATCATACTTTGTGCACTGTAATAAAAGTAATTCTTACATGTCTCTTAAAAGATTTCCTGATCTGGCCACGTGAATCCAGCCACAGTAGGGCATAACGTCTTATGCAATAAACCTCTTCAATATCTGGATTAAGTACTTTTGAGATTACTTCCTCTAGTTTTGCATGAGGAATTGTGTCGTATGCCTCTTTTACATCGGTCTACAAGTAAAACATAACATACGTAATTTTTTCTCTCTCCCTCCCTCCCTACATATGTAATAAATAAATATATAAAAAGTTGAAACCAGAAGTTTACATACACTATATAAAAAGACACACATGCCTGTTTTTCTCACTGTGACACAAAAACAGAATAAGGGTGCATGCACACCACGTTTTTGTTATACAGTTCCTGTATACGGTTTCAAGTTAAAAACCGTATGGAAATGTATAGAAAACTGTATGCATTAACTTAACATTGTAAACTGCATCTCAAACGCATCATCCGGTTTAGTCCGTTTTGCATCTCAAACGGTTTTGTCCAGTTTTTTACCCATACCCAAAACGCATTTACCCATCCAGACCGCAGGCAAAAACATGGTCGACCGCGTTTTTGCCTACGGTCGGGAAACCGCATACGGTCGAAAACGCAGCCGACCGGAGGCTGCGGTTCACTCCGGTCGGCTCATAGACATGCATTAAATACGGTTCCCCTATACGGCTGAGTGCGGGCGCCGCGATTAAGCCCCGCCCCCCCTCCCAGTCGTATACGGGAACCGTAAGTACAAAACGTGGTGTGAACCCAGCCTTAAACCATATAATTTTTTTTTTTTTTTATAAGTTTTTTTTTAAACATGGGAGTCAATGGGAACCGTACAGAACCGTATGTGCGTACGGTTCCATCAGGTTTTCACCAGTTTTTGACTTTGATTGAAATTCCAAGGAAAAAACTGTGCAAACAAGTGAAACTTTTTTCAAAATGGAGTGAAAAGTTAAAACCGTATATGGGTTAAAATTTGTACACACTTTTTGATACAGTTTAGTCAGGTTTTGAGGAATCCGTTTCCCATCAAAAACCTGATACAGGAACTGTATTGCAAAAACGTGGTGTGCATGCATCCTAAACCTTATCCGTTTTAGGTCAACTAGGACTACCAAAATTATTTATATTTGCCAAATGCCAAAATAATGAGAGAGAGAGCGAGAGAGAGAGAATTTTTAAGGCATTTTTATTACTTTCTGCATCAAAAGTGTACATACATTTCATTAGTATTTGGTAGTATTGCCCTTAAACTATGACTGGTATCAATCATTTTGGATATCCTTCCATAAGCTTCTTACAATAGTTGATAGGAATTGTGGCCCATTCCTCCTGACAGAACTGCTGTAACTGAGCCATGTGTAGGTCGCCTTGCTCGCACCTGCCTTTTCAGCTTTGCCCATACGTTTTCAATAGGATTGAAATCAAAGCTTTGTGATGACCACTCCAAAACATTGACTTTGTTATCCTTAAAAGGAAAACTGTCACATGTTCACTCCTGCACTAACCACAGGTACTGACGGATAGTGCGGGGGACGCCGATTCATATGATCTCTACCTTGCCCGGAACCCTCCAGCCGTTGGCCCGCAATCTTGTTTTTTCTATATATGCAAATGTGGCTGTAACTGGCACGGGCGGGGCTTTCATGAGCCTAGTGGCACTGTGATGTCAGCGCCGCCTGCTTATGAATATTCATCCCCCCTCCCTCTGGTTTTCCCTCTCCTGCAGCTCCTAACTGGTCTTCACTGCACATGTGCCTCTTCCTGACATGCGCAGTGAAGACTAGTTAGGAGCGGCGGGGAGAGGGAGAGCTGGAGGGATGAATATTCATTTCAATTAGAAAACCCCGCCCGTGCCAGTTACAGCCACATTTGCATACATAGAAAAACTAAGATTGCAGGCGAATGGCTGGACAGATCCGGGAAAGGTAGGGATCATATGACAGTACCTGTGATTAGTGCGGGAATGATCAACAACCTTTAAGGGGTTGCCCCCTCACGGGGAAAAACACTTTACTAGAACCCCCCTTAAAACTTTATCTTTATTATTTTCTTGTTAAAATATACCCCACTCTAAGTTAAAATTCCAATGATATGGGTGATGTATATATGTGAATATAAGTTATTCACTATAAATGGCTTTTTGATCCAGATATATGTTTACTGCTGGGTGCTTATTGTCTAGCAACCCTTGCTACTGGCAGCAAATCCTTATTATCTTATGCCCCCATGAGTTGCTGAGTTAAAACTGCCACTCAGTAAAACTGCTCACTCAGCCTCGCTACCCTTGACAAAGCTGACTCGTTCAGCGAAACGTCAGGGAGGATATTAGTGGCAGTTTTTACTCAGCGACTCATGGGGGCATAAGATAATGGTGCCAGTAGCAAGAGTTGCTAGACAATAAGCACCCAGCAGTAAACATATATCTGGACCAAAAATCCATTTATAGTGAATAACTTATATTCACATATATAGATCACCCATATCTCTGGAATTTTAACTTAGAGTGGGGTATATTTTAACAAGAAAATAATAAAGACAAAGTTTTAAGGGGGTTCTAGTAAAGGGTTTTTCCCCGCGAGGGGGCAACCCCTTAAAGGTTGTTGATGATTATATTGCCCTGTAACCTCCAGGGACGTATTTGTTGCTTTTGGTTAGTGCTGGAATGAACATGTGAGTTTTCCTTTAAGCCACTTTGTAACCAGTTTGGCAGTATGCTTCGGGTCATTGTCCATTTGGAAGACCCATTTCCACCCGAGCTTTAACTTCCTGGCTCATGTCTTTAGATGTTGATTCAGTATTGCCCCATAATCATCTTTTCTCCTAATACCATCTATTTTGTGAAGTGCACCAGTCCCTCCTGTGGCAAAACAACCCCAAAACATAATGCTGCCACCCAGTGTTTCACAGTTGGGATGTGTTCTCAGGCTTCCAAGCTTCTCCCTTTTTCCTGCAAACGTAACGATTGTCATTATGGCCAAACAGGTCAATTTTAGTTTCATCAGACCACTGGACAGGTCTCCAAAAATGTAGGTCTTTGTTCCTGTGTGCATTTGCAAACATTAAATGGGTACTCCACTGGAAAACCTTTTTTTTTTTTTTTTTTTTTTTTTTTTTTTAATCAACTGGTGCCAGAAAGTTAAACAGATTTGTACATGACTTCTATTTAAAAATCTTAATCCTTCCAGTACTTATCAGCTGCTGTATACTACAGAGAAAGTTTTTGAATGTCCTCTCTGTCTGACCACAGTGCTCTCTGCTGACATCTCTGTCCATTTTAGGAACTGTCCAGAGTACAAGCAAACCTATCCTGCTCTGGACAGTTACTAAAATGGACAGAGGTGTCAGCAGAGAACACTGTGGTCAGACAGAAAGGAAATTCAAAAAGAAAGGAACTTCCCGGGGAGCATACAGCAGCTGATAAGTACTGGAAGGATTAAGATTTTTATAGAAGTCATTTACAAATCTGTTTAACTTTCTGGCAACAGTTGATTTAAAAAAAATTTTTTTTCTAGTGGAGTACCCCTTTAATCTGGCTTTTATGTTTCCTTTGGAGTAATGGCTTCTTCCTGGCAGAGTGGCCTTTCAGCCCATGTTGATACAGTACTCGTTTCACTGTGGATAATGACACAATCTTATCAGCTTCCGCCAGCATCTTCACAAGGTCTTTTGCTTTTGTTCTTGGGTTGATATGCACATGTCAGACCAAAGCACATCCATCTCGGAGACACAGAACCTGTCTCTAGCCTGAGCAATATGATGGCTGGACATCCCCATTTTGTTTTTCCTTGTGTATAATTGTTTGCAGGTATCTGGAAATTGCACCCAAAGATGATCCAGACTTGTGCAAGTCCACAATTCTCTTCCTGATATCTTGGCTGATTTCTAGACTTTCTCATGATGTTACACACAGGTTTGTGTCTAATTAACACAGAAGCAGAATCAGAAGCTTCCAACGACATGACATCATCATATGGGCTGTCCAAAATTGTTTAAAAACAAAGTAATCCTAGTGTATGCAAACTTTTGACTTTGCACAAAGTAATTGTCTCATTCTGGCATTTGACAAATATAAATAATTTCGGTAATCCTAATTGATCTAAAACGGATAAGATTTAGTCTGATTTCATGTCAGATAGTGAGAAAAACAGGCATGTGTCTTTTTATATAGTGTATGTAAACGTATGGTTTCATCTATCTATCGATCTATCCATCTATATATCTAGACAAAGAATCTATATCTATCTATATCAAAAAAACACACACACACACACATACATATATACATTATATATATATATATATATATATATATATATATATATATATATATATATATATATAAAAATATATATAAAAGATATATGTTAATGCAATCCACAAATTAGATATTACTGTCATTAAAGGAGCACTATAGTGGAATATCCGAAGGGTTGGGGATAAGTTAAAAATCGCGGTGGAGTCCGACCGCGCGGACCCCCCGTGATCTCCTGTATGGGGGAACGGCAGGGACGTGTCGGCCACCACGTCATGTGGAGATGGAACTGCCGCGGTCCCATACAGGAGATCGCGGGGGGTCCCAATGGTCGGACCCCCTGCGATCTATAACTTATACCCTATCCTACGGTTATATTCCACTACAGTATTCCTTTAAATAGCTTAGAGCTTTTTACAGTTTTTTGATACACCCTTCTGTTCTTCAGATATAAGTGTTTATATTTTGTCAAAAAAGTCAGGGAATCCGTCAGATGGGCATGCACTTTACTAATGGGAGTGAATATCAGGTGATGGGCGGGGTTATACAATCAGGGTGTGTGGATGTTTTACATTGAGGCACATGTATGCCTAATACACAACCTCTGACTGTATAACCTTGCTCATTCCATTATTAAAAGGAAGTTCACGTTCATCTGATACCGATTTCCTGGATTGTCAGACAAAACCTACGTATCTCAGGAACAGAAGGGCATATCAACAAAAAAAAAAAAAACACCGGTCATTTTGAATGAATGTTAGGAGGTATCTTTGATGGTGCAGTGGGTTGCAATAGCGAACGGCCAGGAGATCCGTTGTCCTGAGGGCTCACCTGAGCCTCCATAGCTGCTAATCTGCTCCTGTTGATACAGCCTGTCTGGCTCTATCAATAGGCTACAGATTTCACGGATCAATGCTTTACATAGGTACTGCATCAATCTGTATGACCCATCAAATGAAGGCTTATACAAGTCACCTATGGAGATTAATACACTGTAAAATTTATAATAATATTTCTAATCAGCCCCCTTTTCCCATTTTTCAAATAAAAAAGTATATACAAAAAATACCCAAACATATTAGGTTTCATTGCATGTAAAAATGTCCAAACAAGCCGACTATTCTGATAAAATGCAAAAAGAATATCGAGTTAACAATGTGAGTTAAAGGAAATCAGTCACCAGTGTCACCTGCACTGTAATCTCCTCCATTAGCTCTAGCTCTGGGCAGTGACTTGGGGCACGGGCAAAGCTTAATGATGTCCCCGCTGCTATTCCCAGGACCCGGGACCCAGCAGAAAGCAGCAGCAGCTAGGGGAATGGGTGAAGCTTAGTAATGTCACTGCTAATGGGAGTGACATCACAGGTCCCTGGTCCTGAGAACAGCAGCGGTAATGTCATTAAGCTCCATCCATGCCCCAAACAGATGCCCGGAGCTAACTTACAGGAGATCCCCGCCACCGACCGGGACAAGGTAAGTACCGTTGTCATCAGTGTCACCTGTACTACCAGTCGGTACCGACAGGTTAGTGCAGGTGACACTGGTGACAGATTTCCTTTAACAATATTATTTGGTCTTTTGTTATGAATTTTCTGATATTTTTTAGTGTTGCCTGAAAAACCAGCATCTAATTTATTAATATTGGTTTAAAGAATTTGACTTCATAAACTGCAATAAAGCATTTCAAATAATAATACTGTACATACCTTTACAAAGTAAAACTTAACATCTGAATCTGACTCTTTCAACCATAGCACATATTTTCTCCATTTCTTATAAATACCATCAAGTCCAAACACAGAAGAACCAATTATGTTGGTAGATTTGTCCGTTTCATAATTCAGAACACTGTAGAGATTTCTGACTTGAGTATTGAAATGCTGAATCTGTTAAAAATATGAAATGATGATGTATCTGCTTCAATCAATTATAGGTCCCCAAGAATAATACCACTGACAAAAATAACAACAACTCGTCTTGAAAAAGTAAGCCCTCGTAAAGCTTTGTCAATAGAAAAAAATCCTCATAACTCTATGTTTATGGAAACATGGGCATAAAAACACAATTTGGCTGTAGGCTAAAATAGAAAGGGTCCTTATGGTTTTAAAGTGCGCACTACCAGTGCCATCAGAATGCTTGCATCCCCTGTGCCAGCCACAATAACAGCAACAGCCACATTTCCCCAGTAAAAAGAATAATTTTATCCATGTTGTTCATATTCTTTAAATTATATTATAAAATAATCTATGACTATAATATTGGGTGCAAATTGAGTGTAATTGATAGTAAATTGGCTTTTGCATGTTTAGACTTTTATTTGAAATTATGGGAAAACCATGGGGCACAGAAAGGAGGAGGGGGGGGGGGAGCAAAAACAATTACAGTCATGGGTCACAACTGCAAGTAAAATGACAACAGTGTGTCACCATGGCTGGTTATTCTTCCAATGCTTCGGAATGTCTGTACAAGCTGTCATCAACATGAGATAAGCAAGCATTCTGAGTGGGTGCTTACAAGACACTGGGAGCATGGAGAGAAGCATGGGGTGCCTGGAGGCAGAACACTGGATATCTTATGTATAAAGGGGATTACTTTGGCCCAAAAGGGCTTAAAAGGGGTACTCCGCCCCTAGACATCTTATCCCCTATCCAAAGGATAGGGGATAAGATGTCAGATCAACGGGGTCCCGCTGCTGGATACCACCGGGATCTCCGCTGCGGTGCCCCACTATCATTACTGCACAGAGCACACTCACTCTGTGCGTAATGACGGGCAATACAGGGGCCCGGAGCATCGTTACATTATGGCTCCGCCCCCTTGTGACATCACTGCCCGCCCCCTCAATACAAGTCTATGGGAGGTGGACGTGGCGGCCATTACGCCCCCTCCCAAAGACTTGCAATAAGGGGGCGGGCTGTGACGTCACAAGAGGGCTGAGCCGTGACGTCACAAGGGGGAGGAGCAGTGACATCACGATGCTCCAGCCCCTGTATCGCTGGTCATTACGCACAGAGCGAGTGTGCTCTGGGCAGTAATGATAGTGGGGTGCCGAAGCGGAGATCCCGGGGTTCCCCAGCAGCGGGACCCCAGTGATCTGACATCTTATCCCCTATCCTTTGGATAGGTGATAAAATGTCTAGGGGTGGCGTACCCCTTTAAACAAGACACAAAGTGGGACATTGTGTCCAGGGTACTTCCACATGTTCAACATGGGGCTGAGGAGGCAGGAAAAATCCTGTGAAGGACTACCAACAGCCAATACCTATGTGACGTATTGGCAGGGAACAGTGAAGCCCTAACTCACCCACAGCCGCTGTCCCTACCTATTGCCTATCTGCCCTAAGTGACGGATCGACAACCACGATGACAAACCCTCCCTGCTAAGTGCTGGGGCAGCGTTGTCAAAATAATAAAATACAAAAACAGTAGGAGTAAGGAAACAGCTGGAGACAAAAAAAAATAACAGAGATACACTAAGACACCCAAACTGTCAAATCAATGTCAGTCTAGCCGAGCTCGGTACCAGGAGATAGTGGAGTACAGGAACACAGAGCAAGAGAAGAGTCATAGGAAAAGCCAAAGATCAATATCCAGAAGACAATACTGGTTACTCAAATTAAGTTCTTTCACTGGTGAGGACTAGAAGCACATTGCAGGTTTAAATAGCCATCTACACAGGTGTGATCTCAGCATGGTCATAGTTACACGCATTTCTTTTCACTTTTCTCCTATTATTGCTGTGTTTTTTCTGCATTTGGTGGTGTACTTTCCCGGCTATGTTAACGGAGTATTCTTTTAGAATTATTTTGCACAGTCCTGTATATACTAATAAACTTAAGTGTCTATTATACAAGATGACTATTGGCCAAACCAGCCGATTACTGCCCAGAATAAAACACTTCGTTATCAGCTGTCAAAGCAGCAAATGATCATTTGTTGGCTGAACGCAAGATAGTGGGACCATTAATTGCTGGTCGGCCACAAAACTCGTTATGTAAAAAGGCAATATGGTGCGGACAATGAGGCGAAGGACTGAATGAACAATCGAGATATGGTTTGCCTGGCCCTGAATTGACAATGATCCGAACAAGTCCCGATCTAATAGACTGTATCGGGCATAGATCTGCACATCTAAAAGCACCCTTATAAAAATGATGGCCATTACTTTAGCTGTATAAATTTATATATATTTATATGCCAATAAATACAAACACTTTTGAGCGCTTTCATCATATTCAAAAAATTTTTAAAGCACATTAAAAGGTGCTTCTAAGTCTTGTTTTGTTGGTTGTTGATCAATGACATTCCTTGTATTGGATCTTAGATAATGTAAAGTTACTATTTACAAGTTGTGACGGGAGCGCCAATTGATTTCCCACATCTAGCATAAACACACCAAATAATTTACCTTTCTTTGCTTCATTACTTTACTTTGTTTTGCTCCAGGATTACACATTTTCGCAATTGGACGCAATCCATTTGTTTTCGGTATGAATCGTAACCTTGAGAGCAGAGGGATGTTCTTTTGTTGCTGCAAAGTCTCTATTTCTTCAGTTGACAATAAACGTAACTTTAAATTTGTCTTATATTTCCTTAAAAAATACAAGACATAAGAGGTTAATGCCGAAAGACCTCAAAGCTGCAGTAAAGACATAACAAGTAGCTCCTTAGACTTTAAAGAGTATCTGTCACCAAATAAAACTTTTTAATATAGTGTTCCTAGTGTAATTACACACTTTCCCATTCACTTGCTTTGAAAACTAACATAAATGTTTAAAATGTAATCTAAAAAATGGCCACTAGGTGGCTCTGTTCTGTTCCCTGCCACAATTAATAGAGTGAGTTCGGTCTCCTCCCGGCCTGGCAGGAGTCCGAACTCAGGAAGTGTTTCTCTGCACTGAGCTTGATTGTCAGCTGAACAGAAAGTGAAAGCTCCAAAATATTCTCACAGAAAGCTGCACAGACTGATAGCTGAAGGAGAGCCTCACTGAAATCTGCATAGACTGAAACATACACAGAGCTTGAGGTCTTCTAATCATCACAATGCTGCAACAATGTGAGAACAGAAGAAGTTGTCCCCCAGCAGGCTTCAGTGATGTAATGCCTTCTGGGAAACGCCCACTTTATCCTGCTGGGAAATTGAACTATGCGAGCAAGAAGAAAGGTAAGATGCACAGCTTTTTAAAAGGGGGGTGTTAGGGGTAGTTAGGGAGCATAGCCTGTTGTAATTGAGAACCGTTTATTTGGTGACAGGTACTTTAAATGCCCTAATACTGCAAAATGAACCTCAGGTTGTAAAATAGATATACAATGATTTTTTTTTTTTTTTATAAATGTGTACTGTGTTCACATAATCTAACTCATACATAAAATATACACTCAGGCAAGTAAGCCTTTCATATTTCCTAAAAATAGACAAACACAAGATTGTGATAGTGATTCCCAAACACTCACAGGTATAGCACCTTCATGTAACTATATAGCAAACAGGAACCTTTATATATTGAAAAAAAATATATTACTACAAGTTGAGGCTCGTAATCCAAGAAGAAGTTTACATACAATATGAACTAAAAATCAATCACCTCTATACAAATTCAAAGTGAGAACTAAAAACACTTTCAGGCAAAAACCTTATCAAAAAAAAAAAATCTGGATAACTATGGAAAAGGAAAAGTCACCTACTATGACAAACACTCCCTGCTTCCTTACTTTCACCAATTTTATGCAGTACCTTATTATCCCAATTGTTTTTACTCTGGTTTTGCATCCAAATAGTATCACGTGCATCAAATTTTGCAACCATAAAATCAAATAAAACATGACCAACTCTCTCATCCGAAAAGGGGCATGACAACTAGGAAAGGTGGGGGGGGGCCTGCCGAGAAAACTGGCATAACCGCCAAGAATTTCAGCTCTAGAAAACCTGAAGGCTCAAAGCAGTTGTAAAAAAAGCAAAACCTTGGAAAAAGCACCAAATTATGAAATATCATAGGAATATACCTGTAGGGGAAAAAATCCACAAAGAAAACAACACTCCACTCTTAGGAAATCACCCCCCATTAAGAAGCTATTTAGAAGGAATTCCCCATATATTAATATAAAAGGGAACTGCAGCTATAGACAACTTATAAAGTATCTGATCGCAGCGGGTCCGACTGCCGGGACCCCCTGCGATATCCCATAAAGGGACTTGGCACTGAGGTCGACAGACACAGCCTCCTCCATTCAGCTCTATGGGAGAAGCGGGGATGCACATCCGCCTCTCAAATAGATCTACACAGAGGGGGGGCGTTAGGGCTGCATTAAATGCCATTTTCACTGTATTAAATGTCATTTTCACACTCCTACCGTATTCCATTCTTCTCAAGTTGTCCCCAGATGCTCTTTCTATAAAAGAACAGTCTGTTTTTCTGAAAACTGGTTTCTGTGATATAATAAAAGGCTTTTAATAACTGTATAACATAAGTATCCATCAGCCAAAACAGGAATTTAAAAAGTATTTTTTCTCTCAGCAAGTGCTCTGATGCTGGAACAAAGTGAATACCTAGAAGTATACAAAAGAAAAATTAAGAAGTTCTACCAGTAGAAACTGTTTTTTTTTTTTTTTTTTTTTTTTTTGCAGGACCAAATTGTACTTTGTAAATACATCCATATGCAAATGTACTGTGAAACAGAAAAAAAAATATTTGTAAGCTGAAATGTCTGAGGGATTTTGTCTTTATGCCACTCAAATAAAGATGTTATATTTATTTGGAAGATCAGCATGATTACAACAATATTGAATTTATATCATTTGTAATTTACTACGGTTATATGGATATCCAGATTCTAATCCCTATAACCTCTTCATCTACAAAGATGTTTGAGCGCCCTGACCTGTAGTTTTTACCGATACCATTTTGGTGTTGAGATGTTTTAAGCAAACAAAAATCACAATCACCATCACCGCCTGGCACTGGAGCATCATACAAGTGCATCCCAAATAGTGAAAATGTTGCATTCAGGCTTCATAAAATATTTTTCTTTATTATTACGTTATTAAAGCACCAAAATGCTGATGTTTCAAGTTGGGAATGAAGAATCTTGATGTGTTTCGAGGTTGCCATCTTAACCCCTTAAGGACCAGGCCATTTTACACCTTAGGACCAGAGCGTTTTTTGAACATCTGACCACTGTCACATGCTTTTACCTATCATTCTGATTCAGAGATAGTTTTTTCGTGACATATTCTACTTTATGTTATTGGTAAAATTTTGTCGATACTTGCATTGTTTCTTAGTGAAAAATTCCAAAATTTGATGAAAAAATTAAAAATTTTGCATTTTTCTAACTTTGAAGCTCTCTGCTTGTAAGGAAAATGGATATTCCAAATAATTTTTTTTTTATTCACATACTCAATATGTCCACTTTATGTTTGCATCATAAAATTTACGAGTTTTTACTTTTGGAAGACACCAGAGGGCTTCAAAGTTCAGCAGCAATTTTCCAAAATCACAATTTTTCATGGACCAGTTCAGGTTTGAAGTGGATTTGAAGGGTCTTCATCTTAGAAATACCCCATAAATGACCCCATTATAAAAACTGCACCCCTCAAAGTATTCAAAATGACATTCAGTGAGCGTTTTAACCCTTTAGGTGTTTCACAGGAATAGCAGAAAAGTGAAGGAGAAAATTCACAATCTTCATTTTTTACACTTGCATGTTCTTGTAGACCCAATTTTTGAATTTTTACAAGGGGTAAAAGGAGAAAATGTATACTTATATTTGTAGCCCAATTTCTCTCGAGTAAGCACATACCTCATATGTCTATGTAAATTGTTCGGTGGGCGCAGTAGAGGGCTCAGAAGCGAAGGAGCGACGAGGGGATTTTGGAGAGTAAGTTTTTCTGAAATGGTTTTTGGGGGGCATGTTGCATTTAGGAAGCCCCTATGGTGCCAGAACAGGAAAAAATACCCACATGGCATACCATTTTGGAAACTAGACCCCTTGAGGAACGTAACAAGGAATAAAGTGAGCCTTAATACCCCACAGGTGTTTCATGACTTTTGCATATGTAAAAAAATGTTAAAAAAATTTCACTAAAATGTGTGTTTCCCCCCAAATTTCACATTTATGCAAGGGTTAATAGCAGAAAATACCCCCCAAAATTTGTAACCCCATCTCTTCTGAGTATGGAGGTACCCCATAAGTTGACCTGAAGTGCACTACGGGCGAACTACAATGCTCAGAAGAGAAGGAGTGATATTTGGCTTTTTGAGAGCAAATTTTGCTCGGGGGCATGTCGCATTTAGGAAGCCCCTATGGTGCCAGGACAGCAAAAAATACCCACATGGCATACCATTTTGGAAACTAGACCCCTTGAGGAACGTAACAAGGAATAAAGTGAGCCTTAATAGCCCACAGGGGTTTCACGACTTTTGCATAAGTAAAAAAAACAAAAAACATTTCACTAAAATGTGTGTTTCCCCCCCCAAATTGCACATTTTTGCAAGGGTTAGTAGCAGAAAATACCCCCTAAAATTTGTAACCCCATCTCTTCTGAGTATGGAGGTACCCCATAAGTTGACCTGAAGCGCACTATGGGCGAACTACAATGCTCAGAAGAGAAGGAGTCATATTTGGCTTTTTGAGAGCAAAGTTTGCTCGGGGGGCATGTCGCATTTAGGAAGCCCCTATGGTGCCAGGACAGCAAAATAACCCCCACATGGCATACCATTTTGGAAACTAGACCCCTTGAGGAACGTAACAAGGGGTACAGTGAGCATTTACCCCCCAGTGGTGTGTCAGATCTTTGGAACAGTGGGCTGTACAACATTTTTAATTTGCACAGCCCACTGTTCCAAAGATCTGTCAGACACCAGTGGGGTGTAAATTCTCACTGCACCCCTCATTACATTCCGTGAGGGGTGTAGTTTCCGAAATGGGGTCGCATGTGGGGTTTTGTTTTTTTTGCGTTTGTCAAAACCGCTGTAACAATCAGCCACCCCTGTGCAAATCACCTCAAATATACATGGTGCACTCTCCCTTCTGGGCCTTGTGCGCCCCCAGAGCACTTTGCGCCCACATATGGGGTATCTCCGTACTCGGGAGGAACTGCATTACAAATTTTGGGGGGCGTTTTTCCCTTTTACCTCTTGTCAAAATGAACAGTATGGGGAAACACCAGCATGTTAGTGTAAAAAAAATTTTTTTTTACACTAACATGCTGGTGTAGACCCCCAACTTCCCCTTTTCATAAGGGGTGAAAGGAGAAAAAGCCCCCCAAAATTTGTTAGGCAATTTCTCCCGAGTACGGCGATACCCCATACGTGTCCCAAAACTGTTGCCTTGAAATACGACAGGGCTCCAAAGTGAGAGCGCCATGCGCATTTGAGGCCTGAATTAGGGATTTGCATAGGGGTGGACATAGGGGTATTCTACGCCAGTGATTCCCAAACAGGGTGCCTCCAGCTGTTGCAAAACTCCCAGCATGCTTGGACAGTCAACGGCTGTCCGGCAATACTGGGAGTTGTTGTTTTGCTACAGCTGGAGGCTCCATTTTGGAAACAGTGGCGTACCAGATGCTTTTATTTTTATTGGGGAGGGGGGTCTGTGTAGGGGTATGTGTATATGTAGTGTTTTTTATTTTATTTTGTGGTAGTGTAGTGTAGTGTTTTTAGGGTACAGTCACACGGGCGGGGGATTACAGCGAGTTTGAGCTGCGCGCAAAATTTCCTGCATTGCAAACTTGCAGCCTGATACTCACTGTAAGCCCCTGCCCATGTGAATGTATCCTGTACATTCACAGGGGGGAGGGGGGGGGGGACCTCCAGCTGTTGCAAAACCACAACTCCCAGCATGAACAGTCCATCAGTGCATGCTGGTAGTTATAGTTTTGCAACAGCTGGAGGCACACGGGTTGGGAAACACTGAGTTAGGAAACAGACAATGTTTCCCAACCAGTGTGCCTCCAGATGTTGCAAAACCACAACTCCCAAACATTCTCAGGCATGCTGGGAGTAGTTCGGCAACATCTTTAGAGCCAGATGTTGACGAACTACAACTCCCAGCATGCTTGGAGTTGTAGTTTTGCAACATCTGGAGGACTACAGTTTGCAGACCACTAATACAGTGGTTCCCAATCTGTGCCCTTCCAGATGTTGCAAAACTACAACTCCCAGTATGCCCTTACTGTCCAGGCATGCTGGGAGTTGTAGTTCTGCAACATCTGAAGGGCCAGATGTTACAGAACTACAACTCCCAGCATGCCTGGACAGTAAGGGCATGCTGAGGATGTGTAGTTTTGCAACATCTGGAAGGGCACAGTGGTCTCCAAACTGTGGACCTCCAGATGTTGCAAAACTGCAACTCCCAGCATGCCCAGATGCCAAGGGCTGTCTGGGCATGCTGGGAGTTGTAGTTTACAGGGTCCCATTACAGCAATGCATGTCGCTTTACGGCGACGTGCTTTGCTGTAAAGGGCCCGACCGCGGCTGAAGATCAACTCACCTGTCGCCGCCGCCGCTGTCTTCATCGCCGGGATCAGGGTCTTCAGTGACGAGGTAAGTACCGGGGCAGGTCCCCAGCACTCCCCCGTCGCGTCCTGCAGTCTTCCTCCCCTCCTCTCCGGACTTCAAGGGGCCGGGCAGGGCGGGAGGAAGTAACCGCCCCCCTCCCCCTGCGATTGGTCGGTTAGTTAACCGACGGATCGCAGGGGATCGGGGGAGGTGGCAGGCTTGCCACCTCGCTCCTAGGCTCCAGCATGGTCCTGGCTGTCTGTGACAGCCGGGATCATGCAAAATTACCGGGCGGTCGGGTCCCAGAGACCCGATCAGCCCGGTATCGCCGCAGATCGCAAGGGTGATTTCCCTTGCGATTTGCGGCCCCCTACATGGCCCCCCTCGGCGTTTGCCCTGGATGCCTGCTGAAGGATTTCAGCAGGCATCCAGTTCCGATCTCTGCCCGAACGTCATTGGTCCTTAAAGCCCAGGGTGCCATGACGTTCCACAACGTCATTGGTCCTTAAGAGGTTAATCATAAACTTGAACTAAGAGGGCATCCACGAAATCAAGCTGCTCTTTTCTCTGCTTAAAGGGGTACTCCGGCGCTAAGACATCTTATGACATCTTTATGACATTCACTATGCGGGCTCAATAACATTTTAACCCCTTGAGGACCGGGACATTTTTTTTATTTTTGTTTTTTCCTTCTCCCCTTCTAAAAATCATACGTGGATGTGGAAGATAAAAAGGACTCGCGGTGGCGCTGCCTTGGAAGTCGAGGAATCAGATTAGGATGCAGTGGGTATTCTTAAGCAGCATGTATTTTATTCATACATACATACATAGCAAAACGCGATTCAAGGGTATATTCCCTCTTTATCAATTGCATACAGTGACCAAACAAAGGGTTAATATACACAGGGGTGAATGGCGCCAAAAAATATCTGGCGTGGCTTGTGGAAAAAGTGGGAGGTAACAGCTGTCATAGGAAGAATACGGCAGTAATTCATGAGAACATATCATAACCAAACTGTGTTTTATACATGTGAGAGGATGATAAATATTAAACAGAAGGGCTTTAAACTCTTAGATTTTGATGTTCACCGCGTAGACATGTGTATAAAGGCATGCGGGGGTTTGTAGTTCCCGCAGTAAGGTTAACATCAGGGGGCGACCAATGAGAGCAGTGGAGAATGGGTTACATCAGAAGGTCACGTGTGGTGGGCGCGACCAATGACGGGAGTGGGGAGGTGTCGCCGGCGTGGTACGGCATACTTTCCGTGGCATACGTGAAGTTCATTCATCCCATTGGTTGTTTCAATGGCCAATGGGAGAGTACTTCTGTGATAGCGTGTGAGCCAATCACTGGGCTGCCTACTTCGTATAGAAGGGAATAGGGAAAAAACATTATGCAATATAGTGTATTACAGGCGGTATTTTAAAAATGTCAGAGACCAATCAGCTAGGCGCCTGTTGATGACAAATCAGCCATCAACAGACATATCACTGAAGCGCCTACTTTCTATTGAACGTTATAGGAAGGAAACAGAGCGGAGTGAATTCTCCTAGGTAATACAATAGTTCATCGGAGTTCTTAGAGTCGGCTGCGGGTGGACCGATCAGTAGAATGCCTGTGTCCTGGTGAGGGAAGATGGTATGGGGGAGGCAGCGAAGTGGTAACAGTGGGCAATTAAAGGCTGAATAGCTGGATGGGAGACAGGTTCTGGTACGTAGTGGTCCCTGGGCTATATTGTATGTTCTATGTATTCATTGAAACCCAGCGGGGTCAGTGTTTTAAGTTTGAAAATCCAATAATTTTCTCGACGGCAGAGTTGGGTAAATCTCCTATTGCTGGAGGGTGGTATGTGTTCTATTGGTAATACTGAGAAGCTTGAAAAATCGCAGTTGTGTTTAGTGGAAGCGTGTCTCGACACGCTGTGGAGCTGATATCCATTTTGTGTGTTTGAACGATGTTTGTTGATTCTGGAACTCAGCATTTGTGTGGTCCTCTCTACGTATTGTATGCCGCACGGGCATTCGAGCAGGTAAATTATGTATGTGGATTTGCATGTCATCAGGCTCTTGATTTTGTGGCTTTCCCCGGTGGTTTTAGAGGTGAACTCCCTGCACCAATTCTTTATGTTATTGCAGCATTTGCAATTTTTTGTACAGCACCTGAAAGATCTGACTAATTCTGAAAGCATGCCTGAACCACAAAAATAACTCCTCCTGGATGCCATAAAATTCACCCTAGAACACAACTTCTTTCAATTCAACAATCACATTTACCGCCAGCACTGTGGGACAGCGATGGGGCCCAAAATTCGCACCCAGTTTCGCAAATCTGTTTATGGGGGCCTTCGAGGAAGAAATCCTGTACCCCCATCCACTATTTCATCACTACATTACTTACCAGAGATATATAGATGACATCTTCATCGTATGGGACGGCAGCACAGATGAACTCAGTTCATTCATTTCCACCCTGAACAGTAATAACTGGAAGGTCCACTTCACCCACAACCACTTTTCCAATGATGGAGAATTTTTGGACGTAATAGTCTCTCACAATCCGGGAAAAAAAAAACACTACCAAAACTTTCTTCAAGAGCGTTGATGGAAACAGCTATCTTGATTTCACCAGTTGTCACTACAAAAAATGGACTCAAAATATACCTTTTGGACAATACAAAAGAATACGCCGGAATTGTACTAACAATACAGATTTTCACTCACAAAGCAAAATACTAGACCAAAGATTTAAGGCAAAAGGACCAGAAAACCTGTCTAATACCCAAAAACATTGCGGATAAGGATCAAAAAGACACATCAATGTCACGGTTATCGAACTTCATCACCACCTTCTCCACCGACCACAGCAAAATCAAACAAATCCTACAGTCTCACTGGAACATCCTCCTAATGGATCCCTTCCTCAAAACAATCACTACCAACACGCCCCCAGGTCACCTTCAGGAAAAATAAATCACTAAAGAACATACTGGCCCCCAGCAGGCTGAAAACTAAAAACAAGAAAACCGCATTTACCACAGAAGAATTAGTCGGATCTTACAGGTGCTGTACAAAAAATTGCAAATGCTGCAATAACATAAAGAATTGGTGCAGGGAGTTCACCTCTAAAACCACCGGGGAAAGCCACAAAATCAAGAGCCTGATGACATGCAAATCCACATACATAATTTACCTGCTCGAATGCCCGTGCGGCATACAATATGTAGGGAGGACCACACAAATGCTGAGTTCCAGAATCAACAAACATCGTTCAAACACAAAAAATGGATATCAGCTCCACAGCGTGTCGAGACACGCTTCCACTAAACACAACTGTGATTTTTCAAACTTCTCAGTATTACCAATAGAACACATACCACCCTCCAGCAATAGGAGATTTACCCAACTCTGCCGTCGAGAAAATTAGTGGATTTTCAAACTTAAAACACTGACCCCGCTGGGTTTCAATGAATACATAGAACATACGATATAGCCCAGGGACTACTACGTACCAGAACCTGTCTTCCATCCAGCTATTCAGCCTTTAATTGCCCACTGTTACCATTTCCCCCATACCATCTTCCCTCACCAGGACACAGGCATTCTACTGATCGGTCCACCCACAGCCGACTCCAAGAACTCTAATTCACTCCGCTCTTTGTGTAAAAAAAACCTCCGCTGTTTCCTTCCTATAATGTTCAATAGAAAGTAGGCGCTTCAGTGATTGGCCGATTTGCCATCAGCAGGCGCCTAGCTGATTGGTCTCTGACATTTTTAAAATACCGCCTGTAATACACTATATTGCATAATGTTTTTTTCCCTATTCCCTTCTATACGAAGTAGGCAGCCCAGTGATTGGCTCACACGCCATCACGGAAGTACTCTCCCAATGGCCGTTTAAACAACCAATGGGATGAATGAACTTCACGTATGCCACGGAAAGTATGCCGTACCACGCCGGCGACACCTCCCCACTCCCGTCATTGGTCACGACCACCACACGTGACCTGATATAACCCATTCTCCACTGCTCTCATTAGTCGCCCCCTGATGTTAACCTTACAGCGGGAACTACAAACCCCTGCATGCCTTTATACACATGTCTACATGGTGAACATCAAAATCTAAGAGTTTAAAGCCCTTCTGTTGAATATTTATCATCCTCTCACATGTATAAAACACAGTTTGGTTATGATATGTTCTCATGAATTACTGCCCTATTCTTCCTATGACAGCTGTTACCTCCCACTTTTTCCACAAGCCACGCCAGATGTTTTTTGGCGCCATCCACCCCTGTGTATATTAACCCTTTGTTTGGTCACTGTATGCAATTGATAAAGAGGGAATATACCCTTGAAACGCATTTTGCTATGTATGTTTTAATGTATGAATAAAATACATGCTGCTTAAGAATACCTACTGCATCTGAATCTGATTCCTCGACTTCCAAGGCAACGCCACCGAGAGTCCTTTTTATCTTCCACATCCACGTTTGCATTTACCGACCCCGTAGAAGAGCCCGGTCGACTCTGCAGACTGCAGCCGAGGACCTCCTGTTCGCTACCCTTATGCCAAAGGGTTACATGCACAAAACAAAAACATACCTAAGGTGAGCTTAATACTGAGGGCACCTGGGACTCTCATAACACATGAATTACGCAAGGCGCTGCCCTCCATTTTTTCCTCTTATTTCCTTAAAAAAATCATAACGCTTTCAATTTTCCACCTACAGACCCATATGAGGGCTTGCTTTTTGCACCATCAATTTTAATTTGTAATGACATCAACCATTTCAGGGCAAAACTGGAAAAAAAAATGCAATTTTGTAAATTTTGAAGGCTTTCAATTCCACGCAGTGCACTTTTCATTAAAAATGACACCTTATGTTTATTCTGTAGGTATATACAATGAAAATGATTCCCAAGCTCAAACTCCCAGCGCAAAACTCACTGTAAACCTCCGCCCGTGTGAATGAACCCTAAAAACAGTACACTACACAAAATAAAAAGTAAAACACTACATATACACACCCTTACATAGTCCCCCTCCCCCCCCCCCCCAATAAAAAACACGTCTTGTATGGCACTGTTTCCAAAATGGAGCCTCCAGCTGTTGAAAAACAACAACTCCCAGTATTGTCTGACAGCCACTGACTGTCAAGGCTTGCTGGGAGTTTTGCAACAGCTGGAGGTACCCAGCTGTAGGGTATTTTGGTGGCGGATGCAAGTCCCTAAAATAGGCCTCAAATGAGCATGGCGCTCTCTCTCTATAATTTTTGTTTATTTTTTACACTAACATGCTGGTGTTCCCCCATACTTTAAATTTTCACAAGCGGTAAAAGGAAAAAAAGACCCCCAAAATTTGTAATGCAATTTGAGTATGGAAATACCCCATATGTGGGCGTAAAATGCTCTGCGGACGCACAACAAGGCTCAGGAGTGCGCACTATGTACATTTGTGGCCTAAATTGGTGATTTGCACAGGGGTGGCTGATTTTACAGCGGTTCTGACAAACGCAAAACAATAAATACCCACATGTTACCCCATTCTGGAAACTACACCCCTCCCGGAATGTAACAAGGATTATAGTGTGCCTTAACCCCAGGGTTTTTCCGTTTTTGCATTTTCGTTTTTTCCTCCATACCTTTAAAAAATAACTTTCAATTTTGCACCTAAAAATCCATATGATGGCTTATTTTTTGCGCCACCAATTCTACTTTGTAATAACGTCAGTCATTTTACCCAAAATCTACAGCGAAATGGAAAAAAATTCATTGTGAGACAAAATTGAAAAAAAAACAAAACGCAATTTTGTAAATTTTGGGGGCTTCCGTTTCTACACAGTACATTTTTCAGAAAAAAATGATACCTTCTCTTTATTCTGTAGGTCCATACAATTAAAATTATACCCTACTTATGTAGGTTTGATTTTGTCGTACTTCTGGGGAAAAAACTTAACTACATGCAGGAAAATGTATACATTTAAAATTGTCATCTTCTGACCACTATAACTTTTTATTGTTACGCATATGGGGCGGTATGAAGGCAAATTTTTTGCGCCGTGATCTGAAGTTTATAGTGGTACAATTTTTACATTGATAGGACTTATTGATATACTTATTTATGATATAAAAAGTGACCAAAAATGCACTACTTTGGAATTTTTTTGCACGTATGCCATTGACCGTGCGGTTTAATTAACGATATTTTTATAATTCTGACATTTCCGCACATGGCGATAACACATGTTTTTTTTTATTTACACAGTTTTTTTTTTAAATGGGAAAAGGGGGGTGATTCAAACTTTTATTAGGGAATGATCTTTATTCACTTTTTTTTTGCAATGTTATAGCTCCCATAGGGACCTATAACACTGCACCCACTGATCTTTTACATTGATCAGTGGTTTCTCATAAGAAACCACTGATCGATGATTCTGCCTGCTTGACTGCTCATGCCTGGATCTCAGGCACTGAGCAGTCAGCCGGCGATCGGACAGCGAGGAGGCAGGTAGGGATCCTCCAGCTGTCTTGTAAGCTGTTCGGGATGCCGCCGCGGCGATCCCAAAAAGGCTCCCTGAGCTAACCAGCAGTGATTTAGTTTCATTTTAGACGCGGTGTTCAACTTTGAACGCCGCGTCTAATCGGTTAATAGCGCGCGGCACCGCGATCAATGCCGCGCGCTATTAGCCAAGGGTCCGGGCCATTGTTAGAGGCCGGGCCCGACCCGCTATGACGCGGGGCCACGCCATGGCCCTGTGTTATAGAACGGGAGCGGACTCAGGACGTACAGGTATGCCCTGTGTCCTTAACAGGTTAAAGGGGTTATCCAGGAAAAACCTTTTCTTTATATATATATATATATATCTCAACTGGCTCCAGAAAGTTAAACAGATTTGTAAATTACTTCTATTAAAAAATCTTAATCCTTTCAGTACTTATGAGCTTCTGAAGTTAAGGTTGTTCTTTTCTGTCTAAGTGCTCTCTGATGACAGGTGTCTCGGGAACCGCCCAGTTTAAAAGGGGTTTGCTATGGGGATTTGCTTCTAAACTGGGCGGCTCCCGAGAAACGTGTCATCAGAGAGCACTTAGAAAAGAACAACCTTAACTTCAGAAGCTCATAAGTACTGAAAGGATTAATATTTTTTAATAGAAGTAATTTACAAATCTGTTTAACTTTCTGGAGCCAGTTGATATAAAAAAATAAAAGTTTTATCCTGGATAACCCCTTTAACACCCCACAGGTATTTGACAAATTTTCGTTAAAGTTGGATGTGAAAATGAAACCAAAAAGGTTTTCACTAAAATGCTCATGTTGCCCTACATTTTTCATTTTCACAAGGGAGAATAGGAAAAAAAGCCCGGCCAGCGTTGGTCCGAATGTGCTGAACATCAGGGGTGTAAAGTAATCCTGAGCTATATAGGGTAACACCTAGTGGACAGGTTTACAAACGTAAAAAAAAAACATAAAACATGATTTTTTTTTTAAATAAAATATATTAGAAACTTTTTTTTTAGTACATTTATTTTTTATGAGAGTACCCATTTAACCCCTTAAGGACCAAGGGCGTACCTGCTCTCCTGATATAACGCGGGGTTACACAGTAACCCCGCATCATATCACAACGGGCCCGGCGTCATAGTGAAGCCGGGACCTGCCTCTAATAGCGCGCAGCACCATTAACAGTTTTGCCGCGCGCTCAGAGCCGAGCCGCGCGGCTAAAAGTGAAAGTGGCCGGATCGTTCAGTCGGGCTGTTCGGGATAGCCGCGGCTAATCGCGGCATCCCGAACAGCTGACAGGACAGCGGGAGGGCCCCTTCCTGCCTCCTCCCTGTCCGATCGCCGAATGACTGCTCAGTGCCTGAGATCCAGGCCTGAGCAGTCATGCGGCAGAATCGTTGATCACTGGTTTCTTATGAGAAACCAGTGATCAATGATGAAGATCAGTGTGTGCAGTGTTATAGGTCCCTATGGGACCTATAACACTGCAAAGAAAAAGTGGGAAAAAAAAGTTAATAAAGATCATTTAACTCCTCCCCTATTAAAAGTTTGAATCACCCCCCTTTTCCAATAAAAAAAAAATACAGTGTAAATAAAAATAAACATATATAGTATCACCGCGTGCGGAAATGTCCAAATTATAAAAATATATAATTAATGAAACCGCTCGGTCAATGGCGTGCGCGCAAAAAAATTCCAAAGTCCAAAATAGTGCATTTTTGGTCACTTTTTATATCATTTAAAAATGAATAAAAAGCGATCAATAAGTCCTATCAATGCAAAAATGGTACCGTTAAAAACTTCAGATCACGGCGCAAAAAATGAGCCCTCATACACGGAAGAATAAATAAGTTATAGGGGTCAGAAGATGACAATTTTAAACGTATTAATTTTCCTGCATGTAGTTATGATTTTTTCCAGAAGTCCGACAAAATCAAACCTATATAAGTAGGGTATCATTTTAATCGTATGGACCTACAGAATAAAGATATGGTGTCATTTTAACCGAAAAATTTACTACGTAGAAACGGAAGCCCCCAAAAGTTACAAAACAGCGTGTTTTTTTCAATTTTGTCGCACAATGATTTTTTTTTTCCGTTTCACCGTAGATTTTTGGGCAAAATGACTGACGTCATTACAAAGTAGAATTGGTGGCGCAAAAAATAAGCCATCATATGGATTTTTAGGTGCAAAATTGAAAGAGTTATGATTTTTTAAAGGCAAGGAGCCAAAAACGAAAATGCAAAAACAGAAAAAACCCCGGTCCTTAAGGGGTTAAGGTTCACTGTACTCTTTGTTATGTTCCTTGAGGCATGTAGTTTCCAAAATAGTATGCCATGTGGGTTTTATTTTTTGCTGTTCTGGCACCATCTTGGCTTACTACATGCGACATGCCCCCAAAATACTTCTGAGCATTGTAGTGCGCCCGTAGTGCACTTGACGTCCACACATGGGGTATTTCCATACTCCGAAGAGATGGGATTACAAATTTGGGGGGGCATTTTCTCCTTTAACCCCTTGTAAAAATTTGGGGGGAAACCAGCATTTTAGTGAAAAAAAAAATGTAAATTTACACATCAGACTTTAACAAAAAATCGTCTAACACCTGTGAGGTGTTAAGGCTCACTGTACCCCTTGTTACGTTCCTTGAGGGGTGTAGTTTCCAAAATAGTATTCCGTGTTGTTCTTTTTTTTGCTGTTCTTTCTAAATGTGACATGCCTCTCTAAAACCATTTCAGAAAAACTCACTCTCCAAAATCTCATTGTTGCTCCTTCCCTTCTGAGCCCTTTACTGCGCCCACCGAACACTTTACATACACATATGAGGTATTTCTTTACATACACATGAGGTATTGGGTTACAAATTTTGGGGGGCTTTTTCTCCTGTCTCTACAAAAACATGAGAGTCGGGATCGACCGCTTATCGGTTTGGCCGATATTATCTGGCGATAATCACGATTTTGGGCATTATCGCTATCGGCAATTACCTTGCCGATAAGCCGATAATGCCCCGCCCCGCCCCCACGGCCACCCCCAACCCGCCGCACCGCACCGCCCCGGCCCCATTGCCTCCCCCATCCCCGGTTTTATTATTACCTGTTCCTGGGGCCCATGCTACTTCTGGCTCCTGCTGCGTCCTGCCTTACGCTGTGCGCAATGACGAGTAACGTGACGTGCGCGACGTGACGTCACAGTCAGTGCGCGCAGTGACAGCTCAGGAGGACGCCACCAGAGCCAGATGTAGAGGGGGGTGCGGCGCGACGGTAGGGGGGCGCGGAGCGGTGCAGGGGTGGCGGTGATAGGACTCAGGACCCCCGGACAGGCAGGGGGAGAGTAGCGGGTGGCGGCGGCGGTCTATGGCAGTGCAAAAGCCACTGCAGTGCATTGATTTAAAGCGCCCGCTTTAGATCAATGATCTGCAGCGGTGTCGCGGGGGGGATAAATAGCCGATAACTTATACCGGAATATCGGTATAAGTTATCGGCTATCGGTCCTAACAAACCAATATCGGTCAATTCCTACATGAGAGTAAAAAATTAAGATTTAGAATTTTCTCCTTCACTTTGCTGCTATTCCTGTGAAACACCTAAAGGGTTTACACACTTTCTGAATGTCATTTTGAATACTTTGAGGTGTGCAGTTTTTATAATGGGGTAATTTATGCGGTATTTCTAATATGAAGGCCCCTCAAATCCACTTAAACTGTAAAAACATGTCAACTTTATGTTGAAAATATAAAAGTAGATATATTGTATATGTGAATCAATATAATGTATTTGTTATGTCTATTTTCCTTATAAGCAGATAGCTGCAAAGTAAAAAAAAAATGCAAAATTTTCTATTGAATTTTTCACCAAGAAGTGATGCAAGTATTGACAAAAATTTACTACTGACGTAAAGTAGAATATGTCACGAAAAAACAATTCTCGGAATCAGAATGAAAAGTAAAAGCATCCCAGAGTTATTAATGCTGTGATTGATTGCTGTGGGAAAAAACAGACAATTAGCGTTTAAGGCTGATTGTAAAATCTCACACTATAACTTTGAGGGAAAGTTCCAGAATACATTGTCATTTATTCACATAAACCTCTGCTTAATCTGGGCAAAGTAGTTATGTGGATGGTCCTGAGGTATTGCCAGCTCTCTCTATATGTACACTTATACACCGATAGTTGTCCATCATTGAGCAGAACTGACCACATGACTATATAGCCCAGAATGAGCAGTGGCTTGAATAAATGACAAGGAAACTTTTCCACAAAACTATATTTCCATCTGCTTAGCTCCACCTGCTCTATAACATGATGTCTGCAGATTGGACTGCATCTTCACAGTGACAGATTTCCTTTGCTCCCTGCTATAAGCAGATGACCATACAGTCATGGCCATATATGTTGGCACCCCTGAAATTTTTCTAGAAAATTAAGTATTTCTCACAGAAAAGGATTGTAGTAACACATTTTTTGCTATACACGTTTATTCCCTTTGTGTGTATTGGAACTAAACCAAGAAAAGGAGGAAAAAAAGCAAATTGGACATAATGTCACACCAAACTCCAAAAATGGTCTGGACAAAATTATTGGCACCCTTTCAAAATTGTGGATAAATAAGATTGTTTCAAGTGTGATGCTCCTTTAAACTCACCTGGGGCAAGTAACAGGTGTGGGCAATATAAAAATCACACCTGAAAGCAGATACAAAAGGAGAGAAGTTCACTTAGTCTTTGCACTGTGTGTCTGTTTGTGCCACACTAAGCATGAACAATATCAACAACCTAAAGATTACAAGTCCATCTCCAGAGATCTAGCTTAGCCTTTGTACACAGTGCGCAACATTATCAAGAAATTTGCAACCCCTGGCACTGTAGCTAATCTCCCTGGGATGGACGGAAAAGAAAAATTGATGAAAGGTGTCAATGCAGGATAGCCCGGATGGTGGATAAGCAGCCCCAAACAAGTTCCAAAGATATTCAAGCTGTCCTGCAGGCTCAGGGACCATCAGTGTTAGTGCAAACTATCAGTCGACATTTAAATGAAATGAAACGCTATGGCAGGAGACCCAGGAGGACCCCACTGCTGACACAGAGACAAAAAAACAAGACTACATTTTGCCAAAATGAACTTGAGTAAGCCAAAATCCTTCTAGGAAAACGTCTTGTGGACAGATGAGACCAAGATAGAGCTTTTTGGTAAAGCACATCATTCTGCTGTTTACTGAAAACGGAATGAGGCCTACAAAGAAAAGAACAATACCTACAGTGAAATATGGTGGAGGTTCAATGATGTTTTGGGGTAGTTTTTGCTTCCTCTGGCACTGGGTGCCTTGAATGTGTGCAAGGCATCAGGAAATGTACAGTTCAGTGTCAGAAAGCTGGGTTTGTATCCGGGATCTTGGGTCTTCCAGCAGAACAATAACCACAAACATATGACAAAGAGCACTTCGAAATTGGTGCCAACAAAGCGCTGGAAAGTTCTGAAGTGGCCAGCAATGAGTCCAGATCTAAATCCCATTGAACACCGGTGGAGAGATCTTAAAATTGCCCTTCCAAGAGACCCTGGAGGAGTTTGCAAAGGAAGAGTGGTCCAACATTCTGGCTGAGAGGTGTAAGAAGCTTATTGATGGCTATAGGAAGTAGGGATCGACCAATATTTTTTTAGGGCCGATACCGATAATCGGTGGAGGTTAGGGCCGATAGCCGATAACTTATACCGATATTCCAGTATAAGTTATCGGCTATTTATCCCCCCGCGACACCGCTGCAGATCATTGATTTAAAGCGGGCGCTTTAAATCAAAGCACTGCAGTGGATTTTGCGTTGCCACCCGCTTCTCTCCCCCTGCCTGTCCGGGGGTCCTGAGACCTATCACCGCCTCCGCTCCCCCCGCCGCGCCTAGGGGTGCCTCCAGCTGTTGCAAAACTACTACTCCCAGCATGCCCGGACAGGCATGCTGGAAGTTGTAGTTTTGCAACAGCTGGAGGGCCTACTGTAGGTATAGTATATTATACCGACCCCTGTCCATCCCAGAACCCTGACTCACCTTCCCAGTTGCTGCAGGGACCGTCCGGGGAGGGTGGTCCGGGCCATCCATCCTTCCTGTAGTGTCCGGCGGCATTCCAGGTGGAGGGTGAACCGGTCCGGGCTGTCCTTCTCTGGGGGTCTTCTTCTCCACTCCGGGCAGGCTCCAGCCTAGTAACACTGCATAGACGCCGCTGCGCAGCGACGCACCTGACGTCACGGCGTAGCGGCGTCTATGCAGCGTACTAGGCCGGAACCTGCCCGGAGTGGAGAAGAGGACCCCCGGAGAAGGACAGCCCGGACCGGTTCACCCTCCACCCGGAATGCCGCCGGACATTACAGGAAGGATGGACCACCCCCATTACGGGTAAGTTTAATTTTTTTTATTGACTCGGAGGGTGGGGGAGGGGCCCAAATGGTATAGCGGTATGGGCAATAATCCATACCGTGGGAGGAAAAAAAAAACGGTATCCGGCTCATACCGGTATACCGCCCAGCACTACGGTGGGGGTGTGACGCGGTGCGGCGGCGGTCGCGGGGCATTATCGGCAAGGTAATTGCCGATACCGATAATGCCCAAAATCGTGATTATCGCCCGATAATATCGGCCATACCGATAATCGGTCGATCCCTAATAGGAAGCAACTGATTTCAGTTTTTTTTTCCAAAGGGTGTGCAACCAAATATTAAGTTAAGGGTGCCAATAATTTTGTCCAGACCATTTTTGGAGTTTAGTGTGACATTATTTCCAATTTGCCTTTTTCCTCCTTTTTTGGTTTAGTTGCAATACACACAAAGGGTATAAACATGTGTATAGAAAAGTAATGTGTTACTGCAATCCTTTTCTGTGAGAAATACTTAATTTTCTTGATAAATTTCAGGGGTGCCAACATTTATGGCCATGACTGCATGTCTTTATACTGCGCATATATGCCAGTCTCTATCTAGATTTAGAGAGGCCTGTGGATCATGTAGCAGAGCAATTCAATGTCAAGAAGGGCTTGGTTAGTAATGATTTAGATTATGTACAGGACTCCTGAATGTCAAAGAGAAGACCCATATGTTTTACTTAGAATATGGCATAGGATTTTTTTTTTTACTTTGTTTTCTAAGATCTATAATGTGCCTGAGTACACTTGCATATAGATAAGTTTAGGAAGAGATTTACATTTTCTACAGGGTGACGGAAACAATTTATAGGGGCTAAAATTGGTGACAATTTCCCCTCAACTCACTTTTGTTTAGACGTAGCCATGAACAGTCTTCTACTCTCATCTTGTGAACTAGTTCTGACAAGGAAATCTTCTCACACTTGACAGATTTAATCAACATTTTGACATTTCTGAGGAAGCGACACTTGTTGTGACTAGACCCCCACAGGCTTTCAGGCACAATTATATGCAGACATTCTCTGACAAATGTATAGACTTGCCAGACACTGTTATGTTGCTTAAGTAAATCATATAGTTTATCTCCATGCTTTCTGCGCTGTTCTTCCATGTGAACACCAGTTTGGTTTGTAACAATTTTTGTATCATTTAGTGAGTATACAATAGTGTTACTCGATTCACAATCAGCCTTTGTGCCGTTGGTATGATCACACTCAACACCCGATAGTTCGCTGTTAGAAATACCATCATCGTTGTTTTTTCCATGGATAAAGTCACTTCTGTTCCTTCCAATAGTTTTGACAGGGCAATGTTTTTTTAACAGTGACATGTATGGACACAATTTGTGATTTTCTAGCAGTTTATGAAAAACTGGAATCAATTGCCAATAACGTTTGCATACTTTTTTCTTTTTTTTGCTTTTACAAGGAACCTGTAAGTCAGAGTCTTGCTCAAAAACATTGTTATTCATAAATATCGTTTCAATAAGAGTTAGACTGCCACTGGAGTTACTTTCCAACATGTTTAGTATAAAACTTTCCAAAAATCCTTCCTTAGAGATTGGATTCGCGTACAACATTTTACTACTGTCAACAAAAATGCTAGATGGTGAAATTCTGTCTGACGATGTACAAAGAGAATTGTGGGAGGTTGGTTTAATTTGAGGCTCAACAAAATCGCTTACGATGAAGCTTACGGATGTTTCATTGAGAACGTCTCTCATAACAGCAAACTGCTTTTTGGGTTCTTTTTGAGTGGTACACTGGCACACTATGTCATCGTCTGGTTTGGAAGAATGTGGTTTTGTGATTAAACGATCAGACGTATAAGAGTCATTGTTTTTCTGTTCTGTTTTGGGTCTTTTGGTTGGAATATCACATATGTCAATATTCGAAGGTCTTTTTGTAAGCCTGTTTTCACTGATATGCTCACCAATGTTAGTCAAATAATTTAGTGGTCCATTGCTGGAATGGTTTTCTCCTGCTTTTGTCATAACCTTTGTTTCTGTTTTCGATTTAACCTTTTTTTGATTCTTTATTTTGTTCCTAAATATGGCCCTTTTTGATAAGGATGTTTTAGAAAAAACAGAATGTACCTGAATATACTGAGTTAAAACATTGCATTTATAGATAAAACTATCTTGTTTAAGCCAAGGTAATGGAAGTGTTTCCTCTATGCTCAAATTATATATAGGCTGACCACACAACTGATAGCAACAACTGGGTGGCACCTTCACGAAAAGTGAACAGTTTTCCAATAAATGCATCATAACATCATCTCCCACCCTACTTAGAAGGATTTCCCAGAGGACACTTGTGCCAATAGTTGCTGTTGTTGGATTTGGAAAATAACTGCAAATATTTGGTGCAAACTGAACACGCAGTGAGCTCTTTTCAGCAACCAGACCATATCCAAATGCTAGAACATTCTTTTTGTTCTTTTCACAGATACGTTGAATTACTCGAGCCACAACTTCTCTTTGAGTCGATAACTACAAAATAGAATATCAAACATGAGATACCATTATTTAAATACACACAAAATAATAAAATGGTCAAGCAACCTAAGTAAGAACTTAAAAGGAGTTATCCCCCTGCCACATGATCGGTGGGTTCTGACTGAAAGGTGGCCCATTTTCTTCTATTCTCTATTGGACAAATATAACCAAGGTCGGCACCTGGAAATGTTTGGGAGTCTCACAGACAATGAGTGGAGGCAGCAGTCAGGCATGCACACTGCTCCACTAACTAAAAGTATGTCCTGGTTTGGCGGGACTTGACGTACATTTACGTTCTGTGTATGACCGCGAGCATCGGAACGGTGCTCGCGTCATACACGGCAGGTTCCGGCTGCTAGCAGCAGCCGGGGACCCGCCGGTAATGGCCGACATCCGCGATCGCCATCCAGATGCCGTGATCAATACAGATCACGGCATCTGCAGCAGTGCGGTACTTTGAATGGATGATCGGATCGCCCGCAGCGATCCGATTATCCAGCATGGCGGCCGGAGGTCCCCTCACCTGGCTCCGTCCATCTCCCGGGGTCTTCTGCTCTGATCGAGCAGACCAGAGCAGATGAACGATAATACTGATCGGTGCTACGTCCTATGCATAGCACTGAACAGTATTAGAAATCAAATGATTGCTATAGTGTTTAAAATGTAAAAAGTGTTTAAAAAAAAAGTGAAAAATCCCCTTCCCCAATAAAAATAAAAATTGTCAGTTTTTCCCATTTTACCCCCAAAAAGCGTAAAAAATTATTTTTTTATAAACATATTTGGTATCGCTGCATGGGTAAATGTCCGAACTTTCAAAATATAATGTTAATGATCCCGTACGGTGAATGGCGTAAACGTAAAAAATATTTTAAAAAATGCATTTTTTTTGTCACATTTTATAAAAAAAAAAAAAAAAGTAGTAAAAAATGATCTAAAAGTTTTATATATGCAAATGTGGTATCGAAAAAAGTACAGATGACGGCGCAAACAATGTACAGAAAAATGTAAAAGTTATAGGTTGTCAAAATAGGGTGATTTTAGATTACTGATTTTGTACAAAAGGTTTTAGATTTTTTTTTTTAAGCGGTACAAAAATATAAAAGTATCTAGCCATGGGTATCATTTTAATCGTATTGACCCTCCAAAATGTGCAAAATTGTGGTTTTCATTTAAATTTCCGCCCTAAAAAAAAAAAATTTTTGGGTTCGCAGTACATTTTATGGTAAAATGAGAGGTTTCATTGCAAAGTACAATTGGTCACGCAAAAAACAAGTCCTTATATGGGTCTGTAGATGGAAATATAAAAGAGTTATGGATTTTAGAAGGCGAGGAGGAAAAAAACGAAAATGCTAAAATAAAATTGGCCTGATCCTTAAAACCCCTTTAAGCCAGTTGATATATATAAAAAAAGGTTTTGCCTGGAATACCCCATTCCAGGCAAAACCTTTTTTTATATATATCAACTGGCTCCGGAAAGTTAAACAGATTTGTAAATTACTTCTATTAAAAAATCTTAATCCTTGCAATAGTTATTAGCTTCTGAAGTTTTCTGTCTAACTGCTCAAAGATGATGTCACGTCCCGGGAGCTGTGCATGATGGGAGAATATCCCCATAGGAACTGCACAGCTCCCGGGACGTGAGTCATCAGAGAGCAGTTAGACAGAAAACAACAACTCAACTTCAGAAGCTAATAACTATTGAAAGGATTAAGATTTTTCAATAGAAGTAATTTACAAATCTGTTCACACATAAGACGCGTGGCCGGGCACCCTCCCTAGGTGCTGTGCTGATGGGACGGAATGCACTGCAACAGATCAGGCTAATTTCAGTCAGGCTATCCCCATGCAAACAACTATTAGAGGTCGTGCTGACACGTGTGAGGCAGTCAAATGGTAATCCAAGTACAGGTAAGAAGTGAAGAAAAAACGGAGCACAGACCTTTAGTTGCAGATGATCAGGAACTTCTTTATTGAAGACTTGGGGACACCATATGCTGGGGGGGGGGGGGGGGCAGGACACCGGACAGTTCGTGGGCTACGACCGTATCGCGCTTCATCTGGCCCTACGTAAGTATGTCCATGGGGGTGTTTAAAAACAATGTGGGTGGTTCTCATAGGTACGAGTAGCCACTGGAATTGATGCCTACTTCTCCTAGTAAGGCTAAGTGGTACATTGTACCTAAAGTGCACAAAGGGGTGCATCCCCCACCCGGCCGCCCTATTGTGGCCGGGATTGGGGCCCCCATGCAATTCCTTTCCAGCTACCTGGATTGGTTGGTGTCCCCGCTCCTTTCTTCCATCCTCACCTATCTACGAGATACAGGGGATTTGATTATGGCTCTTGACAGCTTTGAATGGCAGGAGGGATTCTCCTTGTGCTCTGTGGACGTCGAGAGCTTGTATACTCGCATCCCACATGATGCGGGGATACGGGCTCTCGACGTGTTTCTACAGAGCACAGAGGGGACAAATACCTTTAAACAGTTTATCGTGGAATCTACCCATCTAGTCCTCACCAACAATGTTTTCAGGTTTAAAGAACAATGGTTTAAACAAGTGGGAGGCACAGCGATGGGTACGCCCATCTCTTGCGCCTATGCGAACATCTTTTTAGCCATTGTGGAGAGAAATTGTATTTTTTCATTTTCCAATCCCTACGTCAGACACATCAAATTGTTACTAAGATACGTGGACGACCTGTTTGTCGTATGGAGCGGCACATCTGACCAATTTGAATCTTTCATTTCTTACCTTAATTCCTTCAATGCGACAAATATGTTATTCACGTATCAATTTGGTGGGAGCTCATTAGATTTCTTAGACGTTCATATTGACATCATTAAAAATAAAATTGTTACCTCAGCATTCAGAAAGTCTACATCTAAAAACGCCCTGCTCCATTAGACATCTTCCCATCCCGCAAAATTAAAACAGAGTATACCATACAGTCAAATGGTTAGGATTAAAAGAATTAACAATGACCCCGATATGTGTCAAACAAATCGAAGAAGTTAGTGCCAGATTTGCGGCCAAAGCATATCCACCGGCTACTATAAGTGCCGCTCAAAAACACATTGAAAAAATTCCCCGATTCAAGCTGCTAAAAAATAAAACAAAAATTTCCACCAACCCTGATAGATTATTTTTTGCTTTTAGAAATTCATCTTTGAATAACAAAATCAAGCAGGTCATCACTAATAACTGGTACATGTTACAGGGTGACACCGATCTATCAGATATTGTTACCAAATATCCTATTGTTACATACAAAAAAAAATATCACTATTGCAGGATATATTAAAAAAACAACAGTCCAAAACTAACACTAAGGTAAAAGATTGGATAACAGACAGCAGACCCACGGGAAACTTCCCGTGTGGATGCTGCCCGTACTGTGTATATAATTCTCGGGCTAAAGTTATTAATTTAGGAGGTGTCAATATTGAAGTAAAACAGTTTATTTCATGCAAATCAAACTATGTGGTTTACTGCCTTAAATGTGATTGTTGCCATTTCTATGTAGGAAAAACTATACGTGCACTCTATCATAGAGTGAGGGAACATAATTAGGTCTATACAGACTGGAAAAGGTTCTCAGCGCTTTATTGCCCACATGAGAACTTTTCACAATAGCAATCCTCGAGCTTTAAAGTTCATGGCATTAGAGAGAGTAGAACAGTCCCCAGAAATTAATGACAGACACAGAACGTTACTAATAAAAGAATCCCGCTGGATATTGCGGACGAATGCTACGGGACCTTTGGGTCTTAATGACCACAATGAGATGAGTGTGTTCATTTAATTAGTGTCTGCATGGCTTGCATTCCGTTTTGCTTTATGGTTGTTTTTAAACTTACTAGTTGCTAGGAGTTACGTATCTATGTTTTAACATGTATGTTTGTATCCCGGTATGGCGAGGGTTAAAGGGGTAGTCCAGTGGTGAAAAACGTATCCCCTATGCTAAGGATAGGGGATAAGTTTGAGATTGCTGGGGGTCCGACTGCTGGGGCCCCCTGCGATCTCTCTGTACGGGGGCCAGGCTCTCCGGCCAGATAGCGGGTGTCGACCTCCGCACGAAGCGGCGGCCGACACGCCCCCTCAATACATCTCTATGGCAGAGCCGGAGATTGCCGAAGGCAGCGCTTCGGCTCTGCCATAGAGTTGTATTGAGGGGGCGTGTTGGCCGCCGCTTCGTGCGGAGGTCGACACGCCCCCTTCCCGCAGGCTGTCGGGGCTCCATACAAGTGATCGCAGGGGGCCCCAGCGGTCGGACCCCCCGCAATCTCAAACTTATCCCCTATCCTTAGGATAGGGGATAAGTTGGTCACCACTGGACTACTCCTTTAATGTCTCACCTTGTGTTCACTACGTACCTCCTACCTAGTTATCCAGTGGCTACACGCACCTATGAGAACCACCCACACTGCTTTTAAACACCCCCATGGACGTACTTACGTAGGGCCAGATGAAGCGCTGAAGCGCGATACGGTCGTAGCCCACAAACTGTCCGGTGTCCTGCTCCCCCAGCATATGGTGTCCCCAAGTCTTCAATAAAGAAGTTCCTGATCATCTGCAATTAAAGGTCTGTGCTCCGTTTTTTCTTCACGTCTTACCTGTACTTTAATTTACAAATCTGTTTAACTTTCCGGAGCCAGTTAATATATAAAAAAAAGTTTTGGCCTGGAATACCCCTTTAAGGTTAAAATAGGCTTGGTCCTTAAGGGGTTTAAGGTTGAAAATACACACTGCACACCTTGTTAATTTTAGGACACGTACATGCTGGCGTACCCACAAAATGTAAAAATGTAAATACCCATAAGTGGCACTTACATTTTTCCTTAAAAAAAACAAAAAAAAAAACATCCATAGTAATACAGCTTCATGCACATTTTGGGGTGCTTCTTTTTTTGTGGCTTCACTATTGGTTATGTGCATGTTGGTCTTCCTTCCTGACGTAAACTTCGGCCTCAGTGCAGCGACATAAGACTCGACCCACCGTCACTAAATCCGGGCTCAAAATTAAACAAAAAAGTCTCCACGGATATTCATGGTGCGGCATAGCATGTTTTTAATATTATTTCTGAGGAGGGTGGATGGGTTGTTGCGGGATAGTTGGAGTGCAGCTATTTAGCGAGCCACCCCCCCCCCCCCCCCCCGACACACTCTAACAACGCTACAGGTAATAAAGAGTAGAAAAAGAACTTCGGCTATTAAAGGGGTAGTCCAGTGGTGAAAAATGTATCCCCTATCCTAAGGATAGGGGATAAGTTTCAGATCGCGGGGGGTCCGACCGCTGGGGCCCCCTGCGATCTCTCTGTACGGGGCCCCGGCTCTCCGCCGAGATAGCGGGTGTCGACCCCCGCACGAGGCGGCGGCCGACACGCCCCCTCAATACATCTCTATGGCAGAGCCGGAGATTGCCGAAGGCAGCGCTTCGGCTCTGCCATAGAGTTGTATTGAGGGGGCGTGTCGGCCGCCGCCTCGTGCGGAGGTCGACACGCCCCCTTCCCGCGGGCTGTCGGGGCTCCGTACAGGAGATCGCAGGGGGCCCCAGCGGTCGGACCCCCCGCGATCTGCAACTTATCCCCTATCCTTAGGATAGGGGATAAGTTGCTCACCACAGAATCACCACTGGACTACTCCTTTAACATAAGGGAAAACTTTTCTGCTTTAAAAAATGCTTTTGTAAGGATGGGTTCACACCACGATTTTGCTATACGGTTTCAGTTTCATTAAAAAAAAAAAAAAAAAAAAAAAAAAAAAAAAAAAAAAAAAAAAACGTATGCAACCGCATAGCAAACTGTGCACATAGACTTCCCATTCAAAACTGTATGCACCATATTGTATACGGTTGTCTCCGTTTTTCAAACCACATGTTTTTTTACTTTTTTTTTTTTCTGGACAGAAAACCGCGGCCTACCACGGTTTTTGGTCCGGGTGAAAAACCGTATTAAACCGTATACGTTTTTTTTTAAACATAGGAGTCAATGGGAACCGTACAGAACTGTATGTGCGTACGGTTCCATCCAGTTTTTACCATACGGTTTTTGACTTTCCACATTTTTTTTTCTTGGAATTTCAATCAAACTTTATTCATAATGGAGTGAAAAATTCAAAACGTATACTTTTTTTTCTTAAAAAAAACGATGCAACCGGACATCATTTTTCAAACCGTATACGGTTTTAGCCGTATACAGATAAAAATTTGTACACACGTTTTGATACAGTTTAGTCATGTTTAGTTAAGGTTGTTCTTTTCTGTCTAAGTGCTCTCTGATGACACGTGTCTCGGGAACCGCCCAGTTTAGAAGAGGTTTGCTATGGGGATTTGCTTCTAAATTGGGCGGTTCCCGAGACACGTGTCATCAGAGAGCACTTAGACAGACATAACCTTAACTTCAGAAGCTCATAAATACTGAAAGGATTAAGATTTTTTAATAGAAGTAATTTAAAAATCTGTTTAACTTTCTGGAGCCAGTTGATATATAACAAAGTTTTTTTCTGGATAACCCCTTTAACTTTTTCATTTTTCCATATAAGCGGATGTATGAGGGCAAATTTTTTTGACGCAGTGATCTGTACTATTTATTGCTACCACATTTGCATATATGAAACTTTTAGTTACTTTTTTCTGGAATATTATGTGACAAAAAAGCAGCAATTTGTTGAATATTTTTTTAAATTTGCGTTTACGCCGTTCACCATACGGGATCAATAACATTATATTTCGATAGTTCGGACATTTATGCACAGGGCGATAGCAAATAGGTTCATTAATTTTAATTTATTTATTTTTTTTTTTTTTTTTTACACTTCCGGGGGTAAAATGGGAAAAAGGGACAATTTACAATTTTATTAGGGGAGGGGATTTTTCTAATTTTTTTTTTTTTTTTTTAAAGCACTCTAATAGTCCCAGTTATAGCAATCATAGCAGGGCATAGCACTGATCAGTATTATCGGCGATCTTCTGTTCTGGTCTGCTGGATCTCAGACCAGAGTAGAAGGCCCTGGAGATGGACAGAAGCAGTTGAGGGGACCTCCGGCCACCATTGGATGATCGGATCCCTGCGGCAGCAGTTGGACCCCCTGCGATCAGACACATATGCTCTATACTGTGCATAGGAAATACGTTGTTAAGTACTGGAGTACACCTTTAAGGCCACTCACACATGCGAAGATGCTACAACATTACAACATATAACACCTAGGAGTTAAAGGGGTAGTCTGGCCGTAGACATCTTATCCCTTATCCAAAAGGATAGGGGATAAGATGTCTGCTCGCTGGGACCCCCCGCGATCTCCGTGCAGTACCTGCATTCTATGCCGGGCTGCTGCTCCAGTCTCGAAAACCTCTGAGTTTCCGGGACTGGGGATGTGACGTCATGAATGTAGGGGGTGTGGAATGATGTCACGTCTCCAGTCCTGGAAAAACAGGTTTCCGAGACTGGAGCAACAGCCTGGCATAGAATGCGGGTGCTGCACGGAGATCGCGGGGGTCCCATCATAAGATGTCTATGGCCGGAATATCCCTTTAAGGAATCCTTTCAATGTCATGTGTCATGAGGTTAAAATGTAACATATTGAAAACTAAATAATAATAACCAGGTCAGCATGAAATAAAGGGATTTAAAAATCCAGCTCATAAGGTATCTTTTCTACTCATGTAACACTGTCAGTTACAAGGGTTCTATGGAACATCTAAGCCCACACATTAATGGTAAGGAGCTATAGGTGGGACGGTGATGCTTTATGACGCACAGGAAGTGGCTGGCTGCTCAGAAGGAGCATGATGGATACAGAAAGAAGAATTGTTCAGGGTAAAGCTCAGATTCTTTATGTCACATCATCAAACAATGGATGTAACATCTTTTCATTTGTTCTAATCCCAGTGCTGGTCAGGTAAATGGAGGGAATTTAGTAAAGCACCACATGATGGGCTACTATGATAAATGGTAGTGCTGACTGATGATGTCATAGCCTTTACATGTAAAGAGGATCATTTTTAATTTACACTCTGTGTTTCTCCTTGAGAAAGCCAGTGTAAGTGGCAAAACACGGAGTGTGACAGTCTTAGACCATGTTCACATGTCGGAATTTCCATGCTAGAGTCCACATTGGAATTCGAAACAGAGATTCCGCTGCAGCAGAGACCGGTTGATTCTGCTACACTGTGCCCAAGGCGAAATTTCCATCCCAGATGTTTCCATAACGGAAATTCTGATTTCCATGTCCGCAGAAAGAACAAGTTCTTTCTTTCTGCAGAATCTGCACAGAATGCATATCCATGCGGACATTCCAGTGTGTGAACATAGCCTTAGACTGCAGCACCTAGGTCTCCAGCACTAATCAGGAATTGGGTTATAGAAAGCAGATGCAATATTAGTTCGCTCACAACAGTACTGGGAGCAGGCATAGGTGCACGAATAAGCCTAACTGTTGGGGTAGACATAACCCTACATTATATCATAAGACAATGTAATAGAGCAGCAGGAAATTATAGAAGAATGATTGGATGTATAGGGAGAGGTATAAGCAGTAGAAAGAGAGAAGTGCTCATGCTGCTGTACAGAACACTGGTGAGACCTCAGGCCTATTGTGCACAGTACAGGAGGCCCTATCTCCAGAAGGATATACCGTATTTTCCGACGTATAAGACAACTTTCTAACCCAGGAAAATCTTCTCAAAAGCCGGGGTTTGTCTTATACGGCGGGTGCTGCAGTCTAATTTTTAAATGTATTCCGCTAATTCCTGGCCATATATATACCTCCTGCAGCGTACCTTATATATATTTACACCTGTTTCCATGCACACAATCCGAGCACTTCTCGTAGTGACTCCGTCCTGCCCCGCCTCCTGCAGCGTGATTGGGCACATTACACCACGTGACCAGGACACCGAGCAATGCATCATTGGTTACCGGAGCTCTGCAGTGGGCTCAAGTTTATGCATCTACAACGCTGCCTAGTGCTGATCGGCACGTCCAGATATGGCACGGGCTCCCGAATCGAGCACGCGTCATACCAGCTGGCCCCCCAGCTTTTTCCTGTAGCTGGGGGCCGGCGTTAATAGCCGACATGCGGCGATCTCCGTGGCCAGCTTATTAACCCTTTAGATAGCCGCTCTCAAAGCTGACAGCGGCATCTAAAGGTGCCTTTATCCCGTCCCTGGTGGTCCAGTGGGGTGGATCGCTCCCCCAACAGCGCGATCGCGGGGTGGCGATCCACTGCTGAGGTAGCCTGAGTGCTTACCTCTCCTTCAATGCCTGCTCCTGCGCTGAGAATGATAAAGCCTGGCAGGACCAGGCTTTATCAATCTAGCGCAGAGCACACAGACTACTGTGGTTTTATGGAACCACATTGATCTGTATGAGGAATCAAATGATTCCTCTTAAAAGTCCCCTAAGGGGACTAAAAGTGTTTAACCTCTTAAGGAATCGGGGTTTTTCCGTTTTTGCATTTTCATTTTTTCCCCCTTACCTTTAAAAAATCATAACTCTTTCAATCTTTCACCTAAAAATCCATATGATGGCTTATTTTTTGCGCCACCAATTCTACTTTGTAATGACGTCAGTCATTTTACCCAAAAATCTACGGCGAAACGTAATCAATGTGAGACAAAATTAAAGAAAAAAATGCCATTTTGTAACTTTTGGGTACTTCCGTTTCTACGTAGTACATTTTTCGGTAAAAATTACACCTTTTTATTCTGTAGGTCCATACAATTAAAATGATACCCTACTTATGTAGGTTTGATTTTGTCGTACTTTTGGAAAAAATCAAAACTACATGCATGAAAATTTATACGTTTAAAATTGTCATCTTCTGACCACTATAACTTTTTAATTTTTCCACGTATGGGGTGGTATGAGAACTCATTTTTGCATTGATAGGACTTATTGATCGCTTTTTATTCATTTTTTCATGATATAAAAAGTGACCAAAAATGCACTATTTTGGACTTTGGAATTTTTTTGCACGCACGCCTTTGACAGTGCGGTTTAATTAATGATATATTTTTATAATTCGGACATTTCCGCACGCGGCGATACCACATGTTTATTTTTATGTACACTTTTTTTTTTTTTATGGGAAAAGGGGGGTGATTCAAACTTTTAATAGGGGAGGGGTTAAATGATCTTTATTCACTTTTTTTTTTGCAGTGTTATAGCTCCCATAGGGACCTATAACACTGCACACACTGATCTTTTACATTGATCACTGGTTTCTCATAGGAAACCAGTGATCGATGATTCTTCCGCTTGACTGCTCATGCCTGGATCTCAGGCACTGGGCTGTCATTCGGCGATCGGACAGCGAGGAGGCAGGTAGGGACCCTCCAGCTGTCCTGCAAGCTGTTCGGGATGCCGCGATTTCACCGCGGCTATCCCAAACAGCTCCCTGAGATAACCGGCATGGTTTCACTTTCATTTTGGATGCGGTGTTTAACTTTGAACGCCGCGTCTAAAGGGTTAATAGCACGCGGCAGCGCGATTAGCCACGGGTTCCGGCCGTTGCTAGAGGCCGGGCCCGACCCGCTATGATGTGGCCCCGCGTTATAGATCGGGAGCGGACTCCGGGCGTACAGGTATGCCCTGGGTCCTTAACAGGTTAAAAAGAAAAAAAAGTTAAAAAAAAAGTTTAAAAACACACATTAACCTCTTTCTTATTAAAAGTTTAAATCACCCCCCTTTTCCCAAATTCCATATAAAAAATATATAAACATAAAAATAAACACATGTGGTATCACCGTGTACGTAAATGTCCGAACTATAACCGCAAGGTCATTGGCATATGCACAAAAAAATTCCAATGTCCAAAATTGTGTATTTTTGGTCAAAACAAAAATGGTACCGATAAAAACTTCAGATCACGGCGCTAAATATGAGCCCTCATACAGCCTCGTACGCGAAAAAATTAGTAGTAGGGGACAGTTTTAAATGTATAAATTTTCGCGCATGAAGCTATGATTTTTTTTTTGCAGAAGTACGATAAAAATCAATCCTATAGGATAGGATATCATTTTAATCTTATGGACCTACAGAATAAAGATAAGCTGTCATTTTTACCGAAAAAGCAATTGCGGTGCCGCACGCTATTAACCCTTTAGACGCGGCGTTCAAAGTTGATCGGCATCTAAAGTGAAATTAAACTGCTAACATGTAGAAAAGGTGGAGGCCAGCACTTGGTCCCAGCTGTTGTGCAAGTGATCGTTTGGATAACCAGTCCAGTATGTCAAGATCCAAGCAAAAATTGGTCAAAGCACAGAAACAGCATAGTCCAATACAGTGGTCACTCAACATACGATGGTAATTCGTTCCAAATGAACCATCGTTTGTTGAAACCATCGTATGTTGAGGGATCCGTGCAATGAAAAGTATAGGATGTTATACTCACCTGTCCCCGTTGAGGGGGTCTCTGTATATAAAGAAAACTGTGGTCTTGGTTACTGCTAACAGTTAGCTCAGGGGGCTGTTTGAGATCACCGCTGCAAAATCGCGGCAGCCCAAACAGCTGTAGGACACGAGGAGGGTCTCCTACCTTGCCTCCTGGTGTCCGATCGCCGAATGACTGCTCAGTGCCCGAGATCCAGGCATGAGCAGTCAAGCGGCAGAATCATTGATCTATGTTATCCTATGGGACAACAAAGATCAATGTAAAAGATCAGAGTGTGCAGTGTTATTGCCCCCTATGGGGCTATAGCATTGCAAAAAAGATCATTTAACCCCCTTCCCTGATAAACGTTTGAATCACCCTCCTTTTCCCATTAAAAAAAAAAAAAAAAAAAAAAGTGTAAATAAAAATAAACATATGTGGTATCGCCACGTGGGAAATGTCCGAATTATAAAAATATACCGTATATACTCGAGTATAAGCCGACCCGAGTATAAGCCGAGACCCCTAATTTCAACCCAAAATCCCAGGAAAAGTTATTGACTCGAGTATAAGCCTAGGGTGGGAAATACCTCATCCCCCCCTGTCATCATCCAGACCCGTCATTAACATCCTCATCATCCCCTTGTCATCATCCCACACATCCCCCCCTTCATCATCCCCTTGTCATCATCCCACACATCCCCTTATCATCCCACACATCCCCCCTTCATCATCCCCTTGTCATCATCCCACACATCCCCTTATCATCCCACACATCCCCCCTTCATCATCCCCTTGTCATCATCCCACACATCCCCCCTTCATCATCCCCTTGTCATCATCCCACACATCCCCTTATCCCACACATCCCCCCTTCATCATCCCCTTGTCATCATCCCACACATCCCCTTATCCCACACATCCCCCCTTCATCATCCCCTTGTCATCATCCCACACATCCCCCCCTTCATCATCCCCTTGTCATCATCCCACACATCCCCTTATCCCACACATCCCCCCTTCATCATCCCCTTGTAATCATCCCACACCCCCCCCCCTTCATCATCCCCACCCCCCTTCATCATCCCCACACCCCCCCCCCCCCTTCATCATCCTCTTCTCATCATTCGCCCTCAGTGGTCTTCAACCTGCGGACCTCCAGAGGTTTCAAAACTACAACTCCCAGCAAGCCCGGGCAGCCATCGGCTGTCCGGGCTTGCTGGGAGTTGTAGTTTTGAAACCTCCGGAGGTCCGCAGGTTGAAGACCACTGCGGCCTTCAACATGCGGACCTCCAGAGGTTTCAAAACTACAACTCCCAGCAAGCCCGGGCAGCCATCGGCTGTCCGGGCTTGCTGGGAGTTGTAGTTTTGAAACCTCCGGAGGTCCGCAGGTTGAAGACCACTGCGGCCTTCAACATGCGGACCTCCAGAGGTTTCAAAACTACAACTCCCAGCAAGCCCGGGCAGCCATCGGCTGTCCGGGCTTGCTGGGAGTTGTAGTTTTGAAACCTCCGGAGGTCCGCAGGTTGAAGACCACTGCGGCCTTCAACATCATCCAGCCCCCTCTCACCCCCTTTAGTTCTGAGTACTCACCTCCGCTCGGCGCTGGTCCGGTCCTGCAGGGCTGTCCGGTAAGGAGGTGGTCCGGTGAGGAGGTGGTCCGGGCTGCTATCTTCACCGGGGGCGCCTCTTCTCCGCGCTTCCGGCCCGGAATAGAGCCGTTGCCTTGACAACGACGCATCTGCGTCGTTGTCAAGGCAACGTGACTATTCTGAGGCCGGGCCCGAAGCGCTTAGAAGAGGCCTCCCCGGTGAAGATAGCAGCCCGGACCACCTCCTCACCGGACCACCTCCTTACCGGACAGCCCTGCAGGACCGGACCAGCGCCGAGCGGAGGTGAGTACTCAGAACTAAAGGGGGTGAGAGGGGGCTGGATGATGTTGAAGGCCGCAGTGGTCTTCAACCTGCGGACCTCCGGAGGTTTCAAAACTACAACTCCCAGCAAGCCCGGACAGCCGATGGCTGCCCTGGCTTGCTGGGAGTTGTAGTTTTGAAACCTCTGGAAGTCCGCAGGTTGAAGACCACTGCGGGTGGGGGGAGTTCACTCGAGTATAAGCCGAGGGGGGTGTTTTCAGCACGAAAAATCGTGCTGAAAAACTCGGCTTATACTCGAGTATATACGGTATTGTTAATTAAACCGCACGGTCAAAAAAAATTCCAAAGCCCAAAATAGTGTATTTTTGGTTACTTTTAATATCATGAAAAAAATGAATAAAAAGCGATCAAGAAGTCCGATCAATACAAAAATGGTACCACTAAAAACTTCAGATCACGGAGCAATCACCATGCAAAACAATTAGCCCTCATACTGCCCAGAGGAAAAATAAAAAAGTTATAGGGAAGATGACAATTTTAAATGTATACATTTTCCTGCATGCAGTTATGATTTTTTCCAGAAGTAAACAAAATCAAACCTATATAAGTAGGGTATCATTTTAATCGTATGGACCTACAGAATAAAGAGAAGCAGGGGCGGACTGACCGGCCGGTCCATTCGATCGTTGTCCGAAGGCCGGCCAGAAAAAGGGCCTCCTCCGCCTGCTGTCATAAAATCTAAAAGAAAATTTCTTAATAGCCGGCCCAGCAGGGCCTAGGTCTGTGCGGCTACGATATAGGTGCCACGCCCAGAGCAGTTACCAGACAGCCACTGTAGCGGCAGTGTCCTCCGTGCACAGAGCCCCGCCTGTCCTCCGTGCACAGAGCCCCGCCTGTCCTCCGTGCACAGAGCCCCGCCTGTCCTCCGTGCACAGAGCCCCGCCGAATAAAGCTTTCCCAGTGGACATCTGCCTGGACCGCAAAAAAAACAGGCCAGCCTGGCCAGGTGGGTGGCTTATGGACTGTATAGTTAGTTGTATGTATCTTCCACCTGCCTTTCACCGCTCCCTACATGATGGCACAGTGTGAGATGTTATATGTGAAATATAACATATCTCTGACTGTGCCATCATGTAGGGGGCAGTGAAAGGCAGGTTGAAAATGGAGTGGGCTTCCCAGCAGCACAGTGTATTTCTGGCAGGAACTATAGTGAGGCAGACAGTCTGCATCACTACAGTTCCCTCCAGAAATACTCTGTGCTGCTGTGCTATGTCTGTAATTAATCTAAGAGGCCTCAGCCTCACCCATGCAGGGGGCAAAAAAGGTAGTGTGTGGCTTATGAATGGACTAGTTGCTATTTTCTACCGGGCTTTCACCGCTCACTATATGATGGCACAGTCAGAGATATGCGTGACATATCTGACTGTGTCATCATGTAGTGAGCGGTGAAAGGCAGGTACTCAGGTGGAAAACTTTTTTTTTTTAATCAATTGATGCCAGAAAATAAAAACAGATTTCTAAATTACTTCTTTTAACAAATTTTAATCCTTCCAGTACTTATTAGCGGCTGTATACTACAGAGGAAATTCTTTTCTTTTTGGATTTCTTTTCTGTCACGACCACAGTGCTCTGTGATGACACATCTGTCCATTTTAGGAACTGTCCAGAGCAGGAGAAATTTCCAGCAAACATATGCTGCTTTGAACATTTCATAAAATGGACAGAAGAGTCAGCAGAGAGCACTGTGGTCGTGACAGAAAAGAAATTCAAATGGAAAATAATTTCTTCTGTAGTACACAGCCACTAATAAGTACTGGACGGATAAAGAATTTTTAATAGAAGTAATTTACTTATTTTACTTTTTTAACTTTCTGGCACTAGTTGATTTAAAAAAAAAAAAAAAGTTTTCCACCGGAGTACCCCTTTAAGTTGAACTGGGTATCACAGACAGAGATCCCAAGTTGGCATAAAAAGGAGGAGGAAAGCTCAGTGTTTTTAAAGCGTACCCATCAGATCCAACAAATTTTTTTTTTTTAAATATATCACTCAGTACCTAATCCTGACCATGTACATAAAATGTATGTGTCTAGCTCCTTTATTGATTTTTTTATTACACCTTTAATTTAGCTCACTAGTCTGAATTCCTCTCAAAGGGAGGGGGTGTGGCCTCATTGTGCAGGTCTCCGCCCCTTCCTAAGTATGCTGTCTGCTCACATCTTCCCTAGCATCAGCAAAACTACAACTCCCAGCTTGTCCTCACCGACAGTAGCGGGACACAAGCTGATTTTTCCTCCAGGTGTGAGCCCTGCGCTCACAGCTGTCAATCAAGGACGTGTGTCCATGACATAGGTGATGACGCATGGACACAGCAGGACTAGTATGTGTCCAAGCAGGCAGGGGGGGGGGGGGCAGTTTGACCGTCTTTTTCAGTATGAAATACTGAAAATTTTCTAATGAAAGCAATTGCAAAACCTATTGGTTTTGCATGCTTTACGACATATCAAAAGTTTTTGTATCTGACAGTGCCCATTTGAGCTGCCATCCCTCAAAGTACATCATAGCCTCAAGCGCACTACACCCACTATTCCTTTCTATGGCAAATATTCATATACATACTGGGCAGGAATAGGGGCGGGGCAGAGGAGGGGCTAGGGGTGGAGTCTCACTGGGAGCCCTTGCTTTATTTGATCCAGGGGCCCTGAGTGGTGTCAGTCCGCCCTTGAAGAGGTGTAATCTTTACAGAAAAATGTACTGCGTAGAAACTTAAGACCCCTAAACTGAAAATGGTGTTTTTTTCTTCAATTTTGTCGCACAATGATATTCTACCTTGGTTTCGCTGTAGATTTTTTGGTAAAACTACTGATGTCATTACAAAGTAGAACTGGTGGCGCAAAAAATAAGCCATCATATGGATTTTTAGGTGCAAAATTTAAAGAATAAAGAAGATGGAGGCAGAAACGGAGGCACTTCAGGTACCGTATTTTTCGCCGTATAAGACGCACTTTTTCTTCCCCAAAACTGGGGGGAAAAAGTTGGTGCGTCTTATATGGCGAATACACACACCTATCACAGCGGTCCCTGCGGCCATCAACGGCCGAGACCCGCGGCTAATACAGGACTTCACCGATCAAGGTGATGCCCTGTATTAACCCTTCACACGCCGCGATCAAAGCTGACCGCCGCGTCTGAAGGGAAAGTGACACTAACCCGGCTAATTCGGGCTGTTCGGGACTGCCACGGTGAAATCGTGGCGTCCCAAACAGCTTACAGGACACTGGGAGGGACCTTACCTGCCTCCTCGGTGTCTGCTCCGTACCGGGATCCCCTGCATGGCCGACGTTCTCCTTCGACGTCATAACGTCGTCGCGCACACCCTTCCGACGTCCAATAGGAGCGGCGTGTGTAGCGACGTGATGGCGGCGACGGAGAGCGTGGAACCTGAGGAAGAAAATGTCCGGAGCGTCGGGGACGCGGCGACAGCGATTGAGCGACATCCAGGGCAGCGGTGACGGGTCCGGAGCGGCGGGGACACGTGAGTATTACCTCCTATACCAATGGTCTTCAACCTGCAGACCTCCAGATGTTGCAAACCTACAACTCCCAGCATGCCCGGAGTCCGGGCATGCTAGGAGTTGTAGATTTGCAACATCTGGCAGTCCACAGGTCAAAGATCACTGTTGGGTTCAGAATCTTTTTTTTTCTAGATTTTGCACCTTTAAAATTGGGTGCGTCTTATCTGCCGGTGCGTCCTATACGGTGAAAAATACAGTAAGTTGCGGGTGCTTTAATGTGAATAGGTCACACAGCAATGCTCAGGGACTGAGCAATGCTGTATGACCTATTCACATTAAAACACCCGCAACTTACCTGAAGTGCCTCCGTATCTTCTTCATTCTATGGATCTCTTGTTGTTTGGAAGAGCACCAGGAGCAAGTGGGAGTCCATGAGTAGCCGTGTGGAAGTGCACAAGATCCATATTGATTCCTGTGGCAATGCCAAAAGGACTTTTGTTTCTGTGATTTTTAAAAGGTAAGAAGGAAAAAACTCAAGTGCAAATATGGAAAACCCCTCCGTCCCCAAAGGGTTAAATCCCTATTTCTTTCTCATTTGGTTTTCAATAAAAGTTACAATTTCTCTCTTATAACACGTGACAGGGGAAGGATTTATTAACCCCTAAGGGTTCTCTGAAGTACTGTGTTGTTCTCAGCACACATGGAGGAGGTCGCTCTGTATCCTATGAGCTCAGGTCTTACCTGCAGGAAGGAGATGGGGGAGCAGAGCTTCTTGGCCCCGTGCGGGATACAGACCAGCAGCTCGGATAGAAAGGCCTTGTATCTATCGGTGTCCCCCTCCTGCAGCAGAGGAGCCCGGTGGCCGCCGCCCGTGTGCAGGATACGGACATAGTCGGAGATGCTGAGCACCCTCCAGTACACAGCGTGCAGCACCGCCAGCCCCGAGCCGCTCATGTCAAACAGCGCGCCGACAGCCAACACGCATGCGCGCCAAGAGGCTGCGCGCGTATCACAGTGTAGAGTAGCCTGTGCTACCGTATGTGAGAAAGGACAACCAACAACGATTGCTGGTCGCACGACGGTGCTTGTGAAAATAAAAAACGCACGAAGCCATAAAGCAATGTGTATGGGTGGCTGAAAATCTCAATGAAGGGGCCTCACGCTCCTGCTGAGACCCACAAATTCCAGAAGGTGCAGGAGTTGTCATAGCAACATACACACCGGTCTCCTTCAATATGGCCGCCCATTTTGACTGCACATCACGTGGTTAGACCTGCCTACGTCACTTCCGGGTCCGGCTGTCTGTCTTCCTGGTTTCTGTGCTGTCCCTCTCGGTTAGAGAGAGATGCTATATACCGGCGATAGGTAAGTCCTCCACTAATTAAAGCCGTGTCTGTGGTGACGTAAATACGACAGTGCTGTCATGCGCGGCCAGTATGAGGTGCCCGGGCTATTATCACTTTCCATATGGCAGGTGGGGTGAGGTGGTCCTAGCGTGTCAAGGGTCTCGTGCCATGCAGTCATTCCTGCCATATGGTGTCCCCCTGTATTAATGGCTGCAGCGGATGTCACCAAGGGAGAGGAGTCTGGTTTTGGGGACACTGGGCGGGCTGTCCATGCTGCTAAGTCCCTTCAGTCTGGTAGTTGTAGAGCATGAAATGGGCCGGGGCACCACAAGTCACAGTAGCCCCAAACTCTCCAGGAAGGCAGTTCAGAATAACATATGGGATCATGTCCCCTTCATTGTATGTTATAAGAATAATAGATGTTACTATGTAACTGGTTGTGCCCAGGTTACACATCCATCCACAGCATAAGTAATAAGAATCTGGCAGGTGCCATCCCCTCTGAGGACCCTTTAAGTGAACATGAGCCATATTTGTCATTGTCTATAGGACTAGCGTTCTGCTATGTACAGCGCTGGAGTGGTGGCCATAAAGGTGTGCTCCTGCTACATTCACTAAGGTAAGAAGGATCCAGTGAATGGAGTGGTGACCGTACATATGTGCTCCTGCTACATTCACTAAGGTAACAAGGATCCAGTGAATGGAGTGGTGACCGTACATATGTGCTCCTGCTACAGTCACTAAGGTAACAAGGAGCCAGTGAATGGAGTGGTGGCCGTACATATGTGCTCCTGCTACATTCACTAAGGGAACAAGGATCCAGTGAATGGAGTGGTGACTGTATATATGTGCTCCTGCTACATTCACTAAGGTAACAAGGATCCAGTGAATGGAGTGGTGACCGTACATATGTGCTCCTGCTACATTCACTAAGGTAACAAGGATCCAGTGAATGGAGTGGTGACCGTATATATGTGCTCCTGCTACATTCACTAAGGTAACAAGGATCCAGTGAATGGAGTGGTGACCGTACATATGTGCTCCTGCTACATTCACTAAGGTAACAAGGATCCAGTGAATGGAGTGGTGACCGTATATATGTGCTCCTGCTACAGTCACTAAGGTAACAAGGATCCAGTGAATGGAGTGGTGACCGTACATATGTGCTCCGGCTACAGTCACTAAGGTAACAAGGATCCAGTGAATGGAGTGGTGACCGTACATATGTGCTCCTGCTACATTCACTAAGGTAACAAGGATCCAGTGAATGGAGTAGTGGCCGTACATATGTGCTCCTGCTACATTCACTAAGGTAACAAGGATCCAGTGAATGGAGTGGTGACCGTACATATGTGCTCCTGCTACAGTCACTAAGGTAACAAGGATCCAGTGAATAGAGTGGTGACTGTACATATGTGCTCCTGCTACATTCACTAAGGTAACAAGGATCCAATGAATGGAGTGGTGACCGTATATATGTGCTCCTGCTACATTCACTAAGGTAACAAGGATCCAGTGAATGGAGTGGTGACCGTACATATGTGCTCCTGCTACATTCACTAAGGTAACAAGGATCCAGTGAATGGAGTGGTGACCGTATATATGTGCTCCTGCTACATTCACTAAGGTAACAAGGATCCAGTGAATGGAGTGGTGACCGTACATATGTGCTCCTGCTACATTCACTAAGGTAACAAGGATCCAGTGAATGGAGTGGTGACCGTATATATGTGCTCCTGCTACAGTCACTAAGGTAACAAGGATCCAGTGAATGGAGTGGTGACCGTACATATGTGCTCCGGCTACAGTCACTAAGGTAACAAGGATCCAGTGAATGGAGTGGTGACCGTACATATGTGCTCCTGCTACATTCACTAAGGTAACAAGGATCCAGTGAATGGAGTAGTGGCCGTACATATGTGCTCCTGCTACATTCACTAAGGTAACAAGGATCCAGTGAATGGAGTGGTGATTGTACATATGTGCTCCTGCTACATTCACTAAGGTAACAAGGATCCAGTGAATGGAGTGGTGACCGTATATATGTGCTCCTGCTACATTCACTAAGGTAACAAGGATCCAGTGAATGGAGTGGTGACCGTATATATGTGCTCCTGCTACATTCACTAAGGTAACAAGGATCCAGTGAATGGAGTGGTGACCGTACATATGTGCTCCTGCTACATTCACTAAGGTAACAAGGATCCAGTGAATGGAGTGGTGACCGTATATATGTGCTCCTGCTACATTCACTAAGGTAACAAGGATCCAGTGAATGGAGTGGTGACCGTACATATGTGCTCCTGCTACATTCACTAAGGTAACAAGGATCCAGTGAATGGAGTGGTGACCGTATATATGTGCTCCTGCTACAGTCACTAAGGTAACAAGGATCCAGTGAATGGAGTGGTGACCGTACATATGTGCTCCGGCTACAGTCACTAAGGTAACAAGGATCCAGTGAATGGAGTGGTGACCGTACATATGTGCTCCTGCTACATTCACTAAGGTAACAAGGATCCAGTGAATGGAGTAGTGGCCGTACATATGTGCTCCTGCTACATTCACTAAGGTAACAAGGATCCAGTGAATGGAGTGGTGACCGTACATATGTGCTCCTGCTACATTCACTAAGGTAACAAGGATCCAATGAATGGAGTGGTGACCGTACATATGTGCTCCTGCTACATTCACTAAGGTAACAAGGATCCAGTGAATGGAGTGGTGACTGTATATATGTGCTCCTGCTACAGTCACTAAGGTAACAAGGATCCAGTGAATGGAGTGGTGACCGTATATATGTGCTCCTGCTACATTCACTAAGGTAACAAGGATCCAGTGAATGGAGTGGTGACCGTACATATGTGCTCCGGCTACAGTCACTAAGGTAACAAGGATCCAGTGAATGGAGTGGTGACCGTACATATGTGCTCCTGCTACATTCACTAAGGTAACAAGGATCCAGTGAATGGAGTAGTGGCCGTACATATGTGCTCCTGCTACATTCACTAAGGTAACAAGGATCCAGTGAATGGAGTGGTGATTGTACATATGTGCTCCTGCTACATTCACTAAGGTAACAAGGATCCAGTGAATGGAGTGGTGACCGTATATATGTGCTCCTGCTACATTCACTAAGGTAACAAGGATCCAGTGAATGGAGTGGTGACCGTATATATGTGCTCCTGCTACATTCACTAAGGTAACAAGGATCCAGTGAATGGAGTGGTGACCGTACATATGTGCTCCTGCTACATTCACTAAGGTAACAAGGATCCAGTGAATGGAGTGGTGACCGTATATATGTGCTCCTGCTACATTCACTAAGGTAACAAGGATCCAGTGAATGGAGTGGTGACCGTATATATGTGCTCCTGCTACATTCACTAAGGTAACAAGGATCCAGTGAATGGAGTGGTGACCGTACATATGTGCTCCTGCTACATTCACTAAGGTAACAAGGATCCAGTGAATGGAGTGGTGATTGTACATATGTGCTCCTGCTACAGTCACTAAGGTAACAAGGATCCAGTGAATGGAGTGGTGACCGTACATATGTGCTCCTGCTACAGTCACTAAGGTAACAAGGATCCAGTGAATGGAGTGGTGACCGTACATATGTGCTCCGGCTACAGTCACTAAGGTAACAAGGAACCAGTGAATGAAGTGGCGACCGTACATATGTGCTCCTGCTACAGTCACTAAGGTAACAAGGATCCAGTGAATGGAGTGGTGACCGTACATATGTGCTCCTGCTACATTCACTAAGGGAACAAGGATCCAGTGAATGGAGTGGTGACCGTACATATGTGCTCCTGCTACATTCACTAAGGGAACAAGGATCCAGTGAATGGAGTGGTGACCGTACATATGTGCTCCTGCTACATTCACTAAGGTAACAAGGATCCAGTGAATGGAGTGGTGACCGTACATATGTGCTCCTGCTACATTCACTAAGGTAACAAGGAGCCAGTGAATGGAGTGGTGACCGTACATATGTGCTCCTGCTACATTCACTAAGGGAACAAGGGACCTCTGTTTTAGGGATTGTTGGGGGTAACATGAGAGAACTTTTCGCCTTGCGACAACCCCGTAAATGAGTACTCCGACCCGAAGACATCTCATCCCCTATCCAAAGGAGTAGTCGTGAGGCTTCAGACTGAAAGCCTCCAGCGCTGGTGTGCAGCTCTTTCAGGTGGGTGCTGTATGAGAGATTGCGGGAGTCCCCAGCGGCAGGACCCCCGCGATCAGACATCTTATCCCCCTATCCTTTGCATAGGGATAAGATGTTTTATGGCCAGAGTAATCCTTTAAACTTATGGTAGAGGGGGTTATTTCTTTAGCGCATGCTCCTTCAGCCTCTGCAGAACCACTTTTTGTTTGAATATTATGATGGCACTATCCAGTGATAGATAAGGAATGTCCTCATTCTTTTCATAAAGGTCAACTTCCTCTAAGGTTTGTGTTATGATGTTCTGTAGCAGCTGTGACACAGTACTGTATTATAGTTTGTAAGGTTGAAAAAAAAACGAGTCCATTCACTTCAACCTAAAACCCTACTGTGTTGATCCGGAGGAAGGCAAAACCCCTATGGGAGGCTGATGCCAATTGCTCCATAACATAACCCAGTGCAAATGCTAAAGAACCCTTTTTCTACATGTCAGTAAACCAGTAATTTTGCTCATAGGCCTTTCAGTAGACCATTTTTATGTTTAAAAGTATTATAGGTTAACAAAATAGGTCTGTGCCTACCTGTCCCAATCCCTTGCTGCCATTCTGACAATGCCCAGTCCCCACTGCTTCATGTCAACCCAAGGAAGTTGGCGCAGATCTTTGCTGCAGCCATTCACAAAACCTCTCCAGGTACATTTTTGTAACATCTAGTTAACATACTTAAACCCTTCATGCAGATGGGCATAACAGAATGATCGATGTGCAGGTTTATTGCCACAAATGAACAATGGATGAAATGTACTTTGGACCTATGCCAGGGGAAATATATCCTGACAAACCACCCCAGGCTTGTCATGACAGTATTCCTATAAGACAAAGGCCCCCCAAAAATCATAGAAAGTGGTTTAATTTTGCACAAGTTTTAGAGATGCTGTTTTAGGGATTAAGGCAGGTTTCTAACCATATTCATTGTTTACCTATGGATAAGAGGGTTTGAAGATCATGGATTCATAGGTCACCATCCAATGAGACCTGCAGTGATCCTAAGAATAACCCGTCGGCTCTTTCCACCATACTAGCCTTTTGTCTCAGTAACTGATTAACATGAGAAAGACCTTGCACTCATTTTCTCATCCAGTCAGAAGCCCAGTTGTTGGACACATAAGATTCATTGTAAAGGCCCTTTCACATGGGGTGAATATTGGCTGAATAGGCTGCTTACTGTGCTATGTAAGGGTGAAACACACAATCTGTCCACCGCATGTGGCCGGAATGCTTCCAAACTCGTGCTGTGATTGCCTGGCTCGTTTGGGCCACATTTGGTTGACACTTGTTTGTTGGTCAAGTGTATTGTCAAAGTATACCATTTTACAGTTTATTTTTTATTTTTTGTTTTTTATATATACTCAAGGATGATCCAAATACACAGTATTTCCTTAACCCCTGAAGGACACAGTCAATTTTAGCCTTTATGCCTTTATGGGGTACTCCAGAGGAATAAATTCTTTTTTTTTTTTTTATCAACTGGTGCCAGAAAGTTAAAGGGTAGCTCCCACCATAATTTTTTTTTCTGTCCCTGCCTATTGCCCTTCTATCCCTAACACACTCCCTGCCTTTATTTTTTTTATTTTTTTTTTTACTATTTTAAAAATGGCATTTAGTTTGCCTGGTAGTGTGCTCACTACCAGGCAGACTTCCCTAGCAGGCACCACGTCACTGATGCCTGCTGGGGGCCAACTTCCGCCCTTAGTTCTCCTAACAGGGTGCCTCCAGCTGTTTCACCACTACAATTCCCAGCATGCCCTGACATCTACTGGCTGTCAGGGCATGCTGGGATTTGTAGTGGGGAAACAACTGGAGGCACACCGTGATGGCCGCACATCCCGCTCCCCGCCGCGCAGCCCGCATCCCCGTCCCCCCCCGGCCCCGTCGCACCGCTCACATGTATACGGTTCCACACGGGAAAAACGTAGAGGTTTTTTCTTTGCACATGCGCATTTGCATCCTAAAGTCCCCACCTAAGACCCCTCCCATTAAAAATATACAACATTTTCTAAAATGTATAGGTTTTTTTTTCTATAAAAACTGATGGAACTGTATGCACTTTTAAAAACAGTATTCTGTTTAAAAACGCATATGGTTTACTTTTTTCCATACTGTTCCATCCGTTTTTTTGCCATACGGTTTTCTTTAGAAAAACTGATTGAAAACAGTATGGCAAAAACGTGATGTGAACCCAGCCTTACTATGATATAGCAAACCACATTGAAAAGCCCCATTGTTTTTGCACTGGCTGACCATTGCAGCACTTCTCCAATTGCAAAATATATGTCTTTTAAAATCATTGTTTCAATAAGTATGTTTTTTAATCTCATATCAGGTGTCCAATAAAACAGAGAAACTGGAGTGGTTGATGTCTGAGGAAAATTATGACATAGTGGGTATAGCAGAGACTTGGTTGGATGATACCTGTGACTGGGCGGTCAACATATAGGGTTATAGTCTATTCAGGAAGGATCGGAAAAAACAGAAAGGGGGAGGAGTTTGTCTATATGTGAAGCCTAGTCTGAAGGCCGCACTGCGGGAGGATATAGGGGAGGGAAACGATAAAGTGGAGTCATTATGGTTAGAAATATATGGAGATAAAAATTTAAAAAAATTCTGATAGGGGTTTGTTATAAGCCCCCAAACATAATGGAAGAGCCAGAAGATCAATTACTGAGGCAAATAAACAAGGCAGCAAATCAGAATGATATGATAATAATGGGGGACTTTAACTATCCTGATATAAATTGGGAGACTGAGACCTGTGAATCTCATAAAGGAAACAGGTTTCTGACTATAGCTAAAAATAATTATCTGTCCCAAATGGTGCAGGGCCCTACTAGACTTAACCCCTTAAGGACTCAGCCCATTTGGGCCTTAAGGACTTAAGAATTTTATTTATACGTTTTTGTTTTTTCCTCTTTTATATTTTTATCCACAGACTAGTATGAGGGCTTTTTTTTTGTGCGACCAGATGTCCGTTGTAATGCCATCACTCACTTTACCATAAAATGTATGGCTCAACCAAAAAAATACTATTTGTATGGGGAAATTAAAAAGAAAACCGCAATTTTGCTAATTTTGGAAGGTTTCGTTTTCACGCCATACAATTTACGGTCAAAATGACATGACAAATTTTCTGCCGCAGCTCAAACTGCCAGCGAGAAACTACTGTGAACCCCCGCCCGTGCGACTGTACCCTAAAAACACTACACTAACACAAAATAAAATAAAAAGTAAAAAACACTACATATACACATACCCCTACACAGCCCCCCTCCCCTCCCCAATAAAAAAGAAAAACGTCTGGTATGCAACTGTTTCCAAAACAGAGCCTCCAGCTGTTGCAAAACAACTACTCCCAGTATTACCAGACAGCCACTGACTGTCCAGGCATTATGGGAGTTTTACAACAGCTGGAGGCACCCTGTTTGGGAATCACTGGTGTAGAATACCCCTATGTCCACCCCTATGCAAGTCCCTAATTTAGGCCTCAAATGCACATGGCGCTCTCACTTTGGAGTCCTGTCGTATTTCAAGGCAACAGTTTAGGGTCACATATGGGGTATCGCCGTACTCGGGAGAAATTGTGTTACAAATTTTGGGGGGTATTTTCTGCTTTTACCCTTTTTAAAAATGTTAAATTTTTGGGAAAACAAGCATTTTAGGTAAAAAAAAATTTTTTTACATATGCAAAAGTCGTGAAACACCTGTGGGGTATAAAGGTTCACTTAACCCCTTGTTACGTTCCCCGAGGGGTCTAGTTTCCAAAGTAGTATGTCATGTGGGTTTTTTTTTTTTTTGCTGTCCTGGCACCATAGGGGCTTCCTAAATGCGGCATGCCCCCAGAGCAAAATTTTTTTTTTTTTTACATTTGCAAAAGTCATGAAACACCTGTGGGGTATTATGGCTCACTTTATCCCATGTTACATTCCTCGAGGGGTCTAGTTTCCAAAATGGTATGCCATGTGGTTTTTTTGGGGTTTTTTTTTTTTTTTTTTGCTGTTTTGACACCGTAGGGGCTTCCTAAAGGTGACATGCCCCCCAAAAACCATTTCAGAAAAATGTTCTCTCCAAAATCCCCTTGTCGCTCCTTCCGTTCTGAGCCCTCTACTGCGCCCGCCGAACACTTAACATAGACATATGAGGTATGTGCTTACTCGAGAGAAATTGGGCTACAAAAACAAGTAAAAAAAATTCTCCTTTTACCACTTGCAAAAATTCGGTCTACAAGAATTCGGTCTAGTGTAAAAAATGAAGATTTAGAATTTTCTCCTTCACTTTGCTGCTATTCCTGTGAAACACCTAAAGGGTTAAAACACTGACTGAATGTCATTTTGAATACTTTGGGGGGTGTAGTTTTTATAATGGGGTCATTTATGGGGTATTTCTAATATGAAGACCCTTCAAATCCACTTCAAACTGAACTGGTCCCTGAAAAATTTTGAGTTTGAAAATGTTGTGAAAAATTTGAAAATTGCTGCTGAACTTTGAAGCCCTCTGGTGTCTTCCAAAAGTAACAACTCATACATTTTATGATGCAAACATAAGTAGACATATTGTATATGTGAACCAAAAAAAATTATTATTTTGAATATCCATTTTCCTTAGAGAGCTTCAAAGTTCGAAAAATGCTAAATTTTCATTTTTTTTCATCAAATTTTGGGATTTTTCACCAAGAAAGGATGCAAGTTACCATAAAATGTTACCACTATGTTAAAGTAGAATATTTCACGAAAAAAATTTCTTGGAATCAGAATAAGTAAAAGCATTCCAGAGTTATTAATGTTTAAAGTTACAGTGGTCAGAATTGTAAAAAACGGCCGAGTCCTTAAGGTGCAAAAGGGCTAAGTCCTTAAGGGGTTAACCAACAGACCTGGTAGAGTAACTGATGTGCAAGTAGAAGGACACCTAGAAAATAGTGATCATAAAATGATACATTATAACTTGTTCTGAAATAAGGGAATCTCTCAAGGGGCCACAAAAACAATGAACTTTAGGAAAGCAAAGTTCGATCAACTCAGAGAAGCCCTTAACAATATAAAATGGGATAATGTCCTCAAAAAATGAATACTTACACTAAATGGGAGACTTTTAAGAATATCTTAAATTCTCACTGTAAGATGTATATACCCTATGGGAATAAAAGGGTCAGAAATAAGAGAACCAATATGGATGAATAAAAATGCGAAGGGGGCAAAAAATGACAAAATTAAAGCATTTAAACTACTAAAACAGGATGGCAGTGAAGAAGCATTAAAAAGCTATAGAGAAAAAGTTAAAATATGTACAATACAGATAAAAGCCGCAAAAATAGAGACAGAAAGACTCATTGCCAAAGAGAGTAAAACTAACCCCAAAATGTTCTTTAACTATATAAATAGCAAAAAAAGGTCAAAAATGAAAGTGTAGGCCCTTAAAAAAAATTATGAGGAAGAAATTATAGATTGGGAACAGGAAAAAGCAGATATACTAAACAAATACTTCTCCACTGTATTCACCGAGGAAAATGAAATGCCAGGTGAAATACAGTTTAATATGGTAAACTCCCCAGTACAGGTCACCTGTCTAACCCAGGAAGAAGTACAGTGCCGCCTACAAAAAATCTAAATAGTAAATCACCAGGTCCAGATGGCATTCACCCCCGAGTTCTAAAGGAATTAAGTATTGTAATAGACAGACCTCTAATTTTAATATTCAGGGACTCTATAGTAACAGGGACTGTTCCCCAGGACTGGCGCAGGGCAAATGTGGTGCCAATATTTAAAAAGAGGACAAAAAGTGACCCCCGGAATTATAGGCCTGTTATTTTAACCTCCGTTGTATGTAAATTGTTTGAGGGTTTTCTAAGAGATGCTATTTTGGAGTATATTGTTAAAAATAAATGGATGACCCCATATCAGCATGGCTTTATGAGGGATCGGTCCTGTCAAACTAACCTGATCAGCTTTTATGAGGAGGTGAGCTCCAGACTGGACCAGGGGCAATCGCTGGATGTCATATATCTGGATTTTTCCAAAGCATTTCATATGGTGCCCTATAAAAGATTGGTGCATAAAATGAGAGGGATTGGGCTGGGGGAGAATTTGTGTAAGTGGGTAAGTAACTGGCTCACTGATAGGAAACAGAGGGTGGTTATTAATGGTACTTATTCTGATTGGGTGACTGTTACTAGTGGGGTACCACAGGGGTCAGTCTTGGGTCCGGTCTTATTTAATATATTCATTAATGACCTTGTAGACTGGTTGAATAGTAAAGTAGCAATTTTTGCAGATGATACTAAACTCTGTAAAGCAGTAAACACAATAGAGGACAGTGCACTTTTACAAATGGATCTGGATAGTTTGGAGATTTGGGCTGAGAAGTGGCAGATGAGGTTCAACACTGATAAATGTAAGGTAATGCAGATGGGGAGTAAAAATCCGGGACGGGTTTATATATTAAATGGGAGAACACTTGGGACAACTGACGTGGAAAAGGACTTACGGGTCTTAGTTAATAGTAAACTTAGCTGTAGTGACCAGTGTCGGGCAGCTGCTGCCAAGGCAAATGAAATCATGGGGTGCATCAATAGGGACATAGATGCCCACGACAAGGAAATAATTCTAACGCTGTACAAATCGCTAGTCAGACCACACATAGAGTACTGTGTACCTTATAGGGCACCAGTGTACAAGAAAGATATAGTAGAGCTGGAGAGGGTTAAAAGACAGGCAACCAGAGTAAGGCTGGATTCACACCACGTTTTCTTAAATACGGTTCACGTATACGGTTTGGAGGAGGGGGCGGGGCTTAATCGCGGCGCCCGCACACAGCCGTATTCGGGAACCGTATTTAATGCAAGTCTATGAGCCGACCGGAGTGAACCTCAGCCTCGGGTCGGCTTAGTTTTCGGCCGTATGCGGTTTCCCGACCGCAGGCAAAAACGTGGTCGACTTGAACGCGGTTCACTCCGGTCGGCTCATAGACTTGCATTAAATACGGTTCCCGAATACGGCTGAGTGCGGACGCTGCTATTAAGCCCCGCCCCCCTCCTCCAAACCGTATACGGGAACCGTATTTAAGAAAACGTGGTGTGAACCCAGCCTAATATGGGGAATGGGAGGACTACAGTACCCAGAAAGACTCAGAATTAGGGTCATTTAGTTTAGAAAAATAAAGGCTTAGGGGAGACCTAATAACTATGTATAAATATATCAGGGGACAGTACAGAGATCTCTCCCATGATCTATTTATACCCAGGACTGTATCTATAACAAGGGGCATCCTCTACGTCTAGAGGAAAGAAGGTTTCTACACCAGCACAGACGGGGGTTCTTTACTGTAAGAGCAGTGAGACTGTGGAATACTCTCCCGGAGGAGGTGGTCATGGTGAACTCTGTAATAGAGTTCAAAACAGGTCTGGATGCATTTTCGGAGTGTAATAACATCACTGGTTATGTATACTAGATTTATAGGGACAGAACGTTATATTATTTCTGTAGCCGATATTGTTGGCAATGACCTGATCACAGGCTTCAAACTGAACATAGAACTGTAACTGTTTCCTTGTTTTTACAGGTCTTTTCTTTCTCTATCAATTTTGGCTACCAAATTGCTTTCCTTCTACACCTGTCTCCATCTACGATGCTAAACAAAAGCTCCTTCACTACCCTAGTGGTTGGTGTGTTTATTGTATATGTTGTTCATACCTGCTGGGTAATGTATGGCATCGTCTACACAAAGCCCTGTGAAAGCCACAGTGACAACTGTATCAAGCCATATTTATCTAAGAGACCGAAGCTCCAGGTATGCATACCTTTTCTAACCAGTATTTACATATGTATGTGTTAGGGCTGCAACGATTAATCAGTATTATCAATCATTTATGAATCAGGCTCCAGTTCGCTGTTAAGCAAAAACAAATGATAAATGTCATAATGCCGGCGTTATGACATTTGTTAATAATTTTGGGGGCCAGTGCTGCACTTCTGCGGGCTGCACTGCACTCCGCCCTCTCCCTAGCCGGCTCCAAGAGTGGAAATATGAAGCTACCGTGCTGTGATGTCCTATTCCCTGCCAGAAGCTCTTGTTGGTCAGCACCAATTGACCAATTAGAGCTGCCGGCAGGAAATATGAAATCACTGCACAGTAACTTCATATTCCCTACTGGGAGCCGGCCGAGAGGGGCAGAACGCAGTGCCGCCTTCACCTCCATATGAGGTATGAAGGTGCAGGCAACATCACTTAGGGCATAATGCGATTTAATAGAAGGTCCTTTTTATTACTTTGCTGGTCCTGCATGATTGACGTACAGGGCTCCATAGTGGGAGCTGGTTTTGGTGGGGAGGAGGTGTGCCGCTGCAAGGGTCTGCCTGCCCCTCTGACTGTTCACCAACATTACAAGATAGCATGAATATAACTTCACAAACTGCAGGCAAAGTAAGAAAAAGGACCCTCTCTTAGATCACATTATGCCTTAACTGATGTTGCCTGCACCTCCATACCTCGTACTGAGGTGACCGCCAAAGGCTGTCCGAGCATGCTGGGAGTAGTAGTTTTGCAACAGCTCGCGGCACTCTGGTTGGGAAAAACTGTGCCAAGTAATAATAGGGGAAACATAAAAGAACCTCGTTCCCTTGATTTTATATGCCGACTGTACACTTTTTTTAACGTACAGCCCCCAAAGAACCTATTTTTGGTAATTTTGCCATTTTTTCCCTGATTCTCCGATTAATTTATCGGCAACTAATCAATTGTGCGATTACTCGTTTGTTTGCAGCTCTAGTATGTGTAATGTCTGCAGAGGTCCCCAGTACCAGAGATACACTGTATGGCCAAAAGTAGAAGATAGGGACACATCACCTATTTATTGAGTTCACATTTCTAAGCCACAGCCATTGCAAGCAAAGGATTAGTTGCAGTAGTTTGGATCATACTGGAGGGCTTAGGCTGCATTCACACCTCGTTTTTTACATACGGGTGCGGGATCCGGCTGGGGAGGGGAAAACTGGGCGCTCCCGTACCCCAGCCATATCAGCCGGTGACTCCATTTACTTTAATGAGCCGACCGGAGTCAAACGGTGACTCCTGTCGGCTCAGTTTTGACCCGTATCCAGTTTTGGACCGGACCTAAAGCCGTAGTATTCTACAGTTTTAGGTCCGGTCAGGAAACCGCATATGGGTCAAAACTGAGCCGACCGGAGTCACCGTTTGACCTGCAATGCCACCTTTGCCACAAGCTCATTTTGTTACATTTTTGGTCTGCTTAACCTGGAGATTTGTGAAAGAAATTTCTTCTGACAAGAGTTTGTTAAAATCTGCAGAAACAACTCCAACTCCTGTGTTCGAGACCAGAAAACAGCACTGGATGGTCCATTGCACAGCAGACACTGACACATCACATTGACCTTAATGGGGTCTGACTGGTTTCTGTTCATTTTGTAGGATCTGACCGGACAAAAATTTACTGCTTACAGCATTTAAACAGATTTTGTGTCTGATTGCCCAAAACAGAACACTATCACTATGTGAACGTAGCCTTATCAAAAGCGTACATTTCTGCAACAAATCAGCCCTGTGTGAATAAACCATAGCAACCAATCAGATTTCTTATTTTATTTTTAACAAGGTTCTCAAAATGAAAGAAGCGATCTGATTGGTTGCTGTGGGCAACTCAGCAACTTTTTCTCTGGACAGGTTTTGATAAATCTCCTCCCTAAGTGCTATTAATGTAAAGTGGGAGTAACTTGGAGTAACAGCATCAAAACCCAGAAGCAGTAGACTGTGCTATAAATCGAGATTTTCCTAGCTTGTGACGGAAAATATTAGTTATATGAAGACAGAAGGAGAGTATCTTATGCATTAATCTTCCTTTATTAATGCCCATAGCAGAAATTCAAACTTTAGTTTAATGAATTCTACTAGAAAAAACTTTTAAACTTTAAACTACAACTCCCAGCAGTCCACTGGATGTATCTGCCAATCCCCGGTCGGGATGCTTGTTATATAAGGGACTGCCTCCATAATCTCCTCCCATTTCTTGATGCGAATCTGCAGCCGCAACTGGAACCTTGAATCACGACATAACCCAAACCGGCTCCATAGAACTCCGAATCACCGGACCGAACAGTATGTCCCAACGGGGACACAACAACGAAGAGGAAAACTCCGTAACGCCTCAGCCTCCGTCTCGCAGAATGCACTCTTCAGTAGCCTGCAAAAGAAAAAGGATACCATGACCGGGTTGGGTCGGGCGGGAAGATACTCTCCTCCTGTCTTCATATAACTAATATTTTCCGTCACAAGCTAGGAAAATCTCGATTTATATATCAGACAGAAGGCTTATATCTTATGCAAGTTCAAAGCTAGACATGAGTATGATACAGAATACATAATGGAAACAATAATGCAAATTAGAGAATCGACATAGATATGTTTTCCTCCGGTCTAAAATAGAATTGACGGAAGGTGGTCTCGGAAGACCAATCCGCCGACGTCAATAGATCTGCAAGGGAACCTCCAGAGGTGACCACTTTAGTAGCCATAGCATCTCTGGAAGAGTGGGCACTGAACAGGGAAATGTCAATCCCTGCCATTTCCATAGAGGAACGTACCCACCTTGCTAGGGTAGCCGAAGACACCGGTTGGTGAGGGCGGACGTAGGAGATGAGGAGTTGGGAGGACTCCGAAGAACGTACCGAAGCCGTCTGAGACTCATGTCTGAAGACAGCGAACAACACACAGCCGCGGATGCGCGGGAAAATAAGGATAAAAAATTGATTGGAGTCCGGTTTTTGTCCTACGTATGACAGAGAATTTAACTCCTAATGGCGAGAATTGTCACCTGGAGATGTCTAAGGCCCTAACTTCCGATACACGCTTAATGGAAATCAGACATAATAGGACCGTAAGCTTGAAAGACAGCAATTTTAGAGAGAGTGCGTCATTGTCCTCCCACGCTGAGAACATGGTCAGGACCTTGGCCACGTCCCAAGTGGCCTGATATTTGGGGCGAGGAGGACGTTTAAATTGAACGCCTCTCAGAAGGCGGCACACCAAAGGATGTTTGCCCACTGGCAAAGAATCCACTGGTGTGTGGTAAGCTGAAATTGCAGATCTATACACATTAATAGAACTATAAGACTTTCCGGATTCAAAAGAATCCGCCAAGTAGTTGGCTACTACAGATACAGGCGCCTGAACGGGATCAACCTGCCGTTGATCACATCAACGTACCCAGAGTCTCCAGGCTGATTGATATGCCGATCTAGTCGTGGGGGCCCAGGCCAAGGCAAGGAGATCCCTAGCTGATCTTGAAAGGTCGCTATCCGCGTCTGGCACCCCGAAACCAACCATGCAAGTAGATGCAGGTTGTGGTCTGTGATCAGAGGGTGTGGACCCCCGCTCGGATTGGAGAGAAGATGAGGGAACTGAGGGAGCAATCTGGGAAAATCCACAGTCCTCCCCAGCAGGAGAGGAAACCATGGTTGTGTCGGCCACCAGGGAGTGATCATCACAACCGACGCTCTCAGGTTCGCTATATGCAGGAGAACCCTGAGGATCATCGAGAACGGGGGAAACTCATAATGCATCCCCCGGGGCCAGATGTGGTGAAATGCGTCTACCGCATAGGCTTCCGGGTCCGGGCTCCAGCTGTAAAAGTGGGGTAGCTGATGATTGAGGCGGGAAGCGAACAGATCTATAGAGAATGGACCCCACAGATGGCAAAGGGTTAGGAAAACTGACCGGTCCAGCCGCCAATCGCTGGAGTTGGTCAGATAGTGAGAATTCCAGTCCGCTATCATGTTGGAAGCCCCCGGGATGTATTCCGCTATCGGGACAATGTTGCGGGCAAGGCAAAAATGCCAAAATTCCTTCGCGAGATCCGCAAGAACTCTGGATTTGGAGCCCCCCAAGCGATTTGACATATTGGACCGCTGTCACATTGTCCATGCGCAATAATACACAGCAATTGGATGCGTGTGGTAGAAGGCTCCTGATGGCAAATAATGCCGCCAGGAGTTCTAGCGCGTTGATGTGCAGCAGAGACTCCCCTGCGGACCACGTCCCTCCTGTTGAAGAGAGACCGCACAGAGCGCCCCAGCCGTGGCGACTCGCGTCCGACTCCAAAATGATGTCCGGGTTGGAACTGAAGATGGTCCTGCCGTTCCATTCGACAGCATGACGTAACCACCACGAAGTTCCTCTACGGCTTCCGGGCATAACAATACTTCGTCTGCGTATCGAAGCCCTTGTCGCAAATGTAAGGTTTTGAGCCTCTGAAGGGCTCGATAATGGAGGGGGGCAGGGAATATGGCCTGGATAGAGGCTGATATAAGTCCGACCAGCCGTGCTAGCATTGCTTCTTTGCGGATGATAGTCAGCTTGGCCTTGGGTAATCTGAGGACAGCTCGCTCGGTGTCCACCAAGAATCCCAAAAATTCAATCTCTTGAGCTGGAACGAGAACCCTAGGTCTTTCAATAATTGTATCGTCCAGTTGGCGTGTTCGCCTGTCTGAAGTCTGGAACGAGCCATGATAAGCAGGTTGTCCAGATAAATGATCAATCTCACTCCCCTGCTCCGTAGGGCTGCCACCACCGGTTTCAACAGTTTGGTAAAACACCAGGGGGCGGAAGAGAGGCCGAAGGGAAGGCAAGTAAATTGCCACATTCGGTCTCTCCAAAGGAAGCGTAGGAAGTGTTGGGAGGTTGGATGGATGGGAACCGTGAGGTAGGCGTCCTTTAGGTCCACCTTTACCAGCCAATCCCCCGGTTTTAAGAGATCCCGCAGGAAGTGGATCCCTTCCTTTTTGAAATGTCGATAAACGACATGTTAGTTCAGATTTCGTAAATTTATGACGGGGTGGTATCCGCCCCCCTTCTTTTTGACTAGGAAGAGATTGCTGAGGAACACTGAGGAGAGGGGGTCCACCTCTACCACTGCCTGTTTGGACAGGAGGTCCTGTAATTTCTTGTCTATAAGAGCAACGTTCAGGTTGGAGAGCCGGATGGGAGGTGGAGTTGAAGTCATGTCTGGCGGGGAACAAAATTCTATCTGGTACCCTGCCACTGTATTGAGTATCCATGCGTCTGCCGTAATCGCAGACCAGACGTGGATAAAATATTTCAGTCTTCCCCCTACGGGTATGTTAAAAGAACTCAGGTGTGTTGTACTCACCGGTAGTTTGTCGGGAAAAAGGGTGCTGGTTGTGCGATTGGCACAGGATAGGACTGTGGAGCCTGGCTGTACTGAGGAGCAGGAGCTCTGTTGTATGGCCTATTAGCGTAATTGCAGCCGGCAGATCGGCCCCGTTTCTGCCGGCCTTGGGAAAAACCTTAGCCGAGCCCGATTTCTTTAAGGATGTTTGGGCTTTGTCGAGACTGGTATACAGTCCGACCATCTTGTTGATATCCTTATGAGTGCAGAAAGTAGTACAAGAAAAACTTTTTTTGGGAGCGGTGTACTAATCCTTCCGTTGGTAACATTTTTGAATGAATAAAATTCACACTTACACTTGGTGAGTGGTTACTAGAACCACTCACACACTTTCAAAAGCCCGTAGATACAACGAGTGATCTCTTATATCAGTCCTTTCTCCGCATCAATCCTCCTCGGCAAGTGACTCGTCACTCCGAATAGTATAATGAAGAAACACAAAAACAAATATAGGAGAGCGGACAGGATCGATATTCATATGCAGCCACTTTAGAACTTTCCAAGCGCAATTTTACTTCGGTGAGAGGGTTTTTTTCGTCCTTAAACCCCCCTCAATCCGAAGGCTAGCCGGATTGAGGGGGGTTTAAGGACGAAAAAAAACCTCTCGCCGAAGTAAGTAAAATTGCGCTTGGAAAGTTGTAAAGTGGCTGCATATGAATATCGATCCTGTCCGCTCTCCTATATTTGTTTTTGTGTTTCTTCAATATCCTTATGAGGGTATCCCCAAAAAGCAGACCCTCAGCAGCAGGGCCCGGTTCTGTCTCAGCTAAGTGAGAGAGTTGAGGATCAAGCCTCATCAAAATTGAGCGACGACGCTCAGTCGAACAAGTGGTGTTCGCACACCCAAGCAGGCATACTGCCCTCTGGGTCCAACCCCTGAGTTGAAGCAGGTCGATCGGCTGTTCCGTTGCTGCAGCCTGCTCCGAGAGGTTAAGAATCTTAGTGATGGGGCCGAAGAGGTCCAGGATTCGATCTTGGATGGACCGAAAGGACCTCTCAATATCCTTTTTGGAATATTTTCTGTGTTTAGTGAGGTACCGTAAAAGTATGGGGTCAACCTCGGGTGTGAGCACCACCTTCTTGGGGATGCATGGTCGGGGGCACTCCGCCTTCAATTTATTGTGGTTAGCCTTATCTACAGACCTGCGAGCCCAATGTTCAATGTATTGAGACACCTCTGGAAGGGGTGCCAAGTCTCCAGAACGCGGATGGGATATAGCCTCTGGGTCAAAGAAAGGCTTTCCATGTGAGTCTAAGACGGATTCACCCTGGGATACAGGGTTAGCGTCCTCAGGGAGCGCCATATGTCCACTATCCTCGTCCTCACTGTCAGACTCATTGGCGTTTGCCGCCCCGGATTCAGTTGAGGACTCCTCATCTGGAGAGTCCACGAACGAATCCGGCTTGGCCCGTCTAGCGGACCGTTGCCTCTGCAACTCCCCGAGGCCCAGGGGTCGGTTAAAGTCTGGAGGAAAAGTGGGTCGGCAGTCCGGGTCGGGTACTGCCTGGTGCATGGAATTTACTTCCCCTGCTGGGGAGTCGGATACTGTGATGGTATGCTTGCATTTCTGAGATGCTTTGCCCTTCTTAATGGGCGGATCACCACTGCATGAGGGTTCCTGTATGAGAGGTGCAGGATGTTGCGCACCCGTGGGTGATATGACAGAGGACATCTCTGCCTGTACGGATCTGTTTATCAGATCTTGGATCTGGGCAGCAGTCATAAATTGGGGTGCGTCCAGGACTGGATCTTCCCCCGCAGATGTCCTGGGAGAGATAGTGGCTCTCTCATCGGCCATAATGTTAATGTGTACAATAATATATATGAGACACGAGCTGCCTAAAGGGTCTTATGCGACTTACAGGACAGGTTCACAAGATGGCGCCGAAAGATGGCGCCGTAGATAAGAGAGAAGTGAGTTAGAAAGGCAGTGACAGGCGCCGCACGCCGCTGACAGGGTGAACACAGACCAGGATCTGCTGGGTCAGAACAGCGCAGTAGAAGATAAGGCTGGGTTCACGCCACATTTTGTTAAATACGGTTCCCGTATACGGCTGGGAGGAGGGGGCGGGGCTTAATCGCTGTGCCCGCACTCAGCCGTATTCGGGAACCGTATTTAATGTATGTCTATGAGCCGACCGGAGTGAACCGCAGCCTTCGGTCGGCTTCGTTTTCGGCCGTATGCGGTTTCCCGACCGCAGGCAAAAACGTGGTCGACCCATAGACATACATTAAATACGGTTCACGAATACGGCTGAGTGCGGGCGCCGCAATTAAGCCCCGCCCCCTCCTCCCAGCTGTATACGGGAACCGTATTTAACAAAACGTGGTGTGAACCCAGCCTAAGATAGGAAACAAATAATATATAATAATCTTAGAAATAAAGGTATATATATGTATATATAAACAGAGGGCAAAACAGGAAGGACTAGAAAAGAAAATACAGACCTAAACCTGAAACGCCCAGACAAGCAATACAGACACTGAAAGAAGCACTATATGACAGCAGTGAGAGAATACTTATCTGAAGTTCTGCTATGAGCAGAAAGAAAGAGGAGGAGATTATGGAGGCAGTCCCTTATATACCAAGCATCCCGACCGGGGATTGGCCGATACATCCAGTGGACTGCTGGGAGTTGTAGTTTAAAGTTTATAAGTTTTTTTCTAGTAGAATTCATTAAACTAAAGTTTGAATTTCTGCTATGGAAAGAGTAAAGAGCACCACTACTGGGCTCTAGGAAAGTGATCCCTGGATTGGTGAATTATATTTCTCTATCTGGCAATCTGGTAGGTGGATCTGGTTTCAGCAGATTCTACCTACCAGAATGCATAGTGCCTATTGTAAAATTTGGTGGGAGTGGGTGAAGGGTTTTAGCTTGTTCTTCCCATACTTCCTAGTAATTGCTATTTATTTTCTGCTTCCTTTCAGTTAAGTGTATATACTACCACAAGGACTAGTATTAGCGCTGAGAATAATGTCGATTTGGTTTTAAATGTTGACAACTTTGACGTAGAGTCAAGATTTGAAAGGTAAGGTCTGATATTACCTTGACAGCATATTATTATTATATTATTATTATTTTATTTTATTTATTTTTTAACCCCTTTAATAGGGAACATAAACTTTATGAAATACCCCCATGGGAATTTTTTAACATTTTTTTTTTTTTTAAGAACTTACAATTCAACACAGAGTTTGTTTTTTGTTTTGTTTTTAATTAATGATTTATAGTAATAAGGAGATATATGGATTTTACTATTGGGTTGACATTCTATCCTTTTCTCTGAATATTCATACAGTGTGATCTTTAGTTTTTTTTTTTTAAAAGGTGCAAATATGAGGCTGAGGGAGTTGAATGGTGCAATGTATGTTAAATTTATTATTATTTTTTTCTCTTTTCATTGACTGTAATAAGGTTGATGATGATGATGATGATGATGATGATGATTTTTTTTCTCCTGGGAACTTTGTTTGCAACATCCCATTACATTAATAAGCTTTAGAACAATACATTTTAATGCTAATGATATTTTTTTTCCCTGCAGAACTGTGAATGTAACTGTTCCAAAGAAAACCAGGAATAATGGGACGTTGTATGCCTATATATTTCTACACCATTCTGGAGTCTTACCCTGGCATGACGGCAAACAGGTGCACATAGTGAGCCCACTAACTACTTACATGATTCCTAAGCCTGAAGAGGTTAATCTTATCACAGGAGAAACGGGCACCCAGGTAAGGATTTGATTAGCTAATTCTTGCTTTGTTGGTCAGTTATGCTGTGTATATCATAATAATAAGCTGAAAGGAAACAAAAAAGTGGTTATCACTTTCTTTTTCCTTCTATTGTAACAACTCTTGTATATATTGTAAAATCTAGCTATGAAAAGACCATGAGCTGAATAACTGACCTACATATAAATAACTGAGCTATAGGAGGTAGGCAGTGATAGGAAATATTTTGCGCCATATAATGAAAAACAGTTTGAAACATTTCCTTTTTATTTTCTGTCAATTCATCCAAAATGTGTCACGGTGCTGCATCATTATTCACGAAAGGAAAAATTCTGCAACCCCAGTAGTCACACACACTGCAGTTAAAGGGTAGCTCCCACCGTCCTATATATTTTTTTTTCTGTCCCTGCCTATTGCACATCTATCCCTAACCCCCTCCCTGCTTTTACATTTTTTTTTTTTTAACTATATTAAAAATAACTTTTTGTCTGCCTGGTAGTGTACTCACTACCAGGCCGACTTCCCCAGCAGGCACCACGTCACTGATGCCTGCTGGGGCCGACTTCCGCCCTTAGTTCATCTACACAGGGTGCCTCCAGCTGTTTCACCACTACAACTCCCAGCTTGCCCTGACATCTATTGGCTGGGAGTTGTAGTAGTGAAATAGCTGGAGGCACCCTGTGTAGATGAACTATAAGTTAGTGCCATACCCCGTTCCCTCAGTCACACGAAAAACTACAACATATCAAAAAATAAAGTTGGTGACCGTGCCCATTTAACCAGTATCTTACTTATCCACTGAGCTGGAGCCTTTTGTTAGGTGCACGTTTTGGAATGACACCACTGATTTATTTGTAAAGATTTTATAGCTTAGGTTACATCTTTTACTCTACTTCGAGCTCAGTGGATGAATCATCTTCAGCGTTATAGATATCCACACAATATGCCATAAATATCTGATAGATTCAGGTCCCACCACTGGTAACTGAACAATGGGCACTCAGCTACATCTGGCCTGCCTTTGGCTATTGCTGCATAGTGCACTCCCAGTAGCCATCACTGGGCAACAGTCTCATTCCTTGCTGGACTGGAAGGAAACTGCTCCTCATCAGCATAATGATGGAAATATCCATTGGGTTCTCAACTAATTTTTAATTACACCTTTCATTTTCTGTGGGTTTTAACCCTATGGCAAATGCTGCCTGTCAGTGTGTAAGGTCCTGTGTGAGAGTTACTTGCAGAATTTGCTGCTAAATTGAAAGGGGTGAAAATCCACATCCAAGATCGGCATGCAGCGGATTTCACAACAATCTGCGGGTCAGATTCTACACTGAAAATGTCTGCAGCATTCAATAAGATTTGTAAAATCTAAAGTATTGTACAGGGTATAACACACTGTATTAAGAAAATAATCAAAGAAGCACTGTTTTAAGTTACTATAACTTGAACATAAATATTATTTAGAAAAATCTAGTATAAAAAAATGTCTCTTACAAAAAAAGAGAACACATCTGGCTATATGTCAGCTTCAGGTTGCTATACATGTCAAAGTAAGAACATTGTACACATGCTCAAATGTCCATGCAGACTCACCTGCATAGGCCAGACAAGTAGAATGATCAGAACATGTCTTACCGAACATAAATCTTTGATCAGGAAGTTTTTAAATTCGGAAAAAGTGGAGGTTTCAAGTCATGGGGAGAGTACAGTGGCTAGGCATTTCCGGGAATGTGGTCATTCTATCACAGCACTGAAATTGTTAATATTGGAGGAAGTGCCAGAGGCAGCAAATGAAGGCCTTAATAAAAGATGTCTTTTGCAACGTGAATGTTATTGGATTACTGAATTAAACAGTTTATTCCCTTGTGGACTGAATGAAGTTTGCAGTTTTAAACCCAGATAGCACTTTAGATAGTTTTTGATATATTATATGCATGCGGTATCTATTTATATATGGTAAATGGGAATAGGTGTCTATCTTTGGAATATTTAATCCTCTTCTACCTCACACCTTGTACACATGGCTCCGTCGCTTCCAAGGTGTTGAGCAGGAAGGACATCTCAGTTCATAATCGTCTGTATCTGCTATCAAGCTCTACTTTGGTACATAAGGTTTTGCAATACATTTTTATATGAAGTTTTCCAATAAAAAGGAAAAGAATGCATGAAACAAACGCTGTAATCGTGAGTTGCTACCAACTAGAGGCATCATTATGTTACAGATATTTCTGCAGCTGTTCCATTATGTATGGCATGAAGTTTGCAATACAAAAATACACTGCTCAAAAAAATAAACGGAACACTAAGATAATACATCCTAGATCTGAATGAATGAACTAATTGTATGAAATACTTTCGTCTTTACATAGTTGAATGTGCTGACAACAAAATCACACAAAAATGTGCCACATGAGGTCTAGCATTGTCTTGCATTAGGAGGAATCCAGGGCCAACTGCACCAGCATATGGTCTCACAAGGGGTCTGAGGATCTCATCTGGGTACCTAATGGCAGTCAGGCTACCTCTGGCAAGCACATGGTGGTCTGTGCAGCCCCCCCAAAGAAATGCCACCCTACACCATTACTATCCCACAGCCAAACTGGTCATGTTGGAGGATGTTGCAGGCAGCAGAACGTTCTCCACGGCGTTTCCAGACTCTGTCACTTCTGTCACATGTGCTCAGTGTGAACCTGCTTTCATCTGTGAAGAGCACAGGGTGCCAGTGGTGAATTTGCCAATCTTGGTGTTCTCTGACAAATGCCAAACGTACTGCATGGTGTTGGGCTGTGAGCACAACCCCCACCTGTGGACGTCGGACCCTCATACCACCCTCATGGAGTCTGTTTCTGACCTTTTGAGTAAACACATGCACATTTGTGGCCTGCTGGAGGTCATTTTGCAGGTCTCTGACAGTGCTCCTCCTGCTCCTCCTTGCACAAAGGCAGAGGTAGCGGTCCTGCTGCTGGGTTGTTGCCCTACTACGGCCTCCTCCATGTCTCCTGATGTACTGGCCTGTCTCCTGGTAGCACCTCCATGCTCTGGACACTACGCTGACAGACACAGCAAACCTGCTTACCACAGCTCGCATTGATGTGCCATCCTGAATGAGCTGCACTACCTGAGCCACTTGTGTGGGTTGTAGACTCCGTCTCATGCTACTACTAGAGTGAAAGCACCGTCAAAAGTGACCAAACATCAGCCAGGAAGCATAGGAACTGAGAAGTGGTCTGCGGTCACCACCTGCAGAACCACTTCTTTATTGGGGATGTCTTGCTAGTTCCCTATGATTTAACAGCATGTGAAATTGTCAATCGGTGTTGCTTCCTGAGTGGACAGTGTGATTTCACAGAAGTGTGATTGACTTGGAGTTGCATTAGTTTAAGTGTTCCCTTTATTTTTTTTGAGCAGTGTATAACATTTGGAATAATCCTATTAATTTAAATGATTAAATGTTTTTAATTACAGCAAATTGATACCGAAAAGAAAGAATCCAATGCTTTGGATGAACCAGTCTCTCATTGGAGGTCCCGGCTCACTCTGAATGTTATGGTGGAGGATTTCATTTTTGATGGCTCTTCGCTACCTGCTGATGTTCATAGATATATGAAAATGTATGTATATAGTTTGTCACTGGACAAGTGGATTAGTTTATATTATTCATTCACATTAATTTTATCTTCATGATGTTGTCACAGTGAAACAGATGGGCTATTCAGACATGCTATAATGAAATTGTACAAAAAATATATATTGGGATATGCAACAAAAATTGTGTGAATTTCACTGTCCGCGCAGGGACATCGCTGAGGCCAGCAATTCACTTAGCCACAGTGTGACATCATTGCCCACGTCCTCGCTAGTTTTGCAAACTTGAGCAGTTGCCCATAGCAACCAATCAGATCACTTTTATTTTTCAAAGGCCTTTTCTTTTTTTTTAAATCAGATAGTTTTTATTAAGGTTTTTAAACACAGTTTAACAATAACATACAGTCCCCAACAACCCCCCCACACACACACACACAGAACCATTCCGTCTCAGCCCCACCCCACCGATGCCCCACAACCCTCAGTGTACATAAGTCAGAAACCATAAACCATCTCCAGCAAATCCACAACAATAACATAGTTGAATAAAAAAGAACAAAGGAAAAAAAGGAAAAAAGGATATAAAAACTCAGTCCCCCGAAGCCATGGAAAATAGCGTTCGCAATCGCCTTCCACTAAATCACTCACACAGCCATCCTCATACACATCAGGGAGGGAAACGCAGCATACCAGGGCACCCCAACATTAGCTCTCTTGTTAGCCCTACTATTCAGAAGGACCCATCCTAAGTTAAGATACGTCTGCAGGGGGATCGAATCTCTGCACCCAGGGACCCCAGACACCATCAAACTTCCTCTCCACTTTGCCCTTAGTATAGATCCCCTTTTCTAGTTTCACTACTTGAGCTACTCTTGCAATGAGATCAGCCACTCCCGGAGGAGAAGATCTGATCCAAAACTGTGCGATCAACTTCCTGGCTTGATATAAGATTCTCAGGATCCCAACCTCCGCCAGGGAGGGCTCCTGACCACAACCTATAAGTCCAAGTAGGCATTCCCTGGGAGCTCTATTAATGGTCACCCCATACACAGTTCTAATGAGCTGCAGCACTTCAGTCCAATAAGTCAGCAAACAAGGGCACGTCCACATCATGTGTGCCTCCAGCTCACTGCATCGCGGACAAGCCGAGTCAGACCTTACCCCTATCATATGAAGAAATGAGGGAGTCTTATAAACCCTGTGAATAAAGAACAATTGAGACAGCCTATTAGATTCAGATAGAGACAAAAATGAGGTAAAGTGCCAGCACAGTACTCCAGTCCTCATCAGTCAGGATCCCAAGGTCCCTCTCCCATGTAGACCGAACCGTCAAAGGGAAATTCAAAGGCCTTTTCAAAAATAAAATAAGCATTCTGATTGGTTTCTATGGGCAACTGGTCGACTTTTCCTCTACACAAGTTTTGATGAATCTACCCCTTTGTACCCTTGGCTTTTATGCCCCGGCTTTTGGTGAAATTTTGACTCCTGGACTTGCTTTATGTTTATGAAGTAGATGTACATCCTGGTGCACTCCATAGCAACCAATCAGATCGCTTCTTTCATTTTTCAAAGGCCTCTTTAAAAATAAAAGAAGCAATCTGGTTGCTATGTGCAACTGCACCACTCTCCCTTTACACAGGTTTTGATAAATAGTCTCCATTGTTTGTCATTTTGGTTGTTATTGACTCATGGTCATGTTTTGTTACTTTCAGGATACAGTTGGGAAAATCTGTTCATTATCTTCCCATATTATTTATTGATCAGCTAAGTAATCGAGTAAAGGACTTGATGGTAAGTTACTTTTCTATCTGCTATTATTAGGCTTCAGTTAATCAGTAAATTGCAATAGGTGGTTTTGTTTTCTGTGCATTTGTTCATTTTAATTTGCTTATGTATTCGCCCTGTTCATGGTTTACAGTTCATACTGTAAAGGCCTTTTAAGTAACATGAACTTGCATAAGTTTAGCAAATTCTGCCTGGTAAAGTAACATAGGGGGAGATTTATCAAAGCCAGTGCAGAGAAAAAGCTGCCCATAGCAACCAATCACATTTCTTCTTTCATTTTTCAGAGGCCTTTTCAAAAATGAAAGAAATTATGTGTTTTTGATAAATCTGTGCAGAAAAGACAAGAGTCCATCAAGTTTAACCTATATCCTTACTGTGTTGATTCAGAGAAAGGTTGATTCAAGTAAATTTGTATACAGTAAAATAGAGAATGAACTGAAAAGATTCATAACATTTTTTTAGGTTACAAATATTAGTATTGTTGTCCAAATTTAATACAAAAATGTTTTACCATAAAAAAAAAAAAAGTGTGCCAGTTAAGTTCCCTGCCACTCTCTGCCAGTGTTTGTTTACCTTCCCTTCTTCATCTAGCAGGGCTTTGGCTCGTAATTCTGTGTTAGAACCTCCATTGAGGCCTGTGATTGGCTGTTGCAAACACTTAGCTTAAGGGCACTTCATTGCTTCAGGAAAATAACTCCTAAACCAAGAAGAGCTATAAATATATCCATTTTACGGTTTCCTATTATGTAGGTTTGAAATAGATCCTGGTTGTACCCAGTGAAGATCTGCCCCCTTCCTGATTAGTTTTATCACAAGTGATGCAGACGCTGGAAAAGACCACCCAGACACCTGTTAGCTGAGATGATACAAGAGACTACGGGGGGGGGGGGGGGGGGTTATACAATGCTGTGTGCAGGAGGTTATGTGATTTGGGTCTGAAAAGAAGCTAATTGGTTAAAACTCCTGTGTATTTCTTCACCTAAGCATTCCTCAGCTCTCCCGAATTCCAACTCGGGGATGCCATCTTCGATGCTCGATGGGAGGGGGGAAGGAGGCAGAAGTTCATCTCAACAAGGATATACAATGCAATTTAGGAAAATAGAAATTTTAATAAGTGTATATATGTGTGTGTGTGTGTGTGTGTATGTATAATATATATGTGTGTGTATATATATATATGTGTATGTGTATATATATATATATATATATATATATATATTATTTTTTTTATATATATATAATATTTTTTATATATATATATATATATATATATATAATATCTATATATGTGTGTGTTACTAGTACATATCAATACACTACAGTTGATATTAGTACATATGAGTCCACTACATGTTCTGCTCACTTGAATGTAATACAGGCCTATCTGAGCATTCATATTAGACTGGATTTCCACCACAGATTTTGAGCCAAAGCCAGAAGTATATTTAAAAGGAATAGGAAATATAAAGGAAGGATTTACACTTCTCCTTCCTGCTGGACCCACTTCTGGTTTTGGCTCAAAAACTTCAGTGGCAGTTTTCCAAAATCTGCCAAGTGGAAACCCAGCCTTACAGATGTGAGTGTAATGACCCACATTGATCTATTAGCACCTTAGGGGTTTGTGCCTATTTTGTACTGGTGTGAGATTGGCCTTATAAACACTGATGCAAAGTACTGGCCAAAACATTAGTGTGTGCGCAGGCATACCTTTGTTGTAATGGTGTCTTGGTGACATATTCAGAGAAGGCGACAGTTTACCTACAGTAATAAGCATTCTGCCAATTACAGATGCATTTATTATTTGCATACTGTATGTGTCTTCTGTGGAGATATAACACAAATAGGTCCCTAGTGAGTCTTGGGATTAAACAATAATTAACCAATACCCTTATTGGGGGAAGAACCCCATCTGGGGAACAATACTCTTAACTAAAGACCTTAAAACATGATTTTTATTTACACTTTAAAAATTCCCTAAATAATAGAAAAACAAAAAGAGTGCACTTGGGTAAATTTCAAATAAAGCCCACTAGGTGGTGCTATTATATAGTTCTCAATGAACCGTATTTATTGGCGTATAACACGCACTTTTAAAGCTTAAATTTAAAGGGTACCTCTCATCAAAAATACTTTTGATATATTATAGATTAATGTATACAGAATAACTTTACAATTGCATGTTATTAAAAAATATGCTTCTTTCTATTTAATTTTCCACTTTGAAGAAATGACCACTAGGGGTCTCCCTACCAGTCCTGGCAGCAAGCATTTCAGACTCATGCTGGAGTCCTAAACACTACGAGCTGCCAGTCTGCTTTGTTCACAAAGGAGAACACTCAGAGCTGCCAGCCTGCTTTGTTCACAGCCTGTTTGGCTGTGAACAAAGCAGGCTGGCACCTCTGAGTGTTTAGGACTCCAGCATGAGTCAGAAATGCTTGCTGACAGGACTGATCGGGAAAAATACAATAGAAAGAAGCATATTTTTCATTAACATGCTATTGGAAAGTTATTCAACATTCATTAATCTAAAATATATCAAAAGTTTATTTGATGAGAGGTACCCTTTAACCCCTTAAGGACCGGAGGTTTTTCCGTTTTTGCATTTTCGTTTTTTGCTCCTTGCCTTTAAAAAATCATAACTCTTTCAAATTTACACCTAAAAATCCATATGATGGCTTATTTTTTGCGCCACCAATTCTACTTTGTAATGACGTCAGTCATTTTGCCCAAAAATCTATGGTGAAGCGGGAAAAAAAATCATTGTGCGACAAAATTTAAAAAAAAACGCTGTTTTGTAACTTTTGGGGGCTTCCGTTTCTACGTAGTACATTTTTCGGTAAAAATGACACCTGATATGTATTCTGTAGGTCCATACGATTAAAATGATACCCTACTTATATAGGTTTGATTTTGTCGGACTTCTGGAAAAAATCATAACTACATGCAGGAAAATTAATACGTTTAAAATTGTCATCTTCTGACCCCTATAACTTTTTTATTTTTCCGTGTATGGGGCGGTATGAGGGCTCATTTTTTGCGCCGTGATCTGAAGTTTTTAACGGTACCATTTTTGCATTGATAGGACTTATTGATCGCTTTTTATTCATTTTTTCATGATATAAAAAGTGACCAAAAATGCACTATTTTGGACTTTGGAATTTTTTTGCGCGCACGCCATTGACCGTGCGGTTTAATTAACGATATATTTTTATAATTCGGACATTTCCGCACGCGGCGATACCATTTATGTTTATTTTTATTTTTATTTACACTGTGTTTTTTCTTTTATGGGAAAAGGGGGGTGATTCAAACTTTTAATAGGGAAGGGGTTAAATGATGTTTATTCACTTTTTTTTTGCACTTTTTTTTTTGCAGTGTTATAGGTCCCATAGGGACCTATAACACTGCACACACTGATCTTTTACATTGATCACTGGTTTCTCATAAGAAACCAGTGATCGATGATTCTGCCGCATGACTGCTCATGCCTGGATCTCAGGCACTGAGCAGTCATTCGGCGATCGGACAGCGAGGAGGCAGGTAGGGGCCCTCCCGCTGTCCTGTCAGCTGTTCGGGATGCCGCGATTTCACCGCGGCTATCCCGAACAGCCCACTGAGCTAGCCGGCATGCTTTCGGTTTCACTTTAGACGCGGCGTTCAACTTTGAACGCCGCGTCTAAAGGGTTAATAGCGCGCGGCACAGCGATCAATGCCGCGCGCTATTAGCCACGGGTCCCGGCCGTTGTTAGAGGCCGGGCCCGACCCGCTATGACGCGGGGCCACGCCGTGGCCCCGCGTTATAGATCGGGAGTGGACACATGACGTTCCAGTACGTCATGTGTCCTTAAGGGGTTAAGGCAAAAAGCCTGCCTGCGTTTTATACGCCGATAAATCTTCTGGTCACTGATTTAAAGCGGCAGAGCAGCGGCGTCTCCTCCCTGCTCTGTAAAACTGCCCTTCCTTGTCCGGATCTGCCCTACCTTTTAATCAGCGTCTCGCGCACTATCCACCAGTACCTGTGGATAGTGCGGGAGAAAACAAGTGACAGTTTTACTTTTCATTTTTCTTACCTCCCCCTCCCTCATCATTCCCCCTTTCCCTGCTTTTCATAGTTTTGTTTATTTTCCTTACCTGGCTGCGCTTCAGCAGGTCAGGCGGGTGGTCTTGCGGGCTGCGGTCAGTGAAGCAGATGAGTGACGTCCTCTGCCGACTTCTCTGCGCGGCATCAGTGACGTCACTTTTCATTTCCTGTAGTCGCCGCCGAAAAGTGACATCCCTGATGCCGCGCAGAGGAGCCGGGAGAGGACGTCACTCATCTGCTTCACTGACCGCAGCCCGCAAGACAGCCGAAGTGCAGCCAGGTAAGGAAAGTGGAAGAATAGCATATACATTGGTCTTCAACCTGCGGACCTCCAGATGTTACAAAACTACAACTCCCAGCATGCCCGGACAGCCGTTGGCTGTCCGGGCATGCTGGCAGTTGTAGTTTTGCAACATCTGGAGTTCCGCAGGTTGAAGACCATTGGCATAGGAGGGACATGATTGGGGGATGATGAGACAGAGGGAAATGATGAGACAGGTTGGGGGGGATGATGAGACAGCGTGGGGGGATGATGAAGGGGGAATGATGGGGGTCATGTTGAGACAGGGTGGGGGATGATGAGACAAGGGGAAATGATGGTGGGGGGAGGCACTAAATGCTTAATGTCTGTATGGCTAGTGGTGGTCTATGACGGGGAAATGATGAGACATGGGGGGATGATGAGACATGGGGGGGTGGCGATGAGAGGGGTAAATGTGGCACAGGGACTGATAAAAGGGAAGGAATCATGTGGCACTGGAGGGGACAGGACCAAACTGAGGTGCAGAAGAAAATGAAGTTGGGGGTGATGATGTGGCATTTAGTCCAAGTCATTTATTTTACATTTAAATTTTTTTACTTAAATTTTCCTGTTAAAATGGGGGGGGGGGGGGGGGGGTGCGTGGTATATACCAGTGCGTGTTATACGCCGATAAATACGGTACTTATGCCACAGATAATGTTAGGGCAGGTGTTAGGTCATTCTCAATGTTGCATATGGTGTAATTACCGTATTTATCGGCGTATAACACGCACTTTTTAGGCTAAAATTTTTAGCCTAAAGTCTGTGTGCGTGTTATACGCCGATACACCCCCAGGAAAGGCAGGGGGAGAGAGGCCGTCGCTGCCCGCTTCTCTCCCCCTGCCTTTCCTGGGGTCTAGAGCGCTGCTGTCTGCCCTTCTCACCCCCTGGCTATCTGCGCCGCTGCCCATTCTGTCCCCCTGACTATCGGTGCCGGCGCCCCATTGCCGGCGCCGATAGCCAGTGGGAGAGAAGCGGCGCCGACAGCCAGGGGGAGAGAAGGGGCAGCGGCACCCATTGCCGGCGCCGCTGCCCCGTTGCCTCCCCCCATCCCCGGTGGCATAATTACCTGAGTCGGGTCCGCGCTGCTGCAGGCCTCCGACGTGCGTCCCCGGCGTCGTTGTTATGCGCTGAACGGCGCGGCGCATGACGTCAATGTGCCGTGCATAGCAACGACGCAGGGGACGCACGCCGGAGGCCTGCAGCAGCGCGGACCCGACTCAGGTAATTATGCCACCGGGGATGGGGGGAGGCAACGGGGCAGCGGCGCCGGCAATGGGTGCCGCTGCCCCTTCTCTCCCCCTGGCTGTCGGCACCGCTTCTCTCCCCCTGGCTATCGGCGCCAGCAATGGGGCGCCGGCACCGATAGTCAGGGGACAGAACGGGCAGCGGCGCCGATAGCCAGGGGGTGAGAAGGGCCGACAGCAGCGCTCTAGACCCCAGGAAAGGCAGGGGGAGAGAAGCGGGCAGCGACGGCCTCTCTCCCCCTGCCTTTCCTGGGGGTATATCGGGGTATACACGTGCACACACGCACCCTCATTTTACCATGGATATTTGGGTAAAAAACTTTTTTTACCCAAATATCCTTGGTAAAATGAGGGTGCGTGTTATAGGCCGGTGCGTGGTATACCCCGATAAATACGGTATACCAAAAGGAGTAATCAGTTATCTGTGGCAAAAGTATATTGAGAAATATATATAGAAATAGCACCATCTAGTGGGCTTTATATGAAATTTACTCAAGTGCATTTCCTGAAAGTTTTAACCACTCTTTTTGTTCTATTATTTAGGAAATTTTAAAAGTAGAAGTAAAAATCATGTTTTACGGGTAGGTCTTTAGTTAAGGGTATTGTTCCCTGGAGGGGGTTCTTCCCCCCCCCCAATAAGGGGATTGGTTAATTTCTGTGGAGATAAACTGGAAGATGTATACTTCAAAAAGTCATCAGACCTTCTCACTTATTTTTCACATTTTACTATGTTGAAATTCAAGTTTTCCCCCATCCTCATTCAGCACGCAAAAAACAGAATTTTACAAATATTTTAAAAATGTATTGTAAAGGAAAAACAAAACTATTGCAGTGACATAAGTATTCATTTCCTTTACTTAGTACGTATTTAAAGTACTTTCGGAAGCATATACAGCCTCCAGTTTTCTTGGGTATGATGCCATGTGGTTTGCACATCTGGATTTGGGGATTTTCTACTATTCTGTTCTGCAGATCCTCTCAAACTTTTCAGGTGGGGATGATGGGGACTGTTCCCAGGTCTCTCCAAAATGTTCAGTTGGGTTTAAGTCAGGGTTCTGGCTAAACCAGTCAAGGACATTGGAGTTGTCCCTAATCCATTCCTGTATTATCTTGGCTATGTGCTCTGGGTCATTGTCTTGCTGGAAGCTGAACCTTTGTCATAATCTGAGGACTCAAGATCATGTTTTTATATCTCTGTACTTTGCTAAATTTTTAACAACCATGACCAGTCTCTGTGACACAGCAGCTGGAAAACGCCCATACAGAATGATGCGGCCACCACCATGCTTTATTGTAGGGATGGTATTGGCCAGGACCCTCATTTCCTTCAGGCCTGATGTATAAAATTGAGACCAAAAGATTCAGTCTTGGTTTTATTTGACGACACAATGGAACAGTAAATAATCCAAAAAGTAGTGTCCAGATCCCCGAAACGATGAATTTGATTTACTAATCTAAATTTGAATAGAAGAAAAAAATATGACTGTCTGTGAAATGAAAAGAAGCGCCATGCATTTCTCTCCAGTTAAGAGACGTGTCTGGGATGACATGCTGTTAACATAGGACTCTGTCATGAATGCGTGGTTTCTACACAGGACTCTGTTTATATGGTGGCAAGCTGATCTGCACCCTTTCTTTCCTATACACAATGGAACTGTCTGCTTTAGTAACTGGTCACAGCAGAAAGGGTAGTGGGCTTGAAACTAGGGTTAGATAAATTCCTTGAACAAGGGGGGGCGTGGCCTGGCAGCCGGAGTGGATGGTCGGCTAGCAGAGTAGCTCCGCTCCACACACCCAATCTAGCGGCTAAAACTAGCGATCACCGCAGCGAACCAGGCTCCGTGAGTGTCGGAACCACTGCCTGACATGCCGGGAAGGAGAAAAAGAGCCACCGGGCGCATTTCGCTGGCTAAATTCAGCTTTACCCGGGCGGCCCGTACTGCACAAGATGGCGCCGGCGGCTCTTCCCTCACACCCTCTCCTGCGTCTCCAAAGGCAGGTGCTCTGGAAGAGCGGCAACCGGACGGCACACCGCCGCGCAGATCCCTGTCTGACCCGAAGCTACATCATCTCACTCCGGTGGAGGAAAGAAACAGTGGCAGACAAAAGCTCTCGCCCCGCTCTACTGCTGAGGAGGCTACCTCGCCAACGGGCGGCTCTGAACGGTCGCGCCATGACTCTCCTGTGCTGTTGCCACTTAGCCGACCAGAGAGGTTGATTACAGCCTCTCCGACATCAACGCAGTCTCTTCGGCTTCAAAATCTGCAGAAAGGTACGGAGGCACCTTTTATACTGAGTTCTACAGCAGGGGATGCAGCTCTGGACTCTATAACGGTTACCGGGGAGGCTTTGACAGACGTCTCCATGAAGGCTATGCTTGTGATATTAAGACGCTCAGTAATGTTAGATATGAATGCTGTGGTTGCTCCTGTCAGAGCTTCTGTGGAGGACCTGGGGGGGAGAGTTGACCACCTGGAGACTAAGTTTGAGGAGTTCTCTTCCTCACACAACATCCTCATAGACTCTCACACAGATCTGGATGAGGAAGTGGCGGCGCTTAAAGCAAAAGTGGCGGACCTTGAAGACTGCAGTCGCCGCAACAATATAAAATTGCGCGGAGTGCCTGAATCTATTCCACCAGCGGACATACCAGAGTATGTCCGCTCGCTTATTAAGGCGGCATTGCCATCATGCACTGACCAAGAAGCTGCAGTGGACAGAGCACATAGGATACCTCGGCCGAGACACCTCCCAGACACCACCCCCAGAGACGTATTGGCTAGAGTGCATTTTTTTACAACCAAAGAAAAAGTAATGGAACTTTCACGCAGACGGAATGGTTTACCAGCTCCGTATCACCAGATAGCGGTCTACGCAGATTTATCAGCGGCTACCCTTCAAGCGCGCAAACTGCTTCAACCAGTGACCCAAGCTCTACGTACAGCTAACATCGCATACCGTTGGGGCTTTCCGGTTCGCCTGCTGATCAAGAGAGGGAACTCCATACATACTATCCGTTCCCTAGATGAGGGACGTGCGCTTCTCCACACCTGGAATCTAGACCTGGCACAACCCGTGCGGCCATCCACAGCAGCAGCTCAAGCGCGGCTGACCCAGGACTGGTCTACAGCTTGAGCGGTAGATGGCGGTAATTATGTTCCTTTCATATGGGTGGGATGTGGGGCCCTGTTGGTGACCTGTCCCCGTCCGGTTTCAGAGTGGACTGTTGCCCTCCTACAGATGCTGGTACCTTCCTTAGGTGCCATGCACTATTGTTTGTTTGTTTTATGTTGTTTTTTACGTGTGATTTTTGTTTAAAGCTTGAGTATATGCCATCCTACACTATTGATTCAGACCTATGTGCCTTGCCTACTCTATGTGAGAGGGCGCGTGCTGGCTGGGAGGCGCGCTCGCTCCTATTTCTATTGCTGACAAGCCTATATATCGTATTTGATCTGCTTATACAATGGTGATAAAGATAGCCAGTTTAAACGTTAATGGTCTCAATGCTCCTCACAAGCGTTCCCATTTCTGGAGGGAGGTCAGATCCCTGGGTTGTGATGTTGTCTGTGCACAGGAGACTCACCTCCTCTCCAGGGATGCTCATAGAGTAAAGCATTCTAACTTTCCACACATCTATCAATCACATTTCTCCTCGAAATCTAGGGGGGTGTTGGTAGGAATTAGAAATACGGTAGCCTTTCAGCTGCAGGAGATGGTGTCTGATCCAAGGGGGAGGTTTATCATATTGCGATGCACGATCAATAACATACGTCTAACTTTAGTAGTGCTGTATGCACCTAATAAGGGCCAAATTAGGTTTTTAAACAAACTCCTGACACTAGTTAACAAACAGACTTGGGGCTCCTTAGTGCTCTGTGTGGACTACAACACAGTCATGGAACCTTCTGTGGATTCGACCTCACAATCTAGATTACCCTCACTTTCTCTCTCATCTTGGGCGTGGAAGCATGAGTTATATGATATCTGGCATATTCACAATGCTCTAGCGAGAGAATATACCTTTTTATCAGCGGCGCATAATTCTTATGCACGGTTGGATATGTTCCTGGTGGACAGCTCACTTCTACCGGCTTCGGCCAGCTCCTCGATAGAAATGATAACATGGACGGATCATGCAGCTATCACCCTGACTCTTGCTGATGAAGTATCATCCCCTCAAGCTCACATGTGGCGTATGAGTCAGTTTTTGCTGTCCCACCAGGAATATTCCAAACGATTGCAGAGTGACATACAGGAATATTTTCTATCAAATCATCAGTCAGTCTCTTGCCCATTTATTTTGTGGAATTGCCATAAAGCAGTAGTGAGGGGACTGTGCATAAAATTCGGGGCGACACTTAAAACGCAAAGGGATACTCGGATTAACCAACTGCTAACCCAAATAAGAGATCTGGAGGCAATTAACAAACTTACCCCCTCCATCACATTAGCGACTCAACTTGGGACCCTGAGACGTGACCTGCGATGCTTTATGTTGACAGCTTATGAAAAAGCTTATAGGAAAACCAGAGCGACCTATTACGCTCAGGACAATAGAGCTGGGAAGCTTCTAGCTCACCGTCTCAGGGCTCAACAGGAACGCTCTCGCATACCTAAACTGATACACCCAGAAAAACAGACCCCCCCTATATACTCCCAAGGATATAGCAGAGGGGTTTCAGGCGTTCTATACGCGCCTTTACAATTTGCAGGACTCCATGCCCACGTCCCCTGACGCCTCCTTGGCCATCCAGACTTACCTAGCTAAACTAAACCTTCCTACTCTTTCAGCTACTCAATTAGAGAGTTTAAATAAGGAAATTCAGTCTGAGGACATTGAACATATAATACGCTCCCTCCCGTCGGGTAAAGCCCCAGGGCCGGACAGATTTACCAGTTCCTACTATAAAACTTTTTGCACCTCCCTCTCCACCCCCCTACGAGATTTCTGCCGACAAGCTATGTTGACGGGTCAGCTACCTAAGGAAAACCTACAGGCCTTAATAACTACCATCCCCAAGCCGGGTAAAGCGACAGAGTTCCCCCAAAATTATAGGCCAATTTCGCTTTTAAATCAAGACATAAAAATATATGCGAAGCTTTTAGCAAACAGATTATCAGCAATTCTCACCTTCCTTATATCTCCCGACCAATCTGGTTTTGTTGCCGGTAGGCAGACGTCGGACAACACTAGAAAACTGCTCCATCTCCTCCATTACATTGAGTCTTCCCACACCCCTGCCGTGGTGCTTGCACTAGATGCCGAAAAGGCTTTTGACAGGTTACGTTGGTCCTTTGCTTTTGCAGTACTGAGGAGAATGGGTTTTTCGGGAGGCATTTTTTCTGCGATCTCATCATTATACTCCCACCCGTCAGCTCGAGTGCTAGCAAAAATGGTGCCTTGTCCTCAGAATTTTCTATCAGCAACGGATCACGGCAGGGGTGTCCACTCTCCCCTTTACTTTATATCCTCTCCCTAGAACCACTGGTACATACATTACAATCAGATCCCCGCATAACCGGTATCCCCCTGGCCTCTAATACCCATATTATATCCCTGTATGCGGACGACATATTGTTATCCCTAACGAACCCTACAACTTCCCTCCCAGCGGTCTTAGATAATATAGCTGAGTATGGTTCTTTATCATACTATCATTTAAATAGCTCAAAAACGCAGATCCTTTCCCTTTACCTCTCTGTGGAATCTGAATCCCTTCTACGATCCCGTTTCTCCTTTGATTGGAAGGCACAGGGAATAGATTATTTAGGCTTACATGTCACCTATCCACATTCTACTTTATACAATGCAAACTATGTTCCCATGTTGGCGGTGATGGAGAGGGATGCAAAGTTCTTTTCCAGGTATGACATTTCATGGACAGGGAGAGTAGCAACTTTCAAAATGTTTATGCTTCCGAAACTCTTGTATCTTTTTAGAACTCTCCCCATATCGCTGCCCTCTACTTTCTTCCACAAAACACAATCCCTGCTTTCTAAATTTATTTGGGCTGGGAAAAGGCCTAGGCTAGCATCCAGGATAATGGCACGGTCGCCCCAAGCGGGTGGAATGGGTGTTCCCAGCATTAAAGGCTACTATGTGGCGACATTAGTTGCCATGTTAAAAAATTGGTGGTGTATGAAGTTAGATACCCCTTGGGCTTTTATAGAAAACAAGCTAGCATTCCCTTACAATTTACATGATCTTCTTCTTTTCCCTGCGTGGTCACTCCCAACCCCGCGCCTAACTAACCCAATAATGAAAGCGTCATACTCTGTTTGGGTGGACTACCAGACAGCTATAAAACAAGACATGACTTCTGACTTAGAAGACTTACCCATTTCCTTTGCTCAAGCCTCTCTTTCTGACTTATCACTTGAACAATGGATAGATAATGGCATCACACATGTTAAGCACCTCTTTGTTCAGGGTAGACTGCAAACCTTTGAATTTCTACAGGGCAAGTATCATCTACCACATGTTGATTTTTATAAATCTCTAAGGGTCAGGCATTTCCTGCAATCTTTACGCCCCTCAGAGATTGGAGTGCATAGGACTACCTTTACCCTCCTGGCCTCCACTCTGAAAGGCCTTAAACCTTTCTATTCTTATTATTTGCATTCAAACACTTGTGTTAAAACTTACCCCCTAAGACTATGGGAAATGGATCTTGCTACACAACTGGACGTTGATGACTGGCGTCATGCATTTAAGTATGTACGTAGGGCTTTCCAGTGCTCCTCTCACATTGAATCCGCATATAAGACCATGTTAAGATGGTATTTTACACCAGACAAGATAGCTAGGATATACCCCGGATCTTCGGATCTTTGTTGGAGAGGGTGCGGCTGTAGGGGGACTCTATATCACATTTTATGGCTTTGTCCGGCTATCCAATCATTCTGGGCCTATTGTGAAAGTCTAGTGAGAGAGATATGTGGCTCCAGGCTCACTTTGACCCCTAGTTTAGCATTACTCTTTATAGGGCTACGCACAGTCTCCCCTGCAAATCGTGAGGTTTTGTGTATCCTATGTGTAATTGCAAAAAACCTCCTAACAAGTAGATGGAAGACTGTTAACACTCCATCTTCAAAAGAACTCATTGAAAGGATTAACACCACCTATTCTTTTGAAAAGATTCTAGCATTAGGTTCCGGCAGGATGACTTATTGTAAAAATATTTGACCCTAGCATCTTTCTAGTTGGCATGGTTTTTACTCCCCCCGCCTCTCCCTTTGGCAATACTCCCAGGGAAAGCTTGGGTGGAAAGAGACCCTACCCCTAGTCATTATTCACCTAAGAGAGATGCCAAATGAGTGTTTCTAGCGGTATTAGGCACAATAGAATAATATTGATTTGTGTACTTCTAAAACTTTTGTAATTGTTTATATGAAAAAGTTCCTGTCCCTACTGCTTTACATTGTAATAACTTTTTGAAATTGCTAATAAAAATTATTGAAAGTAAATTCCTTGAACAAAAAAACATTAATGTATATGCAGAAATATACAAACCATTCCCGTCCCCTTTTATTCTAACTATGTAACAATCTTGTTCCGCACAGTCTGGGGGTCCTTTAGGTACTTTTTACAAACTCCAAACAGTCTTTCATGTGTGTGTTACTGAGGAGAGGCTTCTTTCTGGTGCCACTGTATAAAGCCCAGATTGTGGAGTGCTGCAGTGATGATTGTCTCCTCTGCACACACAATCTTTGGAGCTCGACCATTGGGATCTTGGTCACCTCTCGTACAAAGACCTAGCTCCCCCCAATTATTTAGTTTACTGTAGCTTCCAGCTTTGGAAAGAGTCCTGGTTGTTCCATACTTTTCCATTTAGGAATGATGGAGGTCACTGTGCTCTTGAGAACTTTCAGTGCAGAAGACATTTTTTGTACTCTTCCCCAGATCTGTGCCTCTACACCAGCGTTTCCCAACCAGGGTGCCTCCAGGTGTTGCTAAACTACAACTCCCAGCATGCCCGGACAGCCTTTGGCTGTCCGGGCATGCTGGGAGTTGTAGCTTTGCAACATCTGGAGGCACCCTGATTGGGAAACGCTGCTCTACACAATCTTGGTTTTAGCTCTGATAGCCATTGTCAGCTGTGAGACCTTATGTAGACAGGGCTGTGTCTTTCCATATCATTTCCAATCTACTGCATTTACCACACGTGACTTTGATCAAGATATAGAAACATCTCCAAGGTGATCAAGAGAAAGGAGTGCCCCCCCCCCCCCCCCAAATGTAAATTTGAAATGTCATAGCAAAGGGTTTGAATACTTATGTCCATGCCAAATTGTCATTTTTTACTTTTTTTTAATAAATTTGTACAATCTCATATTGTTATGCAGTACTGAGTGCATAATGAAGGCTGCAACATAACAATGTGAAAAAACTGAAAGGGTCTGAAGAATTTCCAAATGCATTGCTTATTGTCTGGCCAGAGAAATACAGAACATGTTCTTGATGATGCCTGTGGAGCAGGGGACAAGAAATATATTTTCTTTGCCATGGCTTTGGATTATAACCTGAGCTGCTCCTACCTCTTGTACAAGGATCAAGTGTGATAATTGAGATCTATTAAGAATCGGAGGAGTACACTATACAGTGATGTAATGCTCCTTGAAGGTTTGCTAAAGTGTTCTGTTTGGCCACTTCCATGTTATACGATTTCTGTAGCTTGATGCCGCTTAAAAATCTCCTATTCTTCTCCTTTTTAGATGATAAACCGCTCCACCACAGAGCTTCCCCTTACTGTTTCCTATGACAAAATATCTTTGGGAAAACTTCGCTTTTGGATTCATATGCAAGATGCTGTTTACTCTTTGCAGCAGTTTGGTATGTGGAAAACTCATTCCAGACATTCAGATATGTTTTTATATTCCCATTGAAGTTGATATTTAACCCTTTAATTGTTTTTCCTGCCCCAGGGGTTTACCTGCGAGAAAATTAGCCTACCAGATTTAATAGAAAACTTCTTGTATATGTACACTTTTAATTATGTTGCGTACAGTATAAATAATAAAACCATCATTCCGTTGCAGGTTTCTCTGAAAAAGATGCAGATGAAGTAAAGGGGATTTTTGTGGACACCAACCTTTATTTTCTAGCTCTTACCTTTTTTGTAGCTGCTTTTCATGTAAGTTGATCTCTATTCTTGGCTGACTAATATGTAAATGTGTATTTGTAACTCACTAGATGCATGCACGGCAATGAACTAATAGTTGTTAAAGGGATTGTCCAGTGGTGAAAAACTTATCCCCTATCCTAAGGATAGGGGATAAGTTTGAGATCGCAGGGGGTCCGACCGCTGGGGCCCCCTGCGATCTCTCTGTACGGGGGCCAGGCAATCCGGCCGGATAGCGGGTGTCGACCCCCGCACGAAGCGGCGACTGACACCCCCCTCAATACATCCCTATGGCAGAGCCTGAGATTACCGAAGGCAGCACTCCGGCTCTGCCATAGAGTTGTATTGAGGGGGCGTGTCTGCCGCCGCTTCGTGCGGGGGTCGACACGCCCCCTTCGCGCGGGCTGTCGGGGCGCGGCGGCCCCCAGCGGTCGGACCCCCACGATCTCAAACTTATCTCCTATCCTTAGGATAGGGGGCACCACTTTTTCACTACTGGACTACTCCTTTAAGTCACAATGCTTGTTTATATGGCCTATGTTTTAAAAATGGCTGGCCTGTTCTTATTAATGTGAATGGAACATGGCTGCAATACCTAGGTAGTTGCTATGAAAAGTGCAGTGTGCATTAGTACAAGTACATGTAAACAACGTGGCAGCACTTGGCTCTTAAACAGCCTATTTGCAGGAGTGCCAGAAGTATTCAGACCCCTGCTGATCTAATATTGGTGGTCTGTCAGGAGTATAGGCCATCGATTTGCCATGTAACAGAGCTGGTAAGTGTAAGTTCCTGCCCAGGGCACTACTTGCCGGGCTGCCGGGGGTACTTTACCACAGTCCACAGTGCTCACTGAAATGGACTTTACGTTTTTTATAATTTTTTTTTTTTCCCCAATGAAGGCTATGTCAATTTGATGGTGGCTCAAACAAACTTTTGCGGCCCAGCACCGTCATGCTTTCTTGTGCACACGGCAGAATTTCCTCTTCAGATGTTTCTGCGGCAGAAATATCAATTACCAATCTTCTGTGCGGACTTTCCACCGTCTGAACATAGCCTTAGCCTTATGCAAATCACTAATTTAGGCCTCAAATGTGCATGGAGCTCTCTCACTCTGGAGCCCTGTAGTATTGCAAGACAACAGTTTAGGGCCACATATGGGGTATTTCCGTACTCAGGAGAATTTTTTTTTTTCCTTTTACCACTTCTGAAATTGAAAAAATTGGGGCTACCCCAGCATGTTCATTTAAAAAAAAATGTTTACACTAACATGCTGGGTTTTTTCTTAATTTTGCATTTTCACAAGAGGTAAAAGGAGAAAAAGCCTCCCAAAATAAGTAACGCAATTTCTCCTGAGTACAGATATACCCCATTTTGGAAACTGCACCCATTAAGGAATGTAATAAGGGGTACAGTGAGCATTTACACCCCACAGGTGTCTAACAGATTTTTGGAACAGTGGTCTGTGAAAATGAAAAATGTAATTTCTCGGTCGCTATTCATTGGGGGACACCTATACTGATTGGTATATGCTCTTGGCACTAGGAGGCGCTGACACTAGGAAAAAAAAGTCGGCTCCTCCCTGGCAGGATATATTTTCAGGTGGGGTTCAGGAGCATGGTGTTTCCTGTTCCCCCATATGCGACAAAGAGGCGCAGACATAGAGTATGTACTGTTAACCCCTACTCATCAACGTCCAGTGTACCACGCTAGGTTTTCTCTCCTTGCTGTCCGGGGGTCCCTTCTCCTTCCAGTGCCAGCTCCTCAGCGGCCATTACACGTGGCTGTGCTGAGACAGACCCTTCTCTGCCTCCAGGTCACGCTACCAGTGGCGCCATGACTGCAGCAATCCCCCCCTCTCATTTTTTCTCTTCTACCATGAAACAAGGGGTAAATCCTCATGTTTATTGGGGTATTTAGTTGGGGAGATCACTTTCATTTTGTATTGGGGCTCTCGGGTGAGGGGGCTCTGTGGGCTGTGCGGCAGCTCATTCTCTTGCCGCACAGCAGTACGTTAGTTCTATGGACAGCTGGCTCTGCGCTTCTGCCAGCCACCCGTATAGCTTCCGCAGCTTCCCCGCACTTTCTTTGGCGCCATTATTTGCATCACACAATTTTTTGCTGCGCCCCTCTTCCTCATTTAATTAAATGTTATTTTTGGGGGCCACTTTACCATTTGCTTCCGCCACCCTGTTGGAAGACTTGAAGAGGCAAAGGTCACTTTGCCAGCTCAGGTATTTGTGCGTGGTGTTTCTGCCATGCCATATATGCCGTGCCCACAGCCGCATTCCAGCCCTTCCCTCGGGGCGAGACACCGGTGGGATGCCCCTACAGATGCATCTGGATCCCTGACCTTAGCTGACGGCCTTCCGAGATGTCTTGTGCCCTTGTGTCTTTGGCAATTTCCTCCCACAGGGCTTTGCAGGTCTGCCGCATTTGTGGCTAGTGTGCTGGACCCCCACTTTTAGTGAGAGGTTTTTGAGCAAGTGTCCCTACGTGGACATGGACTGGACCCAATACCACAGACAGTGGTCTGCGTGGTTTCCTCCACCGCCATTCACTCATCACGGCTGCCTCATGCATGACTGGATTTCCGGCTCTCCACTGCTAATGAGTGGCGTCCGATGGAGTTACCCAGCGCGTACAATGGATCTTGTGCAGGGCGACTGGAATACAATCCACGTCTCCTTAGCCTCCCCCGATCTCCCAGGATGGCGGGGATACTAACCATTGCTCCTACGCCTCCTTGCCCTTCCATATCTGACAAATGGGCACAGTGTTTGTTTTCATCTGGGCGGTTGTCCCCTTGTCACCACTGGCCAGTGCCTGGGGGTGTACTCTGTCGATGAGCCAGACTGCTGTCTGCACGATTTCCGTCACCAGTCTCCCATCAGGGGCTGCCGCATGATTGCCTGGAGTTCCTGCTACCCTCTTATAGTGTGGGAGTCCAGAAGAGTGTCCCTATAGGTACAAGGGACCCTGTGCCAGTAAGCCAAACAGTGGTCTTCTTGGTCTTCTACACTTCTGGATCGCCCTTCTGGAGTTCTGGTGCTACACTGATAGGGAGCAGTGTCTGAGGAAGTGACCAGGCGTGTCCTGCCGACCCTTTTCAGGGCGACAGGGAGTACTTCAAGGCTCCTCTGCCTCCCCTGATCTCCCAGGGTGACGGGGATTCTATCCTCTGGATGCCATGTGCATGGCTGTGGTTTCCCTTACCTCTCTTCTAATGGGAGGACTCTGGACGAGGGTCCCTGCAAGTACACAGGAATTATGCCAGTCAGCTAGACATTTGTCTGCATGGTCTCCGACACCACCAGGTCGCCTATCGGATTGGCCACACTCCAGTACCCCACTTTCTGTGGGAGGGTTAGGAGTAGTGATCCTGTACGTTCAGGAATTCTATACCGGTCAGTCAGACAGTTGTCTGCATGATTTACTGCTACATCGGGTCAACTACAATATACTTCTCACTCCGTGGTCGGAAGTTCAGGTAACCCACTAGCAAGGTGTAGTTCCGAGTGAGTCACCCCATGTTGCTCCATGGGCCTGATACAGTGCACCACGTACTGGTTCGCAGGGTTCCCTGCTTTACCAGGTCCCTCTTTTCATGCCTGCCGATCTCACGGCTGAAGGCTGGTAACCCACTTTCAATGTGTTGTTCTAAATGCGGGACCTGGTGTGCCCATGGTCCCTATGCCATATAGCCAGACTGTGTCTGCATGGTTCTAATCCGCCAGGTCACCTCCCTCTTCCTGCCGCTCCTGTGACTTCATCCTGGTGACTCAATTTCCATATGGGTTCATTGAACCAGTTAACCCAATCAGACTGTGTCTGCATGTTCATCTCTTGCAGCTGCGACAACAATCCTGGTGTTTGGCGCCATTAGGAGATGGGGTATGGGTGTTTCCTTCAGGTTCCATGGCTTTTCACAACAACAGCAGCAGCACACTCTGTTCCCCTTTCTACAAGTTCCAAGTCAGTCTGCTAGGGGCATGGTTGTGACACAGCATTGGGTGCTGAGCCTGTCTTCCATACTGCCGGACATTCGGATTAGTGATCGACCGATATCGTTTTTTGTTTTTTTTTTAGGGCCGATACCGATACTCTGTGGAGGTTAGGGCTGATAGCCGACAACTTATACCGATATTCCGATATAAATTATCGGCTATTTATCCCCCGCAGGCACCTTAAATCAATGAACTGCAGCGGCTTTTGCGGTGCCAGAGACCGCCGCCGCCACCCGCTTCTCTCCCCCTGCCTGTCCTGGGGTCCTCCTGAGTCCTATCACCACCACCGCCCCCCCACCACCGCACCGCCCCGGCCAGAGACCACCGCAGCTGCTGCCCCATTGCCTCCCCCATTCACAGTTTTATAATTATCTGTTCCCGGGGTCCGTGATCCGTGCTACTTCTGGCTCTGGTGGCGTCTTCCTGAGCTGTGACTGTGCGCACTGATGGTGACATCGCGTAGAGGACGTCACTCGTCATTGCGCAGCTCACAGCGTAGCACAGGACGCCGCTGGAGCCAGAAGTAGCCCGGGCCCCGGGAACAGGTAATTATAAAACCGCGGATGGGGGAGGCAATGGGGCAGCGGCGGCAGTGGTCTCTCGCCGGTGCGGGGGGCAGGGCATTATCGGATTATCGGCAAGGTACTTGGCCGATAGTCACGATTTTGGACGTTATCGGTATTGGCAAACTGATAATCGGTCGATCCCTATTTTGGATGTCAGCGTTTTCTTTCGTGTCTGCAGTCTTGTTACCTTGCTACTATTGTGCAATATCCATGTTTGTGTCCCTGCGTGTGCTACGGTCCCTCTACTCGTGTAGAACCCACCTTCCATTCTGTTGGTGGGGTGTGCCTCTGGCCTTGAGCACCTCTGTTCTGGCATGGGGCCTGGTGGGTCGTCACAGTCCAGGTGTCTTCCTGGATTCCTGTTTTCCTCTCCACTAGGGGAACTATTTTGGTGGGCACTTTCTACTGCCGAGATGATGCCATTTCTCTTCCCACTATATAGGTGGGGTATCTGGCTGGGCCCTTGTTTTCCACTGAGAGCATTCCGAAGGGCTTTTCGTTCTCTCTGCTGGTGGCTTACTGCCCACTATTGCAGCCTGGCTCTCTTCCTGTTTCTTGGTTATCTACTGCTGCTCATGCAGCCATGGCACTCTCCTCTGTTGGAGAGGTTTATGCAGTCATGTATGGCTTGGCGACAGCTGGTCTAGCCAGCATCTGTCGTTTGGGTCCTACCATTGCTTTCCTCCCACCTCGGCACACTCTCCCTGGTGGGGCGTGTTCCTCTTTCCCTTGACGGTGTCCGTTGCGCTTCACTGACTCCACTATCTTCTGGAGTTACCTTTCCTGTTCCCAAAGCCTGGGAATCCCAGCCGGGTTCCCTTTTGTTTGTTGCTTCGGTGTGCTTTGGTCCGGTTAGTCTCCTTCTCTGGGCACTAGCCTAGGCTGCTGTGGCATGCCTTCTTTTCTAGGTCGCCCCTCCTGGTTCTTTGGGCCTTAGTGACGGTTGAGGTCTCGGGCATGCATAGCGGTCCTGACAGACTTCTCCTCAATCCCATTTATGGGGTGGTCTTTCTGTTCCGCACTTCTTGTCTCTGCACGAAGGTTTGTCACCGGGAGCTTTTCACAGACGTTTGGTTTACTTGCCCGTCGGGTGTAAGTCTTCCAGGAGGCTCGGGAACCTCCAATTTCCATGTTGGCCATTCTGGTGCTATGGGATACTCCTTTTCAGGGTCTTCTGCTCCTTTCTTGGCCGTTTATTCTTCTGTGTCCGTCTTCCAGGTTACTCAGGAACCTCCAGTTTCCATGTCTAATGCTGGGCATTTTGCTCCTTTCTTGGCCTTTACTCCCTTCCATCTTCTCCTTCAGGGTCCATGTTCGCTCAAGATGGAGGGCATTCCGGTCTCTTGATTACACCACTTGGACTGTTTCACCTCCCGGGTGCTCTCGACAGGTTCCTGAATAGGGGTTTTTGGGTCTGCAGATGTTCAGATCATCCATCTCCTGCACCAGACCTCTCTAGAGCCGGTTTCAGTCTTTCATTTTTTTTCTGGTGGTTTTCTGTCTCCACCTTCTGTGTTCGCTTTCTGCTCAGGCGTACACTGCCCTCCTTGGCTTTTTTCCGCCATGTTCTCTTGAATCGGGTGACTCTGGATGGGGTTCTCTGGTCATGCACTTTTCCATTCTTGTTTTCCAACTGGGCTAGCCCTCTGTCTGGTTCTGTGTTCATTAGAGTTGGTTTCCTACCCCCTTCCGGGGTGGTTCCAGCCCGTCTAGCTTTTTGACAACCTTTCTTGTCTTTCTATCAGGACCGTGGGTTTAGAGTCTCTGCGAAGGACAGTCCCTTCCTTGGTGTCCTAGTCAATCTCCATGGCCGGGGGATCTTCCAGGAGCTCTGTTTCTGGGCCTCGATTGTCTCTGGCCTCGGGTCTCATCCGCAGGCCTTACGGACGAGTGGGTTCGGTCTCTGGACTGATTACCTTTCTCTGGTGGTTGTTGTTCTCACCCTAAGGGAATGCTTTTGGTACATCCCACCAGTATAGGTGTCCCCAATGAAGAGCGACTGAGAAAAGCAGATTTTTTGTACTCACTCATCTCTTTCTCGTAGCCTTCATTGGTGGATAACGCACCCACCCATTTCTTCATTATTTGTCTGGATATTTTTTTCCGGTTATTGTTTTGTGTAGTGTGACATGTGGGGTGTTTTTTTTTTTGCTGTTCTACCAAATTGACTGAACATTGTAGTGTGCTGGTAGAGCACTTTACGTCCACATATGAGGTATTTCCATATTCAGAAGAGATGGAGTTACAAATTTTCTCCTATTACCCCCTGTGAAAATGAAAACATTTTTGGTAAAACCAGGATTTTAGTGAAAAAAATGTTTTCGTTTTCATGACCAACTTCAACGACAATTCATCAAACACCTGAGGGGTGTAGTCTCCCAAATAGTGTGCCATATGTTGTTTTTTTTTTTTTTTTTTGCTGTTCTGGCACCTTGGGGGCTTCCTAAATGCGACATGCCCCCCAAAAACCATTTCAGCATAATTCTCTCTCTCGAAAATCCCAAAGTTGCTCCTTCCCTTCTGAGCCCTTTAGTGCACCCGCAGAGCACTGTACATCCACATATGAGGTATTTCCATACTTGAGAGAATATGGGTTACAATGGGGGGCTTTTTCTCCTTATACCCCTTGTATAAATGAAAAAATTTAGATTTTGAGTTTTCTATTCCACTTTGCTGCTATTCCTGTGAAACACCTAAAGGATTAACAAACTTTCTGAATGTCATTTTGAATACTGAGGGGTGCAGTTTCTATAATGGGGTCATTTATGGAGGATTTATCACAGAAAGGCCCCTCAAATCCACTTCAAACTGAACTGGCCCCTGAAAAATTTAAGACTTGGAATTTTTCAAGAAAATTTGGAAAATTGCTGCTAAACTTTGAAGCCCTCTAATTTCTTCAAAAAGTAACATGTCAACTTTATGACGCAAACATAAAGTAGACATAATGTATATGTGAAGCAATATATAATTTATTTAGCATGTCCATTTTCCTTACAAGCAGAGAGTTTCAAAGTTAGAAAAATGCTAAATTTTTTACATTTTCTGGAAATCTTAGAGTTTTTCACCAAGAAATAATGCAAGTAACAACAAAAATTTAGCACTATTTTAGCCTTTAACCCCTTAAGGACCCAGCCATTTTACACCTTAGGACCCGGCCATTTTTTGCACATCTGACCACTGTCACTTTAAACATTAATAACTCTGGAATGCTTTTAGTTATCATTCTGATTCCGAGATAGTTTTTTCGTGACATATTCTACTTTAACTTAGTGGTAAAATTTTTTGGTAACTTGCATCCTTTCTTGGTGAAAAATCCCCAAATTTGATGAAAAATTAGAAAATTTAGAATTTTTCTAACTTTGAAGCTCTCTGCTTGTAATGAAATTGGATATTCCAAATATTATTTTATTTTATTCACATATACAATATGTCTACTTTATATTTGCATCATAAAATTGACATGTTTTTACTTTTGGAAGACATCAGAGGGCTTCAAAGTTCAGCAGCAATTTTCCAATTTTTCACAAAATTTCCAAAATCACAAATTTTCAGGGACCAGTTCAGGTTTGAAGTGGATTTGAAGGGTCTTCATCTTAGAAATACCCCACAAATGACCCCATTATAAAAACTGAACCCATTCAAAACGACATTCAGTCAGCATTTTAACCCTTTAGGTGTTTCACAGGAATAGCAGCAAAGTGAAGGAGAAAATTCACAATTTCCATTTTTTACACTCGCATGTTCTTGTAGACCCAATTTTTGAATTTTTACAAGGGGTAAAAGGAGAAAATGTATACTTCTATTTGTAGCCCAATTTCTCTCGACTAAGCACATACCTCATATGTCTATGTAAAGTGTTCGGCGGGCGCAGTAGAGGGCTCAGAAGGGAAGGAGCGACAAGGGGATTTTGGAGCGTACGTTTTTCTGAAATGGTTTTTGGGGGGTATGTTGCATTTAGGAAGCCCCTATGGTGCCAGAACAGCAAAAATCCCCCACATGGCATACCATTTTGGAAACTAGACCCCTTGAGGAACGTAACAAGGAATAAAGTGAGCCTTAATACCCCACAGGAGTTTCATGACTTTTGCATATGTAAAAAAATTTTAATAAAATGTGTGCTTCCCCCCCAAATTTCACATTTTTGCAAGGGTTAATAGCAGAAAATAGCCCCCAAAATTTGTAACCCCATCTCTTCTGAGTATGGAGGTACCCCATAAGTTGACATGAAGTGCACTATGGGTGAACTACAATGCTCAGAAGAGAAGGAGTCATATTTGGCTTTTTGAGAGCAAATTTTGCTCGCGGGCATGTCGCATTTAGGAAGCCCCTATGGTGCCAGGACAGCAAAAAATACCCACATGCCATACCATTTTGGAAACTAGACCCCTTGAGGAACGTAACAAGGAATAAAGTGAGCCTTAATACCCCACAGGGGTTTCACGACTTTTGCATACGTAAAAAAAAAAAATATTTCACTAAAATGTGTTTCCCCCCCAAATTTCACATTTTTGCAAGGGTTAATAGCAGAAAATGCCCCCCAAAATTTGTAACCCCATCTCTTCCGAGTATGGAGGTACCCCATAAGTTGACCTGAAGCGCACTACGGGCGAACTACAATGCTCAGAAGAGAAGGAGTCATATTTGGCTTTTTGAGAGCAAATTTTGCTCAGGGGGCTTGTCGCATTTAGGAAGCCTAAATGGTGCCAGAACAGCAAAATAACCCCCACATGGCATACCTTTTTGGAAACTAGACCCCTTGAGGAACGTAACAAGGGGTACAGTGAGCATTTACCCCCCCACTGGTGTCTGTCAGATCTTTGGAACAGTGGGCTGTACAAAATTTTTAATTTGCACAGTCCACTGTTCCAAAGATCTGTCAGACACCAGTGGGGTGTAAATTATCACTGCACCCCTCATTACATTCCGTGAGGGGTGTAGTTTCTGAAATGGGGTCACGTGTTTTTTTTTTTTTTTTTTTGCGTTTGTCAAAACCGCTGTAACAATCAGCCACCCTTGTGCAAATCACCTCAAATGTACATGGTGCACTCTCCCTTCTGGGCCTTGTTGTGCGCCCACATATGGGGTATCTCCGTAGTCGGGAGAAGTTGCATTACAAATTTTGGGGGACTTTTTTTCTCTTTTACCTCTTGTCAAAATGAAAAGTATAGGGCAACACCAGCATGTTAGTGTAAAAAATAAATTTTTTACACTAACATGCTGGTGTAGACCCCAATTTCACCTTTTCATAAGGGGTGAAAGGAGAAAAAGCCCCCCAAAATTTGTAAGGCAATTTCTCCCGAGTACGGCGATACCCCATATGTGACCCTAAACTGTTGCCTTGAAATACGACAGGGCTCCGAAGTGAGAGCGCCATGCGCATTTGAGGCCTGAATTAGGGATTTGCATTGGGGTGGACATAGGGGTATTCTACGCCAGTGATTCCCAAACAGGGTGCCTCCAGCTGTTGCAAAACTCCCAGCATGCTTGGACAGTCAACGGCTGTCCGGCAATACTGGGAGTTGTTGTTTTGCAACAGCTGGAGGCTCAATTTTGAAACCAGTGGCGTACCAGACGTTTTTCATTTTTATTGGGGAGTGGAGGGGGGCTGTGTAGGGGTATGTGTATATGTAGTGTTTTTTACTTTTTATTTTATTTTGTGTTAGTGTAGTGTAGTGTTTTTAGGGTACAGTCACACGGGCAGGGGGGGTTACAGCGATTTTCCTGCTGCGAGTTTGAGCTGCCGCGCAAAATTTGCTGCATCGCAAACTTGCAGCCTGATACTCACTGTAAGCCCCCTGCCCATGTGAATGTACCCTGTACATTCACAAGGGGGGGACCTCGAGCTGTTGCAAAACTACAACTCCCAGCATGCACAGTCTATCAGTGCATGCTGGTAGTTATAGTTTTGCAACAGCTGGAGGCACACGGGTTGGGAAACACTGAGTTAGGAAACAGACAATGTTTCCCAACCAGTGTGCCTCCTGTTGTTGCAAAACCACAACTCCCAAACATTCTCAGGCATGCTGGGAGTAGTAGTTCGGCAACATCTTTAGAGCCAGATGTTGCCGAACTACAACTCCCAGCATGCTTGGAGTTGTAGTTTGCAACATCTGGAGGACTACAGTTTGCAGACCACTAATACAGTGGTTCCCAATCTGTGCCCTTCCAGATGTTGCAAAACTACAACTCCCAGTATGCCAAAACTGTCCAGGCATGCTGGGAGTTGTAGTTCTGCAACATCTGAAGGGCCAGATGTTACAGAATTACAACTCCCAGCATGCCTGGACAGTAAGGGCATGCTGAGAATGTGTAGTTTTGCAACATCTGGAAGGGCACAGTGGTCTCCAAACTGTGGACCTCCAGATGTTGCAAAACTGCAACTCCCAGCATGCCCAGACGCCAAGGGCTGTCTGGGCATGCTGGGAGTTGTAGTATATAGTGTCCCAATACAGCATATAGGGTCCCAATACGCTTTATGGCGACGTGCATTGCTGTAAAGGGCCCGACCGCGGCTGAAGATCTACTCACCTGTCGCCGCCGCCGCCATCTTCCTCGCCGGGATCCGGGTCTTCAGGGACGAGGTAAGTACCGGGGCCGGTCCCCAGCACTCCCCCATCCCCCGCCGCGTCCTCCGTTCTTCCTCCCGTCCTCTCCGGACTTCAAGGGGCCGGGCAGGACGGGAGGAAGTAACCGCCCCCCTTCCTGCGATTGGTCGGTTAACTAACCAACAGATCGCAGGGAATAGGAGGAGGTGGCAGGTTTGCCACCTCGCTCCTAGTCTTCACCATGGTCCTGGCTGTCTGTGACAGCCGGGATCATGCGAAATTACCAGGCGGTCGGGTCCCAGAGACCCGATCAGTCCGGTATCGCCGCAGATCGCAAGGGCGATTTCCGACATGGGGGGCATACATGGCCCCCCTCGGCGTTTGCCCTGGATCCCTGCTGAAGGATTTCAGCAGGGATCCGCTTCCGATCTCCGCCGGGTGAACGGCGGAGACCAGGAAAAGACATGACATATGCATATGTCATGGGTCCTTAAGACCCAGGGTGTGATGACGTATGCATACGTCATGGGTCCTTAAGAGGTTAAAAAATCATAACTCTCTCAATTTTGCACCTAAAAATCCATATGATGGCTTGTTTTTTGCGCCACCAATTCTACTTTGTAATGACGTCAGTCATTTTGGCCACAAATCTACGGCGAAACGGGAAAAAATAATAATTGTGAGACAAAATTGAAGAAAAAACGCAGTTTTGTAACACTTGAGGGCTTCCGTTTCTACGTAGTACATTTTTCGGTAAAAATGACACCTTATGCTTATTCTGTAGGTCCATATGATTAAAATGATACCCTACTTATATAGGTTTGATTTAGTCGTACTTCTGGAAAAAAATCATAACTGCATGCAGGAAAATTAATACGTTTAAAATTGTCATCTTCTGACCCCTATAACTTTTTTATTTTTCCGCGTTTGGGGCGGTATGAGGGCTCATTTTTTGCGCCGTGATCTGAAGTTTTTAGCGGTACCATATTTGCATTGATAGGACTTATTGATAATTTTTTCATGATATAAAAGTGACCAAAAATGCACTATTTTGGACTTTGGAATTTTTTTTTGCGCGTACGCCAGTGACCGTGCAGTTTAATTAACGATATATTTTTATAATTCGGACATTTCCACACGCGGCGATACCATATATGTTTATTTTTATTTACACAGTTTTTTATTTTTTATGGGAAAAGGGGGGTGATTCAAACTTTTAATAGGGAAGGGGTTAAATGATCTTCACTTTTTTTTGCACTTTTTTTTTTTATTTTTTTTTGCAGTGTTATAGCTCCCATAGGGACCTATAACACTGCAGACACTGATTTTTTACTTTGAACACTGGTTTCTCATAGGAAACCAGTGATCGATGATTCTGCCGCTTGACTGCTCATGCCTGGATCTCAGGCACTGAGCAGTCATTCGGCGATCGGACAGTGAGGAGGCAGGTAGGGACCCTCCTGCTGTCCTGTAAGCTGTTCAGGATGCCGCGATTTCACCGCGGCTATCCCGAACAGTTCCCTGAGCTAACCGGCATGCTTTCACTTTAGACGCGGCGTTCAACTTTGAACGCCGCGTCTAAAGGGTTAATAGCGCGCGGCACCGCGATCAATGCCGCGCGCTATTAGCCACGGGTCCCGGCCGTTGTTAGAGGCCGGGCCCGACCCGCTATGACGCCGTGGCCCCGCGTTATAGATCGGGAGCGAACACATAACATACCGGTACGTTATGTGTCCTTAAGGGGTTAAAGTAGAATATGTCACGAAAAAACAATCTCTGAATCAAATTCATAAGTAAAAGCATCCCAGAGTTATTAATGCATAAATTGAAGGTGGTCAGATTTGTGGACCTTAAGGTATAAATGGGTTAAGGGGTTAGCCACCTTCTCTCCAAAAAGGAGTTAAATTTACTGTTCTCTCCTGTTAAAATGTTTTTAGGGTGGAGCTACATGGAGCAACAAAATGTTATTTTAAATGGAAAACCCTGCAATTGCAGCTATCTATTGTAAATTATGTTTCACTAAGAAAATGACATGTCTTAATTTACCAGTAATATGTTTATTTTCTGCATTGCAGCTTTTATTTGATTTCCTAGCATTTAAAAATGACATCAGCTTTTGGAAAAAGAAGAAGAATATGGTTGGGATGTCCACAAAAGCAGGTAGGGTTCACTGTTCTTGTTCAAGCTATTTGTCAACCTTTTATGACATTTTATTTATTTATTTTTTTTTTTGTTAACAAGGTGTTTTATTAGAGAGAATGAGACACCCTGGGTCCTGGGAGACTCAAGAAAAAGTTACAAGGCACACACAGATTCCACATCAGAGAAATGACATGTCACTTCAAATTTCAAATTTTCATTTAAAACAGTAGGAAACGCAATCTATTGTTTTCACATAAATTCTCACACAAAATTGTCGTCAGAATCTGTGTGGGGAAAAATATTGTGTGCACAAGTGAGGAGGTTTTCTAGCCCTTAGCTATTCAAGAGTTTGGAAACACCTCTTTGATACTTGGCTTCCAAAAAATAAAAGCCTTTTTCTATGATATGGAAGCACAGACAGATATATGAAAGATATTATATGTCTCCTTTTCCTTACAGCTAGAAGAACAGATTTGCTGCAGCACACGAAAGTAGTGACAAGTGGTTTATTTCACTTTATTTCATGAAATAAACCACTTGTCACTACTTTCGTGTGCTGCAGCAAATCTGTTCTTCTAGCATTACGGACCTGGGACCTTCTGCTGTGTGCACCCACCTCTTCATTTTTTGAGGTGCAGCCCACCCTGTGCTTTCTATCCTTTTCCTTACAGTTATCTAACACTGTCAGCAGTTTGGAACTTGAATTGTAGCTGACATATTCCCTTTAACAACCTTCTTACAGTTAACAGTAGAATTACTGCCTTTGTAACACAAGCTGTGTGCGCTGGGTCATTAAGGGAAAACCCTCTTTGATATAGTGGACCCTCAAGTTAGGGTGCATTCACACCACGTTTTGTACATACGGGTGCTGGATCCGGCGGGGGGGGCAAACCGGGCACTTCATTTACTCCATTTACTTTAATGATCCGACCGGAGTCAAATGGTGACTTCGGTCGGCTCAGTTTTGATCTGTATGTGGTTTCCTGACCGGACCTAAAACTGTAGTATACTACGGTTTTAGGTCCGGTCCAAAACAGCATACGGGTCGAAACTGAGCCGACCGCAGTCACCGTTTGACTCCGGTCGGATCATTAAAGTAAATGGAGTCACGGGCTTATCCGACCCGGGTACGGGAGCACCCGGTTTGCCCCTCCCCCCGCTGGATCCGGAACCCGTATGTACAAAACGTGGTGTGGATGCACCCTTACAATATTAATTGGTTCTGGGGCGACCATTGTATGTTGAGACCTTAATTCTATGGAAACCTGGTAATTGGTTCTGAAGCCACCAAAACGTCATCCCAAAATTGGAAAAGTGAGGATTAAAGAAAAATAAGTAGATAACTAATAGAGATAAAGCAAGTCATTCTATATAAAAGTAAGAAAGCTGCTGGGAGCTGTAAATCACTGTCTATGTAGAGGATAGAAGCTTCTTCTGGGTCCTGTACAGTACATGCAATGTCCCAAAAAAGTAAAATGGAGCTGCCTCTACCTGGAGCACCTAACCCTGGCACAGGTAAAGAGTAGTATAGAGCATGTAGTACCCTCGTGTACTGTAGGGGGCGCTACCAGATCATCAGCTATCAGGTTTTACCAGTGAATGCCATTCTAATTGGTCAGATCTTCCAGCCATTGACACGTTTCGCAGATCTGGACTGTATGTAGCTTTGTATGTTGAGTCTGCTTTCAAGTTACAATGGCCCAGAAAAGACCATTGTATGTTGAAAATGTTATGTTGAGGCCATTGTAAGTTGTAGGATTACTGTACTTATATGCCTTAGTGGGGCACATAGGGGAAGATTTATCAAAACCTGTCCAGAGGATAAGTGGCTGAGTTGCCCATAGCAACCAATCAGTTTGCTTCTTTCATATTTGAAAAGGCCTGTGAAAAATGAAAGAAGCAATCCTATTGGTTGCTATGGGTAACTGGACAACTTTTCCTCTGCACAGGTTTTCATAAATCTCCCCCCATAGACATGGGCTGTCTGCAAGAGAGAACCCCATTTGGAGGTTGAAATGCTATGAAAATGTTAGGCTCCTTTCCTGCAAATTTCTTCTATAACAGAACATCCAGTCAGTCAAAATACTGCACCCCCACTAAGCAGAGAAGCAGCTGTCAGCTTGCTTGGTATGTGGGAGGTAATAAAGAGCCTAAGGGAGTTTTCCTAGCTGCATATTCTTACTATGACAAACCTATTAACCTCATAATGTGTTTAGATATACACGAACATTCAGAAGTACCTGCAGGCACTGCTGAGCCTTTCATAGTTTTAACTATTCCAATAAAACCTCCAAACCACTAAGGGTTAATCCAGGCACAGGCAATGGATAGTAGTGAATACAGCAATGCTGGTAGGTAGCTTAATGAATGATAGGATCAATGTGGATAACCAAAGGTCATTTAATCAGAACAACGCGTTTCAACGCCGGAGCAGGCGTCTTCCTCAGGTTCATATCAACAATACAATTACAGGTAATTTATACAAAAAAGTACTGTATTCCTAAGGGCAATTGAACCACGTCACGCCGCAAAACTGGGCTCCAGGAACAAGGCGGAAGCTGCGTACACCACAGGAACAGGGCGGAAGCCACGTCACACCACAAGACTGGGCACCAAGGAGAAGGGCGGAAGTGAATCAAAAAGACCAAAGGAACAGAACAGGAACTATCAAAAAACAACAGAATTATGTAAGTAAACAAATACATACTAAAAGCCGATATATGTGGCACAGACATAAAAATAGGATATAATTCGATCCAACTATACTGTATTTTCAATGGTCTCATTTAACCCATCCGGGTGCAGACATTTCAATTTATAAATCCAATAAGATTCTTTATTGATTAATTTTTTTAAACGATTGTGTGTGTCCGCCGGTATTTTATCTATAATGATTAATTTTAATAAATCTTGATTCTTATCATGCGATTGTGCAAACTGGCGCGATACGCTATGTTATGCACGCTATGCACAATCGCATTATAAGAATCAAGATTTATTAAAATGTATCATTATAGATAAAATACCGGCGGACAAACACAATCGTTTTCAAAAATTAATCAATAAAGAATCTTATTGGATTTATAAATTGAAATGTCTGCACCCGTATGGGTTAAATGAGACCATTAAAAATACAGTATAGTTGGATCGAATTATATCCTATTTTTATGTCTGTGCCACATATATCGGCTTTTAGTATGTATTTGTTTACTTACATAATTCTGTTGTTTTTTGATAGTTCCTGTTCTGTTCCTTGGGTCTTTTTGATTCACTTCCGCCCTTCTCCTTGGTGCCCAGTCTTGTGATGTGACGTGGCTTCCGCCCTGTTCCTGTGGAGTACGCAGCTTCCGCCTTGTTCCTGGAGCCCAGTTTTGCGGCGTGACGTGGGTCAATTGCCCTTAGGAATACAGTACTTTTTTGTATAAATTACCTGTAATTGTATTGTTGATATGAACCTGAGGAAGACTCCTGCTCCGGCGTTGAAACGCGTTGTTCTGATTAAATGACCTTTGGTTATCCACATTGATCCTATCATTCATTAAGCTACCTACAAGCATTGCTGTATTCACTACTATCCATTGCCTGCGCCTGGATTAACCCTTAGTGGTTTGGAGGTTTTATTGGAACACTGAACACCACGAGGTGGTGGAGAGGGACCGGCTGCACTTTGGAAACATATCTACACACGTTCACCAGAGTTGTGCCTGTCTGTTAGCACAACTCTTTGGGTAAGCGCAACTTATTATTCTATGCGGTTCTTACCCATCTTTTAATTGCACTACGGAGCGCTCTCTGTGTCTTTTTTATAGTTTTAACTATGGTAGGATGGCTGAGACAGCCATGCTTAGGAGGTAACAGCCAGTATTGGGGTATTGGAGTATTCCAATAATTAAGTGATTATTAAAGCCCCCTTGTGGGACATGCCTAAAACTTTTTTTGGTACCTGCAATTTTAACAACCTGTAAAAAGAAAACGCCTTATACTGTACATTACAATATGTAATAAACAGGACTCACTGCTCCCTCTGTGTCTGTGACAGCTGTCTGAAGTAAAACGTACTCCACCCCTAAACAGGTTATTCCCTATCCAACTGATATTTTGACACTGTCGCCCCCCCCCCCTCCCTCAATTAGCTCAAGACCCCCATCTTATCCCCACAGTTGACTCCAGTCACCCACCCCACCTCAAAAATTTGGCTCCAGACTCACAAAATTGCCTTCAGACTCTTCCTAACCAGGAGGGCGCATCTATGTATAAATGTACTTCACTATTATACAAGTTCAGTCATGTTTTGATCTCCGTTTTGGTGTTTTCTGCATTAAGGTAAAGGTTTTTTTGTTTTGCAGTATTGTGGCGTTGCTTTAGTACAGTCGTAATTTTCCTCTTTCTTCTGGATGAACAAACCAGTTTATTGGTATTAATTCCTGCTGGCGTTGGAGCTGTAATAGAGGTTAGTTTTAACTGTTAATATATTTTTCTTAAGACAGCTCTCTGGCTATATATATATATATATATATATATATATATATATATATATATATATATATATACGCCAAGGATTCCAGATCCAATCGGGTGCTCAGCTCCAGGGTCTGACTCAGACCCCACGTGAATCCAATAATAGAACAAAGAGAGCGGCACTCCAGTCTAGGTGAAACCAAGTGAGGGTGTTCATTCACACATCTGCAAAAGGCGCGACGTTTCGGTTCATCAATAGAACCTTTCTCAAGCTTGAGAACGGTTCTATTGATGAACCGAAACGTCGTGCCTTTTGCAGATGTGTGAATAAACACCCTCACTGGGTTTCACCTAGACTGGAGTGCCGCTCTCTTTGTTCTATTATTGGATTCACGTGGGGTCTGAGTCGGACCCTGGTACTGAGCACCCAATTGGATCTTGAATCCTTGGCAATAGCCACGCACGGTGCTTCTTCATTTGGACTACACCCTTAGACGCTGTGATTAAAGTTGATCGCGGCCGAGCAATACTACGCTATGGCATATCCAAGGATTGCATGTAATACATGCAAAAAAAAAAATGGTGTACAAAATAGTAAAAAATAAATAAATAAAAGTTAATAAATCCCCCCCTTTTCCCATAAAAAAAAAAATAAAACAAAAATAAACATGTGGTATCGCCACGTGCGTAAATGTCCGAACTATAAAAATGTTAATTAAACCACACGGTCAATGGTGTGTATGTAAAAAAAATAAAAATACCAAAGTCCCAAATTGCATATTTTTGGTCATTTTGTATACCTTAGAAAATGTATAAAAAGCGATTAAAAAGTCCCATCAAAACTACCATTAAATACTGGTAAAAACTAAAGATTACGGCTCAAAAAAAGGGCCCTCACACATCCCTGTACACGAAAAATAAAAAAGTTATAGGAGTCAAAAGAGGACAGTTTTAAATGTAGTAATTTTCTTGCATAAAGTTATTATTTTTTAACAAAAGTAAAACAAAATCAAACTTACCGTATTTATCGGCAAATAACACGCACTTTTTAGTCTAAAATTTTTTGCCTAAAGTCTATGTGCGTGTTATACGCCGATACACCCCCAGGAAAGGCAGGGGGAGAGAGGCCGTCGCTGCCCGCTTCTCTCCCCCTGCCTTTCCTGGGGTCTAGAGCCCTGCTGCCGGCCCTTCTCTCCCCCTGGCTATCGGCGCCGCTGCCCATTGCTGCCCATTGCCGGCGCCGATAGCCAGGGGGAGAGAAGCGGTGGCAACAGCCAGGGGGAGAGAAGGGGCAGCGGCACCCATTGCCGGCGCCGCTGCCCCGTTGCCTCCCCCCATCCCCGGTTGCATAATTACCTGTTGCCGGGGTCGGGTCCGCGCTGCTTCAGGCCTCCGGTGTGCGTCCCCTGCGTCGTTGCTATGCGCTGCACGGCACGGCGCATGACGTCAGTGCACGGCGCATGACGCAGGGGACGCACACCGGAGGCCTGAAGCAGCGCGGACCCGACCCCGGCAACAGGTAATTATGCAACCGGGGATGGGGGGAGGCAACGGGGCTGCGGCTCCGGCAATGGGTGCCGCTGCCCCTTCTCTCCCCCTGGCTGTCGGCGCCGCTTCTCTCCCCCTGGCTATCTGCGCCGGCAATGGGGCGCCGGCACCGATAGTCAGGGGGACAGAACGGGCAGCGGCACCGATAGCCAGGGGGAGAGAAGGGCCGGCAGCAGGGCTCTAGACCCCAGGAAAGGCAGGGGGAGAGAAGCGGGAAGCGACGGACTCTCTCCCCCTGCCTTTCCTGGGGGTGTTTCGGGGTATACACGCGCACACACGCACCCTCATTTTACCATGGATATTTGGGTAAAGAAAATGTTTTTACCCAAATATCCTTGGTAAAATGAGGGTGCGTGTTATAGGTCGGTGCGTGGTATACCCCGATAAATACGGTATATAAGTTGGGTATCCTCTTAATCGTATAGATTTACAGAATAATGAAATGGTGCCATTTTTACCAAAAAGCGCTCTGCGTAGAAATGGAAGGCGCTAAAAATTACTAAATGGTGCTTTGTTCTTTTTCTTTTAAATGTTGTCCCACAAATAATTTTTTGGGGGTTTCACCGTAGATTTTGTTGTGAAATGAACACTGTTGGGATTATGTTGAATGACTTACAGATACTGTTAGCCTTCTTTGCAGCCCTGCTCACTCTTTCAATAGGGAGCTCTGCTCCTGCTCTGTTCCTAGTCCCTGTTTTCAGCCAGACAGCTTATTTGTCCATACATGGCTGCCTATAGAGGGGTATATGACAATACACATCACCGCACCTCCTCAAGCAAGGAGCACAGGCACAGTGAAGGAAGAGTAATGTGTATCGTCACATACTTTTTCTTAGGCAGTCACGTTTAGACAAATAAGAGGTCTGTCTGCATCCAGGGATGAAGAGCAAGTGGGAGCAGAGTTCCATGATGAGAGAGAATGGGGTCACAATGATGAAGTCATTCAGCATAATTACAGCAGTGTTTTATTAAAAACTTTTTAAAGGTGGCCATCCCCTATAAGTGTAAAACCTGGCACAAAAAAAAGAGTCAAAAGACTTAGTTTGTATAGCATGGGGTAAAGTGGGCACATGATTGAAACTTTTAAATATGCTAAAGGGTTAAATTAGGTTCAGAAAGGAATGATTTTTACTAAAAAAAGCGAAGCACAAGAACAATGGGACACAATCTGAGGTTAGTTGGAAGAAAGATCAGAAGAGAGAAAATATTATTTTAATGAAAGAGTAATAGATGCTTGAAACGTACTGTCAGCAGATATGGTTGGTAAAGCCACTGAAAATAAATGTACATATGCCTGGAAATAACATGTATAAATCCTAAAATGAATCAAGAAAATCATAGAAGGGAGACTAAATGGACCCGGTGGTCTTTTCCTGCCAACAGTCTATTTTTTCTTACTGTTCTTACTGCAGAAAAGTGGGCAAGCATTAGCAGGGGACTAAAGTGGTATTCCGGAATTTTTTGTTATTTGACTGTGCTACAGGGGCTGTAAAGTATAGTTAATCATATAGTGTCTGTATCTGTTTGACAGCTGGTCTTGCAATTCTTATGAGATCTTTGCCCAAATGTTATTTTTTAGCAGCATACACAATGAATGTTGTCTCAGGCTTTTCCCAGGTTGCAGTGTGGCTCGTGGCATGACATCACTAGTCAGGTGTTGAAAGGGAGCCTGTCCGTGCTTTAATGGAGAGAGCGACTGCTGGGGGCAGGGAGATCATTCTCCACAGGGCTGCAGAGAATTGTAGTTTCAGGCTATGTTCACAGGATGGAATTTCCATGTAGAATTCTGCAGAAGAATTCCGCACAGTGATTCTGCTGTAGCAGAGTCCCATTGATTCTGCTGCACTGTGCACACGGCAGAGTTTCCGCACCAGAATAATCATAATCATGTTTATTTTTGTGGAGTCCACATGGAAATGTATTGCTGTCTATGAGACAACGCGTTCCAGAGCAATCCTACCGCCAGCATGTTCTGCTGGCGCTCCGCTGTCGGTCAAATGTCCGTGCCTAAATTTTCTGTGCTGTTATGCCACCATGTGATCAAAGCCTCACGCACAGCATGCAAGGGAGCTCAGCTGTCCTGCAATGGGTGGGGTGACTGATGTGCAGGAGGGAGAAAAGTGATCTCACATTTGCATTCTTGGACATCTTGACACATTTATGTTCTGTTATCAGGTGTGGAAAGTTAAGAAAGCCTTGAAAATCACATTCCAATGGAGAGGTCTGCTTCCAGTAATCCAGGTAAACTGTTGTGTTTAGAGATTGACTATGTGGCAGGACAGCCAGTCACTGTTATATGATGGGTGGAGAATTTTATAAAATTCTCTCAGTTGAAGCTCAGCTGTCAGTGATTGTCAATGGCATACTGATCTCAGTTTCCTTTTTTACAGCACATTGGGGGAGATTAATCAAAACCTGTGCAGAGGAAAACTGGACAAGTTGCCCATGGCCACCAACCAATTTTTTTAATGAAGAAGCGATCTGATTGGTTGTTTTGGGCCATTATTAATTTTCCTCTGTACAGCTTTTGATAAATCTCCCCCTTTATCTGTAAGCAGAATATGTGGCATAGCTGCTTTTTCTTTCTCCCCTTCCCCACATAGCCACATTGGGGTCAGTGTTGTACTAAGCATAATTGGATTCCTATAGAGGTACATGGGAAAACTCAGGCAGCAATTAATTGTATGATAGAATCGGTATGTTTGGGAATAAATATATTTTTATAATATTTCTTCTAGTGGTAGGGCCTTTATATAATATCTCTGTTTCACACTCTTTGCTATTGTTACCCTGATGCTATGAACCAGTATTTTTAGAGCATATACGTTTCTTTAAAGATGTACCTAATATTTATTCTGTGTATAATTTCCTTTTTTATGTTTTAAAATAGTTTGGAACCTGCAGTGAATCAGAAAGGAAGACTGAAGAGTATGATACTCAGGTATGTATATAAAATGCATGGTTTATATTAAATTCTATGTTGCTGTTTCCATGTGTAGATCTGGCCATTTACTTGCTGTTAAAATTCTCAACCTTTATATGTTTTTAATGTGATTGAAAAAACATCCACTAGGTGGCTCTGTTCTGTTCCCGGCCAAAAGTGAAACAGTTAGTTAGGTCTCCTCCTGCCCTGGCAGGAGACCAAACTCGGGAAGTGCGTGCGGGGCATGGCAAGGCACAGCTCTTGCAGGCTTCAGTGATGTTGTGTCTGTTATGGAACGCCCACTTTCTCCTGCAGGGAGCTCACACAATGTGAGCAAGGGGAAAGGTGTATGATACAGAGCTTCTAAAACTTGGAAAAATGTTTTAAGGGAAGGAGGGTTGTTAGGAGTGGTTAGGTAATATAATCTGAGTTAGTTTAAAATATATAGTTTGATGACAGGTATTGTTTATTGTGTTATTCTGGCATTCCCACAACCCACAGGTGACTTCAAGCCCTATTAATTACAAATGGATCGGTGCACAAAACCTGCTGGGTAATGTTCATTGCCTGGGCATCAGTACTAACCAGTGTGGACTTGTGTGTCTTCATAACTGATACATTTTAAGGGTAGGTTCACACGACACGGATCTGTAGCGTATTTTACGCTGTGGATCTGCCAGTCACCCGACCCTTAGCGTGCCTCCAGCTTTTTCCCCCTCGCAGCGCCAATCTGCCGCTCCAAGCAGTCACACAGGCCTGCAGGTCACTGCACACGCTAAAAGTCTACTCGCAGACCTTGCGGTGCGGCTGTGTGACTGTTCGGAGTGATGGATTGTCGCAGAGGGGCATCTGGAGACACACTAAGGGTCGGGTCACCGGCGTAAAATATGCTGCAGATCCATGTCATGTGACCCTACCCTAAATTTGCACAGTAAATAGACGAGTAAACAGGCTGTTCATTAACTTGGCTGTATTATGGGCTATATATGTAAACTAGGTGCTTCCAGGGTTGTTCAGATCATTACAGGCTTCTAATGTAAGAACAAAGCATTGTGGGAATTCTCAGGAATCTTTTATAAAATCATTTTTTTATTCCTTTTTAAGGCTATGAAATACCTTTCTTATTTATTATACCCTCTGTGTCTGGGTGGAGCAGTCTATTCACTTTTAAATATAAAATACAAAAGGTAAGAGTCTTGATATTGTCATTATTCTTTTATATATAAAACATAGTGGATTTTGCCATTTTACTTTCAGTAGTGTAATAGTACATTAAATGAGAACAAACTCTTCTATGTGTAGTAGCAATACGCAATACAATAAATAACAAAGCTTAAAATGTTGCTTTAAAGAGTTATTCCCATCTGAAGAAGTTATCCCCATCCACAAACTAAGCACTTAGGAACATTTGGCAGCCCCAAAGAGAAGAGCACTGGCCCTGTCATGTGGATGGGGGATAAATTCTACAAAGGAAAATAACCTTTTGAAATACTGTTATATAAATTGTACTAGAATTTTATATTAATGTGCATTTTAACATTGTTTTATTTACAGCTGGTATTCTTGGCTGATCAACAGCTTCGTGAACGGTAGGCATTCTTTTTATATTACCTCTTTTTTTCTTTTTATTTCACATAATGTGCAACAATTTTGATAATATTTGTAGCTCTTTTAAGGACTTATTCCTTGTTTGTTCAGAACATGGAAACAAGAGAAGATATTAAGCAAAATGTGCCTTAAATCTATTGCCAATTGTTCCACATTCTTGACCCTTTGTATAAGCGTCAAAAGAAAGGGGGTGCTAAATTTATAAAGAGGGCTAAATTAATTGCAGAGCTAACCAAACTATTTGTACAAAACCTCCCAGAAGTTTTATAATTGGGGTTTTGTTTTAAATGTTCCCCCATAACTAATAATTTTTATTAATAAACCCCTTAAGGACATAGTGTTTTTCTGTTTTTGCACTTTCGTTTTTTCCTCCTTACCTTTTAAAAATCATAACCCTTTCAATTTTGCACTTAAAAATCTATATGATGGCTTATTTTTTTTTTTCTTGACTGTAAAATTTTTGACATCATAAAACAGAGCTATTAAACAGTACATAGGAGGTAGGAAAAGTCCGACCCAATTCAGGCAATGGTCATAATTCACAAGGATAAGGAAGGGAGGGGGGAGGAAGGGGGTCGGAAGAGGGGGTTGAACCTATCCCAAGGATCCCACACTAAGAGAAAGGCCGGGACAGTGTTGTTCAAAGAGGCCATGAGAGATTCCAGGGATCGAATCTCCCGTATCCTAGCCACCAAATCATCCTCAGAAGAGTTTGTTTCCAGAACTTAGCTATGAGAGTCTTGGCAGCTAAAGCAATGTGCAGGAACAACTTAAACGGGTTTTTAGCCAAAAACAGATAATTGTAGGAGAAAGATCAGGGGATCCAATGGGACTGCGACCCCCAACACTTGCCTGACCAGGCGTTGAACTCTAACCCAGTATGGTATTATACATGGACAGGACCAGAATATATGAAATGTGTCCCCGAGACCAACCCCACATCTCCAGCACTGGGGTGGGGGGGGATGTCAGGATTCAATTTATTCAGCAAGGCAGGAGTGTGATACCACCCCATGAGCATTTTATATTGTGTCTCCTTGTATGCTGTACAAATCGAAGCCCTCACGGCCTGATCCCAAATAACCCACCACTGCGGAATGGTGATAGTAGTCTGAAGGGCTGTCTCCCACTGGGGAGGGGTTAATGCCATCTGGAGGGGAAATCAGGAGGGAGTAGATGCTAGAAAGGAGTTCCCTTGTCTGGGGCATGCTCCTGCACAGCCTCTCAAAACCGGTAGGTAAGGAGACACTCAGAGAGCCCCAGGTCGAGGACAGGCAATGATGAAGCTGTACATAGCGAGGCAGTTCAGAGGAAGGGAGAGACCCGCGGAAGACCAGTTGATCAAAGGGCATAAGGGTATTAGAGACAGGATCAACCACATCGGCCCAGCAAAAAAGAGGTTACAGGAGCCCCATTCCCGGACCATATGGGAAGTCACTCTGGGGGGGGGGGGGAGGAAGTCCGGATGATATAGGAACGATCGTAGGGGAGAGAAAGAGGAAAGAAGTCCAAACTTCCTAGCACAGTAGGTCCACACATAGCTAGTGAAGGACATAGGTCCAAAGAGGGGGTCAGCTGGGGACGGGAGAGGGTAGGTCCATAAGAAAGAGTTTGGATGAGTAGGCCCAAGCCATAACTTCTCCACCTCTATCCATTTGCTATATGCGTGATAAGTGAACCAGGAAGCCAAATGCCGCAGATGAGCCGCCCAATAATACTTCGTGACAACAGGAACCCCTAGTCCCCCGTGACATCGACTCATCATCATTACTGACATTGGTAGCCTGTGTCGTTCAGTGTCCCAAATCAGTCGGAAAATGGCCGATTGGAAGGAGCGCAAGACAGCAAGCGGGACACGAACCGGCAGCGTTTCAAAATAATAAAGCAATTTTGGGAGAATAGTCATCTTGATCGCCGCAATACGCCCAAAAAAGGAGATATGTTGAGAACCCCACTTCTCCTTTAAAGTCTGTAGCTCAAAGAGGGACAATTGACAGAGTATGATGGCTTATTTTATGTGCCACTAATCCTACTTTGTAATGACATCAGTAATTTTACCGAAAAAAAAATCATTGTGCGACAAAATTGAAGAAAAAATGCAGTTTTTACGCAGTATATTTTTTGGTAAAAATTACACCTTATCTTTATTCTGTATGTCCATATGATTAATATGATACCCTACTTATATAGGTTTGATTTTGTCTTCTGGAAAATTATGTTTAAAGGGGGTTATCCAGGAAAAAAGAACTTTTTCAACTGGCTCCAGAAAGTTAAACAGATTTGTAAATGACTTCTATTAAAAAATCTTAATCATTTCAATAATTATCAGCTGCTGAAGTTGAGTTGTTCTTTTCTGTCTGGCAACAGTGCTCTCTGCTGACATCTCTGCTTGTCTCGGGAACTGCACAGAGTAGAATAGGTTTGCTATGGGGATTTGCTTCTACTTTTTGATCACTTTTAATTTTTTTCATGGTATAAAAAGTGACCAAAATTACACTGTTTTGACCGCCATTGACCGTGCAGTTTAATTAACGATATATATTTTTATAGTTCGGAAATTTACGCACGCGGCGATACCACATATGTTTTTATTTTTATTTACAATTTTTTTTTATGGGAAATGACCCTCCATTTCCCATAAAAAAAAAAAAAGTTAATAAAGATGATTTAACCCCTCCCCTAATAAAAGTTTGAATCACCCCCGATTCAAACTTTTATTAGGGGAGGGGTTAAATCATCTTTATTAACTCTTTTTGCAATGTTATAGCCCCCACAGGGGACTATAATATGCATTATACTGATTGCAGGCACTGATCAATGCTATGCCATTGCATAGCATTGATCAGTGTTATCACCGCTTGACTGTTCCTGCCTGGATCTCAGGCACAGAGCAGTCATTCGGCGATCGGACGCTGAGGAGGCTGGTAAGGGACCCTCCTCATGTGTCCTAGCTGATCAGGACACCGCGCCTTTAATGCGGTGGTCCCGATCAGCCTGACTGAGCTGTCGGGAAGCTTTTACTTTCACTTTAGATGCGGAGATCAACTTTGATTGCCACATCTAAAGAGTTAATGCCAGACATTTGCCTGAACGGCAATGTCCGGCATTAGCCAGGGGTAGCAGCCGGGACCATGCGGGTATGATGCTAGCTCAGCTCAGGGGTTAAAATGTAACATTTTAATAATTTTTGAACAAGCCCTAATATGGGTCTGTAGATTGAAAAATAAAAGAGGTAGTATGCCTTTTTAAAAGGCGAGGAGGAAAAAAAGAAAACGCAAAAATGAAAATTATCTGTGTCCTTAATCTGTTCAGGACCCAGGGCGTACAGGTACGTCCTGACACCCTGGTACTTAAGGACCCAGGACGTACCTGTACACCCTTGTTGGCTTCTGATATCGATCGGTATTGATGCCCAGGGGGGTCATCAGACACGCCCCCCCCCCCCCCATTCAGACTTGCGATTTGCCTATGGTGACCCGGAATATAAGGGGGATTGCGGTTTTCCAAGACACAGACTATCCCCCTGAAGGGATAGGAGTAAGATGGCATGGGTGCAACCCCTCCTATCCCTGTTAATGGTCGTATAGATGTGACGACCAATAGCAAATCGGGGGCGGGGGGGGGGGGTTACTTTCAGTTTCCCCGTTCTGCCCACCCACAATATGCGGGGCAGGACGGGGAAACCGGCGGGGACCGGCGCCGAAGGTCACTTACTGATCTGCGGAGGCTGCAGGCGACGGTGATCGGCGGGCGGCAATGTCGTGTGGCTGGCTCCCTGGATCCTACGGAAGCCGGTGAGTTGCCTAGCAACATCTGCAGGGCTACAGTCTGAGACCACTATACAGTGGTCTCTAAACTATAGCCCTCCAGATGTTGCAAAACTACAACTACCAGCATGGAGACATACTGAGTTAGGTAACAGAACCTAACTGAAGGTTTTCCAACCAGTGTGCCTCCAGCTGTTGCAAAAGTACAACTCCCAGCATGCACAGTCTGTCAGTACATCCTGGGAGTTGTAATTTTGAAACAGCTGGAGATTTGCGCCTCCCCATGTGACGGCGCAGCGCAAACTCCTAGCAGGAAACTCGCAGTAACCCGCCAGTGCGAATGTACCCTATAAACACTACACTAACACATAATAAAGGGTAAAACACAACATATATACACCCCCTTACACTGTCGCCCTCCCCCCCCCCCCCCCCCCATAAAAATGAAAAACTTATTGTATGGCAGTGTTTCCAAAACGGAGCCTCCAGCTGTTGCAAAACAACAACTCCCAGCATTTCCGGACAGCCACTGACTGTCAAGGCATGCTGGGAGTTTAGCAACAGCTGGAGGCACCCTGTTAGGGAATCACTGGCATAGAATACCCCTATGTCCACCCCTATGCAATCCCTATGTAGTCCTCAAATGCGCATGGCGCTCTTTCACTTTAGAGCGCTGTCGTATTTCAAGGAAGAAATTGCACTACAAATTTTGGGGAGCTTTTTCTCCTTTTACCCCTTATGAAAAGGAAAAGTTGGGGGCTACACCAGCCTGTTAGTGTAAAAAAAAGTTTTATTTTTTACACTAGCATGCTGGTGTTGCTCCATACTTTTTGTTTTCACAAGCGGTAAAAGCAAAAAAAGACCCCCAAAATTTGTAACACAATTTCTCCTGAATACGGAAATACCCCATATGGGAACGTAGAATGCTCTGCGGGCGCACAACAAGGCTCAGGAGTGAGAGTGTACTATTTACATTTGAGGCCTAAATTGGTGATTTGCACAGGGGTGGCTGATTTTACAGCGGTTCTGACATAAACCCAAAAAAAAAAAAAAATACCCACATGTGACCCCATTTTGAAAAACTACACCCCTCATGGAACGTAACAAGGGGTATAGTGAGCCTTAACACCCCACAGGTGTTTGACAAATGTTCATTAAAGTTGGATGGGAAAATGAAGAAAACATTTTTTTTTCACTAAAATGCTGGTTGTACCCTAAATGTTTTCCCTTTCACAAGGGAAAATAGGAAAAAAGCCCCACAAAATTTGTAACCCCATTTCTTCTGAGTAAGAACATACCCCATATGTGGATGTAAAGTGCTCTTCGGGCAAACTACAATGCTCAAAAGAGAAGGAGCGCCATTGGGATTTTGAAGAGAAAATTTGTCCGGAATTGAAGGCAAGGTGTGTTTACAAAGCCCCCATAGTGCCAGAACAATGGACTCCCACGTAATGTAATAAGGGGTACAGTGAGCATTTACGAACCACATGTGTCTGACAGATTTTTGGAACAGTGATCTGTGAAAATGAAAAATTTTATTTTTCATTTGCACAGCCCACTGTTCCAAAGATCTGTCAAACGCCAGTGGGGTGTAAATACTCACTGCACCCCTTATTAAATTCTGTGAGGGGTGTAGTTTCCAAAATGGGGTCACATGTGGGGGGTGTCCACTGTTCTGGCACCACGGGGGGCTTTGTAAACGCACATGGCCCCCGACTTCCATTCCAAACAAATTCTCTTTCAAAAAGCTCAATGGCGCTCCTTCTCTTCTGAGCATTGTAGTGCACCAGCAGAGCACTTGACATCCACACATGGGGTATTTCCATACTCAGAAGAAATGGGGTTACAAATTTTGGGGGGCATTTTGTCTTATTATCCCTTGTAAAAATTTTACATTTCAGGGAAAACTAGCATTTTAGTGAAAAAAAATAATTTACACATCCAACTTTAACGAAAAGTCGTCAAACACCTGTGGGGGGTTAAGGCTCACTGGACCCCTTGTTACGTGCCTTGAGGGGTGTAGTTTCCAAAATAATATGCCATGTCTGTTTTTTTTTTGCTGTCCTGTTACCATAGGGGCTTCCTAAATGGGACATGCCCCTAAAAAACATTTCAGCTAAATTTGCTTTTCAAAAGCCAAATGTGACTCCTTCTCTTCTGAGCATTGTAGTGCGCCAGCAGAGCACTTGACGTCCACACATGGGGTATTTCCATACTCAGAAGAGATGGGGTTACAAATTTTGGGGGGCATTTTGTCCTATTATCCCTTGTAAAAATCTTAAATTTGAGGGAAAACTCATTTTAGTTTAAAAAAAAAAAAAAAAAAAAAAACCTCACTCTCCAAAATCCCACTGTTGCTCCTTCCCTTCTGAGCCCTCTACTGCACCCGCCGAATACTCGAGAGAAATTGGGTTACACAATTAAATTGTAAAAATTCAATAACTGGGTCTACAAGAACATGCCAGTGTAAAAAATTTATAAATTGAATTTTCTCCTTAAATTTGCTGCTATTCCTGTGAAACACCTAAAGGGTTAACAAACCTTTTGAATTTTATTTTGAATACTTTGAGGGGTGCAGTTTTTATAATGGGGTCATTTATTTCTAATATGAAGGCCCTTCAAATCCACTTCAAAACTGAACTTGTCCCTGAAAAATTTTGATTTTGGAAATTTTGTGAAAATTTTTTAAATTGCTGCCCTGATAATAAAGTAATAACATGTCAACTTTATGATTTAAACATAAAGTAGACATATTGTATATGTGAATCAATATATAATGTATTTGGAATATTCATTTTCCTTTAAAAGCAGAGAGCTTCAAAGTAAAAAAAAAAAAAAAAAAAAAAAATGCTACATTTTCTATTTTGTCATCAAATTTTGGAATTTTTCACCAAGAAATTATGCAAGTATCGACAAAATTTTACCACTAACATAAAGTTGTGTCACGAAAAAACAATCTCTGAATTAGAATGAAAGGTAAAAGCATCCCTGAGTTATTGAAGGGGTACTCCGCCCCTAGACATCTTATCCCCTATCCAAAGGATAGGGGATAAGATGTCAGATCACCGCGGTCCCGCTGCTGGTGACCCTCGGGATCTCCGCTGCGGCACCACGCCATCATTACTGCAGAGAGCGAGTTCGCTCTGTGCGTAATGACGGGCGATACAGGGGACGGAGCAGCGTGACATCATGGCTTCGCCCCTCATGCCATCAAGACCCACCCCCTTAATGCAAGTCTATGGCAGGGGCGTGACGACTGCCACTCCCCCTCCCATAGACTCATATTGAGGAGGCGAGCCGTGACATCACGAGGGGCGGTGCCGTGACGTAACGATGCTCCGGCCCCTGTATCGCCCGTCATTACGTGCAGAGCGAACTCGCTCTGTGCAGTAATGACAGCGGGGTGCCGCAGCGGCGATCCCGGTGGTCGCCAGCAGCGGGACCACCTTTGGATAGGGGATAAGATGTCTAGGGACGGAGTACCCCTTTAATGCTTAAAGTGACAGTGGTCAGATGTGCAAAAAATGGCCGGGTCCTACAGTGAAAATTGGCTGGGTCCTTAAGGGATTAAGGCCAAAATGGGCTTCAAAATAGTTAAAAGGAGACTCTTCATGCCACTTTATAGGCATACATTGCCCATAGACTCAGATGCTGAAAGAAAATATACCGCATATCCTTTTTTTGCTGGATGTCTCTGAATAGAAAAGCTTAAAGGGGTACTCCGCCCCTAGACATCTTATCTCCTATCCAAAGGATAGGTGATAAGATGGATGTCAGATCGCCGGGGTCCCGCTGCTGGGGACCCCTGGGATTGCCACTGCGAGTTCGCTCTGTGCGTGATGACGGGCGATACAGGGGACGGAGCAGCGTGACTTCATGGCAACGCCCCTCGTGACTAGTGCTAGACGATATGGCCTAAAATTAATATCACTGTATTTTTTTTTTTACAATTGCGGTATCACTGTATTACCACCATAACCGCCCACCCCCCACTAGCGGTGTTAAATGTGCCTCCCGCGAGCGCTACCATCACCGCTAGCGGGGTCCCTATGCCCACTAGCGGTGTCAAATGTGCCCCCCCCCCCCAGAGCGCTACCATCACCGCTACCATGTCCACTAGCGGTGTCACAAGAATTCCGAGCGCGGCTCTGTTCCCCGTCCATGTCAGCTCTTAGGGTACGGGAACAGATTTAAAAGCCTTGCGCGCAGCTAACTTAGTACTGCGCATGCGCAGCACTACGCAAATAGTGTAGGGCTAACGCTAGGCTCCTAGCGCTGCCTACGTTAGCCCTACGCTATTTGCGTAGTGCTGCGGCTGCACGGTACTACGTTAGCTGCGCGCGAGGCTTTTAAATCTTTTCCAGTACCCTAAGAGCTGACAGGGACGGGGAGCAGAGCCGCACTCAGAATTCTTGTGGCACCGCTAGTGGGCACAGGGACCCCGCTAGAGGTGGGGATTGATCGTGCTCGCGGGGACACAGTAAATGGATTAGCCGCGCTGGACTCTACATTTCATCCGGAGGGTGGGGTAGGGGCCGACCGGTATAGCGGTATGGGCAAACATCCATACCGTGGGAGAAAAAAAAAAACGGTATCCGGTTCATACCCGTATACCGCCCAGCACTACTCGTGACATCACAGCCCGCCCCCTTAATGCAAGTCTATGGCGGGGGCGTGACGACCGCCACGCCCCCTCCCATAGACTTGTATTGAGGGGGAGGGCCATGACGTCACAAAGGGCGGAGCCGTGACATAACTTTGCTCTGGCCCCTGTATTGCCTGTCATTGCGTGCAGAGCAAACTCGCTCTGTGCAGTAATGATGGCGGGGTGCTGCATCGGTGATCCCGGGGGTCCCCAGCAGCGGGACCCCGGCGAGCTGACATCTAAGATGTCTAGGGGCGGAGTACACCTTTAAAAAACTACACATTTCTATAGAGTATTGAAAAAGATATACAACAAGATATACAACCAGCTGTTAAAATAGTGCTCTTTTGACCTCCATCTCGTATATAGAACCCTAGGGGATATGCTCGGTGTTTAAGTATAGGGAGCTAATGTGATGTGGTAACAGGTTCAGATGCCAACACATGATGCTTTTGCTCACTTTTGTTTGGACCTTTACATTTTGCAAATTATATGTAAATAGATCTTTATTTTTTTTTTACAGGTGTTTATGCATTTGGATTCCTCTTTATGTTGCCTCAGTTATTTGTAAATTATAAGGTAATGATTTAATGTCTGCGTGTGTAAAAAATATTGTATGTATGACTAGGTTCACATTGCATTTGTGATTGTTTAACATACACATTTTTACACGTTTTAAAAGGATGCAAAAGTATTTGTTACACTGAAGGATTTTGCTGTATGCCATACCATAAACTGGGTTCCACTTCTTTTCAATATGTTTGTTAATGACCTTGTAAAAGGATTACAGAGTAGAATTTGCAGATGACACTAAACTGGGTAAGGTGATCACCACAGAGGAGGATAACATAATATTACAGAGGGATCTGAGGAAGCTGGAGGCTTGGGCACAGACATGGCAAATTAAGTTTAATGTGGATAAATGTAAGGTTATGTACTTGGGCCGTTAAAAAAAAAAAAAAAGGAATTATAATTGTGTAGTACAGAAAAAAACATTAGGTAAAACAACTACTAAAAAGGATATTGGCGGGCAGTAAACTCTACTTTAGTGACCAATGCCAGGCAGCAGCTGGCTAGGCTTAAAAAGTCATGTGGTGTATCCAGAGAGGCATGGAGGATTGTGACAAGAACATAGTTGTGACTCTTTTGGGCACCTGTATATATGAAGGACATTGCTAAACTTGAGCAGATGCAGAGGAGGGCGACCAAAATAACCAAGAGATTTGGGTGGATTGTAGTAGCAAGACAAGTTTGGGATTATTTATTTTGGGGATAAGACGTGTTTCCCAAGCGTGGTCCTGAAGTACCCCTAGAATGTCATGTTTTCAGGATTTCCTTAGTCTTTCACTGGTGATATAATAGTCGTTGCATCAGACATCACCACAGTTATATCACCTGTCAAAGACTAAGGAAATCCTGAAAACACGGCCAGTTAGTGGTACTTGAGGACCATGCTTGGGAAACACTGCCCTAAAGGAAAGAAGGTTTTAAATCATTACAGATGGGGATTCTTTACTTTAAGAGCAGTGAGACTATGGAACTCTCTGAACTCTTGTCTTTTTTCAATCTTATAAGATAAAACCAAGACAAATACCAATGAAACATGGACAAAAAAAAAAACATTCAGTTTGTCTATGTTGCACATGCATGTTAACTAATACTTTTTATCCTATGACAAATGGACAGAAAAATAAACATTGATTCCCATACTTAATGTTTATGTTTCTGTTACTTTTTAAGGGGATACAAAATATATATGTTAAATGTAAACTTGTGAACCTAGTCTAATAATGTGTATGTAGAATTGTGTATGTTACATCTTTACAGATAAGTTAATGTCTGTTTTTTTGTTTGCAGATGAAGTCTGTGGCACATTTACCATGGAAAGCGTTCACGTATAAAGTGAGTAGCACATAATTGCTGAGGTATTTTTTTTCAAAATGTTTGCTTTCTGATGCTGCTGGGCACTTTTTAAAAGCAGGTTTGAAGCATGGAATTTTCAGCCTACTTGAATGTAAAATTCACATTTACTTGTTGCTGCACACCTCTCAAAATGGAACATGCATCTTACCACTAGTGCTATGCTCAGACCACGGTTAGAAAAAACTGAGAACTGGTCGCACTATTGCTAACAAGGTTAATAGTAATAAAATCATGAAAACAGCTCTGTGAAGTTTTTCCTGGTCTTTATGTGCTTTATGTGTTGTTACTGTAAATCGAAAAAAAAGCCCTGAAGTCTTGAAGTTCTGTGCCTGGCCACTAAGCCTATAATAAGCTTACACTTCCTGTGCTGTAGAGCAAGTGTTTCAGCAATCTCCTCCTTATCATCACAGGCAGGATTAGGGGGACACTAGTATATAGATAACAGACGATAACTTCCTCCACAGCTCTCCTCTTCCCCATTCCAGTGTTTATAAAAAAGTCAACAAGTCCTCTTCAGTCAATTGTTGTGCATGTGACTGCTGGAAACCACATCTCTAAATGTTGTTAAAGGGGTATTCCAGGAAAAAACTTTTTTATATATATATCAACTGGTTCCAGAAAGTTAAACAGATTTGTAAATTACTTCTATTAAAAAATCTTAATCCTTTCAGTACTTATGAGCTTCTGAAGTTAAGGTTGTTCTTTTCTGTCTAAGTAATCTCTGATGACACGTGTCTCGGGAAACGCCCAGTTTAGAAGCAAATTCCCATAGCAAACCTCTTCTAAACTGGGCGGTTCCCGAGACAGGTGTCATCAGAGAGCACTTAGATGGAAAAGAACAACCTTAACTTCAGAAGCTCATAAGTACTGAAAGGATTAAGATTTTTTAATAGAAGTAATTTACAAATCTGTTTAACTTTCTGGAGCCAGTTGATATATAAAAAAAAGTTTTCCTGGATAACCCCTTTAACAGAGAGGTAGCTCAGGTAAAATGGCTGCCCTCATAAGAATGTACAAAAAAATGAAATAAAAATATCTATCAGAAAATAAAAATATCTATCAGAAAATAGAAACCTATCAGAAAAGACCATGTCTAAGTTTATCTATTTACCCTGCATACTCATGCTGCACCAATGACGTCTGCTTACCTATAAAAACTAAATGTACCTTTCTAGCATGTTCCAATGCATAATAGTCATGCAACTCGGAAATTGGGCTTCAATAACTTTATCCATTTTGTGTCTATAGCGTCTGTGTATGCCTCTGTGTCTCCATGGCTACAGTTTGCAAACAGTCTGTCCCCATCTTTTTGCTTGCCTACCAGATGTAGGTTTTCCAAAAAAAATGGGAGACAGATTGAAGGGCCTATGTCTGTAGAATCTGACTACACACAAGGTTTATTCATTTATTTATTTATTTATTTATTTTCTGCATTATTTGTATACATCAGGGAAATAATTGTAGACACAAAACTGTAATCATGGTTATTTACAGAGTTGCTTCTTTTTGTAGTAGATGACACGCCCTTTACGGTTTGGGTTTCAGAAGGTGCCATTATAGTTGTAAGCCTATGGTAGATATACTCTTTGTCTGTGGTTTTAAGCGTTGTCTTTTTTTTTTCCCAACAGGCATTTAACACATTTATTGATGACATATTTGCCTTTATTATAACCATGCCAACATCACACAGACTAGCATGTTTTAGAGATGATGTGGTCTTTCTCATTTACTTGTACCAAAGATGGTAAGTACTTACTCTTGCCCTGGGTAGCTTGGTCACATATCTACCGTATATTTAATGGTTGACAATGTTTTGTAGTACTTTGTCATTAAATAGAGCAGGCATTCACTGTATCAGCTGAATTATCATAAGACAAAGAGCACTAAAGGTTATTTTACATAGGGCAATTATTGACAGAACAGGCTCATTATTGCCTCTTGTAAAAGGTACAGCTGACCAATGAGCTGGCTAGCAAGGAAATAGGCAATTGGCAGCATATCTGGTAGTGTAAATGACATATGCTGCCGACAATGATGGACATAAGCTTTCATCTGAGCTATCCAGCAATTGCTTGGGCAGCAGTTTACTGCCAGTTATTGGCCAATCTAAAAAAGGTCTTTTTAACAAGCGCCAATAGATTTGTACATAGTTGATTAGTTCTCGTATTGGGCAGCTATCTGCTCTTGTGAAAGAACTTGTAAAGCAGCATCACTGCAACGATAATATATTGCCATATGTTTCCATTGCAGTAACCACAGTTCACTTTAGTATACGGAAGCTTGGACCCTAGCGATTGCCCAGCCAGTTTTTGTACAAACTTTTCTTTATAAGGCACACCATTTATTTCTCAAGATAGAACAGTTCGCAGTCCCTGCTCACTCTGCTGAAGGCTAATACACACTGCAAGTGATACAGGATTTTCCCCAGCGTATTGTATTTTCAAATGATAAAATGCATTAAAATATACAGAAGGAAACTAAGACAGTCCAACCAGCTCACCCCGCCCGGACAGATGGAGCACGGACTCCTGGCGCTGGACAACGCCGTAGAAAATGGAAGATGGAGTCCAGCTCAATTGCAAGTAAAATCCGATGTATTAATAGACAGAAGCAGGAACACAAGGGTTACGCGTTTCAAGCACTATGACTAAGGAATGACTGGTATGACTAAGAGCGCTTGTAGCGCTTGAAACGCGTAACCCTTGTGTTCCTGCTTCTGTCTACTAATCGGATTTTACTTGCAATTGAGCTGGACTCCATCTTCCATTTTCTACATTAAAATATACAGTACAATAGGAAAGGCTCTGTATTGCTAGCACTGTGTGCATGGCAACTGTAGTGGATCAGGGCCTGAGCAGCCCAGCAGTTCCCAACACAGCCATTGGTGGCAACAAAGAGCCTTGTATCTTTGTGCCTGTTCTTACTGATGCCACTCAATGTATAAAATTATATAACTTTATTAAAGAAATGGGAAAAAAAAATCTGTGTTCCCTCTTTAACATTTACTTCTAGTCGTAAAATGTAAAAAAAAAAAAAAAAAAAAAAAAAAACACCTTCGTAAGATATATATTTTAGTTCATTTTTATTCTGTACAGTATATGCAAGAATATACTTTGCTTAACTGAAAATCTGCAGCAAATATTTACAGATCCATTTTTTGTTGTGTGTCTGCTAAATGGGTTTTCCCACAAATAGCATTTATCACCTATTCTAGGCAAAAAAAATGGATCGTTACTATGCTCTATTCCTTTCACTGGGATTAAAGCTTTAGTAGAGTGGTGGTCAAGCATGCACAGGTCTGCTTCAGTTATAGTCAACATAGCTGACAGAAATATTGAGCAGTGGGGCCTCCAGTGATTATGGATGTCCTTTTTAAAGGAATTGTCTGGGGAATTACACTTCTCCCTTATCCACGGCCGCTCAGACATGGACCCCCTCAGATGGTACCCCGTCTCAGCTGGTGATTGGCTGACGGGTACAAATAAAAAATAAATTCCATGGTTGTTTAATCCCTGTGCCACTTTATTCCTCATGTGCCCTGTGCCAAATGATCCCACCCCTTGTGCCACATCACTTTTCCCCTTCCCTCTTCCCCCTCCCTCTTCCCCCTGCTGTTCTTCTTACCCGGCCAGCAGGATGCTGTGGCTCTCAGCGGGTTTGACATTCTCCTGTTGTCCACTGCACTCACTGAGAGGCTGTGAGCAACAGCGGCTGCTGGCAGTGATGCCCCTGACGTCACACATCAGTGCCCGCCGCTGCTGCTCTCAGTGCAGACCAAAGGACGTCAGGAGAATGTTAACCATCCAACAATGAAGCTTTATTGAATGCATGAAAAATAGCACAGGTGTAACACAGTTGTACAAAGAAAAACAGGTCCGAGGACCTAACCGATAACTTTACAAACAGTAGAAGAACAATATGTATAGTAGAAGAACAATATGTATATTAGGCAAGAAGAAAGGTATGGTGCCAGTCAATCAGCCAGTTGAGGAAATACAATGCCAGACCACAGTCAGTAGGTAACGTAAAAGATACAACATTACATAAATTACGAAGTACCAAACTACCCCCCACCCCCCTACAAGTATGGCCATGGGTCAGTAAAGAGAGAACTGATGGCCAATCTCCGGACAGTATGTGGAGGAAAACCAGGGATCCCACAGTAAATTAAAATGGTCCACCCGATCCTCCTTAATAGCAGACAATTTTTCATTCAGCATAATAGTATTGATCCTCTCCACCACCATGCTGAAGTGTAAGTCTGATGTTCGCCAACGAGCGGCGATGTGAATGCGAGTGGCTTACAGGACATATTGGGAGAGTTTAAATGGGCGATATTGCATTCTAAGGGGTTTGTGACTCAACAAGCAGTAAGAAGGGGTACGTGGTACTCTACAGGGAAGGATAGCTGTCAACAAGTCAAGCACCTGTGTCCACAACTCAGCCACCACGGGGCAGCTCCACCAAGTGTGGTACATGGTTCCCCTAAAGCCGCATCCATGGAAGCACAGAGGAGAGATGTGAGGATAAATGGTGTGAAGGAGGGTCGGTACTCTATAGGAACGGTGTAAGATCCTCAATGAGGTTTCTACCAGGGAGACCTGCCAACTGCCCTTACTAATAGTAGTGCAACAATCTCTCCACTGCGCCGCCGAGAGTTGAGTGGGTATCCCCCTCCCAGTCCAGCATAAACTTGAGTTTAGTGTCTTGTGGTGGTGAGTTGAAGTGGGAATACATCAAAGAAAGTAGACCAGACATACCAGGGGAGTACAGCATTTGTCATTCAAATGGGGTGGGGATAACCCGTGCATCTCTAGGGAGCAACGATGTGTAAAAGGACACGATTTGTCTAGCCCTAAATAGTTCCCTGCTAGGCACCGCGTGTCGGTGGACCAAAGTAGCTAAAGTAGGAAGGGAATGACCAACCAGAATGTCACTCAGACAAGTCAACCCATGTGAGCGCCACCAGAGAAAAGCAGAGGGAGTAAGGCTGGGAGGAAATGATGGATTGTGCAAGAAAGAGAGTAGGGGAGAAGGAAAAGATTGTAAAGAGAACTTAAAGCGGACCCGGCGCCAGAGGGAAAGAGCATGAAGAACTACCATGGCAGAAGACGGAAGAAGTGTAGATATAGGGGATGCAGTCCACATTAGTGCAGGCAATGAGTAGGGGGCAACCAGCGATTCCTCCAAGGCTACCCATTGAGGAACGTTGGTTTTGGCATGAACAAGGGCAAGCTGGGCAATACGTGCAGCGTAATAGTATTTAAGTAGATGTGGTACTGAGAGTCCACCCACCCACTTATGATAATACATAACAGCCCGCCCTATCCTGGGTCTCTTATATGACTATATATATGCAAAGATGTCTCGCTGGAGAGAGGAAAGGTCATTCCGTAGGACCGGTATGGGAAGGGTCCTAAACAGGTACAACAAGCGGGGTAGAAGTACCATACTGACCACATTTATTCTCCCCACCCATGATATATAGGGATAGTCACATTTCTTAAGGTCGGCCCTCAAGGAACGGTACAAGGGGGTATAATTTGCAGGATATAAGGCAGGTAGCGTGGAAGTAAGGCGAAGCCCCAGATAAGACAGGCCAGAGGAAGAATCCCTAAACCCAAAATTCAGGGAGATTGTGTTTGGTAGCAGTAGGCACTTTACAATAAAGGGCCTCCGACTTTGAGGTGTTGATACGGAGTCCAGATGCTCCAGTGAACTTATCTAGGACGTGGCCTAGGTTGGGAAGGCATGTGAGAGGGATAGTGACCGTCAATAATAAGTCGTCAGCAAACAGGCTACATTTATAGTTGCCGTCCCCCACCCTCACGCCCCTAATATCAACATTAGAGTGGATGTGTACCGCCAGAGGCTCCATGAGCAAGGCGAATAGGGCCAGTGACAACGGGCATCCCTGACGTGTGCCACATTTGATAGAGAGAGGCTGAGGCGTGGTGGAGGGCAACTTGAGGTACGCCCGTGGGGTGGAATAGAGGCAGTGTAACATCGTGATGAATGGGCCACCAAAACCAAATTTGTGCAGTACAGCGAACATGTAAGGCCAGGAGACACTGTCAAAGGCCTTTTCTAGGTCCAGTGCCAAGGCTACCATGGGGGTGTCAGTGGTGGCAGACCAATTGATAAGATTAATGATTTTGCGGACATTGTCAGGGGCTTGCCTTCCGGGAATAAATCCCACTTGGTCAGCATGGACCAATGCGGGAAGAAAGCGATTGAGCCTATGAGCGAGAATGGCGGTGATTAATTTGGAGTCTATATTGAGCAGTGATATGGGTCTATAGTTGGCCGTGTGCAAGGGGTCCTTATTAGGTTTCGGGATGACTGTGATATGGGCGTCAAGGAACTCCGGGGGAAGTGTGCGGGGCTGGAGCATGGAGTTGAACAGTGAGGTAAGATGGGATATCAGTAAAGCGGAAAATTTCTTATAGTAGGCGGCAGACAAGCCGTCCGGCCCGGGGGATTTCCCGAGCTTCAGTCTAGTAATTGCATCGGACACCTCCTCTGCTGTAAAGGGTGCATTGAGGAAGTCCCTGGCGTCGGGTTCGGGCGTCGGGTTCGGGTGTAGGTAAAGATATAGAGGAGAGAAAGGAAGAAATAGCATCGGAAGATGAGTGATGCGGAGGAGCCGAGTAAAGAGAAGTATAGAAAGCGTGAAATGCAGCATATATGTGGTCAGGATTGGACGTGCGGACCCCGGGTCTGATCTGCAGTGAGTGGACTCTATTAAAGGACGCGGTATTGCGCAACATGGAGGCCAAGAGACGGTCAGGTTTGTTAGCATAACGGTAATAAGTGGCGCCGGTCCACCGCATAGCCTTCTCCACCTAACTGGACAGCAGGGCGTCCAATTGGGTCCTAGTATCTTTAAGTGCTTTATACAGGAAAAGTGAGGGGGATTGTTGGTGCGCAAATGTAAGCCTAGCCAGCTTAGCCTCCAGAGCCAATCTAGCAGGGCTAGCCTCCAGAGGCCAATGAAATAATGCGGCCTCTCATATAGGCCTTATGGGCCAACCAAGTCCAGCAAGGCTCAGGAGCGTCACTAGAGTTAGTCAAAAAATAGGAGGAGAGATCCGCCTCCAATGGTGTTCGCACACGAGGTATAGTAAGAAGTGACTCGTTAAGTCTCCACCTAAAGGGGAATGTAGATTTCTCCGCTAAATTAAAGGCTGCTACCACCAGGTCATGATCCGACCAGGAGGACGGGACATGTCTAGCATAGGTAAGCCTAGGAAGTAGAAGGGTGTTAGTTAGTATCCAATCTATGCGTGTATAAGAGTGCTGAAAGGGAGAGTAATATGTGTAACCCCTTATGTGGCCATTATGTTCCCTCCAAACATTCGCCAAATTGCCCTCAGTAAAGAGTTGCATTACCTGTCGCTGCTGGGTCCCCGATCTACAAAGGGGGGCGTGGTGCGAACGATCAATCTCGCCGTGAAGCACAAAGTTGAAGTCACCTGCCCAAATCAACCAATCGTAGCTCAGGGATCCAATAGATCTAAATAGAGAACTAAAACAAGGGATAGAGTCAACAGGAGCATAAGAGTTAACAATACACAATTTCTTATTATCAATGGAACCTTCCAGTATCACAAAGCGGCTGTCAGGATCCTTCAGCACTGTTTCCACACAAAAAGGAAAGTCGTCATGTAAAAGAATGACACCTCTTCTTTTAGTGCGGAAAGTAGACATGTAGACTTGATTAAACGATCTATGGAAGAACTTCGTAAAAGATGTAGGTGTGTAGTGGGACTCCTGCAAGCACAGGATGTCCGGCCTCAATCTCATATAATCCTTAAAGGCTTTACTTCTCTTCACTGGGCAGTTAAATCCCCGCATATTATGGGATATTTAAATACACATGGAGAGGGGACTGAAATGCTACAGATGGAAAGTGTATACGGCATTGATAGCGGTAATCTGGCAAAGGCTATAACGACATCATAACACACATTGTGGTCGGGTTAACATGACGTGTTCAGGTTAAGTAATGCGACCCCTACCTTAATAACTAAGCCTGAGGTGTGCCTGGCTGGCTGATTGAAGTAGCCTATGAAGAAGGGGGCTACCCTAGGGAATAATAATAAGAGGGGAAATCTAAAATTAAGGGAGGGAGGGTGGGGACACGTAGCCTGATCGGGAGCAGATACTCTGTGCCGAAAGCTGCAGGAGATATGTAGGTTCCCAACCCCTCCCACAAATTCAATTAACTTTGCCAGCTAATTACCACTTGTGGTCGGTTTAACATGACGTGTTCAGGTTAAGTAATGCGACCCCTACCTTAATAACTAAGCCTGAGGTGTGCCTGGCTGGCTGATTGAAGTAGCTTATGAAGAAGGGGGCAAAACACAAACTGGTAGGAATAGATTTTATTAGAGATATGCACATATTAAACATCAGCCAGATGACTAAAAGCATTAGCCATCTCGGATTGTGGGTCGGGTATATATCTTTGGAAACAGGGGGAGTTCCAACGTCCCAACTTTTTAATGACATGTGACGGAACAGCATTTCTTGAGGCAGATGATGCTGCTCCCATCCTAAAAGAATGTCCTGAAATTATTGCTGGGTCAATGCCGATGGTACGGGCCAAAATGCGAACATGTCTGATGAAGTCTTTCGATGACAATGGTAGGACCGGGAACGGTAGCAAAGGTGAATTGCTGGGGTGACCCTGTAACAGGCTCAATAACTCTTTAAAAATTCTCACCGGGCACCAATCATTACCAGTGGGGAAAAACCTAATTGACACCGGACTCAGCTGATGAGTTTGAGTGCTCTAAGGTTAACTCAAAACCAGTGCCTAATGGCGACAAATGTTTGACTAGCAGGACATGTGAACTATACTGGGTTTTCGTGAACTCACCCGGTCTGAGGAAGCCATAATACGCTAAGTATATGGCGGCTTTAATAACCAAACTAGAGGGCACCCCAAAAGGGGCGCTGTCTAGTATGCCACTGAAGCGTTGAAAATTCTCTGCAGTCAAAGGTACCCTAGAAGGGGGTCTAGGCTTTTCTATCTTCTGAATACCTTTCAACGCAGCCTTGACCGGATGAGCACAAAAAAGGGAAGGAAGGCTTGGGAAACATAATGAATGGTAATGCTGTACACCTGCTAGACACAGGCGTATGGAACTGTGTGACAATTTTAATGATGTGTGGCAAAATGACACGAATGCCAGGATGTATGGAATATCAAAGGGGGATTGACTAGGGTAGATGGCCTGAAATTTCTGAAATGCTCTCCAAGCTAGTTTATATGACCTGGCCGTATTGTGAGATAATGACTGACCGATGAGACCTACTGCCTCCAAATAGAAACTATTCAGTCCAGTGTCAGAGAACTGATGGCAGGAACCGGAGTTGGAGTTTCGTCCGCTTCCGGCATTGCTTCGCTAAATACCTGGAAGTTAAAACGTGAAAGCGCATCTGCAGCCACATTCCTAGCCCCCTCAATATGCACACACTCTATATGAAACTTTCTGATCAAGGCTGTAAATGTTAATCTCCGAAGAAATGACATAATGGTGAGAGACCTCGATCTCCCTTTGTTAATAATATCCCGGGTGGCTGTGTTGTCCATGTAGAAAATTACAGTCTGTCCGTGCCACAGGTGACCCCAGGTAATAGCTGCGGCCACAATGGGGATGATCTCGAACAGGGCGGATGTGGTTGAAAACTCTGGCAGCGCTAGGCACTCCGCTGGCCGAGGCGCAGTGAACCAGTGTGGTGCTGAAATAGCAGCGAAACCTGTGGAAGCTGCTGCATCGGTAATAACGACAGGTGAGTATTCACAAGCTTTGGGAATGAACATTGACACCCCATTCCACTCGGCTAGGAAGTGATTCCACATGATAAGGTCTGCTTTGGCTGTTTGATCAAAGACCACCGGGGACTCTGCCTCAGGGGCTGTTGGTAAAAGAGCCAGGAGCCTAGAAACGAACGCTCTGCCCTGAGGTATGATTCGCATAGCAAAATTAAGCAAACCTAATAAACTCTGTAACTGACGTCTACTTGAGACCGGGGAACGAATCACTCCGTGAATGGTCACCTGGATACGATCCAGTTTGTCACTTGGTAACCTAGCTTCCAGACTAACTGAATCCAGAATAATGCCTAGGAATGTAATGGTCGTGGCGGGACCTTCCACCTTCTTGTCTGCCACGGGAATGTTTAGATTGCGAAAAACTGCAAGAAGCGTATCCAAATCCTTGGGCAGGCTGCTCGGGCTCTCAAGGAGTAGAAAATCATCGTTTGGCTGTCAAAATATATATATATATATATTTATATATTTATATATATATTTATATATATATTTATATATATATTTATATATATATTTATATATATATTTATATATATATTTATATATATATTTATATATATATTTATATATATATTTATATATATATTTATATATATATTTATATATATATTTATATTTAATATATATATATATTTATTATATATATATATTTATTATATATATATATTTATTATATATATATATTTATTATATATATATATTTATTATATATATATATTTATTATATATATATATTTATTATATATATAATATATATTATATATATAATATATATATATATATATATATAATATATATATATATATATAATATATATAAAAAAATTTTATGAAGCTATACACCCTAAGACGCATGGACTGACCCCCATAAAAAGGAAAGGGAGAGTGAGCACCCCTCTCTTACCTTATCATGCAGTACCCCTCAGAACTATGGAGCCCTCTACCAGCTCTGGCAGAAAGCGCACCCTGCGCCGCTCTACCGTTGCCATGTATACCACTAGAAAGTGGATCGGCGCGCCAACCGCCAGAGCCGGCCGTAACAGGAGCAAATGCTGATCCGCCCCCCCCCTCTCTCTCTTAGCAAACAATCAACAGCCCGGAGGATGCAGTGAGCATGCAAAATAAGCCCGGCACCGACACCCGCATATGAGACACATCCCGGAGCGCACACGCTGGCTTCTGACGTATAGCTCCGGGATGCCACGTGGCCTGTGGGGTAAACAAAGGACACGTGCAGACGCCACTGCGCGTGTAGCCGCCCGTCACTGACAGCAAGTGATCCTGTGTGCGGCCGTCTCAAGGGAGCCCAGTACGGCTGTGGAGCCCCCTTTTTCCGGCGCCCACCTAGCTTAGTGACATGGCAGAGCTATGCACTTACCTGCCCTGAGACTTCCCTGAACGACAGGAGCCGGAAGTGGAATCTTACACGTAGCCAGATCGGGTCAGATACTCTGTGCCGAAAGCTGCAGGAGATATGTAGGTACCCAACCCCTCCCACAAATTCAATTAACTGTGCCAGCTAATTACCACTAATCGTACTGCGTAGGGAAGTGGACAACAGGAGTGTACCTAAGAGGAACATAGAGTAAACAAACAAGAAACAAACTAAACAAACATAGAAATAGAACATAAAAGTCCAGGTGTGGAAAGAAGGGTCCAGGCGATCCCCGACCAGTCATTCTTCCGTACCCCATTACCGGGGGAGTAAGGCACAACTGTCCGGCTGCACTGCCACCATTGTGGAGAGATGGAGTCCATCCAGCACCAACAGCTGGCTGACAACATCCAGGCCAAAATCAGAAATCAAGCATAGTCCCGGGGCAGTCCAGGGAGAATCCAAAAGGTGATGGTATACAACGATGAGTCGCAATGACCCCAACCAGGTGCAACTCAGTTCGGCTTAGGAGGAGAGCGGCGTCTGCCCGGCTGATTCCACAAGCGAGTAGGGCGTGCAGCTCTCTGGGGCTGGGGCGGCAGATCAACAGGCCTAATCTGCTCCGAGGCAAGAATTTCTAGAGCCTCCTTCAGGGTGCGCATCAGGTAAGTACGGCCATTCAATTGAAAGGACAGAGAAAATGGAAACCCCCACCTATACTTTATCTGCTTCTGGATCAGGGCTAAGGTAACAGGACGGACTTCTCTCCTAAGGGCCAAAGTAGGTCTGAGAACAGTTTAGCAGATGGTGGCAAGCCCGGGAGGGTAGGCAAGTCCCTGGCCACAAGCAGCAATACATCACGTACCTCCGGATAATGAAGTTTAAGCACATCGTCCCTGGGGAGATAGGTGTTCTTAGGCCTCGCCAGGGCCCTATGGATCCTGTCAAAACGTAGCAGCTCAGGCTCGAGGTGGGGTGCCAGCTCAAAAAAGAGATCTGTGAGAACCTTGGTCAGGTCGGTCATGGATTCTGGCAAACCCCGCAGTCGCAAGTTGGCCCTCCGCAAGCTATTTTCCAGGTCCTCCATCTTTAAGGTGAGGGTCTCCAGCTGCTGGGCCTGGTCATCAATATCCTGGCGGTCCGTGTCGACGGCTTCCACCAGGTCGTCTATCTTAGATTCAGTGTCCACCACCCTCTGCGACAGTTCCTGTATTTGCTCTGTAAAGGTAGCTACAGCCTGTGCAAGTTCCTTCTTGAAGAGCGCTTGTATGTTGCGGAACATCTCAGCTGGCGTTGGCTCTGCTTGCTGGTGTTCTTCATCTTCATCAGTTCTCCCCAGCCACGAGGGGAGCTGCGACGGCCATCTTGGAACGGGTGCTGGCCCTGAAGATGTCCGTAATAGATTGTGACAATCCCTGGGAGAGCGGTTGTAACTTCTTCCTCGCGGATCGGGAGTGACTCATGATGGGCCGGGTGAGTTTTCCGTTGCTTGAGAGCCGTTAAACGGTGCTTATATTGGCTTAATTCTGCAGCCGGCGCGGAGCTCACATCAGGTGCGACCGCCTCGGTGAGCTGGGCGCATGCGCCTTTTCGTCAGGAGAATGTTAAACCCGCTGAGAACGCCACACCTGAGCCTGCTGGCCAGGTAAGAAGACCAACAGGGGGGGAAGGGGAAAAGGGGGTGAAGGGGGATCATTTGGCACATGGGAAATAAAGTGGCACAGGGATAAAGGGGGAAGAAATGGCAGAGGGGGTGATGAATTTTCAAAGAGGATAATAAAGGGGGAATGAAGTGGGGGAGGATAAAGGGGAAATGATGTTGCAAAGGGGGTATAATTTGGTACAAGGGGAATAATGTGGTATAAGATATGAAGGGGGAATGAAATGGCACGGAAGGGTTGAAGGGGAGGGGGGAATGAATTGACTAAATCAGCAGCACTAGTAAATGTTCACTAAGTGTGAGTGCAAGTATAGAGTTGGAGGTATAGTTCCCAGTGGTCTCCCTTGGATACAAAAAAATAAAGATTCAATGCAGCACTCCAGATAAGATAAACGTGAGAAAAATGTATTCTATCAAAATGTGTAGCAGCAACGTTTCAACTCACTCCTCAATCTTTCTCAGGAGGGGGGGTAGAGTTGGCCCCACAACTGTCACTTCTATTGGTCTGCTAGCACTGAAAAATAGGAGCAATTGTCTGCCAGGGACAGCTGCACTTGGACCCTGCTCACTAAACTGTACATGGTGATGTGCCAAGTCAGCCCTTTTCATCATGTGGCATGTACCTGATTTTGCTGGAAGGGGTTAAGATAAGATTAACAAATATCTAAAACATATATTACTGTGCTAAGAAGCCAGAATGCCACTAAGGAGTTAATATAGATTTCAGATCCACTGCCTATTCAGAACTGTAGATTAAGTATACTATAGCATACACCTGAACATTCTACTTATTGATGGCTTCTACAGCTCATAAAGTAAAACAATTTAAGTTGAAGACTAGAGATGAGCGAATTTACAGTAAATTCGATTCGTCACAAACTTCTCGGCTCGGCAGTTGATGACTTATCCTGCATAAATTAGTTCAGCTTTCAGGTGCTCCGGTGGGCTGTAAAAGGTGGATACAGTCCTAGTAAAGATTGTCCTAGGACTATATCCACCTTTTCCAGCCCACGGGAGCACCTGAAAGCTGAACTAATTTATGCAGGATAAGTTATCAACTGCCGAGCCGAGAAGTTCATGACGAATCAAAATTACTGTAAGTTCACTCATCTCTATTGAAGACAGTAGACAATTATTATAAAGTGTTATGAAGATATTATATTTTCTGCCCACATAGGCTCAGGTTAGGTTTATCTTCGTAATGTCAATTCTCTCTCACTTTCTTACTCTGGAACTTGGTGAGCAGTAAAATTTCTCAAGTTAAGTCTTACTTTTTTCCCATAAAAATCTTGTTGCATGATGTGCACCTATAATTGCTAACATGTCGTTTTTTTTTTTGTTTTGTTTTTTTCTCTCCTCCAGGCTTTATCCTGTGGATAAGACTAGAGTAAATGAATATGGGGAATCCTATGAAGAAAAACCAAAACGGAAGCCACATATAAACTAAATTTCATTGATATGGACTACCTTATCTCTTACTTGAAAGATATGGTGTGCAATGAAGAAAATAGTGAAGTTATCAATGAGTATTTTGAATGCTGTGGCAAACCTATCTGGACATTGTACTGTCCCTGTTGCCAAAATCCTAAAATGTGTTTCTTAAAAAAAAAAAAGTTTCCCACAGCTTTCCTTTTGCTTTTGTCTTTAATTTATTTTATACCAGGCAAAATGGAGTTACCAGAAATAAAAAACAAACAGTAATACTGTTTAGTTTCCTATTTAAGAAAGAAAAAATTCCATGTACAAAGACTGCTTTCCATCCAGAGACTATATGCATTCCTCAATATTTGGGACTTTGGTACACTGAAGCTCTGGCTGACTGTAAATAATAGTTAAAAATAGGTAGTTAAAGGTAGCGAATTACGTCATCAACATTCCGTTGCTCTTATCTACATGATATGTAGAAAACATGCTATATCAAAACTTGAAAGAAACAAAAGTTTTATCAAGAAATGGACAACTGGGGTCTTAGCTTGAAGTAATATGCATTTAATATGACACTTTGCATTACTGTTGAAATGATGTGCATCGGTTCTGGTTTTCCTCACTTCATAAGCATGTTATGACTGGAGCAGCATGTTTTTAGATAAATGTTTTGACTATTACCTGGATAATAACTGTCATTTACTGTTCTTTACTTTAAAGGGATCCTTTTATTTATTTTTATCTTTTTATTTCTTGTTCAAAAAAAATCTAATTACCGTATTTATCGGCGTATAACACGCACTTTTTAGGCTAACATTTTTAGCCTAAAGTCTGTGTGCGTGTTATACGCCGATACACCCCCAGGAAAGGCAGGGGGAGAGAGGCCGTCGCTGCCCGCTTCTCTCCCCCTGCCTTTCCTGGGGTCTAGAGCGCTGCTGTCGGCCCTTTTCACCCCCTGGTTATCGGTGCCGCTGCCCGTTCTGTCCCCCTGACTATCAGCCGACAGCCAGGGGGAGAGAAGGGGCAGCGGCACCCATTGCCGGCGCCGCTGCCCCGTTGCCTCCCCCCATCCCCGGTGGCATAATTACCTGGGTCGGGTCCGCGCTGCTCCAGGTCTCCGTCGTGCGTCCCCGGCGTCATTGCTATGCGCTGAACGGCGCGGCGCATGACGTCAGAGCGCCGCGCCGTGCATAGCAACGACGCTGGGGACGCACGACGGAGGCCTGGAGCAGCGCGGACCCGACTCAGGTAATTATGCCACCGGGGATGGGGGGAGGCAACGGGGCAGCGGCGCCGGCAATGGGTTCACCTGCCCCTTCTCTCCCCCTGGCTGTCGGCGCCGCTTCTCTCCCCCTGGCTATCGGCGCCGGCACCGATAGTCAGGGGGACAGAACGGGCAGCGGCGCCGATAACCAGGGGGTGAAAAGGGCCGACAGCAGCGCTCTAGACCCCAGGAAAGGCAGGGGGAGAGAAGCGGGCAGAGACGGCCTCTCTCCCCCTGCCTTTCCTGGGGGTATATCGGGGTATACACGCGCACACACGCACCCTCATTTTATCATGGATATTTGGGTAAAAAACTTTTTTTTACCCAAATATCCTTGGTAAAATGAGGGTGCGTGTTATAGGCCGGTGCGTGGTATACCCCGATAAATACGGTAACTAGAAAAAAAAACAATGTGACCTGAATCTACATGGCAGATTTTTTCAAGTGGTATTTTTAAGATTGCCCTAGATACATTTGTTGCATAAGGATGCAGAAGGTTGTATCCTGCCTATCAGTTATTGTTGCTATTAAAATTACTCAATCCTCATTGCAAGGCGGATGGCCCAAGGTGTAAGCGCAGAAAACAGGCGAACCCCAGGGGGAATAACGTCTCTCACCTAATTGACCACCTACACGGATCCTGCGAGCACCAGAGGAGTATCTGATTTTCGATTCTGTGACCTCTGCCATGGGCACAGAACACGCATCTCATTGCAAGTTAGGTTTATTTACTTTCAGCTGCTAAAAAAACAATCAAAGAAAAATTTAAATAGTTTAACAAAACTTATAACAAGTGGTTTCTCCAAAATGTAAAAAAAAAAAAATTATTAAAATCTTTTCATCTGTACCGCAGTCTCAGAATGATTCAACTCCCTGAATAGAATCCCTCATAAGATCAGGTGTGTCAGGTGTGTTTAAAATAAAACATGTCAAATACCTAGACTGACACGGGCTTTATTTGTGATGGTTGATGGCATGAAATAAATCAAGTCAAGAAAGTGGTCCACAAAATGCTCAAAACCTTATAAATAACCCACCGAGTTTTTGGAATTCTGTTCTATGGAGCGATTAAAAAGTCTGACTTTTGGGGGTTATGGGGGTTATGGATGAAGAAGAATGTAGCACTTGCTGAAAAGAACAGGAAAACTACATGAAAACATGGAGCGGGCTCAGTAATACCTGCCTTGCTTTGCTGCCTCTGGCACTGAAAATCAGGGAATCCTAGAAGAACAAGTTGCACCGTTTCAGCAGGAAAATAACATCAAGCAAATCTCAAAGTCCACCAAGGCCTGGTTTAAGAAGTAGTCTTGGAAGATTGTGGAGTTGCTGTCACAATCGCCTGACTTAAATCCCTTAGGAAATCCTTGGTGGGATTCAAAGAAGAAGGTAGAAGCATTCAAAGCTAAGAGTATTAGTGAAGTGGAAGTCATTGCCAAGATGGTTTGTCCAAGATTCCTCAGGAACGCTGCCAAAAGTTGATATCTATCCATGCATCATGTTTATGGTAGGGCATAAGGGAGCTTTATTCAGTACTAAAGATACTTGTCATAAAGAAGTGGAATAATTTTGAGGCTACAGTAGTCACTAAAAGTGCTTTTTTGCGTGGAATTTAGAGAAACCACTTAATGTATTAGTTTGTGCTGCCGAGCTTTATATATATATATATATATATATATATATATATATATATATATATATATATATATATATATATATATATATTGTTGTTCTTTGATTGTTTTTTTTATTTCTTTTTTTTTTTTTTGGAGGGGGGGGGGGTTGCAAACAGCTAAAAGTTTTTCATAAATAAACCTAAATAAAATAGGGGTAGTTATTTTTATGCAACTGTATAGTTATATGGCAGGTAAAATAGACCAGGTATCCCATGTGACCTGGTTATATGGCAAATAACTGCAGGTGACCCAGTAATGTTTTATATAAATATCAGCTGCAGTGCCGATGGAAATTTCTGTCCATTCCTGACCAAAATTCAAACCCAAGCAGATTCAACATTATAAACGATAAAGTTGCTTATTGTCATGTGGATCATTAGATATTCTGTGAAAATATAGGTTTATTTCCTTTTTTTGTTAGTTATATTTGCTTAGGTTTCAATGTCCTGACAAACTGTTAATATTGAGCAAAAATATAAATATGCTTGAATGTGTTTTGTTTTTTTCTTACATACAGTAAATAATCTCAACGGTCGTGCACATATAGGTGGTTAGAATTGGTTTCCTAACAACTCCATTTTTATATCTCCACTGAGCCGAGCACGGGTTGGGCTATTTTGGTCTCATGCTATCTAATCTGCAGCATTGTTAATTAAATTTACATGTGAAGGAAAACACTGCTTCCAAGTAAACACTCCTATGTTTTCATTAAAGTCGACCTGTCATCAGGTATTCAGGGTATATAGTAAGGGCAAGGCTGTATAGGGCTTTTAATCCACAATCTGCACATACAGTCATGGCCGTAAATGTTGGCACCCCTGAATGTTTTCTAGAAAATGAAGTGTTTCTCACAGAAAAGGATTGCAGTAACACATGTTTGCTATACACATGATTATTCCCTTTGTGTGTATTGGAACTAAACCAAAAAAGGGAGGAAAAAAGCAAATTGGACATAATGTCACACCAAACTCCAAAAATGGGCTGGACAAAATTATTGGCACCCTTAACTTAATATTTTGTTGCACACCCTTTGGAAAAAATAACTGAAATCAGTTGCTTGCTATAACCATCAATAAGCTTCTTACACCTCTCAGAAAGAATGTTGGACCACTCTTCCTTTGCAAACTGCTGCAGGTCTCTCTAATTGGAAGGGCGCCTTTTCCCAACAGCAATTTAAGATCTCTCCACAGGTGTTCAATGGTATTTAGATCTGGACTCATTGCTGGCTACTTCAGAACTTTCCAGCGCTTTGTTGCCATCCATTTCTGGGTGCTTTTTGACGTATGTTTGGGGTCATTGTCCTGCTGGAAGACCCAAGATCTCGGACGCAAACCCAGCTTTCTGACACTGTACAGTGAGACCCAAAATCCGTTGGTAATCCTCAGATTTAATGATGCCTTGCACACATTCAAGGCACCCAGTGCCAGAGGCAGCAAATCAACCCCAAAACATTATTGAACCTTCACCATATTTCACTGTAGGTACCATGTTCTTTTCTTTGTAGGCCTCATTCCATTTTCGGTAAACAGTAGAATGATGTGCTTTACCAAAAAGCTCTATCTTGGTCTCATCTGTCCACATTGTGTCAGAAGGATTTTGGCTTGCTCAAGTTCATTTTGGCAAAATGTAGTCTTTCTTTTTTATGTCTCTTTCAGCAGTGGGGTCCTCCTGGGTCTTCTGCCATAGCGTTTCATTTAAATGTCGACTGACATAGATGCTCCCTGAGCCTGCAGGACAGCTTGAATATCTTTGGAACTTGTTTGGGGCGGCTTGTCCACCATCCTGACTATCCTGCATTGACAACTTCATCTATTTTTCTCTTTCGTTCACGCCCTTGGAGATTATCAAGAAGTTTGTGACCCAATGCACTGTAACTAATGTTGCGCACTGTGGACAAAGGCAAATCTAGATCTCTGGAGATGGACTTGTAACCTTGAGATTGTTGCTATTTTTCCACAATTTTGGTTCTCAAGTCCTCAGACAGTTCTCTTCTTTCTGTTGTCCATGCTTAGTGTGGCACACACAATGCAAAGACTAAGTGAACTTCTCTCCTTTTTTTATCTCCTTTCAGGTGTGATTTTTATATTGCCCACACCAGTTACTTGCCTCAGGTGAGTTTAACCCCTTAAGGACCAAGGACGTACAGGTACATCCTTGGTCCTGCTCCCGTGATATAACGCGGGGTTACACGGTAACCCCGCATCATATCACGGCGGGCCCGGCGTCATAGTGAAGCCGGGACCCACCGCTAATGGCGCGCTGCGGCTAAAAGTGAAAGTAAAAGCTGCTGGTTAACTCAGTGGGCTGTTCGGGATAGCCGCGACGAAATCGCGGCATCCCGAACAGCTTACAGGACAGCGGGAGGGTCCCTACCTGCCTCCTCGCTGTCCGATCACCGAATGACTGCTCAGTGCCTGAGATCCAGGCATGAGCAGTCAAGCGGCGGAATCATCGATCACTGGTTTCCTATGAGAAACCAGTGATCAATGATAAAGATCAGTGTGTGCAGTGTTATAGGTCCATATGGGAGCTATAACACTGCAAAAAAAAGTGAATAAAGATCATTTAAACCCTCCCCTATTAAAAGTTTGAATCACCCCCCTTTTCCCATAAAAAAAAAACATATATGGTATCACCGCGTGCGGAAATGTCCGAATTATAAAAATATATCGTTAATTAAACCGCTCGGTCAATGGCGTATGCGCAAAAAAATTCCAAAGTCCAAAATAGTGCATTTTTGGTCACTTTTTATATCATTTAAAAATGAATAAAAAGCGATCAATAAGTCCTATCAATGCAAAAATGGTACCGTTAAAAACTTCAGATCACGGCGCAAAAAATGAGCCCTCATACCGCCCCATACATGGAAAAATAAAAAGTTATAGGGGTCAGAAGATGACAATTTTAAACGTATTAATTTTCCTGAATGTAGTTATGATTTTTTCCAGATGTACGACAAAATCAAACCTATATAAGTAGGGTATCATTTTAATCGTATGGACCTACAGAATAAAGATAAGGTGTCATTTTTACCGAAAAATGTACTACGTAGAAACGGAAGCCCCCAAAATTTACAAAACGGCGTTTTGTTGTTTTTCCATTTTGTCGCACAAGGATTTTTTCTTCCGTTTCACCGTAGATTTTTGGGCAAAATGACTGACGTCATTACAAAGTAGAATTGGTGGCGCAAAAAATAAGCCATAATGTGGATTTTTAGGTGCAAAATTGAAAGAGTTATGATTTTTTAAAGGCAAGGAGCAAAAAAACGAATATGCAAAAACGGAAAAAACCTCGGTCCTTAAGGGGTTAAAGGAGCATCACATGCTTGAAACAATCTAATTTTTCACAATTTTGAAAGGGTGGCAATAATTTAATACAATTTTTAAATTATGATTTAAAAAAAAAAAATTTCCAGCCCATTTTTGGAGTTGGGTGACATTTTGTCCAATTAGCTTTTTTTTTTTTTATCCCTTTTTTGGTTTAGTTAATTTACACGCAAAGGGAAAAAACGTGTATAGCAAAACGTGTTACTGCAATCCTTTTTTTGTGAGAAATACTTCATTTTCTTGAAAAATCTCAGTGATGCCAATGACTGTACTTGACTGTAATTCTCATTAGTTAAATGTCCCCTTCAATGCTGAGATTGGCCTCCTGACCAATTAGTCATTCCCCCTCAACGTGTTGATCACATCCTGTAAACCTGATTGACTGACTGCCACTAGACTGGACTGTAATCTGGAGTAATTTGCATATCTCTGGGGGTGGGTCAATTACCATGGGGATCAAAAGTTTTGGCACCCCAGGTACAAATTAATGTGCATAAAGAAGCCAAGGAAAGATGGAAAAATCTTCAAAAGGCATCAAATTACAGATTAGACATTCTTATTAGAGATGAGCGAACTTACAGTAAATTCGATTCATCATGAACTTCTCGGCTCGGCAGTTGATGACTTTTCCTGCATAAATTAGTTCAGCTTTCAGGTGCTCCGGTGAGCTGGAAAAGGTGGATACAGTCCTAGGAGAATCTTTCCTAGGAATGTATCCACCTTTTCCAGCCCACCGGAGCACCTGAAGGCTGAACTAATATATGCAGGATAGGTCATCAACTGCCGAGCCGAGAAGTTCGTGATGAATCGAATTTACTGTAAGTTCGCTCATCCCTAATTCTTATCATATGTCAACAAAAGTTAGATTTTATTTCCATCATTTACACTTTCAAAATAACAGAAAACAAAAAAATGGCGTCTGCAAAAGTTTGGGCACCCTGCAGAGTTAAAATCTTGTACTGCCCCCTTTGGCAAGTATCACAGCTTGTAAACGCTTTTTGTAACCAGCCAAGAGTCTTTCAATTCTTGTTTGAGGTATCTTTGCCCATTCCTCCTTACAAAAGTCTTCCAGTTCTTTGAGATTTCTGGGCTGTCTGTCACGCACTGTTCTTTTAACCCCTTCCCGCTATTGGACGTATGCATACGTCCAGGCGAATTACACGTTCGCGCAAATGGACGTATGCATACGTCCAAGCGATCTCCTGCTCTGCCGCGGGCAGCGCAGGAGATCGCGGGTGGGACTCAGCTGTCAATTACAGCCGGAGTCCCACCGCAGCTGCCGGGGCCGCGCCGGTCCCGGCAGCATTAACCCCATAGATGCCGTGATCAGTCTGATCACGGCATCTATGGTGTTTGCAGGGGGAGCGCTCTCCCCCTGCCCATCAATCGCGGCGCCGCGATAAAATAAGGGGGATCGGGGGTGTCAAAGACACCCTCGATCCCCCTTGAAGAGATAGGAGTGAGGTGGCAGGGTTGCCACCCCTCCTATCCCTGCTAATGATCGGCGGAGCGGCCGACCAATAGCAGACTGGGGGCGGGGGGGTTAAAGTTCGGTTCCCCGCTATATGCCCGCCCATCGGTGTCCGGGCACAGCGGGGGGAACCGTGTAGTAGCGGCGGCGGCAGCGGCGGCTGTGATCACGGCGGCGGTGGAGGTGAGTATGGCGCCGCGTGTCCATAGTCTGTTGCCTAGCAACATCTGCAGGGCGACAGTTTAGAGAGTGGTCTCTAAACTGTCGCCCTCCAGATGTTGCAAAACTACAACTCCCACCATGCCTTGACAGCTGTTTGCTGTGTTGGCATGCTGGGAGTTGTAGTTTTGCAAGATTTAGAGGGGTTCAGGCTAGAGATCACGGACAGTGGTCTCTAAACTGTAACCCTCCAGATATTACAAAACTACAACTCCCAGCATGCCCAGACAGCAGTTTGCTGTCTTAGCATGCTGAGATTTGTAGTTTTGCAACATCTGGAGGGCCAGAGTTTAGAGACCACTGTCAGTGATCTCCAGCCTGAACCCCTCTAAATCTTGCAAAACTACAACTCCCAGCATTCAGGAACAGCAAATGGCTGTCTCGGCATGCTGGGAGTTGTACTTGCGTGCATCCAGCTGTTGCATAACTACATCTCCCAGCATTCTCTTTGGCAATCAGTACATGCTGAGAGTTGTAGTTCTGCAACAGCTGGAGGCACACTGGTTGGGAAATACCGAGTTAGGTAATAGGTTCTATTACCTAACTCAGTATTTTCCAACCAGTGTGCCTCCAGCTGTTGCAAAACTACAACTCCCAGCATGCACATTCTGTCAGTGCATGCTGGGAGTTGAAGTTTTGCCCCCCCCCCCCTCCCATGTGAATGTACAGGTTACATTCACACTGGCGGCGGATTACAGTGAATTCCCTGCTTCAGGTTTGAGCTGCAGCAGCCGCAGCTCAAACTCCTAGCGGGAGACTCAGTGTAATCCGCCGTCAGTGTGAATGTAACCTAAAAACACTACACTACGCTAACACAAAATAAAGAGTAAAACACTACATATACACACGTACACTGCCCCCCCCCCCCCCCACCACCCCTTCCCCCCCCCAATAAAAATGAAAAACGTATCCTACAGCAGTGTTTCCAAAACAGAGCCTCCAGCTGTTGCAAAACAAAAACTCCCAGCATTTCCGGACAGCCATTGACTGTCCAAGCATGCTGGGAGTTTAGCAACAGCTGGAGGCACCCTGTTTGAGAATCACTGGTGTAAAATACCCCTATGTCCACCCCTATGCAAATCCCTAATTTAGGCATCAAATGCGCATGGCGCTCTCTCTTTGGAGCCCTGGCGTATTTCAAGGCAACAGTTTAGGGCCACATATGGGTTATCGCCGTACTCGGGAGAAATTGCCTAACAAATTTTGGGGGGCTTTTACTCCTTTTACCCCTTATGAAAAGGTAATGTTGGGGTCTACACCAGCATGTTAGTGTAAAAAAAAAACATTTTTGTACACTAACATACTGGTGTTGCCCCATACTTTAAAATTTCACAAGCGGTAAAAGAAAAAAAGCCTCCAAAATTTGTAACGCATTTTCTCCTGAGGACGGAGATACCCCATATGTGGGCGCAAAGTGTTCTGGGGACGCACAAGAAGGCTCAGAAGGGAGAGTGCACCATGTAAATTTGAGGTCTAAATTGGTGATTTGCACAGGGGTGGCTGATTTTACAGCGGTTCTGACATAAGTGCAAAACAATAAATACCCACATATGACCCCATTTTGGAAACTACACCCCTCACGGAATGTAACAAGGGGTACAGTGAGCATTTACACCCCACAGGTGTCTGACAGATCTTTGAAACGGGTCTGTGAAAATGAAAAATAAAATTTTTAATTTACACAGCCCACTGTTCCAAAGATCCGTCAAATGCCAGTGGGGTGTAAATTCTCCCTGCACCCCTTATTACCTTCCGTGAGGGGTGTAGTTTTAAAAATGGGGTCACATGTGGGGGGTCCACTGTTCTGGCACCACGGGGGGCTTTGGAAATGCACATGGCCAAATTCTCTCTCCAAAAGCTCAATGATGCTCCTTCTCTTCTGAGCATTGTAGTTCGCCCCCCAGTGCACTTCACGTCCACTTATTGGGTATTTCCATACTCAGAAGAGATGGGGTTACAAATTTTGGGGGGTATTTTCTGCTATTATCCCTTGTAAAAATGTAAAATTTGGGGGAAAACAAGCATTTTAGTGTAAAAAAAATATATATTTTTTTACATATGCAAAAGTTGTGAAACACCTGTGGGGTATTAAGGTTCACTTTACCCCTTGTTACGTTCCCCAAGGGGTCTAGTTTCCAAAATGGTATGCCATGTGTTTTTTTTTTTCTGTCCTGGCACCATAGGTGCTTCCTAAATGCGGCATGCCCCCAGAGCAAAATTTGCTTCCAAAAAGCCAAATGTGACTCCTTCTCTTCTGAGACCTGTAGTGCGCCAGCAGAGCACTTTTCATCCCCATATTGGGTGTCTTCTGAATCGGGAGAAATTGGGCTTCAAATGTTGGGGGGTATTTTCTGCTATTACCTTTTTTAAACATGTAAAATTTTTGGAAAACCAAGCATTTTTGGTAAAAAAAAAATTATTTTTTTTACATATGCAAAAGTCGTGAAACACCTGTGGGGTATTAAGGTTCACTTTATCCCTTGTTACGTTCCTCAAGGAGTCTAGTTTCCAAAATGGTATGCCATGTCATTTTTTTTTTGCTGTCCTGGCACCATAGGGGCTTCCTAAATGCGACATGCCCCCCGAGCAAAATTTGCTCTCAAAAAGCCAAATATGACTCCTTCTCTTCTGAGCATTGTAGTTCGCCCGTAATGCACTTCAGGTCAACTTATGGGGTACCTCCATACTCAGAAGAGATGGGGTTACAAATTTTGGGGGGTATTTTCTGCTCTTAACCCTTGCAAAAATGTGAAATTTGGGGGGAAACACACATTTTAGTGAAAAATTATTATTTTTTTTTTACATATGCAAAAGTCATGAAACACCTGTGGGGTATTAAGGCTCACTTAATTCCTTTTTACGTTCCTCAAGGGGTCTAGTTTCCAAAATGGTATGCCATGTTTTTTTATTTGCTGTTTTGGCACCATAGGGGCTTCCTAAATGCAACATGCCCCCAAAAAACCATTTCAGAAAAACGTACTCTCCAAAATCCCCTTGTTGCTCCTTCGCTTCTGAGCCCTCTACTGCGCCCGCCGAACAATTTACATAGACATATGAGGTATGTGCTTACTCGAGAGAAATTGGGCTACAAATTAAAGTATAAATTTTTTCCTTTTACCCCTTGTAAAAATTCAAAAATTGGGTCTACAAGAACATGCAAGTGTAAAAAATGAAGATTTTGAATTTTCTCCTTCACTTTGCTGCTTTTCCTGTGAAACACCTAAAGGGTTAAAACACTTACTGAATGTCATTTTGAATACTTTGGGGGGTGCAGTTTTTGTAATGGGGTCAATTATGGGGTATTTCTAATATGAAGACCCTTCAAATCCACTTCAAACCTGAACTGGTCCATGAAAAATAGCGAGTTTGAAAATTTTGTGAAAAATTGTAAAATTGCTGCTGAACTTTGAAGCCCTCTGGTGTCTTCCAAAAGAAAACACTTGTCAATTTTATGATGAAAATATAAAGTAGACATATTGTATATGTGAATCCAAAAAAAATAATATTTGGAATATCCATTTTCCTTACAAACAGAGAGCTTCAAAGTTAGAAAAATGCAAAATTTTCAATTTTTTCATCAAATTTTGGGATTTTTCACCAAGAAAGGATGCAAGTTACCACAAAAATTTACCACTATGTTAAAGTAGAATATGTCACGAAAAAACAATCTCGGAATCAGATTGATAAGTAAAAGCATTCCAGAGTTATTAATGTTTAAAGTGACAGTGGTCAGATGTGCAAAAAAGGGCTGTGTCCTAGAGGTGAAAATGGGCTGTGTCCTTAAGGGGTTAAGGTCTATCCATAGATTTTCAATTATGTTGAGGTCAGGAGATTGTGAAGGCCATGGCAAAACCTTCAGTTTACGCCTCTTGATGTAATCCCCCGTGGATTTCGAGGTGTGTTTAGGATCATTATCCATTTGTAGAAGCCATTCTGTCTTTAACGTCAGCTTTTTCACAGATGGCATCAAGTTAGCATCCAAAAATTGCTGAAATTTTATTGAATATATTTTTCCTTCGACTCGTGAGATGTTCCCTGTGCCACTGGCTGCAATACAACCCCAAAGCATGATTGATCCACCCCATGCTTAACAGTTGGACAGAGGTTATTTTCATTAAATTCTGTTCCCCTTCTTCTCCAAACGTACCTTTGCTCATTCCGGCCAAAAAGTTCAATTTTAACCTCATCGGTCCACAGAACTTGTTTCCAAAATGCATCAGGCTTGTCTATATGTTCATTTACAAAGTTCAAACGCTGATTTTTGTGGTGAGGACGTAGAAGAGGTTTTCTTCTGATGACTCTTCCATGAAGACCATATTTGTACAAGTATCTCTTTATAGTGGAATAGTGTACCACAACTCCAGTGTCTGCCAAATCTTTCTGGAGGGATTGTGCAATCAAACGTGGCAATCCTGCGAGCTGTTCTGTCTGATAGTTTCTTGGTCTTCCAGATCTTGCTTTAACTTCCACTGTTCCTGATGACTGCCATTTCTTAATTACATTCCGAACAGAGGATATTGACATCTGAAAATGTTTTGCTATCTTCTTATAGCCTTCCTCAACTTTGTGAGCATCAACTATTTTCAGTTTCAGATTTCTAGATAACTGCTTAGAAGAACCCATGGTGCTGACTGTTGGGGAAGTCTGGGCATTTAAAACCTTTGAGATTTACATCATCTGGTATTCACAGATGATGATTGAGAACAATCCATGACACTGGCAGGTCATCTTTGCAAAGGGAGCAGTGCATGCTATAAATTCTGCAGGGTGCCCAAACTTTTGCAGATTCCATTTTTTTGTTTTCTGTTATTTTGAAAGTGTAAATGATGGAAATAAAATCTATGTCAACTTTTGTTGACATATTATAAGAATGGCTAATCTGTAATTTGATGCCTTTTGGAGATTTTTCCATCTTTCCTTGGCTTCTTTATGTACATCAATGCAAATTTTTACCTGGGGTGCCCAAACTTTTGATCCCCACTGTACCTATTGAGAGACATGTATGAATTAAGGGTCAAAAGCCCCATATAGCCATACCCATACTTTATACCCTGTATCCATGCATCAGTCTCATAGCTGTTTCTTTTTCTACTTTCTAATTCCATTACATCCTTCACACTGTGGATGTTGAATAGCAATAGTGTGAATCAGGATTCAGTGACACACCTTCTCTCCATGAGTCAGTTTCACTAATACAGGCCCCAAAACCTCCTGTTTGAGGCCTTTACAGGCTCTCCTAAGGGGGGGGGGGGGGGGCTCCTGTCTCTTATTGATTATAATTTGATACATTCCTTTGACATGGATAGGGCTCATACACACTATTAGAGAGGCCTATACTTTTTTTTAAATAAAAAAAATGTTGCCGTTACATTTAAATGGTTTGACATTTTTTTTTGTATATAATTATAAATATATATATATAGTTACATAGTTAGTACGGTTGAAAAAAGACATATATCCATCAAGTTCAACCATGGAATTGAAGGGTAGGGGTGTGGTGGGATATTGGGGGAAGGGATGGGATTTTATATTTCTACATAAGCATTAATGTTATTTTGTTCCAGGAATGTATCTAACCCCGTTTTAAATTTATTAATCGTTCCTGCTGTGACTAGTTCCTGAGGTAGACTGTTCCATAAATTCACAGTTCTTATGGTAAAGAAGGTGTGTCGCCCCTTGAGACTAAACCTTTTCTTCTCCAGATGGAGGGAGTGCCCCCTTGTCCTTTGGGGGTGTAACCTGGAACAGTTTTTCACCATATTTTTTTGTATGGACCATTAATATACTTATATACATTTATCATATCCCCCTTAAACGTCTCTTCTCAAGACTAAACAATTGTAACTCCTTTAATCGCTCCTCATAACTAAGATGTTCCATGCCCTATATTAGTTTAGCGCACGTCTCTGCACCCTTTCCAGCTCCACATTGTCCCTTTTATGGACTGGTGCCCAAAACTGAACAGCATATTCCAGGTGAGGCCGTACCAATGCTTTATAAAGGGGGAGTATTATGTCCCTGTCCCTCGAGTCCATGCCTCTTTTGATACATGACAATATCCTGCTGGCCTTGGAAGCAGCCGCCTGACATTGCATGCTATTCTGTAGTCTGTGATTTACAAGTACACCCAGATCCTTTTCTACCAGTGACTCTGACAGTTTAATCCCCCCTAAGACATACGATGCATGCAGGTTATTAGTACCCAGATGCATAACTTTACATTTATCCACATTGAACCTCATTTGCCAAGTGGATGCCCAGACACTTAGTCTATCCAAGTCATCTTGTAACCTATACACATCCTCTATAGACTGTGCCGTGCTGCAAAGCTTAGTGTCATCTGCAAAGATAGAAACAGAGCTCTTAATGCCATCCTCTATATCATTGATAAATAAATTAAACAGCGGTCCCAGTACTGAACCTTGGGGTACACCACTAATAACTGGGGACCAATCAGAGTACGAATCATTGACCACCACTCTCTGGGTACATTCCATGAGCCAGTGTTCAATCCAGTTACAAACTAAAGTTTCCAAGCTCAAAGACCTTTGAAGGGGTTGTGCACTGCCCTGCAGTTTGGAGCTCCGCTCACAGCGTCCGGAAGTTCATTACGCTGAACGCTGTGTGCAGGCTTCCGTGTTTGCAGCCGCCGGGCGTGACGTCATGCCCGGCCCCTTCGTGACGTCTCGCCCGCCCCCTCGTGACATCTCGCTCGCCCCCTCGTGACATCTCGCTCGCCCCCTCAACGAAAGTCTACGGGAATGGGGCGCGACCGCTGTCACGCCCCCTTCCCATAGACTTTGGTAGAGGGTGCGGGCGAGACGTCATGAAGGGGCCGGGCGTGACGTCACGCCCGGCTGCTGTGAACAAGGAAGCCCGCACATAGCGTTCGGAGTAATGAACTTCCGGGCGCTGTGAGCGGAGCTCCGAGCTGCAGGGCAGCGCACAACCCCTTTAACTTACCTGTCAGACGACTATGAGGGACAGTATCAAATGCTTTAGCAAAATCCAGAAACACTATATCCACAGCCATTCCTCTGTCAAGGCTTCTACTCACCTCTTCATAAAAGCAAATTAGATTGGTTTGACAACTTCTATCCTTAGTAAACTCATGCTGGCTTTCACTTATAATACAATTATCCCCTATGTATTCCTGTATGTAATCCCTTATAAGTCCTTCAAATAATTTACCCACCATGCACGTTCAACTTACTGGTCTATAATTTCCTGGCGAAGACCTAGAGCCCTTCTTGAAGATTGGTACCACATTCGCTTTGCGCCAGTCCCTTGGCACAATACCAGACACCAGAGAATCTCTAAATATCATGAACAAGGGTACAGATATTACTGAACTTACCTCTCTAAGAACTCTTGGGTGCAATCCATCTGGCCCTGGAGATTTGCTTACATTTATATTACTTAACTTACCTTGTACCATCTCTACATTAAGCCAGTTCAGTACATTACATGATGTGTTACCAGCACTGACATGTCCAATGTCAGCATCTCCTTCTTCCCTAGTATATACAGAACTAAAGAACCCATTCAGTAGCTCCGCCTTCTCTTGATCGCCCATGACAACCTCCCCATTATTATTATTATTAACCCCTTAACGACGCAGGACGTATATTTACGTCCTGCGCCGGCTCCCGCGATATGAAGCGGGATCGCGCCGCGATCCTGCATCATATCGCATTGGTCCCGGCGCTCATCAACGGCGGCTAATACCACACATCGCCGATCGCGGCGATGTGCGGTATTCACCCTTTAGAAGCGGCGGTCAAAGCTGACCACCGCTTCTAAAGTGAAACTGAAAGTGACCCGGCTGCTCAGTCGGGCTGTTCGGGACCGCCGCGGTGAAATCACGGCGTCCCGAACAGCTGATCGGACACCGGGAGGGCCCTTACCTGCCTCCTCGGTGTCCGATCGACGAATGACTGCTCCATGCCTGAGATCCAGGCAGGAGCAGTCAAGCGCCAATAATGCTGATCACAGGCGTGTTAATACACGCCAGTGATCAGCATAGGAGATCAGCGTGTGCAGTGTTATAGGTCCCTATGAGTGTAAAAAAAAAAAAAAAAAACATATGTGGTATCGCCGCATGCCTAAATGTCCGAACTATAAAAATATATCATTAATTAAGCCGCACGGTCAATGGCGTACGCACAAAAAAATTCCAAAGTCCAAAAAAGCGTATATTGGTCACTTTTTATACCATTAAAAAAATGAATAAAAAGTGATCAAAAAGTCTGATCAAAACAAAAATCCTACCGATAAAAACTTCAGATGACGGCGCAAAAAATGAGTCCTCATACCGCCCTGTACGTGGAAAAATAAAAAAGTTATAGGGGTCAGAAGATGACATTTTTAAACGTATAAATTTTCCTGCATGTAGTTATGATTTTTTCCAGAAGTGCGACAAAATCAAACCTATATAAGTATGGTATCATTTTAACCGTATGGACCTACAGAATAATGATACGGTGTAATTTTTACCGAAATATGCACTGCGTAGAAACGGAAGCCCCCAAAAGTTACAAAATGGCGTTTTTTTTCGATTTTGTCGCACAATGATTTTTTTCTCCGTTTTGCCGTGCATTTTTGGGTAAAATGACTAATGTCACTGCAAAGAAGAATTGGCGACGCAAAAAATAAGCCATAATATGGATTTTTAGGTGGAAAATTGAAAGGGTTATGATTTTTAAAAGGTAAGGAGGAAAAAACGAAAGTGCAAAAACGGAAAAACCCTGAGTCCTTAAGGGGTCCTACATGCTCTGTCCTTGTTTTTTTTGCATTTATATATCTAAAAAAATATTTAGGATTAGTTTTGCTTTCTTTGGCCACCTGTCTCTCATTTTGAATTTTTGCAGTTTTTATTACATTATTACAGGTTTTATTAAGCTCTTTGTACTGTTTAAATGTTCTATCTGACCCATCAGATTTGTATTTTTTAACCCCTTAACGACGCAGGACGTATATTTACGTCCTGCGCCGGCTCCCGCGATGTGAAGCAGGATCGCGCCGCGATCCCGCATCATATCGCGTCGGTCCCGGCGCTCATCAACGGCCGGGACCCGCGGCTAATACCACACATCGCCGATTGCGGCGATGTGCGGTCTTAACCCTTTAGAAGCGCCGTCAAAGCTGACCGCCGCTCCTAAAGCGAAAGTGAAAGTGACCCGGCTGCTCAGTCGGGCTGTTCGGGACCGCCGCGGTGAAATCGCGGCATCCCGAACAGCTGGCAGGACACCGGGAGGGCCCTTACCTGCCTCCTCTGATCGGCGAATGACTGCTCCGTGCCTGAGATCCAGGCAGGAGCAGTCAAGCGCCAATAACACTGATCACAGGCGTGTTAATACACGCCTGTGATCTGTGTAAAAGATCAGTGTGTGCAGTGTTATAGGTCCCTATGGGACCTATAACACTGCAAAAAAATGTAAAAAAAAAGTGTTAATAAAGGTCATTTAACCCCTTCCCTAATAAAAGTTTGAATCACCCCCCCCTTTTCCCATAAAAAATAAATAAAAATAAACATATGTGGTATCGCCGCGTGCGTAAATGTCCGAACTATAAAAAATATATCATTAATTAAACCGTACGGTCAGGAGTGGTACTCTCTTGCCTCACTCAGTGACACCTTAGAGAAACTATAGAAAGAAAAGGGAACAGAAAAAAAGCGCAGCAATGTGCCGTTACTCCTAATAACTGAGGGTAAATGAGAAGAGAAGCAGTTCTGCTCACCTTTGGGTGTTGCACTACGGGTACAACACCATATAGCGTAGTGAATAGAAAGTCCGGGAGTGCTGTCACGTCACCTTCTCCGTCTTAGGATGATCCAAGGCGGTCTTGGAAATAGAGGGAACTGTGGTCTGCATTGCAGCAGAAAATGCCGGTGCGTTCAGGCGCCTGAACGCACCGGCATTTTCTGCTGCAATGCAGAACACAGTTCCCTCAGTGACACCTTAGGCCCTCTACGCCTTCCTGATCGTTGAGAGGGTTGACCTGCTGCCATGGTTTTTGCACTTTATATTGTCTCCCCCCCCCCTTACCTACCTACTGCACCTTACTCCTACTTTTCACTGCATGTTTCCTCTCCCTTTTTCTCTTTTACACTTCTCTTATTTTTTTTATTTTATTTTTTGGGTATACATGTGAGTCCGTTTGAGTGAATGATCGGTAGGCTTTCATACTCGAGTGACGTCAGAATGACCCATGTTCTGATTGGCTCACGTCGCTCTTGCTGGGCGTCTGAGATGGACGCTTCTGAGAGTGCTGATTACTAGCCTCTACCTGATATTGTTAGCGCTTTTACATTCTAACATAATACTTTGATTGTTTTCTGGTTACTTGATTATCTTGATCACTATCCCAATTGGGCTCTGTTACAAGGTTTTTGCTTGACAGTCTCATGTTCTTCTAACTGTACTACAGTGATTGCTATTTTTGTGAGTGATGTTTACTCGCTCTTATCTGCTCCTGTTGTTGACTATACATTTTGTATTATCTATTTGCCACTTATAAAAATGAAAATCTTAATAAACAAAGTTTAAAAAAAAAAAAAAACGTACGGTCAATGGCGTGCGCGCAAAAAAATTCCAAATTCAAAAAAGCGCATTTTTGGTCACTTTTTATACCATTAAAAAATGAATAAAAAGTGATCAAAAAGTCCGATCAAAACAAAAATCATACCGATAAAAACTTCAGATCACGGCGCAATAAATGAGTCCTCATACCGCCCTGTACGTGGAAAAATAAAAAAGTTATAGGGGTCAGAAGATGACATTTTTAAACTTAAAAATTTTCCTGCATGTAGTTATGATTTTTTCCAGAAGTGCGACAAAATCAAACCTATATAAGTAGGGTATCATTTTAACCGTATGGACCTACAGAATAATGATAAGGTGTCATTTTTACCGAAATATGCACTGCGTAGAAACGGAAGCCCCCAAAAGTTACAAAATGGAATTTTTTCTTCGATTTTGTCGCACAATGATTTTTTTTTTTCCATTTCGCCGTGCATTTTTGGGTAAAATGACTAATGTCACTGCAAAGTAGAAATGGCAAAAATAAGCCATAATATGGATTTTTAGGTGGAAAATTGAAAGGGTTATGATTTTTAAAAGGTAAGGAGGAAAAAACGAAAGTGCAAAAACGGAAAAACCCTGAGTCCTTAAGGGGTTAAAAGCCATTTTTGTTGTTGTTTATTGCTCTTTTAACATAATTTGTCAGCCATGTAGGATTTAGTTTTAATCGTTTATATTTGTTCCCCTTTGGTATATATTTAGCTGTATAGTTATTTAGAGTTGATTTAAAGATGTCCCATTTACCTTCTGTATCAGTATTTGACAACACCTCCCCCCAGTCTATGTCCTGTAGTGCAGCCCTCAGCCCAGGGAAATTTGCTTTTTTAAAGTTATATGTTTTTGCTTTCCCCGTCTGTCTTTGTGTTCTACATTTTAAGTAAAAAGCAACTATATTGTGGTCGCTATTACCAAGGTTTTCCCGCACAGTTACATTACCAACCAGCTCTGCGTTGTTGGAAATGATCAGATCCAACAAGGCATCACTTCTTGTTGGGTCCTCCACAAACTGGCCCATAACATTATCCTGCAATAAATTTAGGAATTGTCGCCCCTTTGTAGTTTTAGCCAACCCCGGACCACAATCTATATCTGGATAGTTAAAATCTCCCACTGTACCTGCCCGGGCGGCCCTCTCTATTTGTTTATACAGCTGACCTTCTATCTCCTCAGTGATATTAGGGGGTCTGTAGATTACCCCAAATATTATTTTTTCAGTATTTCCCTCCTTTTGTAATTCTACCCACAGTGATTCCACCTCCTCAGAATCATCACACACTATGGCATCGTTCACATTGACTTTCATACCACTTCTTACATACAGACAGACTCCACCACCTTTTCTGTTCATTCTATCCTTGGGAAACAATGTAAACCCCTGCAGATTGACAGCCCAGTCATGCGAGGAGTCCAGCCATGTCTCAGTGACCCCAACTATATCAATATGTTCCTCCAGTATCAAGGCCTCAAGCTCCCCAATTTTATTTGCTAGGCTTCTGGCATTTGTGAACATACACTTTACATTTTCATCCTTTATGTCATTGGGGTTAATGGAATTCAAGGGTATATGTTTTATTTTCCTATGAAGCCTATTCCTATTAACTATTCTATATGGTGTTTTGTTCAGTTCAAGGCATGTTCGAGCAGAACCTTGGTACCATTTTAGCCCATAGAATCAATAAGTTAAATTTTAATTAGTCTATATTTCACATATGCATATTTATTCTTTTTTATACTTTTTATTTCAAAAGCGGCAGAAAGTAAGTCTTTTCACATAACACAGAAAAACATACAGATGAAAAACACAATTAAAAGGAATGTGTCATTGGAAAATGACCTATTGTTTTAAATCAGGTTTTTATGTTTACCATATTTTTAAAGGACGTTTGGTGATTTATTTTTTATTTAATTTTTGCTATATAAACTTTTTTAATAGTCTATAATTTTATACTTTCAATTTCCAAATTTACATTCTGTCCACCTGGACTGAAACTTGTTGAAACTTCCTGTTCTGTACAAATAATTCCCCAGTAATGCCTTTCCCATTATAGGTGACACCATAGACAGCAGAGATCTGCATTCTGTCTCCCTGTATAGAATAACCTCTGAAAAGGTCTCCAATTGATATGAATGGGACGGCAGGTCCTGTCTATTGCTGTGTATGGTCCATGGGTCCTGCAGTAAAGCATATTACTAAATGCTTTTAAAAAGAGCTCAGGCACGATGGCAGCCCCCATAATTATGTTGAAAAATTAAAACAATCCCAAAATAGAACAACATAAGAAAAAGAACATTTCAGTAACTGTATCTAATATCTAGGTGACATGTTCTATAACAATACATAACTAATTATTCGAAAATGATCTGTATTTTTATTTGGAAGTGTGTGTGTGTGTGTGTGTGTGTGTGTGAGCCCTTATACAATATTGAGGAGAATTATAATTTATCCTTGTCTCTGTACTTATAATCCATTACATCATTTAGAAAATTATAGAGGGAAGGATAACCGTAGTGTCCTATAAAGTCAGTTTGATGCTGAAAGAATAAACCTATTGTTTATATAGCTAGATAAAAAATGTAAAAACTCAAAAAACAATGTCAGAATCTCATAATTTTTCCATTGCTTGGTTATGTTGACAGAAAATAAAGCCAAGAAGACTATGGGAAAAGGCAGAAGATAGGCTTGACAATATCCTGATTCAGATAAGAATAACATTCATCGATCATGAAAGATGGGGATGACAAAAACTAAAATAACAGGTGGGAAGAGTTTAACAGGTTGCTGTAGACTAGTAGTTACAAGTGTAGTGACTATAGTTATAAAGGCTCATATTCTTGTGTTTACACAGTAAAAGTAGGGAGACCGAAACCTAAAATGCACCACCTACTGCTTGTAAACAACCCTAGACTTATTCAGTTGTGTGTGCAATACACTATGTATAGCTTCTCTCTTACACAGCAGTAGTGAATGCGCATGTCCTCTCTCATTTGGCACCTTCGCTCACACTACTAGTACATTTTGCATCCTCAATCTGTGATGCACTATGTACAATTACTGCTTTTTCACACTCTTCACCTTCTACTCACTTCCTAACATGATCTCAGCTCCATTAATTAACAGATTGTTTGCAATGACTTTTATGTGGCACATTCCATACTCCAACCTGTTAGGCTAGGTTTCTACTTGTTTTTTTGTCCTGCGTTTTTTGGTTTAAAAAAAACGCCTGAAAAAACGGCAGTGCAATTTCCTGTGTCTGACGTTGTTTCTGGCATTTTTTCATTTGTGTGGAAGTTGCACCTTGGCAGGTTTTTTTGGTACCCAAAGTTTGTTGGGTACCAAAAAGAAGAAAAAAAAGGATTCAGTAGTGATGGAAAAATTTTATTTTACGAAATGTATATATTTTATAACAACATTTTAATTATGTTTTAATAAAGTGTGTGTGTTTAACTTTTTTTTCAATTTTTTTAAATTTTTTTAGGTAGTACTACCACTCCCAGCATGGAACAGACTGTTCCATGATGGGAGCTGTAGTACCTGTACTAATAGACATATCGCCCTGGGTGTCAGTCGTGACACCCGATGCGATCATCCATAATATAGCAGAGATGCGGAACGGCTCTATTACAGCGCTCGTATCTCTGCTCTGTACTCCGGCCAGTGATGTGAATAGAACATCACTCATTCATATTTTCCGCCCAGAGTGGGGATTGGCCGGATGGTTGCAGCCAATCACCGCTCTCAGAGGGAAATGTGAATGAGTGAGTGGCCGGCCGGAGTATGGTGCAGAGATGCGGAGTGCAGGAGAAAGCCGCTCCACATCTCTGCAATAGACCGGATGATCGCAGCGGGTGTCAGTAGTGATACCCGCTGTGATCTGTTCTTACCTGCAGGTATTACTACTCCCAACATGGAGCATACTCTGCTCCATGCTGGGAGCTGTAGTACCTGCATTAAGAGACAGATCACAGCGAGTGTAATTTCTGACGCCTGTTGCGATCTGTCTATTAATGCAGGTACTACAGCTCCCAGCATGGAGCAGAATGTACTCCATGTTGGTAGTAGTAGTACATGCAGGTAAGGAAAGATCACAGTGGATGTTACTCCTGACACCCGCTTTGATCCTCCTGTATAATGTATAGATAGGGCCTGCCGCTCTTCTATGGTCGGAGGAAGCACGATCATCGTGCGAAACGGAGCTTGGTCGCCATCCTGTGTCCCCACACTACCCTCTTCCCACATGATATCTTTGTGAGTATGTAATAAAAGAAGATTTACTCAGCTGGCCGCGGTGAGTTGCCGATTATTTCTCTGCTTCTTTGTTGCGATTCCATGCACTATTACTAGTCAGAGCACCACCTCCAGCAATCCTTAGTCCTAGTCTGCCGTGTCATCACCGTTCTGCACCTGAAGGGAAAGTAGTGCCGTGCTGTCTATCTATGAACTGTGCTCTTCTATGGTCCCCTGCACTGACGTATATATACACACATTCCTATTTCCCACAGAGAGCTGTGATTGGCTGGAACCATCTGGCCAATCACAGCTCTCTGCGGGAAATATGAATAGGTGTATATACACGGCAGTGCAGGGGACCATAGAATAGTGGTCGGCCGTATCTATACATTATACAGGAGGATCGCAAAGGGTCAATCTGTCAATTAATACAGGTACTACTACTCCCATCATGGAACAGTGTGTTCCATGCTGAGAGTAGTAGTACTACCTAAAAAAAAATTAAACAAAAATAAAGAAAAAAGTGAAAAACATATACACACTACATTTTTATTATTGTCGGCTACATTTTTAGGTCCTCGCCCGCCCACATAAATTGATCCCCGTTTTAAAAATTAATAAAAATTTTGTTATAAAAAAGATACATTTCGTTAGATACATTTTTTTCCATCACTACTGTATCTTTTATTTTTATTTTTTAATGGTGTAAAACAATACAGGAATTTAGGTGCACTACTGTTTTAGATATATACAATGACATTGGCTATCCCTCAACACTGATGTTAAAATTGAGACATTCCCCAGTATATCCTTGGATGAAGGACATACCAGAGCCCGCACACCAACACCAATGTCCTTCATCTAAAGATATACTGGCGAAGGTCTCAAATTTTAACATAAGTGTTGAGGGATAGCCAATGTCATTGTATACATCTACCACAGTAGTGCACCTAAATTCCCGTATTGTATTTTTCTAATTGTTACACATCCACACCGTTTATCTGGTGTAGGATGCCGTTATGGCACTTGTAGTCTGTTGCAGGCATCCCCCATTGTATGCATTTTTATGCTGGGTATTGCCCTTAGCAACAGACCACAAGGGCAGGATCTGCTCCCCCAGTATATATGCACAACTGCATTTGGGGTTGAGCACCTCCAGCCATTTGAGACCACGTCTTTGTTGTTGTTTAAATCTTATACTTGGAGATGTATAAACTCCACATTTAATGCGCTTTGGTCACTATTAAGGCAGCATTAAGGTCCACTTGTGAGGCCGGCACACATATCAGCCAACTTAGGTGGGGCTTATAGTCTGTCTCCCTCCTCCCATTGTATGTGTGCATAGCCACACTGAAGGTAACCTGGGAGAAGGCTGTAAGTCTGGCCTAATGCTTCTGTAATTGCCCACTGGCCCCTGGTTTTGCTTATCACGCACAGGTAGGTTTAGTGTTAGGGCCCGTGCCACTTGAGAAACCTTGGCGTTGGTGTGCGGGCTCTGGTATGTCCTTCATCTAAGGATATACTGGTGAATGTCTAAATTTTAACATCAGTGTTGAGGAATAGCCAATGTCATTGTATACATCTACCACAGTAGTGCACCTAAATTCCTGTATTGTATTATTCTAATTGTTACACATCCACACCGTTTATCTGGTGTAGGATTCTATTGTGGCACTTGTAGTCTGTTGCAGGTATCCCCCATTGTATAAACCTACATGAGTTTGACCACAAATACGTAATGTTATCACCCAAATTCAGGGGGTATTACTGAAAACCATAATAAACCTACAACAAAAAAAAAACTGTTTGTGTCTATATAAAAGGTATATACACAAGGTTGATGAAAAAATATTAATTTTATTAAGCATAATTTATTGATACAAGACAGCCCATTGGTTCCCAACCCATAAAAACATACATGACACAAGACAGGTTTAAAAAAACAAGCGGTGGGGGAACACCAGTTAAAGCTCCATATGTATTGAATAGTCACAATAGCAAATTATAGACGTCACACGTCTAGCTAGCTATTTGAATCTGTTACCAGCGGTCATAACAAGTCTATGAGTATCCTAAATGCCCCAATTGAATTACAATGTAGGTGTCAAATATAGAAAGTATATATAGTGGGTTATACACCCTACTTAGACAATGTTAACAGTATCAAATACAATATATACCATCCTATATACCAAGTAAGTGGTGATATAAATGCCTGCACAAAGGAATATGTACAACAATGTCAGCCCATACAGTATAAACAGTAAGGCAGTGGGTGCTGGAAATACAGATAATATATAATCAAACAGCAAAAAATACTGAAAATATAAAATACAGATAATGAGGCAGCAATTACTGAGGATAGCAACCCCTGGTAATGTCAGTATGAGCTCCGGTGTTCCCGCACCTCTCACTCCAACGCGCTTCGCTTCATCCGGGAATCGAAGCATAAATTATGCTTAATAAAATTTATATTTTTTCATCAACCTTGTGTATACCTTTTTATATAGACACACAAAATAGGGGGGGGGGGGGGGGTTATGTTGTAGGTTTGTTATCCTCCATTGTATGCATAGACTTCTATGGGAGAAAAACGCCACGATTTCAGGGGAAAAAACACCAGTGGCTCAACATGCAAAACCGCCAAGGAGCTGAAAAATATCAAAAAAGAGTGAAAAAACGCCAAAAGAATTATAAAAATGCCAAACTGAAAAATGCCAAGTGTAAAAAGAATTTTGCGATTTCTCATTGACTTACAGCTAACATCTGGACACAGCGTTTTTTTTTGCCGAAAAAAACGCCATGTGGCAGGATTGGCATTTTTCTTGGCGTTTTTCCAAAAGAAAAAACAAGTAGAAACTTAGCCTTAGGGAACCCTGGCTCAAACTGTTCCAGTACACTCAAGCAGACTTAGGGTATGTTCACATTTGGTGGATTTAATGTAGAAATTTCTGTAAATATCTTATTCTTTGAATGAGGCCTACAGTAAGTCACCAATAATTCAGATAAATGGAAATGTTTTTTTTAGTTTTCAGTGTGAATGGACTTAAAGCATAACTGTCATATCAGTCAAAAAAATATATATAATTTTTATGTCTAAGACCTATATTTCTCACAAACTACTTTGATCTGTTGCTCACTTGGTTTCTCAGTCTGTGCTTTGGATGAGTGTATCCCTCAAATGCATGACTCATCATCTTCCGCAAGTGCTACAGTGCCTTGTGAAAGTATTCGGCCCCCTTGAACTTTTCGACCTTTTGCCACATTTCAGGCTTCAAACATAAAGAAATAAAACTGTATTTTTTTGTGAAGAATCAACAACAAGTGGGACACAATCATGAAGTGAAACGAAATTCATTGGATATTTCAAACTTATTTAACAAATAAAAAAACTGAAAAATTGGGCGTGCAAAATTATTCAGCCCGCTTAAGTTAATACTTTGTAACGCCACCTTTTGCTGTGATGACAGCTGTAAGTCGCTTGCGGTATGTTTCAGTATCAGTTTTGCACATCGAGAGACTGAAATTTTTGCCCATTCCTCCTTGCAAAACAACTGTAGCTCAATGAGGTTGGATGGAGAGCGTCTGTGAACAACAGTTTTCAGTTCTTTCCGCAGATTCTCGATTGGATTCAGGTCTGGACTTTGACTTGGCCATTTTAACACCTGGATATGTTTATTTGTGAACCATTCCATTGTAGATTTTTTTTTTTTTTTTTTTTAAATACATTTTATTCCAAAAGTATGCAATATACAATATACAGATCTGGATGACCGGATCCAACATCAAGCAGAATTAGCTGACATGGTAATCTATAGTTGTTACAAAAACCTCTGACATAGGATATAGGCATGCATATCTTCTGGTATTTTACATACAGTATAGGAAAGAAATAAGAGGCAGATGTGCAAAAATGTACATAAACCATGGAATAAAAACAACAGTAAACAAAAGAAAACCAAATAACCTTCCCATTGCGGTGTGGTCAGAATAAAAGAAAAAAAAGAAAAAGAAAAAAACTGTGACACTATGCAAGACCCCGAGTGGCCCATTATATTGCGAGAACTTCTAGCAATCTATTAAACGCCATTGCCCGTTCATCTTCTGCCTCCGTACCCCTTGGCAAAAAATGGAAACAGAAACATCTATTACCAAAGCTCAAAGAGCTCACACAAAGAGGGTCTTAGGGTCATTTTAGTCTGGTAATTTAAGGTTTCCCAAAGAGTTCTTCAAACTTTCCAAGCTATACCAAGAGGTAGATTTAAAATGACCCACTATTCTATAACATTCCCCAACGTCAGAGAGGTAGTGAAGGTAAGCCCTCCACTTTTGAAAAAAGGATTTGGCATGTAATTCTGAATTACGTATGGCTAACAGCATTTCTTTATGTAAAACTGAATGGAACTCAGACTTAACAACCTCTAAGTGCGGTACCGATGGCACCAACCAGTGACGCAGCAGGCATTGTTTTACAACCAGGAATAACAGATGAATACCTTTAGACAACCCTCCACGGTCAGGGGGGGTCTGACTCCCGGACAGGTACATAATGGAACAAATACGGTTCTGGAGATAGTGGCAAAGAGCAGCCCCAGATTTGCAATAGTAAGTCCCGAACTTCACCCCACAAAACCCCAACCTGAGGGCAGTCCCACAGACAGTGCCATAGATCTGCTCCAAAAAATTGACATTTCGGACAATGGGTAAGATAAGGGGGAGGGGGGGTCCCACCATGCCACTTAAATGCATATGTTGCTTTGTGTACTACCCTCCAGTGCATTTCTCTCAACTGTGCATTTGGAGTAGCCCCAGCCACCGCAGTCAAGCCGTCTTTCATATGTGCTTGTATGTCTGTGCCATCCAAATGAGTTGACCATTTGATGAGTGCCCTTGCCGCCGCTCCCTTTAACGCTACATCCCTGATGGTTGCGTACATGAACGAAAGGTTATAGTGTGTCGCCCCGGCACCCATCAGCCTGTCAAAGTCATTTCGTCTTTCCACCACCGCATATCCCCGTACCAAGGCACCAAAATAAGAGCAGAACTGATTGTACAGCCACTGGTGAGAGGACGGTAAGTCATATTTAGTTCTGAAATCTTCCCAGCCTAGGAACATTCCACTGACCTCGTCCAGAAAATCTTTAAAGGAAAGAATGTTTTTAGATTTCCACAATCTACCAATTGGGTTTCTGGCACAGTGCTGCAAAGCCGGTGTGTGCCATAACTGGTAAAACTTTGATAAACACCATGGTAATCCGTAGAGTTTGCGGACTGCTTTCCAAGTGGCTAGGGTGTCACTAAACAACACATTGGTACGTATGGCACGGGGCATATCTTTATACGAAAGATGAAAAAGCGTTTGTAGTGATCCTAATGTACAGAGTTGTAGCTCCAAAGTTGTATTAGAAAAATATGAAGTAGTATGGGCCCAGTCCCTCACATGTCGTAAAAGTGCTGAAAGGTTATAGAATCGCACATTGGGTACCTGCAACCCTCCATCACTCCTACTCAAACACAGTGTGTCATATGCCACTCTAGGTCGTTTTCCGGCCCATATAAATTTAGTGAAGCTGCCGTGAACGCGTTTAACATCTGCATGGCGTAAAAGTAAAGGAATCATTTGCAGGGGATACAATAATTTTGGGAAAGACATCATTTTAATGAGATGGACCCTACCCGATAAAGACAGAGGTAGAGACACCCAACGGTCCAGTTCTTTCTCTAGTTTCGCTATTAAGGGTGGATAATTAAGATTATATAGAGACAAAGGTGTACGCCCTATCTTTATGCCCAAGTAAGTGAGGTATTGTTTAGCTATTTGGACAGAGGGAACTGACAACGGTGTTGGTGAGGGGTGACCCAGATATAACAGCTGACATTTATCTATGTTGACCTTGTAACCTGAGAAAGAGCTAAATAAAGAAAGCACATCAAAGACATCACCAAGCTGTGCAGTGGGATCCTGTAAGTACAATAAAGGGTCGTCGGCAAAGCAGCTTATTTTAATTTCAGATGTGCCCACCTTTATACCCTGATATACAGACATCTGCAGGAAGTACTGGGCCAGGGGCTCTAAAGCTAAATTAAATAACAGGGGTGACAAAGGGCATCCCTGCCTAGTCCCCTGATGAAGAGGGAAGGGAGCCGAAAGGTATCCCGGTATATGTACTCGGGACAACGGGGCGCTATAGAGAGCTGACAAATACGTTCGGAAGGGTCCCACTATACTCGCCCTGGAAAGGACCACATCCAGCCAGGCCCAGTCAACGTTATCGAAAGCCTTTTCGGCATCTAAGGCCAAGAGAGCCGGGGCCTGGCCGGAATATGACCCAGAGTTGACCGCTCCCTGTACTGCTAGGACTGTTCGGATGTTAGATACCGCCGCTCTACCCTTTATGAAACCAACCTGATGTGGGCCTATCAGGCGGGGCATCAAGGTGGCAAGTCTATCTGCAAATATCTTTGACAATATTTTGACATCAACATTTATCAATGAGATGGGGCGGTAGCCCCCTGGAGAGTTTGGATCTTTACCCTGTTTATGTAATACCTTAATGTGCGCCATGTTACCTGATTGTGGGAGGGATCCTGTTGCTAGAATATTAGTGTATACTGTCTGTAAGGTAGGGCTAAGTTTATCTTTTAGTAATTTGAAAAATTCCCCTGTATATCCATCAGGGCCTGGCGCATTATTGTTTTTTAGTGAGTTAATAATTCCCAATATCTCTTCAGATGTAATCGGGGCATTAAGAATATCCCTGTCTTCATCAGATAAAGATGGCATAGAAATGGCATCTAGGAATTTCAATCCCGCCTCTCCATCTAAGTGCCTTTTAGCGTAAAGATCCTGATAGAATTGTTTAAAAATATCAACAATTTTCCTGGGATGTTTATGCAGTATCCCCTGCCCGTCTTTCAATGGTCTAATCGGCTCCATCAGTCTCTGTCCCCTCGCCAAATTAGCTAAGAGTCGCCCGGATTTGTTCCCGTGTCTGTAGAACTCAGCCAGGAATCTGTCTTTATGGTAAGTGTCCACCGCCGCCTGAGCTGTCTCAAAAGCACGTTGAGCCTCTACCCAAGCCCTTTTAGTTTCGTCAGATGGAGAAGTCAGGAAAGTAGTATACGCTCTTCTCAGGTCAGATGTTAGGGTGTCATATTTTTCCTTGGCCTTATTTTTATGATATGAGACATGAGCTATTATGTTACCCCGGAGCACCGCTTTCCCCGCTTCCCAGAAGAGGAAGGGGTCAGAGACATGCTCTGAATTATTTAATGAGTATTCCTCCCACCAATGTCCTAACAGTTGCGTGAAAGATTCGTCTTTCGACAAATAAGTAGGGAATCTCCACACTATATCCGAACCCGGGGGTAATGTCGGTGCTAGTTCCACTCCTACCGGTGCGTGGTCAGAAATAACCAAATCATATATGTGGTCTCGTGTCACCTTCGAGAGTAAAGAGTGCGATAACAAGAAATAATCTAACCTGGACCACGACCGATGGGAATGGGAGTAGTGTGTGTATTCTCGTTCCGTCGGGTTATGGTGTCTCCAGGAGTCACACATCCCCGTCACGTCAAGAAAAGATTGTAGGTAAGTCTCATCCTGTATTGAGGTAATAAGGTTAGTACGTTTTCGATCCTCCTGTGTATATAATACAGTATTGAAGTCTCCCCCTATAATGATATTAGATTCTAAATCCCCCTGAACGCGTGTGGCAAGGGCTTCAAAATAAGAGGATTTGTGCACCTGAGGGCCATACACATTATACACACTAAATTTTGTCTCCCCCTCCCCCAATAACAAGTGTTGCAACATGCCCTCCCCATCTTCCCAGTGTGACAGTATGGATTGGGCTTTGTTTCTATGTACCAGAATCACCACACCTCCCTTCCTACCTACTGCCGGTGATCCCAAGACCGCCCCCACCCACCTCTTTTTAAGTCTAAAAAAATCTTCCTTTAATAAGTGGGTTTCTTGCAACAAGGCCACATCTGCTTTCAGTTTCTGTAAATGTCTGAGCACTAAGGAGCGTTTCCCTGGAGACCTCAAACCCTTCACATTCCACGTAACAAATTTCATGTCACGATAACAATGGTCACATGGATGTACATGCAAGTCAAAATAAGCATATTCAGCATTAGAGTGAGCATAAGAGAACTCAGAACCTGGAAAAGTATCACAGTAGGAATGAACACCATTGAATGGGAAGTAAACCATAGAAATACTAGCATAAACAACTGAGAAAACCCCCACAAAACCCCCTCCCCCTCTAAACAAGTGGGTATCCCATTCCCCAGCAGGTAACAGGTAATCAAGACTTCACTTTTTTCGCGGATGTCCACTGGGACCCCGCTTTCCCAGTGTGTCCTACCATCATAGCCCGACATCCGTACCCAGTGTGCGACCAACCTTCCCCCGACCATTTGAAGAAGATGAGACCAGCATTAGGTAGAAAGTGGTTATAGAAGCAAGGAATCAGATTTTAGTTAGTAAACAGAGAGAAAAGAAAGGATGAGAAAAAGGCAGCCAAATTACGGAAGCATGAGGAAAGCATGGGAGATCCCGCACTATAAACCCCAGAGAAGGAGTATAGTAAAAGAAAGATGAAAAAGGAAGACGTGGGAAGAAGAACTAGGAGAAATAAAATATAATAGGAACAGAGCTCGTTCTCCCTGTTCTACGCACGATGGCAGTTGTCACGATGCCGGCTGGCAGGTAGTGGATCCTCTGTGCCAGAGAGGGATTGGCGTGGACCGTGCTAGTGGACCGGTTCTAAGCCACTACTGGTTTTCACCAGAGCCCGCCGCAAAGCGGGATGGTCTTGCTGCGGCGGTAGTGACCAGGTCGTATCCACTAGCAACGGCTCACCTCTCTGGCTGCTGAAGATAGGCGCGGTACAAGGGAGTAGGCAAAAGCAAGGTCGGACGTAGCAGAAGGTCGGGGCAGGCAGCAAGGATCGTAGTCAGGGGCAACGGCAGAAGGTCTGGAAACACAGGCAAGGAACACACAAGGAACGCTTTCACTGGCACTAAGGCAACAAGATCCGGCAAGGGAGTGCAGGGGAAGTGAGGTGATATAGGGAAGTGCACAGGTGAACACACTAATTGGAACCACTGCGCCAATCAGCGGCGCAGTGGCCCTTTAAATCGCAGAGACCCGGCGCGCGCGCGCCCTAGGGAGCGGGGCCGCGCGCGCCGGGACAGAACAGACGGAGAGCGAGTCAGGTAGGGGAGCCGGGGTGCGCATCGCGAGCGGGCGCTACCCGCATCGCGAATCGCATCCCGGCTGGCAGCGGAATCGCAGCGCCCCGGGTCAGAGGACGTGACCGGAGCGCTGCCGAGGAGAGAGTGAAGCGAGCGCTCCGGGGAGGAGCGGGGACCCGGAGCGCTCGGCGTAACAGTACCCCCCCCCTTGGGTCTCCCCCTCTTCTTAGAGCCTGAGAACCTGAGGAGCAGACTTTTGTCTAGGATGTTGTCCTCAGGTTCCCAGGATCTCTCTTCAGGACCACAACCCTCCCAGTCCACTAAAAAAAAATTTTTCCCTCTGACCTTTTTGGCAGCTAAAATTTCTTTGACCGAGAAGATGTCCGAGGAGCCGGAAACAGGAGTGGGAGGAACAGATTTGGGAGAAAAACGGTTGAGGATGAGTGGTTTGAGAAGAGAGACGTGAAAGGCATTAGGGATACGAAGAGAGGGAGGAAGAAGAAGTTTATAAGAGACAGGATTAATTTGACACAAAATTTTGAAAGGACCAAGATAGCGTGGTCCCAACTTGTAGCTAGGGACACGGAAGCGGACATATTTAGCGGAGAGCCATACCTTGTCTCCAGGGGAAAAAACGGGGGGAGCTCTTCTTTTCTTATCCGCGAACTTCTTCATGCGTGATGAAGCCTGTAAGAGAGAATTTTGGGTCTCTCTCCATATGATGGAAAGGTCACGAGAAATTTCATCCACAGCGGGCAGACCAGAGGGCAAGGGAGTAGGGAGGGGGGGAAGAGGGTGACGGCCGTACACCACGAAAAATGGGGATTTGGAGGAAGACTCAGAGACCCTGAAGTTATACGAGAATTCGGCCCATGGGAGGAGATCTGCCCAGTCATCCTGGCGGGAGGAAACAAAATGTCGCAAATAATCACCCAAGATCTGGTTAATCCTTTCTACTTGTCCATTGGACTGGGGATGATATGCAGAAGAAAAATTTAATTTAATCTTGAGTTGTTTACAGAGAGCCCTCCAGAATTTAGACACGAATTGGACGCCTCTATCCGAGACAATCTGCGTAGGCAACCCGTGAAGACGAAAAATGTGTACAAAAAATTGTTTAGCCAACTGAGGCGCAGAAGGAAGACCAGGAAGAGGGATGAAATGTGCCATTTTGGAGAATCGATCGACGACCACCCAAATAACAGTGTTGCCACGGGAAGGGGGTAAATCAGTAATAAAATCCATACCAATCAGAGACCAAGGCTGTTCGGGGACAGGCAGAGGATGAAGAAAACCAGCGGGCTTCTGGCGAGGAGTCTTATCCCGGGCACAGATAGTGCAGGCTCGCACAAAGTCCACAACATCCGTCTCCAGAGTCGGCCACCAATAGAAGCGGGAGATGAGTTGCACAGATTTCTTGATACCCGCATGACCTGCGAGATGGGAGGAGTGACCCCATTTGAGGATTCCGAGGCGTTGGCGAGGAGAAACAAAGGTCTTTCCTGGAGGAGTCTGCCTGATGGAGGCAGGAGAAGTGGAGATCAGGCAGTCAGGTGGAATGATGTGTTGCGGAGAGAGTTCAACTTCTGAGGCATCCGAGGAACGAGAGAGAGCATCGGCCCTAATGTTCTTATCGGCAGGACGAAAGTGAATCTCAAAATTAAATCGGGCAAAGAACAGAGACCACCGGGCCTGGCGAGGATTCAGCCGTTGGGCAGACTGGAGGTAGGAGAGGTTCTTGTGGTCGGTGTAGATAATAACAGGAGAACTTGATCCCTCCAGCAGATGCCTCCATTCCTCAAGTGCTAATTTAATGGCTAGAAGCTCTCGGTCCCCGATGGAGTAGTTCCTCTCCGCTGGAGAGAAGGTCCTAGAGAAAAAACCACAAGTGACAGCATGCCCGGAAGAATTTTTTTGTAGAAGAACAGCTCCAGCTCCCACTGAGGAGGCATCAACCTCCAATAGGAAGGGTTTGGAAGGGTCAGGTCTGGAGAGGACGGGAGCCGAAGAAAAGGCAGACTTGAGTCGTTTAAAGGCGTCTTCTGCTTGAGGAGGCCAGGACTTGGGATCAGCATTTTTTTTGGTTAAAGCCACGATAGGAGCCACAATGGTAGAAAAATGTGGAATAAATTGCCTGTAATAATTGGCGAACCCCAAAAAGCGTTGGATAGCACGGAGTCCGGAGGGGCGTGGCCAATCTAAGACGGCAGAGAGTTTGTCTGGGTCCATCTGTAGTCCCTGGCCAGAGACCAAATATCCTAGAAAAGGAAGAGATTGGCATTCAAACAGACATTTCTCAATTTTGGCATAGAGTTGGTTGTCACGAAGTCTCTGAAGAACCATACGGACATGCTGGCGGTGTTCTTCTAGATTGGCAGAAAAAATTAGGATATCGTCCAGATATACAACAACACAGGAGTATAACAGATCACGAAAAATTTCATTGACAAAGTCTTGGAAGACGGCAGGGGCGTTGCACAGTCCAAAGGGCATGACCAGATACTCAAAGTGTCCATCTCTGGTGTTAAATGCCGTTTTCCACTCGTCCCCCTCTCTGATGCGGATGAGGTTATAGGCGCCTCTTAAGTCCAATTTAGTGAAGATGTGGGCACCTTGGAGGCGATCAAAGAGTTCAGAGATGAGGGGTAAGGGGTAGCGGTTCTTAACCGTGATTTTATTAAGACCGCGGTAGTCAATGCAAGGACGTAGGGAGCCATCTTTTTTGGACACAAAGAAAAATCCGGCTCCGGCAGGAGAGGAGGATTTACGGATAAAGCCCTTTTTTAGATTCTCCTGGACGTATTCGGACATGGCAAGAGTCTCTGGGGCAGAGAGAGGATAAATTCTGCCCCGGGGTGGAGTAGTGCCCGGGAGGAGGTCGATAGGGCAATCATAAGGCCTGTGAGGAGGTAGAGTCTCAGCTTGTTTTTTGCAGAAAACATCCGCGAAGTCCATATAGGCCTTAGGGAGACCGGTTACTGGAGGAACCACAGAGTTACGGCAAGGGTTACTGGGAACCGGTTTTAGACAGTTCTTGGAACAAGAGGACCCCCAACTCTTGATCTCCCCAGTGGACCAATCCAGGGTAGGGGAATGAAGTTGAAGCCAGGGAAGTCCAAGGAGAATTTCCGAGGTGCAATTGGGGAGGACCAAAAGTTCAATCCTCTCATGATGAGATCCGATGCTCATAAGAAGGGGCTCCGTGCGGAAACGTATGGTACAGTCCAATCTTTCATTATTTACACAATTGATGTAGAGGGGTCTGGCGAGACTGGTCACCGGGATGTTGAACCTGTTGACGAGAGAGGCCAAAATAAAATTTCCTGCAGATCCAGAGTCCAAGAAGGCCACTGTAGAGAAGGAGAAGGCAGAGGCAGACATCCGCACAGGCACAGTAAGACGTGGAGAAGCAGAGTAGACATCAAGGACTGTCTCACCATTGTGCGGAGTCAGCGTACGTCTTTCCAGGCGGGGAGGACGGATAGGACAATCTCTCAGGAAGTGTTCGGTACTAGCACAGTACAGGCAGAGGTTCTCCATACGGCGTCGTGTCCTCTCTTGAGGTGTCAGGCGAGACCGGTCGACCTGCATAGCCTCCACGGCGGGAGGCACAGGAACAGATTGCAGGGGACCAGAGGAGAGAGGAGCCGAGGAGAAGAAACGCCTCGTGCGAACAGAGTCCATATCTTGGCGGAGTTCCTGACGCCTTTCGGAAAAACGCATGTCAATGCGAGTGGCTAGGTGAATAAGTTCATGTAGATTAGCAGGAATTTCTCGTGCGGCCAGAACATCTTTAATGTTGCTGGATAGGCCTTTTTTGAAGGTCGCGCAGAGGGCCTCATTATTCCAGGACAATTCTGAAGCAAGAGTACGGAATTGTACGGCATACTCGCCAACGGAAGAATTACCCTGGACCAGGTTCAACAGGGCAGTCTCAGCAGAAGAGGCTCAGGCAGGTTCCTCAAAGACACTTCGGATTTCCGAGAAGAAGGAGTGTACAGAGGCAGTGACGGGGTCATTGCGGTCCCAGAGCGGTGTGGCCCATGACAGGGCTTTTCCGGACAGAAGGCTGACTACGAAAGCCACCTTAGACCTTTCAGTGGGAAACAGGTCCGACATCATCTCCAGATGCAGGGAACATTGGGAAAGAAAGCCACGGCAAAACTTAGAGTCCCCATCAAATTTATCCGGCAAGGATAAGCGTATCCCAGGAGCGGCCACTCGCTGCGGAGGAGGTGCAGGAGCTGGCGGAGGAGATGACTGCTGAAGCTGTGGTAGTAACTGTTGTAGCATAACGGTCAGTTGAGACAGCTGTTGGCCTTGTTGCGCTATCTGTTGTGACTGCTGGGCGACCACCGTGGTGAGGTCAGCGACAACTGGCAGAGGAACTTCAGCGGGATCCATGGCCGGATCTACTGTCACGATGCCGGCTGGCAGGTAGTGGATCCTCTGTGCCAGAGAGGGATTGGCGTGGACCGTGCTAGTGGACCGGTTCTAAGCCACTACTGGTTTTCACCAGAGCCCGCCGCAAAGCGGGATGGTCTTGCTGCGGCGGTAGTGACCAGGTCGTATCCACTAGCAACGGCTCACCTCTCTGGCTGCTGAAGATAGGCGCGGTACAAGGGAGTAGGCAAAAGCAAGGTCGGACGTAGCAGAAGGTCGGGGCAGGCAGCAAGGATCGTAGTCAGGGGCAACGGCAGAAGGTCTGGAAACACAGGCAAGGAACACACAAGGAACGCTTTCACTGGCACTAAGGCAACAAGATCCGGCAAGGGAGTGCAGGGGAAGTGAGGTGATATAGGGAAGTGCACAGGTGAACACACTAATTGGAACCACTGCGCCAATCAGCGGCGCAGTGGCCCTTTAAATCGCAGAGACCCGGCGCGCGCGCGCCCTAGGGAGCGGGGCCGCGCGCGCCGGGACAGAACAGACGGAGAGCGAGTCAGGTAGGGGAGCCGGGGTGCGCATCGCGAGCGGGCGCTACCCGCATCGCGAATCGCATCCCGGCTGGCAGCGGAATCGCAGCGCCCCGGGTCAGAGGACGTGACCGGAGCGCTGCCGAGGAGAGAGTGAAGCGAGCGCTCCGGGGAGGAGCGGGGACCCGGAGCGCTCGGCGTAACAGCAGTCTTACATATCAGACAGCACACTAGTAATTCTGTAGTGCCATAGATGGGAAAAAAATAAATTAAAATAAAATAGAAAAAGTGGGAAATAATAATGGGAGATAAAAAATATAAAAGAAAGAAAATAAAGAGTCAAGTGCGGAGTCCCCACACGTCCCCACAAAAAATCCTCCAGGGGTAGTCTGCCAGGCACAATCTGAGGCCAAAAGAAAAAAAAAAAAAATCCAACAGTCAGACTCCATGCAGTCTAGGAAAATATCAAGTGCAACAGTCCTCCTTCGTGAGAGAACAAAAAAGGTGTGAATCACTGGATGTGAGGAGCTGAAGAATCTTCAAAATCTATGTCCCATCATGGAGGAGAAACAATAAACCATCTCACTCCATCATAGTGACCGGCTGTGGCGGGCTTGTGTGACGTCGTCTCTTGTTATGTTCCGTGGCAGTATTAACCTCCACCGCCGCTCTCAAAGCCAGCACCGCTTGAGCCTCTTCAGGTGTGCGGTAAGTGTCAGTAGAGCCATCTGGTTTGAAAATGCGCAATGTGGCTGGGTACTGTAAGACAAATTTTCGTTGCTGAGCAATCAGCTGGGAACAGACGGGTGCAAAAGCCTTTCTTCGTTTAGCCACCTCAGCCGAGAAATCATTGAAGAGGAGGACACGGTGCCCCCGTATGAGCAGTGATGAGGTCATCTTGTATGTAGACAAGATGAGTGCTTTGTCCGCATAGTTGAGATACTTGGCAATAGCTTGTCTTGGCCGGCCAGCATCAGAGGAGGACGCAGCAACGCCCTGCGATTTCTGTGGCTCCATTGTAGATTTTGCTTTATGTTTTGGATCATTGTCTTGTTGGAAGACAAATCTCCGTGCCAGTCTCAGGTCTTTTGCAGACTCCATCAGGTTTTCTTCCAGAATGGTCCTGTATTTGGCTCCCTCCATCTTCCCATCAATTTTATCCAACTTCCCTGTCCCTGCTGTAGAAAAGCAGGCCCAAACCATGATGCTGCCACCACCATGTTTGACAGTGGGGATGGTGTGTTCAGGGTGATGAGCTGTGTTGCTTTTACGCCAAACATAACATTTAGCATTGTTGCCAAAAAGTTCGATTTTGGTTTCATCTGACCAGAGCACCTTCTTCCACATGTTTGGTGTGTCTCCCAGGTGGCTTGTGGAAAACATTAAACAACACTTTTTATGGATATCTTTAAGAAATGGCTTTCTTCTTGCCACTCTTCCATAAAGGCCAGATTTGTGCAGTATACGACTGATTGTTGTCCAATGGATAGAGTCCCCCACCTCCAGAGTGATCATGGGCCTCTTGGCTGCATCTCTGATTAGTCTTCTCCTTGTATGAGCTGAAAGTTTAGAGGGACGGCCAGGTCTTTGTAAATTTGCACTGGTCTGATACTCCTTCCATTTCAATATTCTCGCTTACACAGTGCTCCTTGGGATGTTTAAAGCTTGGGAAATCATTTTGTATCCAAATCTGGCTTTAAACTTCTCCACAACAGTATCTCGGACCTGCCTGGTGTGTTCCTTGTTCTTCATGATGCTCTCTGCGCTTTAACGGACCTCTGAGACTATCACAGTGCAGGTGCATTAATACGGAGACTTGATTACACACAGGTGAATTCTATTTATCATCATTAGTCATTTAGGTAAACATTGGATCATTCAGAGATCCTCACTGAACTTCTGGAGAGATTTTGCTGCACTGAAAGTAAAGGGGCTAAATAATTTTGCACACCCAATTTTTCAGTTTTTTATTTAACAAAGTTTGAAATATCCAATAAATTGTGTTCCACTTCATGATTGTGTCCCACTTGTTGTTGATTCTTCACAAAAAATTTGTTTTATATCTTTATGTTTGAAGCCTGAAATGTGGCAAAAGGTCGAAAAGTTCAAGGCACTGTATGTCTCCATCCAATCACTGCAGGCTGCTCTGTAACCCCCTTCCCCTTTTCGTGCTGCAGTCTCATAGGACAGGAGTGAGCACAGAAGAGTGCCAGTCCCACCCTCACTTACTGGATATTGTCCATGTTTTGGATAAGCCATGATTTCTATATAAAAAAAAAAGAAATTAAAAGCAGGGCGGATATTAGAAAGGTTAATGTTTCGCCAAGATGAACAACATATAAAACGTTTTTGAATCTGAGAGGGCCCATTTAATAATTTTAACCCCTTAAGGACCCGGCCATTTTTTTAACATCTGCTCACTGTCACTTCAAACATTAATAACGCTGGGATGCTTTTACCTTTCATTCTGATTCCGAGAGTTTTTTCGTGACATATTCTACTTTGTTAGCGGTAAAATTTTGTCGATACTTGTATCATTTCTTGGTGAAAAATTCAAAAATTTGATGAAAAAATAGAAAATTTAGCAATTTTTTTTCCTTTGAAGCTCTCTGCTTATAAGGAAAATGAATATTCCAAATAAATTATATATTGATTCACATATACAATATGTCTACTTTATGTTTGTATCATAAAGTTGACATGTTTTTACTTTTGAAAGACATCAGAGGGCTTCAAAGTTCAGCAGCAATTTTCCAATTTTTCACAAAATTTTCAAAATCGGATTTTTTCAGGGACCAGTTCTATTTAGAAGTGGATTTGAGGGGCCTTCTTATTAGAAATACCCCATAAATGACACCATTATAAAAACTGCACCCCTCAAAGTATTCAAAATTACATTCAAAAGGTTTGTTAACCCTTTTGGTGTTTCACAGGAATAGCTGCAAGTTGAAGGAGAAAATTCAAAATCTTCATTTTTTACACTCGCATGTTCTTGTAAACCCAGTTTTTGCATTTTTACAAGGGGTAAAAAGAGAGAAATTTTCTTAAAATGTGTAACCCAATTTCTCTCGAGTAAGGAAATACCTCATGTGTATGTCAAGTGTTCGTCGGGTGCAGTAGAGGGCTCATAAGGGAAGGAGCGACAGTGGGATTTTGGAGAGTGAGTTTTTCTGAAATGGTTTATCGGGGGCATGTCACATTTAGGAAGCCCCTATGGTGCCAGAACAGCAAAAAAAAAAAAAAAAAAAAACATTGCATACCATTTTGGAAACTAGACCCCTTGAGGAACGTAACAAGGAATAAAGTGAGCCTTAATACCCCACAGGGGTTTCACAACTTTTGCATATGTAAAAAAAATATTTTTTTTTTTCAAAAAAATGTGTGTTTCCCTCCAAATTTCACATTTTTGCAAGGGTTAATATCAGAAAATACCCCCCAAAATTTGTAACCCCATCTCTTCTGAGTATGGAGGTACCCCATAAGTTGACCTGAAGTGCACTACGGGCGAACTACAATACTCAGAAGAGAAGGAGTCATATTTGGCTTTTTGAGAGCAAATTTTGCTCGGAGAGCATGTCGTATTTAGGAAGCCCCTATTGTGCCAGAACAGCAAAAAAAAACAAAAACACATTGCATATCATTTTGGAAACTCCAGCTGTTGCAAAACTACAACTCCCAGCATGCCCTTTGGCTGTGCATGCTTAGAGTTGTTGCTAAGCAACAGCAGGAGGTGAACAGGCCTCACCTCCTGCTGTATCCGGCCGCCGGGACCGCCGCCGCTTCTGAGGGGACCGGGCCAGACCAGGGAGAGGTAATAGACCCCCGCCGGCCCTAATCGCCACCCTGATCACCGCCCAGCAGGGCAGTGATTGGTCGGTCGTTCCACCTCACTCCTGCTGGGTAAGGGGGTGAATGGGGCTGTCTCAGTCAGCCCCATTCATCCTTTTTTTCCGGTTCACCGGAGACCCGATTGACCAAGAATCCCCGTAAATTTGCAGGGGGGGGGGGGGGAGTGTTTCAGGACCCCCTCAGGGGTTTGCACGGGGTGCCTGCTGATAGATATCAGCAGTCATCCCAGTCCGGTCCCTGCCCGGCGCGAGGTGGGGACCAAAATTCCCAGGGTCCCCTGTACGCCCTGGGTCTTAAGTGGTTAAAGAAACCAGCCAAATCCCAAAATAGGGATGCGATAAATGAGAAGAAAGCATTCCGGCAACCCAAACAAGAAGGTAGTGATAAAGTGTTAAAAAATTATAAGGAGAAGAATAAATTCTGTTTACCCCTGTATTCTGATTACCTGTCACCAAATAAAAAATTTTATATAGTGTTCTTTGTGTAATTAGCAGACACTTTCCTATTCACTTGCTTTTAAAATTATCAACATACAGTCATGGTCGTAAATGTTGCACCACTGAAATTTTTCAAGAAAATTAAGTATTTCTCACAGAAAAGGATTGCAGTAACACATTTTACCATACAGATGTTTATTCCCTTTGTGTGTATTGGAACTAAACCAAAAAAGGGAGGAAAAAAGCAAATTGGACATAATGTCCCACCAAACTCCAAAAATGGTCTGGACAAAATTATTGACACCCTTTCAATATTGTGGAAAAATAAAATTGTTTTAAGCATGTGATGCTCCTTTAAGATCATTTGGGGCAAGTAACAGGTGTGGGCAATGTAAAAATCACACCTGAAAGCAGATAAAAAGGAGAGAAGTTCACTTAGTATTTGCATTGTGTGTCTGTGTGTGCCACACTAAGCATGGACAACAGAAAGAGAAGAGAACTGTCTGAGGACATGAGAACCAAAATTGTGTAAAAATATCAACAATCTCAAGGTTACAAGTTCATCTCCAGAGATCTAGATTTACCTTTGTCCACAGTGCACAACATTATCAAGAAGTTTGTAACCCATGGCACTGTAGTTAATTTCCCTGGGCGTGGACGGAAGAGAAAAATTGATGAAAGGTGTCAACACAGGATAGTCCGGATGGTGGATAAGCAGCCCAAAACAATCCAAAGATATTCAAGCTGTCTTGCAGGCTCAGGGAGCATTAATGTCAGCACAAACTCTCCGTCGACATTTAAATGAAATGTAACGCTATAGCAGGAGACCCAGGAGGACCCCACTGCTGACACAGAGACATAAAAAAGCAAGACTACATTTGGCCAAAATGAACTTGAGTAAGCCAAAATCCTTCTTGGAAAACGTCTTGGGGACAAATGAGACCAAGATAGAGCTTTTTGGTAAAGCACATCATTCTACTGTTTACCAAAAAGGGAATGAGGCCTACAAAGAAAAGAACACAGTACCTACAGTGAAATATGGTGGAGAAATGTGATGTTTTGGGGTTGTTTTGCTACCTCTGGCACTGGGTGCCTTAAATGTGTGCAAAGTATCATGAAATCTGAGGATTACCAACGGATTTTGGATAGCACTGTACAGCAAAGTGTCAGAAAGCTGGGTTTGCATCCAAGATCTTGGGGCTTCCAGCAGGACAATGATCTCAAACATACATCAAAAAGCACCCAGAACACTGTTGAGTTTTGAAGTGGCCAGCAATGAGTCCAGATCTAAATCCCATTGAACACCTGTGGAGAGATCTTAAAATTGCTGTTGGGAAAAGGTTATCTTCCAAGAGAGAGACCTGGAGCAGTATTGATGGTTATAGGAAGCAACTGATTTCAGTTTTTTTTTTTCCAAAGGGTGTGCAATCAAATATTAAGTTAAGGGTGTCAATTTTGTCCAGCCCATTTTTGGAGTTTGGTGTGACATTATGTCCAATTTGCTTTTTTTCCTCCCTTTTTTTTGGTTTAGTTCCAATACACACAAAGGGAAAAAAAACATGTGTATATCAAAACAAGTGTTACTGCAATCTTTTTCTGTGAGAAAAACTTCATTTTCTGGAAAAATTTCAGGGGTGCTAACATTTACAGCCATGATTGTAAATGTTTAAAATGTAATATAAAAAAAAATAAACGGCCACTAGGTGGCTCTGTTCTGTTCTCTGACACAATAAATACAGTGAGTTTGGTCTCTTTCCAGCCTGGCAGGAGTCCAAACTCAGGAAGTGCTTCTGGCTGCTTTGAGCTTGATTGACAGCTGCACAGAAAGTGAAAGCTCCACAGATTCTAACAGAAAGCTGCACAAACTGAAACCTGCAGGAGAGCCTCACTGATAGCAATGCAAACTGAAATATGCACAGATCCTGAGGTCTTCTATTCATCACAGCTCTGCAACCATGTGAGGGCAGAAGTGGTCTCCCAGTAGGCTTCAGTGATGTCATGCCTGCTGGGAAATGCCCACTTTCTCCTGCTGGGAAATTGCAGTTAGTTTGTAATGGCACCTATAATTTTTTCATAACTTATGGTCCAAAACAAAAAAAAAATGTGATTTTTTTTTTTGCGCAGTACAATGTGTGGTCAAACTAATATCTTTATACTTTAGTTCAGCCCAATTACAGCAATACCAAATTTGTATAGTTTCTGTCATGTTTTACAAAATTTGGAAAAATTCTAAACTTTAAAAAAAAATTTTATTGCCTTTTTCTGTCCCCTATAACTTTTATTTTTTCGTATACCGGGCTGTATGAGGGCTCATTCTTTTGTGCCATAATCAGTTGTCTTTATCGGTACTATTGTGATATTGATTGAACTTTTTAACCTCTTTAAGGGGGAACTCCGTCGCTAAGACATCTTATCCCTTATCCAAAGGATAGGGGATAAGATACCTGATCGTGGGGGTCCCACCACTGGGGACCCCCATGATCTTCCATGCCGCACCCCATTAGAATCAGTCCCCGGAGCGTATTCGCTCCGAGTCTGATTACTGGTGAGCACGGGGACAGAGCATAGTGACGTCACGCTCCGCCCCTCAATGCAAGCCTATGGGAGGGGGTGTGACAGCTTCCAGTGGTTCCGGAAGCCGCTAAAGGTGGGTGCTGCATGGTAGATCCCGGGGGTCCCAAGCAGCGGGACCTCGGCGATCTGACATCTTATCTCCTATCCTTTGGATAGGGGATAAGATCTCTAGGGATAAGATCTCTCTCAGGACCGACTTACCCATGTTCAACTGCTGATCACATGGAACCCTTCTCCACTTCATCCTTCAAAGTTCTAATTTGAATATTTGCTACTACCACCAAGATCTGCACAGACGAAGCCCAATTTGACCTTAAGGACGAGGCCAAATTTAGTTTTTGCACTTATGATTTTTTTGAAGTGGAGGGGGAAAAAAATTTAACACTTTCAATTTTGCACCTACAGACCCATATAAAGGCATGTTTTTTGTGTCACCAATTGTACTGTGTAATGACATCAATCATTTAAAGGGGTACTCCGTTGCTTACACATCTTATCCCCTATCCGCTCCGGGGACTGATTACAAACAGGGTGCTGCGTGCATGATCCCGGGGGTCCCCAGCTGCGGGACTCCCGCGATCAGGCATCTTATCCCCTATCCTTTGGATAGGGGATAAGATGTGTAAGCACCGGAGTACCCCTTTAATAACAAAATCTTGTAAGTTTTGGGGACTTCTGTTTCTACACAGTGCAATTTTCGGTAAAAAATTACACCTTATCTTCTGTAGGTCCATACGATTACGAGGATACCCAATTTATGTGGGTTTTATTTTATTTTACTACTTTAAAAAAAATTATAACTACATGCACCAAAATTTGTATGTTTAAAATTGTCATCTTCTGACCCCTATAACTTTATTTTTCCGCATACAGGGCTCATTTTTTGTGCTGTGATCTGTAGTTATCAGTTCCATTTCATTTTTGATGGGACTTTATGATAGCTTTTATTTAATTTTTTTAATGGTATATGAAGTGATCAAAAGTGCATAGTTTTGGACTTTGGTGTTTTTTTTTTACGTGTACGTCATCTACCATGTAGTTTAGCTAACCTTATCTTCTAATAGTACGGACATTTATGCACGAGGCGATACCACATATGATTGTTTTATTTTTTTATTACATTATTCCATTGAATAAATGGGGGGGGGGGGGGTGTATTTAAGCTTTTATTAGGGAAGGCGTAATTCACTTTTATTAACTTATTTTTTTTTACACTTATTTTTTTTGGTCCCCATAGGAGGCTATAATGTCCAATCTGAATATTGCATACACTGTTTAATGCTATGCCATATCATAGCATTGATCAATGTTATCAGTGCTCTGCTGCTCTAGCCTACCATCGCTGGCAGCCTCAGAGTACGGATCGGATGGCAAGGATGCAGGTAAGGGCCCTCCCGCCATCCACTCAGCTGATGGGTAATCGCGATTTCACCACGGATGTCCCAATCAGCTCCACTGAGCTAATTAGGATCGGTAGCTCTGCACTTTAGATGCCTTGATCAACTTTGAGGGGTTAAAGGGTTAATGCCGGGCATCGGCCCGATCAGCAATGCCCAGAATTAACTGTGGATCCTGGCTGCCTACTGTGACCTACCGGGTTGGAAGTGTTCTCCGTTCATGAGAATGCTTTTTAATCCCGGTACCGTGACCAGGGCGCACAGGTACGCCCTCAGTCCTTAAGTACTAGGACGTAAGGGTATACCCATGTGCCCTTTGTCCTGGAGGAGTTAATTGCTTTTTTCTTTTTTCTGGGATTTGACGTGATCAAAAAAATCATACTTCTGGGGTTTGGTATGTTTTTTTTTTAGGTTTACTCCATTTACCATACAAGATAAATAATATTATATTTTAATAGTTCGGATAATAATGCACTCAGCAATTATTTCATTAATTATGTGTACATGTTTTTTATATGGAAAATGGGGGGGGAAAAGGTATTATTATTGTAATTTTTTTTTTTTTTACACTTTATTGATCCCCTAAGGAGACTTTTAGGAGGAATCATTAGATTCCTCATACAGACCATTGGAGTTCTATTAAACTGCATTGATCAGTGTAATCTGCACACTATTGGTAGAGCTTGCTCCACCAAGCAGGCTCTATCAATTACAGTAATATGTCTTAGGGTTGATCAAAATCTCTTACAAATCTAGTAAAAGCAGTGAGACTATAAACTCAGGATGTTGTGATGTCTGACTCACTAAGGCCCCTTTAACACTGCCGGTATGCCCCATCAAATACGGCCGTCAAACTCCCTATTTTTTTCTGCAGTGTGACGGCCGTTATTTTGACGGTCAATGTGGTCCGTCGGGTGCTGTTATTTTCGGAGAGAATAGCTGGAGAAAAAGACGGTGAAGGCAGTATTTTTTCTCCGGCTATTCTCGATCCTAAAATAACGGGCTTCACACTGCCGGAGTCAACCGGCAGTGTGAATGTAGCCTAAACCTGGGTGTTTTTGTTTAAAAATATAATAATACAAGTTATGGATACTAGATTTATGGGGATAGAACTTTGATGCAGGGATTTAATCTGATTGCCATATTGGAGTCAGGAAGGATTTTTTTCCTCTGCCATGGGACAATTGGCATCAGTCTCATGTTTTTTTTTTTTTTCCTCTGGTTAAACACAGTAGTATGCTTAACCCCATAAGTAGTATCTGTCTAACATCAATGGACCTGTGTAAGGCTACTTTCGCTCTCTGGTTCATACATCCGTTATATTCAATTCTATACTGATTTAACGGACGTTATATAACGGATGAATAAAACAATTATAACAGATGAATAGATTGCTAACGTCCGTTAATTAAATGGATAAATGTTTATCCGTTATTATCCGTTAATACCCTATTATTAACGTCTGTTATATTCACCTTTGTTTGACCTCTCCCTACCTGCACACCTTGCAACAGCTGAAGCTCCTCCTCCTACCTGAAGGGGAGGGTATAAAAGGCTGCCACAATGATCCTGCCGCAGTCTGCATTTCAGCATTGAGAGGGAGAGTACTGTTGGTTTATTTGCTTGCTATCAAACTATCAGGGGAGGGGGGTGCAGGAGGGTGCACTACTCTTCCTCCTGGAGTGGGGGGGGGGGTGCAGGAGGGTGCACTACTCTGCCTCCTGGAGGGGGGAGGGTGCAGGAGGGTGCACTACTCTGCCTCCTGGAGGGGGGGGGGGGGTTCAGGAGGGTGCACTACTCTGCCTCCTGGAGGGGGGGGGGTGCAGGAGGGTGCACTACTCTGCCTCCTGGAGGGGGGGGGGGGTGCAGGAGGGTGCACTACTCTGCCTCCTGGAGGGGGGGGGGGTGCAGGAGGGTGCACTACTCTGCCTCCTGGAGGGGGGGGGGGTGCAGGAGGGTGCACTACTCTGCCTCATGGAGGGGGGGGGGGTGCAGGAGGGTGCACTATTCTGCCTCCTGGAGGGGGGGGGGGTGAAGGAGGGTGCACTACTCTGCCTCCGGGGGAGGGGGGGGGGGTGCAGGAGGGTGCACTACTCTGCCTCCTGGAGGGGGGGGGGGTTGCAGGAGGGTGCACTACTCTGCATTCTGGAGGGGGGGGGGGTGCAGGAGGGTGCACTACTCTGCCTCCTGGAGGGGGAGGGGTGCAGGAGGGTGCACTACTCTGCCTCCGGGGGGGGGGGGGGGGGGTGCAGGAGGGGGCACTACTCTGCCTCCTGGAGGGGGAGGGGTGCAGGAGGGTGCACTACTCTGCCTCCTGGAGGGGGGGGGTGCAGGAGGGTGCACTACTCTGCTTCCTGGAGGGGGTGGTTGCAGGAGGGTGCACTACTCTACATTCTGGAGGGCGGGTGCAGGAGGGTGCACCACTCTGCCTCCTGGAGGGGGAGGGGTGCAGGAGGGTGCACTACTCTGCCCCCTGGGGGGGAGGGGGTGCAGGAGGGGGCACTACTCTGCCTCCTGGAGGGGGGGGGGGGGTGCAGGAGGGTGCACTGCTCTGGTTCTTGGGCTGTTAATAGAGCGCTGTTGAAGTGCTATCAGGGGTGCTATCAGGCGAATGGCAGCAGATGAATACGGATACCCAGAACAGACTCCTACTGCTGCCTCCTGCTGTCTGACCGGGAAGTAGAGGGGGTGTGACAGGGGGGTGTGAGCACTACTCAACTTTCCCATGTGACTTCAGGAGTGTGAAGTCTCTACTGAGCATGCTCAGTAGCACTAATGGACGTTAAATTAACGGACAATAACGGGTGTATTTTGTAACGTCTGTTACGCCATAGGCTTCAATGTTAATAATTAACAGACGTTCAATGATCCGTTAATTATCAATGGAAAAAAAATGCTGCATGTCCGTTCTATTCTTCCGTTATAACTAACGGACGTTAGTTTAACGGAACAAAAAAGGTACAAACAGAAGATTTAAAAATCCCATAGACTTTAATGGGATTTATTAACGGAAGTTTTAGGATCCATTATAAAAGACTTTATAACGGAATTTCATAACGGATCTTTAAACGGAAGAACTTTATAGTGTGAAAGCAGCCTAAGATGCATTTTCGATTCTGCCTGTGTCATCTGTAACAGTCTTCATGTCGTTTGTAATCTCAGCCTTATATAGACTACACATCACCACAGGACGCCTGGCCAGCTTCGGTGTATGAATTCAGGCCGACCCCAATAGTGATGACTAATTTGAATCTTCAGTCCCACATCCTGTGACATCTGCCTGCTGCAAGTCCCCCCCCCATCCTGTGATGAGCTTGCCATATTTCAATAAGCCCCCCCGCCCCCATTGAATTATATAGAAATCTTTACATTTTCTATATATGTTCAATCCGCACAGAGGCAGACATGATTCAGAGCACAGTAAGCACACTATCTATGCAAAAGACCTGTGCTCTGAATCCATTTTATGGATTGAATAGATATTGAAAACATAAAGCCTTCTATATAATTCAATGGGGGGTGGGTGAACATAGCAAGCTTATCATATGACAGGGGTGGGAAGTTGCACTGATGCAGCAGGCAGACATCACAGAATGGGGGAGTGATAATTCAAATACATCAAATCTGGCCAGGCTTCCTGCAGTGACGTCTCGTCTGTACTAGGCGGCTGATATAATCAACACAAAGACAGTTACAGACAGCACATAACTCTTTTATTTTTCCATCCATAGATCCATATAGTTACATAGTTACATAGTTAGTATGGTTGAAAAAAGACATACGTCCATCAAGGGCTTGTTTTTTGCAAAACCCCAAAAATTATTATTTGTGATGTTTGTATTTTTTTTTCTCAAGTTTACTCCTTTCACCGAGATCTTCGGCATCATAAATATTATATTTTTATAGTTTGGACAGTTCTGCATGCGGCGATACAAATATGTTAGTTTCTATTAATATATTTATAAATTTTTCTGTAAAATGGAAAAAAGGGGATTATTAAAATTTTTTCTTATAGCACATAGCATTGTACAAAAACTATCTATCTTTCCACTGATAGAGCCTAACTCTGCCAGGCTGAATCATTGGAGTGACAATCCGGCCTGCAAAAGGAGGGTAAGTGACCCACAACTAAAAAATTTTTTAATAATTTTTTCCCCACAATTGTAATAAATGAGAATAAGCCTAACCAGGCCCCTGAAGATTGGCAAGCGCAAGAAAAGCGTATTAAAGGTCCACCTTTTTTTTCCTATATTTTTTTGTGAAAAATATATCATGTCAATTTAACTATAAAGTGCACTGTGTAGCAACAAAGGGGGAGATTTCTCAAAACCTGTGCAGAGGAAAAGTTGACCAGTTGCCCATAGCAACCAATCAAATCGTTTCTTTCATTTTGTAGAGGCCTTGTGAAAAATAAAAGAAGAAATCTGATTGCTATGTGCAACTGAGCAGGTTTTCCTCTGTACAGGTTTTGATAAATCTCCGCCAAAATCCCCCCAAAATTTGCAAAATGTCTTTCTTTTGTTTTATTTTTGCCACATTTTTTGGCCTCATCATTGCCTTTGTGGTAAAATGAGTGATGTTATTAAAGAGTACAATTGGTCCTGCATAAAACAATCCCTCATATAGACCTGTAGGTGAAAAATTATTAATTTTAAAAGAAGAGGAGAAAAAAAACTAACAAATTGGTGGCATCCTTAAGCCCAAAACAAGGCTGCATCAAAGGGTTAAAAAGCAAGTAAAAGTGTCAGCAGTATGAATCATTTCTATGTTTTTTTGCATTTATACATGTGTTTTTGATGTAGTAGAAAAAGAAAAAACTTTTTTTTTTAACTAGTTTTATTGAAGTCTGAATAAAAGAATATACAACAGCTCCACAGAGTGGACACATGCACGACAGGAGAACAATATCGATGATACAGAAGTACAGGAGAGCAAATGTCACACGGTACCGATCATGTAGAGCATGATAATATAAACATGTCCGCGCACTGCAGGGGCGTAGCCCCAGACCAAAAGGAAAAATTTTAAAAAACTTCTAACCGGGTAAATGTAGAATGGGGAGGAAAGGCAGGCCAGTTGCTGCACCGCAATAGAGCGGAGAGAAAGACAATGAAAGGAGAAACCAGAAAGAGATACAATACTAACAAAGATACAAGCAAAGAAAAGCAGGGGAGGACGATACCACAGCAAGTAGAAAGAAGTCAGCAGAATTAGAAGGGAGAACCCAAAGCCCCCGAGGACATTAAAGAAGTAAAGGCTGAGGGAGAGTATCTGGTAAGGTAAGAGCCACACAAAGTGCCCCACACATTATGAAATTTGTCAGGGCATTTCCTATGTTTAAAAACAAGCTGTTCATAGGGAAGAATAGCATTTACTAATTTCTGCCACTGTGAGAGAGAGGGTGGATGGGGGTCTATCCAGCGCAAGGCCACCGCTTTCCTAGCCAGGAATAGCGACTCACGTAAGAATATCCTCAAATGGTGTTGCCATGTCTCCTCAGAGAGCAAACCAAAGAGACAAACCAGGGGATCCAGCGGGACAGGGAGGGAAATAAGTGTGGTCAAAAAGTCTCCAATACTCTGTCAGATGCCAGAAATCAGCTCTAGGAGAGTGACACCTGTGACAGGCATCAGAAGGCACGCGCCTCATCCTATGAAGTCGCACCGGAGTGAGATAGCAAGGATGAGTAATGTATAGTTGAATCAGTATATTGTTAGCCGCCGGAGAGACTGCCAAATGAGAAGACAGCATCTCTGACCAATCCTCCGCGGTGAACAAAGGGACAAATGCCTTCCATTAAGCCTCCGCCAGGTCAGCAGTATGGGCAATTTTAGCTCTAGTGACGTGAGTGTACAGTAAAGAGATTAAACCCCTTGGCCCCTGTGCCCGGAGGACCCCTATGAGGGGATAAGCAGAAATTGGAGACCTTGGTGAGGGGAACTGGGCAGACAGGGCATGACGGAGCTGTAAATACCGGTAAAAACCCTCCCAGGAATCCCAAAGTCAGATTGGAGCTGCACAAACGACTCCAAAACGTCCTGCTGAAACATGTCACCCAACTGAGTCACCCCGTGCGCTACCCAAAAAGGGGGGTCTAGGGAGTCCGTCAAGTGAGGAAAATGGGGATTACCCCAGAGGGGAAGGTCATCTTTGATGTCAGTAAAGGAGGCATACAACTGTGACTGACGCCACACCCGCAATGCCAATTTATGGAGAGCAATGAGCCTCCTAGTGTGGGGGAGAGCACCTTCCAAGAAGGCACGCCAAGAGGTGAGCCCTAAAAAGGAGGCAAGGTGAAGTTTCGCATGAGGTGGGGAGTCAGGGAGGACCCAGTGTCGGAGGTAACGCAACTGACCGGCCAAGTAATACCCGTTAAAGTCTGGCAGGGCAGTCCCCCCCAAATCCTTAGGGCGCTGTAAAGTGGAGAGTTTCAATTTGGATCTGCCAGCACCCCAAATAAAGGTCGGGAGGAGAGAGTCCAGGGATTTAAAAAAGCTCATAGGGACTGGGTTAGAAGAGTGTTCCAAAACAGAAAGGAGTTTAGGAAGAACAATCATCTTCACTAGGTTAATCCTACCAGGGACAGCTAAGGGCAGGGCCCCCCCAGACATGAAACTTAGCTTTAACGTAAGATAGAAGGGGTAAGACATTAACCTGAAGATCTAAAAGGGGGTCTCTATTTATGACTATACCCAAATATTTGAAGTGGGAAACCACATCTAAGCCACAGAGAGTGGAGGGGCCAAGTTGCTGCCGGAGAGGCATATAGGCCGACTTCGCCCAATTAATACTAAGGCCTGAGAAATCACCAAACCTATCAATGACAGAAATAGCATCGGGAAGAGTAACACTAGGCCGTGACATAAACAGAATGATGTCATCGGCATATAGACCGAGACGATCATCAATATTAATGCCAGAGTACAAAGGGTCCTGACCGAGGAGAAGAGCCAGGGGCTCCACCGCCACCGCGAAAAGTAGCAGCGACAGTGGGCACCCCTGACAAGTCCCCCTACACAAAGTAAATTGGTCAGAGGAGAGGCCATTAACAAGCATTCGGGCCCGAGGAGATGAATATAAAATAGAAACCCATTTAATAAATCGAGGGCCAAAAACGAAATGAGCTAGGACTTCCCTTAGGTAGGTCCATCCTACAGAGTCGAAGGCCTTAGCCGCGTCAAGCGAGGTCAAGGCCCAATCCTCATCCAACGCCCCCCCAATTTGAACTGCGACCTGTACCCTCCGAATATTTTCCGAGGTAGACTTACCAGGCATGATGCCAGTTTGGTCCCCATGAATAATGGATATAATGACCTTGTTTAACCTATTGGCCAGTATTTTAGTAAGGATTTTATAGTCTACATTAACCAAAGAAATGGGCCTATAAGAGCCGCATTCCAGAGGGTCTTTATCAGGTTTTAAAAGGACAACTATATTGGCGTCATAGAGGGAATTGGGGAGGCAGCCCGTCTCAAAAGCCGCATCATACATACTTTTCAAAGGGGAGAGAAGCAGAGTAGCATAGCGAGAGTAAACCTCCACAGGCAGGCCGTCAGGGCCAGGGACCTTCCCACACTGCATATCCCCCAAGGCATCGGATATTTCCTCCACAGTGATAGGAGAGTCTAGCAGGGAGACGGAGTCAGGGGACAGCATCGGGAACTGGATAGTATCCAAATAGGCGGTTAACTCCGCAAGGGACTACTGCACCTGGGAGGCATAAAGTGAGGAGTAAAAATGGGCAAAGCGTTGAGCAATCTGCACATTGTCCACTAGCACCTGGCCTGAGGCAGAGGCAATCCTAAGGATTGGAGGGACAGCTTGGTTCTGTTTGACCAGGTGCGCCAATAACTTACTGGACTGATTACCATGTTCAAAATAGAATTGTTTGGAAAAAAAAAATTTGTGGTTAATTTTTTCATTAAGATGAAGCATGTATTGACGACCAGTAGTGAGCCATGCATGCTTATTGGCCTCTGTAGGGTCTGCCACATTGGCAGCCTCCAGGGCAGAACAGGTGCGGGCCAACTCCGTCTCCCTAAGCGTCGTCTCTTTTGATATAGGAAATGGAGGATTTCAAACAGCCCCGCAGGTAGGCCTTAAGCGTCTCCCATAGCACTGCTGCAGTGCCCGTGGGTTGGTTAACCTGTAAAAATGTCTGGAGCTGGTCGGGTATCCTATCCTGAGGGCCAATCAGTTGCAACCAGAAGGGATGCACCTTCCACCTCCGAACATAGGTCTCCTGGGACAGTGATATCTCCACCAACAAAGGAGAGTGATCGGATATAGCACGAGTCTCAAGAGAAATATGCGTCACCAATGCATAGAAAAGAGGATTACAACACGCTAAATCAATACGTGAAAGGGAGTTACTCCCAATGGAAAAACATGAATATTGCCTGAGACGAAGAAATTTACATCTGAAAGATCAAGCCAACCCACCTCAGGAAGCCGGAGGAAGGAGGTCAAAGGAGTAGAGGAGGGAGCCGGAGACAGTGAGGAGACAGCCGGAGACAGCGCATGAAGGCGATCCATCGCGAGGTCGGGAGCTAGGTTATAATCACCCAGGCATACCACCCGAGCGTGAGGAAATCCCACGGCAAAGGTGACCGCCAGATGTAGCACCTTCAATGTGGCCGGAGGGGGATTATAAATTCCTAATAAAACAAAGGGAGCATTGTTAATGAAAGCATGCACAAATACATAACGACCCAAAGAATCCACCCGCAACTGAGAGAGGGGAGGGGGGGGGTTAGGGTTAGTAAGGGTGAGGGGATCAAGGAGGAGGGAAAGTACTCATCAGATCCAGGCGATCAGGAGTCCACCATAGGCAGACGTTGCAGGCCTAGGAGGAGGCTTCAGCGGCGAGGGGAGCCACGTTGGCGGCGCACCCAGTCAGTCGCCTCCCCAGGGTCAGTGAAGAATAAAGCACGATCACCATCCACAATACGCAGCCTGGCAGGATAGGCCATAGAATAAGCAATTCCAAGATCCCGCAGTAGTCTCTTCACTTCCACAAAAGTAGCTCTCTGTCGTTGCAGGTCAGCAGAGAAGTCGGGAAAGATATCTTGGCATTATCATAAGCAAGGTCAGGGGTCCTCCGCGCCAGCCGCAGAACCAGAGCACGATCATTACAGTTCAGGATACGAGCTAGCAGAGGCAGTGGTGGTGCCCCAGGAGGGGGCGGTTTAGCGGGAACACGGTGTGCTCTTTCAACAGTAAAGGCAATAGAGAATGATGCATCAGTGAAAGAGTCCTTCAGCCACTTCTCCACAAACGTTCCAGGAGTGGAGCCCTCAGACCTCTCAGGCATGACAATCATACGTATATTATTTCTGAGCAGTCTATTCTCCAAATCATCCGCTTTTTGCCTGCACAGCTATAGCTGAGAAGTCAGGTCAGTCATGGAGGCAGGGATAGGTGCCAAAGTATCCTCCACAGTAGATATTCGCCCCTCTGCATGCGTCTCTCTCTCTCTCAGGGCCTGCATATCCTGCCTCAGGAGCCCCACATCAATTTTCACCTCCTCCAGCTTTCCAGTAAGGGAGGTCTGGCAAGAGGCTATGGCTGCCAGCAGCTGCACCGAGACCTCCCGCAGTGGGAGCTCAGGGGCCGACTCTCCTACCTCTGTAGCTGCAGGGCTGCGAGGGGAGGACCCCGCCTGGTGTGTGGAAGAGGAGTTAGAGGCCCGGGCGCCATCTTGAGGCCCATCCCAGGCAAACTCCCGGAGCTTCTCAGCAGCCGTGCTGCCCTTGTTGCGGGACGGATCCAGCTTTGGAGGCATCCCCGATGCTTGAGAGCGGGTCCAGACCGTAATGTGGGCCAGGATCGGGTCAGGATTCTAAGAGGCACGGGCGCTAGAGCGGGAGCTCCAGGTCGGTGCGACCGCTCATGTCCGGCGCTAAGCCACGCCCCCCAAAAAAGAAAAAACTTTAAAAAGGTAACCTCTAACGCAGACAACATTTTAAATTGCTGTGGATGTTTTCATTTTTATATTTTACGATAGAAAAGAAGTTAACTGGTTTGTTAAGCTGAATTTTGCAGTGAACTCAAACAATTTCTTTTATGTGTATGTTACATGCTACAGATCTCTATGTACAGAGACAGTATATCCTGTGCCATTCACTCACAGTCTTCAAGCGGTTATCCAGGATTAGAAAAACAAAGCTGATTTCTTAAAACATTTTATAAAAATACAGCACCACACCTGGAAGCTTAGTTGTCAGTAGGTCTCGCAGGGGGGCCCTTAAATGTATTGTTAAGCCACTGGACAATGAATACTACATTTGCATCACTGCTCATGTACTACACTTGCCTGCATTGCACTCTCCCGGCATTCTGCAGTACCATGTCCTACCATGCTCATGATGATCTATACAGTGGTCCCCCTGACATACGATCATTTCAACATACGATGGCCTCTCAGAGGCCATCGTATGTTGAAGGCAGCATCAACATATGATGCTTCTGTGTGCCGGGGCCATCGCAAAAACGGCTATCCGGCAACTCTGACACCTTCAGCTGCAGCCAGACAGTGGTTTAATGGGCCCCATGTGGCCCGCTGAATGATACTTACATGTCCCCACCGCTCTGGCCAGTCATTACGCCGCTCCTCTGCTGCCACTGCCCTATGCCGTTGCTCTCCGTCGCCGCCATCATGTCGCCGCGTTGTCCAATAGGGGACGTGAGTGGCGACGTGATGACGGCAATGGAGGCAAACCTCTCCCCCTAGCATAAGGCTTCATGCAATTGCCTCATAACAGAGGAGAAATTTCTTTATGACTCCACTATGACAGAACAAATTCCTAGATCAACGTTCTATCCACATAAATCTAGAATCCATATATTATATTTTTCCAGAAAAACATCCAGGCCCCCCTTGAACTTGTTTGAGTATCATAACCTTATGTGGTAGAGAGTTCCATAGTCTCACTGCTCTTACAGTAAAGAATTCCTGTCTGTGATGATGGTGAAACCTTCTTTCCCCTAGACGTGGAGAATGCATTGTCTTGGTTACCAGCCTAGGAATAAAAAGATCACTGGAAAGGTCTCTGTACTGTCCATTCATTTATTTGTACATTGTGATCAAAGCTCCATAATGTATTTACTCCAAACTAAATAATATTAATAACCTGTCTTCATCCTGTAATCCACCCATACCATTAAAGAGGTGCTCCGGAGAAGTTAAGAAAAATTAAAATTCCACCACAATACCTGTTCTCTGTCCCCTGTGTCCCCTGTAGTTATCCTTGTGATTTTGTCAGCTCCTCTGGCCTCTGTTGTTTCCTAAATATTATTTTTCCTTTCTTGTAGCCCAGGCTACAACTCCCAGCAGTCAGTGCAGCTCTGTGTAATGGCTGCCAGCCAATTGCTTTTACTATTTGTGTGCTTGATGTGTTGCTGTACAGGTCTTTTCTTTCAAACTATCCTTCCTCCCAGCGATAAATCAAGCTATTCTCTGAATTGCAGCAGTCAGTGATTAAATCCCCAGCAGGAAAAGAGAAGCATTATGTGCTGAGGAGACTGGGCTTCTCTGCTGGCAAGATCCTCACACAGGGAGGGGAAGGAGAGGTGTGGCTGTGAAGCCAGAGCAGACAGAAATCACGTGGTGTTTGTCTTCCAGGAGGGTGGGTCTCATTGAGGGGTTTGCACGAGCAGGATCGGATTATGATGTCTTTTACTCCCTGCATGTATGTGACATCTGGAAGAGGGAAACTGCTCTATATAGCTAATGAATTATATTTAGACAAATAAATAGGTTGGTAAGAGGGAAAGGATGGGCTATGGGTTTAGTTCCCCGGAGTACCCCTTTAATTGCCTTTGTCACCCTCTTCTGCATCCTCTCCAGTTCAGCTATGTCCTTCTTATATACAGGTGTCCAAAACTGGACACAATACTGAGTGGGGGAGATTTATCAAAACCTGTGTAGAGGAAAAGTGTTTCAGTTGCCCATAGTAACCAATCATAATGCTTTTGTCCATTTTAGAGGCCTTTTCTTTTAAAAAAAAAAAATGAAAGAAGCAATCTGATTGGTTACTATGGGCAACTGCACTACTTTTCCTCTACACAAGTTTTGATAAATCTCCCACCTGCACTGTCTACTTTCCTGCCCTATCTACCTACTAACACTACCCACCTACCAACAAGGGGGTATTACCCCCCAACCAGTGGGGATTACCTAATATCTACCATTGTGATCCCAACCTATCTACTGAAGGCATCTACCTAATAATCATTTATGTCTGACTAATGATTTATATAAAGGCAAAACTATGTTCTTATAACAAGCCTCTATGCCTCTCTTCATACATACCATGAGGGGCATTTACTAAGGGGTTTAGTCATTTTTTTTCTGACTATTTTTGGCGCAAAATTGTCGCAATGGCGCCTACCCTATAAATTGTGCGACTTTCCCTAGCAAGAGCTAGAAAGTAAAAAAAAATTTTCCCGCTTAATTTACGCAAGTTTTCAGTTTTGACTTGCAGTGGTCAGGAATTTATTAACTGAGACAGTCGCAGTTGCGCAATAAACTGTCGCAACGGCCATAAAAATTGACTAAATTTACTCCAGCTCCAACATGGAGCAGGAAAAGCTACTGCCGCCCGGGCTCCGACATACTTTCTCCCCGCTACCCTCACTGCGCTACCGGGACACTACAGTGATTTACATCCCCCCTCTCACCTGCCAGCGCCACACAACTCCCATCTGTCTGCTGTTGCAAGACTACAAGTCCCAGCATGCCCTTACAGTGAGGACACGCTGGGAGTTGTAGTCTTGTAGCAGCGGGAGCTGAGCGGCGCGGGCGGGAGACAAGGGGGGGGGGGGGTAGCGGGGAGGCCGTATGAGGAGCCCGAGCGGGAGACAAGGGGGGGGGGGGGGGTAGCGGGGAGACCGTATGAGGAGCCCGGGCGGCTGCACTGTAATGTCAGCCCGGGCTCCTGCCCTGACAGCCATAGGCTTTGGCTGTCAGGGCATGCTGGGTGTTGTAGTTTTGCAACAGCTGGAGGGCCACAGTTTGCAGACCACTGGTGTGTGGTCTGTAAACTGTAGTCCTCCAGCTGTTGCAAAACTAAACAGCTGAAGGGGACCGGCGAAAACGTTCACTTACCCTTCCGAGGCTCCAGCGACAGTGTCGTGCAGCGCTGGATCCTACGGAAGCCGGTAAGTTGCGCAAGCTTCCCAACCAGGGTGCCTCCAAATGTTGCAAGACTACAACTCTCAGCATGCCTGGACACCCTTTGGCTGTCCAGGCATGCTGGGAGTTGTAGTTTTGCAACAGCTGGAGGCACCCTTGTTGGGAAACACTGGCCTAAAACAGTGTTTCCCAACCAGGGTGCCTCCAGATGTTGCAAGACTACAACTCCCAGCATGCCTGGACAGCCATTGGCTGTCCAGGCATGCTGGGAGTTGTAGTTTTGCAACAGCTGGAGGGCCACAGTTTGCAGACCACTGGTTTGTGGTCTGTAAACTGTAGTCCTCCAGCTGTTGCAAAACTAAACAGCTGAAGGGGACCGGCGAAGACGTTCACTTACCCTTCCGAGGCTCCAGCGACGATCGCTGTCGGAGATCGTCGCGCGGCAGTGTCGTGCAGCGCTGGATCCTACGGAAGCCGGTAAGTTGCGCAAGCTTCCCAACCAGGGTGCCTCCAGATGTTGCAAAACTACAAGCCCCAGCATGCCTGGACAGTCAAAGGCTGTGCAGGCATGCTGGGAGTTGTAGTCTTGCAACATCTGGAGGCACCCTGGTTGGGAAACACTGTTTTAGGCCAGTGTTTCCCAACCAGGTTGCCTACAGATGTTGCAAGACTACAACTTTCAGCATGCCTGGACAGCCTTTGACTGTCCAGGCATGCTGGGGCTTGTAGTTTTGCAACATCTGGAGGCACCCTGGTTGGGAAACACTGTTTTAGGCCAGTGTTTCCCAGCCAGGTTGCCTCCAGATGTTGCAAAACTACAACTCCCAGCATGCCTAGACAGCCTTTGACTGTCCAGGCATGCTGGGACTTGTAGTTTTGCAACATCTGGAGGCACCTTGGTTGGGAAACACTGTTTTAGGCCAGTGTTTCCCAACCAGGTTGCCTACAGATGTTGCAAGACTACAACTCCCAGCATGCCTGGACAGCCTTTGACTGTCCAGGCATGCTGGGGCTTGTAGTTTTGCAACATCTGGAGGCACCCTGGTTGGGAAACACTGTTTTAGGCCAGTGTTTCCCAGCCAGGTTGCCTCCAGATGTTGCAATACTACAACTCCCAGCATGCCTAGACAGCCTTTGACTGTCCAGGCATGCTGGGGCTTGTAGTTTTGCAACATCTGGAGGCACCCTGGTTGGGAAACACTGGCCTAAAACAGTGTTTCCCAACCAGGGTGCCTCCAGATGTTGCAAAACTACAAGTCCCAGGTTGGGAAACACTGTGCCCGGCCTCCGCCCCACCTTACTGTAAGGGCATGCTGGGAGTTGTAGTCCTGCAGCTGGGGGCAGGGGACAAGCTTGTCACTTGCCCACACATCTCCTGCACCACACAACTACAACTCCCAGCATGTCCTTACTGTAAGGGCATGCTGGCAGTTGTAGTCATGTGGGGCGAGAGATGTGTGAGCAGGTGATAATAAATGTACTAGCCCATTTTTTTTGTTTTCTTCTCATTTCAGATCCGTGTATCCTGTGGACTCCTTCGGATTCGGTGGACTACTTCGATGACCAGCGTTTTTCTTTGTTTGATTTTAATAAAATGGTTAACGAGGGCTTGTGGGGGAGTGTTTTTTGTAATAAAAATTTTTTAAAACCTGTTGTGTTTTTTTCTTACTTTACTAGACAGGCTTAGTAGTGGAAACTGTCTTATAGACAGAGTCCATTACTAACCTGGGCTTAGCGCTAGCCACAAAAACAGCTAGCGCTAACCCCCTATTATTACCCCGGTACCCAACGCCACAGGGGTGCCGGGAAGAGCCGGTACCAACAGGCCTGGAGCGTCAAAAATGGCGGCCCTGGGCCTAAGCGGTAACAGGCTGGCGTTATTTAGGCTGGGGAGGGCCAGTAACAATGGTCCTCGCCCACCCTGGGAACGTCAGGCTGTTACTGTTTGGTTGGTATTTGGCTGAGAATGAAAATAGGGGGGACCCTATGCGTGTTTTTTTTTTTTTAAATAAATAATTAAATATATTAAAAAACCGCATAGGGTCCCCCTATTTTTATTCTCAGCCAAATACCAACCAAACAGTAACAGCCTGACGTTACCAGGGTGGGCGAGGACCTTTGTTACTGGCCCTCCCCAACCTAAATAACGCCAGCCTGTTACCGCCTAGGCCCAAGAGCGCCATTTTTGACGCTCCGGGCCTGTTGGTACCGGCTCTTCCCGGCACCCCTGTGGTGTTGGGTACCTGGGTAATAATTGGGGGTTAGCCCTAGCTGTTTTTGTGGCTAACGCTAAGCCCGGCTTAGTAATGGACTCAGTCTATAAGACAGCTTCCACTACTAAGCCTGTCTAGTAAAGTAAAATAAAAAAAAACACAACAGGTTTAAAAAAAAATTTATTACAAAAAAACACTCCCCCACAAGCCCTCGTTAACCATTTTATTAACATCAAGCAAAGAAAAACGCTGGTCGTCGAAGAAGTCCACCGAATGCGAAGGAGTCCACAGGATACACAGATATGTAGAAGAAGTAACCAAAAAAAAAAAAGTGTAAGTACATTTAGGGAGAAAAAAACTGTGTTAAAAAAATGTAATAAACACACACACACACACTAAACACCGTTTACCACTTCTGAGCCATGACTACAATTTACAGTGATCCCTCAACTTACAATGGCCTCAACATACAATAGTTTCAACATACAATGGTCTTTTCTGGACCATCGTAAGTTGAAACCAGACTCAACATACAATGCTACAGACAGTCCAGATCTGTGAAACGTGTCAATGGCTGGAAGAACCAACCAATCAAAATGGGCATTCACTGGTAAAACCCCTGTATTACTGAAGTGTATGCACTGACTGGTGTCTGGTATTACATGTTCTGTACACTTTACCTGTATCAGGGTTAGCTGCTCTTTTGGACACCAGGTGAGGGCGACTCCATTACTTGTTTGGGACATTGCCTGTACTGTACAGGTCCCCTGAAGAAGCTCCTGTCCTCTACATAGACCAGTGTTTCCCAATCAGGGTGGCCCCATCTTTTGCAAAACTACAACTCCCAGCATGCCCGGACAGCCTTTGGCTGTCCAGGCATGCTGGGAGTTATAGTTTTGCAACAGCTGGAGGCTCCCTGCTTGGGAAACACTGACATAGACAGTAATTTACAGCTCCCAGCAGATCTTTCTTACTTTTATATGTAAGGATTTGCTTTATCTATATTACTTATCTACTTATTTTTCTTTGTCACTTTTTCCTATTTTTGGATGACATTTTGGTGCCTTTAGAACCAATTACCACGTTTCCATAGAGTTATGGTCTCAACATACAATGGTTTCAACTTACAATGGTTGTCCTGGAACCAATTAATATTGTAACTTGAGGGACCACTGTAGTTATTGAATTATTTAGATGTGGTGAAAAAGCTAAAAAAAAACTCAAAAACAAAAGATCCAGAAGGAAACCTAGCAGCCAAACCTATTCAGAAAGCAGGAAAAAGGAACAGACTATTTTTTCTACTACATGAAGTAAATTTCCCACTTTTGCCTATGTGTGCCAAATTTATTAATGCCGTGCAACAATTTAGTAAATTTGTCGCACATAGTCAAAAATGAAGTAGAAAAAAACAGGGTAAAAACCAGACTACATAGTAAAAGATTAGTAAATGCCCCTCCATGACTTTGTTAGCCTTTGCAGTAGCTACCTGGCACTGACAAAGCTGAGCTTACTGTCCACAAGTCTTTTTTCATTAGAAGTTTTACTAAATGTTTTATTATTTAGCACACAATTATACATTTGTCATTTGTATACCACTATACACGGGACAAATAATTGCACCACACCATGACTACACATTACCCACACATAGTGACTGGATAATATCACCATACTGAATAACACAACTATACACAGACTTATATTCCCCATAGAATAACCATAAAGTGGTGACCCCAGCTCTACACAGGCTATGCAGACCGTATAACAGATTACAGTTACATCTAGTGACTTACACGTCATTCTCCTTTCATTTCTACTCTGTCTTGCGTAGACGCCCATAAAGACTTCTTCCAACCATGACTTATCACTGCAGAAACTGCCAGAAAATGTTGGGCTCCACACATTTGCAGTACATTTCCCAACTTTTCCCTACCCTCAGTCCCCCAAATAATGCCTCCCTTGGTTCCCTGCATAGTATGAGTGACCCAAGTAGGTAGGTAGATAGGTAATCCTGCATCCCTTATTAGGTAGATACTTCCAGTAGATAGGTAAGGATCCCAATGGTGGGGAGGTAATGCCTCCTAGTAGGTAGGTGGGTAAAGCCAGGAAGTAGATAGGGCAGGAAGGTAGGCAGTGCAGGTGGGAGATTTCTCAAAACTTGTGTAGAGGAAAAGTGGTGCAGTTGCCCATAGTAACCAATCAGATTGCTTCTTTAATTTTTTTAAAAGGCTGCTGAAAATGGAAAAAAGCAATATGATTGGTTGCTATGGGCAACTAGAGAGAGCAAGTGGGTAGATAGTGAAAGTAGGTAGGTAGGTAATCCTCCTTCTTCCTTAAACATACCACTCACCTTCCCTAGGCTCCCAACTGACACCATGACCAGAGCACCATCCAGGTACAGTGAAGGAGCAGGGATTCAAGTTCATGTAGATGGTATGCATCCCCACTCATTTTAACTTCGGGGGGGGGGGGGGGGGGGGGGCATCCTTCAATGCCTTTGGCCCTGATGTTGTCCTCCTCTGTTTTATTGAAATCCTACTCTGTAATAAACATATTGTAAAAAAAAAAAATAGACCCAGTACTGACCCCTATGGTACCCAAACTTGTAACTGTGACCCAACCAGAGTATCACTGAGCCAGTTACTAATCCATTTACATATATCCTCCCCTAGATGCAGCATCCCCATTTTATTTACTAACCTTTTGTGTGGAACAGTATGAAATGTCCAGATATACAACATCCACCGTTTCACCCAAGTCCAATCTACAACTGACCTCCTCATAGAAACTGATCAGATTAGTCTGACGATACCGAACTCTGTTAAACCCATGTTGGTGCTGTGTTACAAGGTTATTTTCATTAAGATTTTTCAGAATGGCATCACTCAGAAAACCCTAAAAAAGTGTCACCCACAACAGATGTTAAACTCACAGACCTATAGTTTCCAGGATTGCTTTTTGACGACTTTGAATATTGGCACCACATTTGCTGTCCTGTTAAAAAAAATACCTGTCATTATAAAATCTGTAAATATAAGGAATAAGGGTCTGTCTAGAACAATAATTAATTCCTGCAAAACTCTGGGATGGATACGTGGTGACACGGGGGTGCAAGGAATTCCTAATCAGAATATTGTAGATGTTCGACAAAGTGCAATGTGCTGTAAGGAATGGGTATATATACTGTTTATAGATATCCACTGATGCAATTAGTAATATCAGTGGATACCTATAACCAGTATATATACCCATTCCTTACAGCACATTGCACTTTGCCAAACATCTACAATATTCTGTAATTTCTACAATATCCTGTGATACCATTATTAACAGGTAACCACACAATATTGCAATTGTATTTTACTGTATCAAATACCTTTACGCATATTTTATACATATATTTACATTTTTTAAATTTTTATATTCTTATACGTATATATACAATCTGTTTTAGCGCTGATTATTATTCTCTTAGATTTTATCTCCTTGATATATGGTATACAGGGAACCATATACAAAGCCATAGGTAGCGCTTGTATTCACATTCACGAATTCCTAATTCCATATGCGAATATTCGCGACGCTTGTAGCCAATGAGAATTATGCGGATACAGCTGTCAGAGGTTAGCAACATCCATAGCAACCATTATAGGAAAGTATCCCACCCCTTCAACATATAAGATTCCTCCCAGCAGCAGCTCCCTGCAGTTTCTTGTGGTGGATAATGTGATAGGCTGTCTGGGCATGCTGGGAGTTGTAGTTTTGCAACATCTGGAGGTCCGCAGTTTGAAGACCACTGTAATAGGAGCTAGAATACTGTCCGTGGACTCCTGTGTATGACTGTGAGCATCGGAGTGGTGCTCACGTCATACACGGCTGGACCCGTCGGTAATGGGCGCCAGTAACGCCCCAGATGCCGTGATCAGTACAGATCACGGCATCTGCGGCAGTGCGCATGTTAAATTAGATGATTGGATCGCCCACATCGCTGCCGCGGTAATCCGATCATCTGTAATGGCGGACGGAGGTCCCCTCACCTGCATCCGTCTGTCTCCTGGCATCTCCTGCTCCGGTCTAAGATCGAGCAGACCAGACCAGAAGATGACTGATAATAATGATCAGGGCTTTGCTCTATGCATAGCACTGAACACTATTAGCAATCAAATGATTGCTATAGATAAAAAGTGTAAAAAAAAAAAAATCTTGAAAAATGTAAAAATAAAAAAGTGAAAAATCCCCTCCCCAATAAAAATGTTAATTGTCTGTTTTTCCCATTTTACCCACAAAAAACGTAAACATGTTTTTTCTATAAACATATTTGGTATCGACGCGTAAATGTCCGAACTATCAAAATATAATGTTAATAATCCTGTACAGTGAAAAATGAAAAAGTTATAGGTGGTCAAAATAGGGCAATTTTAGATTACTGATTTTGTACAAAAACTTTTAGATTTTTTTGCCCGTTTGAAACCAATAGGCCCATTGTGGTCTATGGGGATCTCATGGTGTGTAAAACTGTAAGATAAGCAGGAGGGTCTTGGCAGTACAGTAGATGGGAGACCCTGATGGTGGTTCGAGTCCCAGGGTGGGATGGAGTGTTACAGTGTTGTGGTTAAACTATACTTTTCTGGAAAAGCTGCTGAGTTGCCCATAGCAACCAATCAGATCGCTTCTTTCATTTTGCAGAGGCCTTGTGAAAAATGAAAGAAGCAAACTGATTGGTTGCTATGGGCAACTTTTTCTTTGCACAGGTTTTCATAAATCTCCCCCTATGTTCCTTAACCTCCCAATCATTCATACCCAGCCTTACACATTACATCCAGTTTCAATTAACCCCAATAACCATATTTGGTACCCCCTTAACCTAGTTCCCAGGGTTTAAACACTCAGTTAATTGCCAATTAACATCATTCCCACAGTTCAAAGGCTTTCTTAATTACCAGTTGACCTACATTTGTCAATCACAAGTAATGTTTAATCACAACACTGTAACACTCAGTCCTACCCTGGGACTCAAACCACCACACAGTCTCCCATCCACTGTCCTGCCAAGACCCTCCTGCTTATCTTACAGTTTTACATACCATGAGATCCCCAAAGACCACAATGGGCCTATTGGTTACAACAGGCAAAAAATCACAGAGTTAATGCACTAGCCCATTAGTTCCCTATACCATAAAACAAAATATGTGCATACATTTTCGCATTTGTATAAATTTTCGCATATGCTTATCAATAAAAAAAAAAAAACGAATATGCGAATTTTGCGAATATATGACGAATATTCGTCCATATATTCGTGAAATATCGAAAATTCGAATATGGCCTATGCTGCTCATCACTATTCCTAATCACTTTGTGATGCCAGGGCACCGTTAGCCTATACACGGTCCAAGGTGGAGAGACAGCTTCTCCTGGGCCAGACACGGGGAGTAAAGAAACACACCGACGTCAGGTTACAGATAACTGCCTTTTACTGAGCAGGGTGCAGATTTTATTACACACAGTCTGGAGCAGAGTAGAAGGGGTGCAGTATCACCCTGTGGGAGCCCCGTTGCCTTGCAGGAACTTATGGTGCTTTTCACCCACTTGAATAATACTGACTTGAGATTAGAGACGGTAGATTTCCCACGCTGGTTAGGGTTCTGACAAGGTCCAATTACCTTCTCCACCAGGGCTTGACTTTCCGCTGCACGGGGGGGGGGGGGGGGGGGAACACTTGCTCATGTCAAACATAGGAATAAATACAGCAAAGAGAAAACATTTAATAGATTGACATTTTTTTTATCCTCCTCCACCATTACACCTAAATAATTTTTTGTCTCCGCCTTCTCCCTGCTGCCAGACATTGGCGCAACGGGGCAACGTAGAAAGGTGAGTTAAAGTTTGGTGAAGGTGAGGTTTTTTTTTATTTAGTTTTTGCAGCCCGGGCACAGGGAAAATGACATTTTTTTGCCGCAGTTCTCCTTTAAGGACACACGCCGTGTGCTCGCTTCATGCACAGTGGGTCCCGGTGTCTGTTAGGACCTGCGGACCCGCCGGTAATGGCGAATATCAGCGATTGCACTGATGTCCGCTATTAACCCCTCAGAGGCCGTGATCAATACAGATCACTACATCTGCGGCAGTGCGGAACTTTAAATGGCTGATCTGATCACCCGCGGCACTGCCGCCGGGATCACATCAGCCTAGATGGCAGACGAAGGTCCCCTCACCTGCCTCCGCCGCTCTCCCAGGGTCTTCTGCACTGATCTGTCTTCCAGCAGACCAGAGCAGATCGCCAGCACTGAACAGTATTAGAAATCTGATGATTGTTCTAAATAGTCCTCTATGGGGACTAAAAAGTGTAAAATAAATGTAAAAAAAAGTGAAAAAGCCCCTCCCAAAAAAGATTAAAATCACCCCTTTTCCCCATTTTAATAAAAAAAAAGTGTAAAAAAATGATAAATAATAAGCATCGTATTGACCCACAAAATAAAGAAAACATGTTTGTTTCTTAGCATTTATGTAGGTAAAGAATATTTTTGGGTTCTCTTCACTTTCTTTAGAAATCGTTTTCATGGTTTTTGCTGATTTTATTTATATTTTTTTTTACAGAATTTATTCTTATCCTTATAACTTTTTAATGCCTCCACACTACTTTTTTGTTTCAGTAGTCTGAAATCTATCTATCTATCTATCTCTCATATCTATCTATCTATCTCTCATATCTATCTATCTCTCATATCTATCTATCTATCTATCTATCTCTCATATCTATCTGTCTATCTCCTATCTATCTCCTATCTATCTATCTATCTATCTATCTATCTGTCATATCTATCTATCTATCTGTCATATCTATCTATCTATCTGTCATATCTATCTATCTCCTATCTATCTATCTATCTATCTATCTATCTATCTATCTATCTATCTCTCATATCTATCTCTCATATCTATCTATCTATCTCTCATATCTATCTATCTATCTCTCATATCTATCTATCTATCTCTCTATCTATCTATCTATATATATATATGTATCTCCTATCTATCTATCTATCTATCTATCTATCTATCTCCTATCTATCTCCTATCTATCTCATATCTATCTATCTATCTATCTATCTCATATCTATCTACAGTATCTATCTATCTATCTATCTATCTATCTATCTCATATCTATCTACAGTATCTATCTATCTATCTATCTATCTCCTATCTATCTATCTGTCTCTCATATCTATCTGTCAACATTATGTACCAAGAGGATAAGGTGTTAAGGGGTTAATGAATGATGAATGAATTTATTTAATTGCAGCCAGTAAGAGGAGGTTTTTTTGGGATATGATTTCAGGACCCGGGGTGGGATGAGATGGGTACTTACAATAGAAAGCCTGGTTCCATGTCATTTAGGGTTTGGACTCAGTGGCCACTGCCCAGACTGACTGAAGTATAAAGGACACCTATAGTATAATATGTATTATTATATACATAGTTCTCTATCCGGCTATAATGACTGTAATATACAACACATAATACAATCCATTGAGTGACAGCAGACTGTAAGGACGATCTCCGGGGGCAGGTGTGAGAAGGAGGCGGAGCTCCCCCTGCTGGTATCACCTGTCCCGGGTATCTGTGTGAGGTAGAGCCGTGATGTGCTCAGTCTCTCTCCCTGAGATGGCGGCAAGGATATCCCAGCAGAGTGCCCGCTCCGTCCTTCTCTTATCACTGCTCCTTCACTGTGTCCTCTCGGGGAGCAGTCACTCCGGTGAGTTCTCCCATCATTTACCCGGTAATGTAGAGAACGGTATGTACGAGTAGATAGAAGAATAATACCGGAGAGGGTGCGGACATTACAGATACCAGCAGGTGTGAGGTGAAACCTGGGGGAGGCGAACTGGTTCCCAGTGTGTGAGGGGAAGAAGTACTGCTGGATTATGGCATTATTATTATTATTATTATTATTATTATTATTATTATATGCTGTAGAATAGATAATAATCATAATAATAATAGCAGCAGCAGCAGATCCTCAGTGTTGTAGATTATGTTATTTTTAGTAGTAGTAATAATGATAATAACTGCAGAAGATAATTATCCAGTGTTGTAGATTATTAATATTATTATTATTTGCTGTAGAAGATAATGATGATAAATAATAATAATACATTCTGCAGATAATTATTCTTATCATTATTATAAAAATACATGTTGCGGATTGCTAATGCATTCTGAAGATTATTATTATATGCTGCTACTTATTATTACATTTCAAAGACTATTATTGTTGTTAATAATAATACATGCTGCAGATTATTATTACATTCTAAAAATAATATTATTATCATTACAGGGGATTAGGTCATACATTACATTACTTGTACTGATCCTGAGTTACATCCTGTATTATACTCCAGAGCTGTATTCACCATTTTGCTGGTGGGGTCACTGTGTACATACATTAGTTATCCTGTACTGATCCTGAGTTATATCCTGTATTATACCCCAGAGCTGTACTCACTATTCTGCTGGTGGGGTCACTGTGTACATACATTACATTACTTATCCTGTACTGATCCTGAGCTATATCCTGTATTATACTCTGGAGCTGTATTCACCATTTTGCTGGTGGGGTCACTGTGTACATACATTACATTACTTATCCTGTACTGATCCTGAGCTATATCCTGTATTATACTCCAGAGCTGTACTCACTATTCTGCTGGTGAGGTCACTGTGTACATACATTACATTACTTATCCTGTACTGATCCCTGAGTTATTTCCTGCATTATACTCCAGAGCTGTATTCACCATTTTGCTGGTGGGGTCACTGTGTACATACATTAGTTATCCTGTACTGATCCTGAGTTATATCCTGTATTATACCCCAGAGCTGTACTCACTATTCTGCTGGTGGGGTCACTGTGTACATACATTACATTACTTATCCTGTACTGATCCTGAGCTATATCCTGTATTATACTCTGGAGCTGTATTCACCATTTTGCTGGTGGGGTCACTGTGTACATACATTACATTACTTATCCTGTACTGATCCTGAGCTATATCCTGTATTATACTCCAGAGCTGTACTCACTATTCTGCTGGTGAGGTCACTGTGTACATACATTACATTACTTATCCTGTACTGATCCCTGAGTTATTTCCTGCATTATACTCCAGAGCTGTATTCACCATTTTGCTGGTGGGGTCACTGTGTACATACATTAGTTATCCTGTACTGATCCTGAGTTATATCCTGTATTATACCCCAGAGCTGTACTCACTATTCTGCTGGTGGGGTCACTGTGTACATACATTACATTACTTATCCTGTACTGATCCTGAGCTATATCCTGTATTATACTCTGGAGCTGTATTCACCATTTTGCTGGTGGGATCACTGTGTACATACATTACATTACTTATCCTGTACTGATCCTGAGCTATATCCTGTATTATACTCCAGAGCTGTACTCACTATTCTGCTGGTGAGGTCACTGTGTACATACATTACATTACTTATCCTGTACTGATCCCTGAGTTATTTCCTGCATTATACTCCAGAGCTGTATTCACCATTTTGCTGGTGGGGTCAATGTGTACATACATTAGTTATCCTGTACTGATCCTGAGTTATATCCTGTATTATACCCCAGAGCTATACTCACTATTCTGCTGGTGAGGTCACTCTGTACATACATTACATTACTTATCCTGTACTGATCCTGAGTTATATCCTGTATTATACTCCAGAGCTGTACTCACTATTCTGCTGGTGAGGTCACTGTGTACATACATTACATTACTTATCCTGTACTGATCCTGAGTTATATCCTGTATTATACTCCAGAGCTGTACTCACTATTCTGCTGGTGGGGTCACTGTGTACATACATTACATTACTTATCCTGTACTGATCCTGAGTTATATCCTGTATTATACTCCAGAGCTGTACTCACTATTCTGCTGGTGAGGTCACTGTGTACATACATTACATTACTTATCCTGTACTGATCCCTGAGTTATTTCCTGCATTATACTCCAGAGCTGTATTCACCATTTTGCTGGTGGGGTCAATGTGTACATACATTAGTTATCCTGTACTGATCCTGAGTTATATCCTGTATTATACCCCAGAGCTATACTCACTATTCTGCTGGTGAGGTCACTCTGTACATACATTACATTACTTATCCTGTACTGATCCTGAGTTATATCCTGTATTATACTCCAGAGCTGTACTCACTATTCTGCTGGTGAGGTCACTGTGTACATACATTACATTACTTATCCTGTACTGATCCTGAGTTATATCCTGTATTATACTCCAGAGCTGTACTCACTATTCTGCTGGTGGGGTCACTGTGTACATACATTACATTACTTATCCTGTACTGATCCTGAGTTATATCCTGTATTATACTCCAGAGCTGTACTCACTATTCTGCTGGTGAGGTCACTTTGTACATACATTACATTACTTATCCTGTACTGATCCTGAGTTATATCCTGTATTATACTCCAAAGCTGTACTCACTATTCTGCTGGTGAGGTCACTGTGTACATACATTACATTACTTATCCTGTACTTATCCTGAGTTATATCCTGTATTATACTCCAGAGCTGTATTCACCATTTTGCTGGTGGGGTCACTGTGTACATACATTACCTATGAAGTCTGCCTAGGAGCCAATAGTAGAGCGTCGATTGCATAGCACTAAACAGTACTAGCAATTGAATGACCCTAAACGGGCACTCCAAGAACTGAATTTATCAGATACTTATTCCCTATAAGTGCCTGATTGTGGGAGGTTCCAACTGCTGGGACCCCCATGTTCTCCTGTATGGGGCCCCAGCTACTTACCCATCCTCAGTACGCCTTGGCTCCCACTTTCCTGGACGAGTGCCAATCAGCTAATCGCCAGCTGCAGCTATGTCCCGCCTCAGCTTTGATTGGCTGAACGGGCTGTCACTAGCCCTCATCCAGAAAGGCGGGGGCTGGAGTACGTTCAGGATGGGTAAGTAGTCATGGGTATAATCACTGGGACAGGGGATAAGTGGCTGATAGGTTACGTTCCTTAGAGTACCCCTTTAGCCCCTTAAGGACCAAGGAGGTAACGGTACATCCTGAGTCCTCTCCCTTACTATAACGCAGGGGCCACGAACAATGGCCGGTACCCGTGGCTAATAGCGCGCAGCACTGATCGCGGTACCGTGTGCTATCAACCTTTTCGACACAGCATCCAAAGTTGAATGCCACATCTAAATTGAAAGCAAACAGATGCCGGTTAGCTCAGGGAGCTGTTTGGCATTGCCGCAGTGAAATCCCGGCATCCCGAACAGCTGTAGGACAGCAGGAGGGTCCCCCTACCTGCCTCCTGGTGTCCGATCGCCGAATGACTGCTCAGTGCCTGAGATCAATCAAGCGGCAGAATCATCGATCAATGGTTTCCTATGAGAAACCAGTGATCAATGTAAGAGATCAGTGTGTGCAGTGTTATAGGTCCCTATGGAGGCTAGAACACTGCAAGAAAAAAAAATCATTTAACCCCTTCCCTAATAAAAGTTAGAATCACCCCCCCCTTTCCCATAAAAAAAAAAAAGTTGTAAATAAAAATATATGTGGAAATGTCCGAATTATACAAATATATCGTTAGTTAAACCGCACGGTCAATGGCGTACACGCACAAATATACCAAAGTCCAAAAGTAGTTATGATTTTTTCCAGAAGTACGACAAAATCAAACCTATATACGTAGGGTATCATTTTAATCTTATGGATCTACAGAATAAAGATAAGGTGTCATTTTTACCGAAAAATGTACTGCCTAGAAACGGGAGCCCCCAAAAGTTACAAAATGGTGTTTTTTCTTCAATTTTGTCGCACAATTATTATTTTTTCTGTTTCGTCGTAGATTGTTGGGTAAAATGACTGATGTCATTACAAAGGAGAATTGGTGGCGCACAATATAAGCCATCATATGGATTTTTAGGTGCAAAATTGAAAGAGTTATGATTTTTTAAAGGTAAGGAGGAAAAAATGAAAGTGCAAAAACGGAAAAAACCCTGATCCTTAACGGGTTAAAAATGTGAAATAAATATCAAAAACAACATTTAATAACATACAAATAAACCCCTCCCCTAATAGAAAATTATATTACTCCCCTTTTCCCATTTTATAAATAAAAACATATGAACAAAAAAGTAAACAAACATATTTGGTATCGCCGCGTGGAGAATTGTCAGAACTATTGAAATATACTGTTTATCATCCTGCACGGTGAATGGAGTAAACGTAAAAAAAATACCAAACACCAAAATTGCAGATTTGTGGTCACTTCATATACATAAAAAAAAACAATCAAAATGTCCCATCTAAACAAAATGAAACAGATAAACTACAGATCATAATGCAAAAAAAAAAAAAAAAAAAAGAACCTTTATATCATATATGGAAAAAAATAATAGTTAAACGGGTACTCCACTGAAAAACATTTTTTTAATGGTTAACTGGTGCCAAAAAGTTAAATAGATTTGTAAATTACTTCTTTTCTAAAAATCTTAACCCTTCCAGTACTGATCAGTTGCTGTATGTTCCAGAGGAATTTCTTTTATTTTTGAATTTCCTTTCTGTCTGACCCCAGTGCTCTCTGCTGACACCTCTGTCCATTTTAGGAACTGTCCAGAGTAGGAGCAAATCTCCATAGCATACCTATCTTGGTCCGGACAGTTCCTGACATGGACAGAGGTGTCAGCAGAGAGCACTGTGGTCAGACAGAAAGGAAGATCAAAAAGAAAAGAACTTCCTGTGGAGCATATAGCATCTGATAAGTTTTGGAAGGATTAAGATTTTGAAATAGAAGTCATTTACAAATCTGTTAAACTTTCTGATACCAGTTGATTAAAAATAAAAAAAAGTTTTCCAGGGGAGTACCCCTTTAAGGCTAAGTTTCAACTTGTTTTTTTTTTTTTCTGGCAGTTTTTGGAAAACTACCACTGCAGTTTTAGAGCCGAAGCCAGAAGTGTATTCAAAAGGAATAGGACATATAAAGGAAGGACTTAGGCCATGTTCACACTACAGAATTCTCGCGGAATTCCACGAGCGGAACTCCACGAGTGGAATTCCGCGGTGTGAACTTAACATTAGTGTCAATGGGTCTCCGCGAGACCCGTTCACACTGCGGAATTTCCGCGGTCGACAATTCCGCAGCTGAAATTGTTCCGCGCAAAGAAAGAACATGTTCATTCTTTGCGCGGATTCCGCGAGCACTGCATAGCCGTCAATGGTGACGGCTCAGTGCCCCGCGGCCCTCGCGCCGAAGCAACTTCGGCGATGGCCGCCAGGCGTAATCTCCGCTCGCGGAATTCAGCGAGCGGAGATTCCATAGTGTGAACGAATCCTTACACTTCTCCTTCCTTATGGATCAACTTCTGACTTTGGCAGCTATTGAAAAACTGCCAGAAAAGAAAACAAGTGGAAACTTAGCCTAAAAGGTGTCAGAAAATGGCAGTTTAAATATTTTATTTTTCAAAAAAAATTTCAAACTAGAAAGACATGATGGAAACTATACAAATTATAATTGTTATCGAAAGATCCTAAGGAACACAGATAACCACGAATGGAGTAAAAATACGAACGGCGTAAAACATGGCTTTTTTTTCTTTTTCAATTTGACCTCACAATTTTTTTCCTGTTTTTTTCTGTATACAATGATTTAATTATAGTCACTAGCAGATTACATTTGGTCCAGTAAAGTGAATGGATCAGGCATGTATACACCTCAGTATAGGTCAGCATACTGTTATACGTCCCAATGTCCCAAATCGCAATGTAGAAATCCAAAAAGTAAGCGGCACTCCAAGCAAGTCCAAGGCAAAAAAGTGGATTTATTCACCCCTCTGACATACAATGGTAGCTATGTTTCAGCTCTACAGTAGAGCCTCATGCCATGCTTGAAAAAGGCTCTATTGTAAAGCCGAAACGTAGCTACCATTGTATGTCAGTTGGGTGAATATATCCATTTGGGTGAAGATATATGAATATATCTTTTTTTTACTTGGATTTGCTTAAAGTGCTGTTTCCTTTTTGGATTTTACCATACTGGCTATATACTCTATACCTTGATCTTTAGTATATTGTCCATACTGGTTATATACTAGATACCATGATTTGTATTGGCCATACTGGCCATATACCATGAATTATATTAACCATATTGGCTAATATAAACATTTTTAAATATATTGGGGTAATATTGGGCATCAGGGGCGGACTGACAGGCCGGTCCAATCGGTGGTTGTCCTAAGGCCCGGCCTGGAAGGGGGCCCGCTGTCCACCGCCTGTCACTTTAAATAAAAAAATATATATATATTTTAATTTCCCTTGACACCAGGGCCCGGCACCTCTACCGCGGTGTCTGTGATTTAGCCGGCGGGCCCGCCCCCGGCGAACCAGTGGTGTCGCTAGGGGGGGGGACGACGCGAGAGGGGACCATGGCGCCTCCCCCCCCCCCCCCCCAGATCAGGCCGTGCTCCCCTGATGCCGCGGGATTTTGGCGTGAATTAATTTTTTTTAAATAATTTTCCGCCCCAGCCTGTGCGCCTGTGACTCACAGTGCCGGAGGGGAGAAGGGAAGCGTATGTGTGTACTGCGCACCCAGCGTCCCCCTCCTCCCTGCGTCCCCCTCCGGCACAGTAAGCCGAAAATGGTGCCGAAGATGCCGTGGAACTGCCGTGGCTTGCTTAAGATACTGTAGCTTTTCCACCCCTCTGTTACCCCCCCCCCGTCATTCATGTTCGCCCTCCTTTCATTCATGTCCGCCTTATCCACCCTGTCACCCATGTTCACCACCATCCCTGTCACTCATGTTCACCACCTCCCCTGTCCAGCCCCAGTCTACCCTGTCACCCATGTCCATCCCCCATTCGCCCCTCTGCCCCTTTTGTCACCCCTCTTTTACCCCCTTGTCATCCTTTTCCACCCCCCTGTCATACCCATTCACCCCCCCCCCCCACTGTTTCCCATTTCCACCCCCTGTCATCCATGTCCACCTTGGCCACCCCTGTCCATCCCTCTGTCACCCCTGTCCACCCCCTTATTCAACTCTCTGTCCCTTTGTGACCCCTGTCCACCCCTCTTTTACCCCCTGTCATGCCTGTTCACCCCCCTGTCACCCCTGTTCACCCCCTGTCTCCCATGTCCACCCTCCAATCTACCCCCTGTCACCCATGTCCACAGCCTTATTCACCCCTTTAACCCCCCTGTCATCCTTGTCCATCCTCCCTGTCTCACATGTCCATCCCCCCCGTCATCCGTGTCCACCTTGGCCACCCCTGTCCCCCCTGGGCAACCCTCTGACCACCCCCCCAGTCTACCCCTCTGTCAACCATGTCCACCCCCTATTTACCCCTCTGACCCCATGTTACCCCTGTTCTTGCCCCCTGTCTCCCTTGTCTACCCCCTGTCTCCCTTGTCTACCCCCCTGTCAGCCATGTCCACCCCCTATTCACCCCTCTGTCACCCCTGTTCACCCCCCCCCCTGTCACCCATGTCCACCCCCCCTGTCATCCATGTCCAACTTGGCCACCCCTCTGTCACCCCTTTCCATCTCTCTGTCAGCCATGATCACCCCTCTGACCACCCCCTAGTCTACCCCTCTGTCACCCATGTACACTCCTCTACACCCCTATGTCACCCATGTACACTCCTCTACACCCCTGTACACTCCTCTATTCCCCTCTGTCACCCATGGAAAAAAGTGTGGAGCCTAATAGGTTTGTTTTGCAGGTTTAATGTGAAGAATTGTGGCTGGAAGAAATTGTCATGATGGCACAGACCAGATGGAGAAGAGAAGGGAACAAGGCTGATAAGAGAAGACGTCATTTGTGAGTTGCTGTCTAAAGCAGCACTTTAATCTACAGCTAAATAGATATAGTGCATTTTGTGTATTACGTCCCTTTTCCCTCTAAGGCCTTTAAGATTTATTAAAGAAATAGCACAGCAGCACAGAGTATTTCTGGAGAGAACTGTCGTGAGGCAGACTGGCTGCCAGAAATACTCTGTGCTGCGGGGAAGCCTACTCCATCTTCTACCTTCCTTTCACCGCCCCCCTACATGATGGTACAGTCAGAGATATAAGTTATATTTCACATATAACTTATATCTCTGACTGTGCCATCATGTAGGGAGCGGTGAAAGGCAGGAGTAGACTTCCCAGCAGCACAAAGTATTTCAGACAGTCTGCCTCACTACAGTTCCCTCCAGAAATACTCTGTGCTGCTGTGTTATTTCTGTAATCAATCTTAGAGGCCTCAGCCTCACCCAAGCAGGAGGCAAAAAAGGTAAAGTGTGTGGCTTATGAATGGACTAGTTGCTATTTTTACCTGCCTTTCACTGCTCACTATATGATGGCACAGTCAGAGATGAGTTATATATCTGACTGTGCCATCATGTAGTGAGCTGTGAAAGGCAGGTACTCCTGTGAAAAACTTTTTTTTTCTTCTTTTTTTAAATCAACTGGTGCTAGAAAGATTTGAAAATTACTTCTATTAAAAAATCTTGACCCTTCCTTATTAGCGGCTGTGTACTACAGAGGAAATTCTTTTCTTTTTGGATTTCTCTTCTGTCACGACCACGGTGCTCTCTGCTGACACCTCTGTCTGTCAGGAACTGTCCAAAGCAGGAGAAATTCCCCATAGCAAACATATGCTGCTCTGGACATTTCCTAAAATGGAAAGAGGTGTCAGCAGAGAGCACTGTGGTCGTGACAGAAAAATATATCCAAAAAGAAAATAATTTCCTCTGAAGTATGCAGCCACTAATAAGTACTGGTAGGAATAAGATTTTTTAATAGAAGTAATTTACAAATCTGTTTAACTTTCTGGCACCAGTTGATTTAAAAAAAAATGTTTTCCACCGTAGTACCTCTTTAAGGTGAGTGAAGGCTGGAGCCAAGTTGGACTGGGTAACGCAGACAGAGATCCCAAGTTGGCACAAAAAGGAGGAGTATAGTTCAGTGTTTTTCAGTGCTTGGTGTAGTTAAGGTTATTGTAATTTCCATCCCTCAAAGTACACCATAGCCTCAAGTGCACTGCACCCCTTATTCTATGGCAAATATTCATGTACATACTGGGCGGGAATAGGGGCAGGGGTGGGGCTCGGGGTGGAGTCTTGCTGGGGGCCCTTGCTTTATTTGGTCGGGGGTTCTGAGTGGTGTCAGTCTGCCCCTGTTGGGCATGCTACACCTTTTGGGACCATTTTTATTACACTACTTTGCTGTAGCTATTTCTCTCACGCTGTTTCTCTTACTGCAATGCTATGCTCTGGCAAAAGAGCGTAGAACAGTGTTTGAGGGGAGAGCAAGGTTGCCTCTGATTGGACAACAACTGTGCATGCTCCTGCTGCCTCCACCTACTTCAGGGCAAGTGATGTGGCTTTCCCCCTCAGGGCAACTTCATGCCTGGAGGCACCCACCTCATAAATATTCATGGAAGACCCTGCACTGTGGGAGGGCAAATGAGAGCAGAGGGGAAGAAGGCAGGCAGTTTAATCCCTGTTACGTCCCCTATCAGGGGACGTGTATATGGCATTGATTTTAGGAACCAAGAGATGGAAAAAGATGCTTGGTCGGACCTCCTACTTCAAATTTGGAGGTTACCTGCCCGTTTAGGGGTAGGTAACCCTGACTGGGCGGAACGGCAGGGGTTAAGCCAGAGCCCAACACAGTCCCTCCTTCAACCCCTGCTTTCCCAGATTTCGTAGGAGGGGTTTAGGGGTTATGCCCATTGTACATATAGGACCTTCCCTCCCCCTGGTGATTCCTTTTGGACTCACCAGCGCTCCTGTGAAGGTATCTTTACCGGAAATGGCTGACAAGGTTGTAAGGGATGTTGTCCGGGAGCGGGTGCTGGCTGACCTGGGACTTCTTTCACAGCTGGTGGCTGCGTTAAGAGGCCCCGCTGCTGTCCCCCGGCGTGCTGCAGTTGCTGTTCCCATGCCCCCTGTTCCTGTTCCAGCTCGGGGGCGCCGGACCTCGCGCCCCCTAGCGAGGTTGAGACCGAGTCCCCCCAGGTCCCCCAGGAGCTGTGGGGACCACACTAGTCACTTTGCACGCTGCGCTGTGGCCCACTGTAAGTACTTCTGCTGCTACTGCCACTACTTCATCTGTACAGGTCCCTTTCTTCTCTCCCCCTCCTTTAGCTATGGGAGCTGGTGCTCCAGCACCTTTCCATGCCTCCCCCCCCCCCTGTGCCCTCCAGTATGGCTACTAGGCCCCAGGTTAGTGTGTTGCCTTCTGGGCCCATATTGGACCATTGCGGGGATGCTTGGGCCAGGGATTTCCCCACTGTAGATGCTGCTGCTGCCTCTCCTTTACTGTTTGGCTACGAAGTGCGGCCGGTCAGTCAGCCACCACGTGACCAAGTATCTCATAGTAAACTGACTGATATTATTTCACAGTCAGAAATTATTATTTTTTTTTTAAATGTGCACTACTATTACACCATATATGAGTAGCACTGGTGTAACACTGTGCCCTTGCAGGCCCTGAAACGCACTTGTGTGATGGAAACTGACTGTTATTATTTCACAGTCAAAAAAGTGTTTTTGGAAAAAAATGCAGACTGATGTTTGAGCCCTAAAAAGGGCTTTTTTGGGTGCTGTCCTTACAGCAGAGATCAGATGAGTTCTTCAGGACTTTTGTGGACACTGAATACTGTAGTTGCTTGAAAGAAAAAAGTGTTCCACCGGAGTACCCCTTTTAACCAGTGGTTCCTAACCAGGGTGCCTCCAGCTGTTGCAAAACACACGTGTGAAAGAAACTGACTGGTATATTACAAGCTATTGTGACAGCAGATATGAGTGGTGCCACTGGGCAAATGGGCACAATATACCCTGTGAGCGAGCCTGCCACATGCTGCCAGGCAGGCAAATGCAATTAGAGTACACAGGAGGAAAACCCCCAAAAAATGAAGACTTATGTTTGAGCCCTAAAAAGGGCTTTTTTGGGTGCTGTCCTTACAGCAGAGATCAGATTGGTGCTTCAGGAGTGTAGGAGACCCGGAATAAACCACCTAACTATCGCTTTCCCTATTAAATCAGGAGCTGGTTCACTAGCCCTCCTCTCTCTAACCATGCAGCTTCAGAATGAAGCTAAAATGGAGTCCGTGAGAGAGGTGGGAGGGTCTAGAAGGGAGGGTCTGCGGCTGGTTGGCTGTAATGTGTCTGCTTACTGTGACACACAGGGTCAAAGTTTCTTGCAATGATGACGAATAGGGGGCGGATCGAACATCGCATATGTTTGCACGGCACGGCGAACGCAAACAAGCTATGTTCGCAGGGAACCGTTCGCCAGCGAACAATTCGCTACATCTCTATGGATGAATATGGTACTTACCACTCCTCGATCTGTGCCTTCATTCCTGCAAGCTCCACTCTGCAGCATAACTCCTCACCTCTGCTGTGAAGTCTCTCGAGAGAAGTGAGATTTAACAACATGTCTCCTTTGGCCGCCTGCGCATGTGGAGGAGAGGGGTTATGTGCAGAGTGGAGCTCCACTCTGCAGCATAGTAGCCTCAGCAAAGGGGAAAGAAGTGCTTCAGTGAAGATTGTAGACCGACGTTACCAGGCACACGAGGCTTAGGAATTCACCCCATGCACCAAGCACCTGATTAGCATATCAAGAAAAGAAGAATATTGGAACGGAGGCACGGATCAGTATCACTACAAGCTTATACCATAGGTTAGTGCGGCTGATACTGATGACAGATTCCCGAGCTCCGGGCATGCTGACGTAATCTTCGGCCAGGTGGGCGCTCCGCCCTGCTCAACCATATGCATAACCCCCTCCCTGCATGTGCGGCTATACTACTGAGCAGCGCATTTGCATACCCCGAAAATTAGCAAAAACGGCGGAACGGCATGGCGGTTCCGGAAGCTGTAAGTATAATTTTGATCAGTAATCACCCTCACTACAAGCCTGTATGACAGGTTAGTGCGGGTGATATTGATGACAGATTTCCTTTAAGGAAGGAGGAGGTGGAGCATATTTTGAATCTAGTAATTAGTATAAAAGCAGAGCAACTGCAAATAAGAGCAGAGCCTTTCACATTCCCATGCTTAATATTATATCACTGTACCCAAATTCTAGAGAAAAAGTAATCTTCACTAAAACCATGCGTTAGAGTAGCATACATATGCCTTTTAAGATGCACTTCACTAGTTCATCACTAGTGGTCAGTAGTCATCGATCTTTATGACAGATGACCACAACACCAGCCTGTTGTAACATGTTTCAATCTAGATCTTCTGTGATCATTTGAGCAGTTGTGACAGTATTTTGCTCTGTTGACCATTCTCCTAGGAGATGCATTCCTAAACCCTAATGAGAAACTGATCATCAAGCAGAACACCATGTTAGACAGTGTCCTGGTGTGTGTGTGTGTGGGGGGGGAATGTTTGTATTGATCAGATCACTGAGCTTACAATATTTTAATAAAGCCGATATGGTTCATTAACTTTGCTTTCTTTAACTAAACATAGTCAGTTAGTAGTGCTACAGATTTGTCTTTAGTTAAAACAATAAAACAAATATCATAATCTGGTGCTTTTTCATTGTTTAACCCCTTTAAAAGGACACAGCCTGTTTGGGCCTTGAGGACACTCACCAATTTTCATTATGTGTATTTATTTTTCCCTTCTTGCCTTTTAAGAGCCTTCACTTTTTTTCCATCCACAGAGCCACATGAGGGCTTGTTTTTTTTTTTTGCCCAACCAATTGTTCTAAGTAATGAAACCTTTCATTTTACCAAAAAGGTACAGCGCAACTAAAAAATATAATTTGCTTGGAGAAATTGAAGTGAGAACTGCAATTTTGCTAATTTAAAGCGATTTTTTTTTTCAGTGCACCTTACTGTACAATTCACATCTTTGTCCTGTGGGTCAGTAGGATTAAAACAGTACCCATCTTTACCTGCTTTTTTTTTTTTTTTTACTATTCTGCTTTATAAAATATGTAAATTTTATTAAACAAAATAAGGATGCTTAAACTTCCCAATTCTTAAATCTTTCCCATTTTTCTTTATATGGGGCTGTATGAGGGTCCATTTTTTTGTACCATGTTCTGTAGTTTTTAGTGGTACCACTTATGGTTCCCTTTTTGTAGGGATGTGATGTGATAAAAAAAAAAAACCTGTAGTTTTGGACTTTGGTATTTGTTTAATTTGTAACGTTTTTTATTGTGGGAGAGGCAAGGAGCTGGTAAAAAGACCTCGGCTTCTTATTTTCACTCATCGGACCCCGGATCGCGATGTTCGTGGTCCGATGAATGTAACTTAGCACCGCAACAGCTTTAGATGCTGTAATCAGTATTAATCATGGCATGTTAAGGGTTAATGGCAGGCATTAGCGGGATTGTTGATGTCTGCCATTAGTGTTGAGGTTCCTGCTATTGACAGCAGTCATCTGTGAAGTGAGTGCAGCTCCTGCACTTGATCTGTAAATTCTACACGCTGCAGAACATAAATGTATGTACCGGTGCGCTAAGTATCAGGCAGCCAGGGCGTACAATTAAGAACCATAATTCTAATACTTTCCCATCCACAGAGCCATATGAGAGCTAAAAAACAAAACAAAAAAATAATCTACTTTTTTTTTCCCCAATTAGATATCTGGTATATAGGATGCTACAATCAGAGCTCGCTCAATTTCCAGGAAAATGGATACAAGCCATTGCATTCTGACAAGGGAGATTTAACTGCTTGTTTCAAATTTTGTCTGCAGAACAAGTAAGTTATCTTGCTCATTTATAATAATAGAAACATAGAATGTGTCAGCAGTTAAGAACCATTTGGCCCATCTAGTCTGCCCAATAATCTGAATACTATGAATAGTCCCTGGCCCTATCTTATATGAAGGTTAGCCTTATGCTTATCCCATACATGTTTAAACTCCTTTACTGTATTTGCAGCAACCATCTCTGTAGGAAGGCTATTCCATGCATCCACTACTCTCTCAGTAAAGTAACACTTCCTGATATTACTTTTAAACCTTTGCCCCTCTAATTTAATTTAAAACTATGTCCTCTTGTGGTAGTTTTTTCTTCTTTAAATATGCTCTCCTCCTTTACCCTGTTGATTCCCTTTATGTATATAAAAGTCTCTATTATATCCCTTCTGTCTCTTCTTTCTATCAAGCTGTACATGTTAAGGTCCTTTAAGCTTTCCTGGTAAGTTTTATCCTGCAATCCATGTGCTAGTTTAGTAGCTCTTCTCTGAACTCTCTAGAGTATCTATATCATTTTGGAGATACGGCCTCTAGTAATGTGCACAATAAGTGAGGTCTCACCAGTGTTCTGTACAGCGGCATGAGCACTTCTCTCTTTCTACTGCTTATACCTCTCCCTATACATCAAAGCATTCTGCTAGCATTTCCTACTTCTCTATTACATTGTCTTCCTACCTTTAAGTCTTCTGAAATAATTACCCCTAAATCCCTTCCCTCAGATACTGAGGTCAGGACTGTGTCAAATATTCTATATTCTGCCTTTGGGTTTTTACGCCCCAGGTGCATTATCTTTCACTTATCCACATTAATTTTCAGTTACCAGAGTTCTAGTTTGCCTCAATCCTTTTCCATTTGGCGTATCCCTCCAGGAACATCAACCCTGTTACATATCTTTGTGTCATCAGCAAAAAGACACACCTTACCATTGAGACCTTTTGCGATATCACTAATGAAAATAACGAAAAAAATTGGTCCCAGTACAGATCCCTGAGGTACCCCACTGGTAACAAGACCTTGCTCTGAATATACTCAATTGACTACAACACTGCCTAATCCACTCAACAATATAGGAGTCCAAGCTCAATGACTGTAGTTTATTGATAAGTCTTCCATGTGGGACAGTGTCAAAAGCCTTACTAAAATGTAGATATGCAATGTCTACTGCCCCTCCGCCATCTATTATTTTAGTTACGCAGTCAAAAAAAATAATTAAGATTTGTTTGACATGATCTCCCTGAAGTAAACTCATGTTGTTTTTCATCTTGCAATCCATGGGATTTTAGATGTTCCAAAATCCTATCCTTTAGTAGGGTTTCCATTAATTTTCCCACTATTGATGTCAGACTTACTGGCCTATAGTTGCTTGATTTCTCCCTACTACCTTTCTGTGAATGGGCACGACATTTGCTAATTTCCAATCTTCCGGGACGACTCCTGTTACCAGTGATTGGTTATATAAATCTGTTAATGGTTTTGCTAGCTCACCACTAAGCTCATTTAATAATTTTGGGTATATCCCATCTGGCCCGTGACTTATTTGTCTTCACTTTAGACAGCAAACATAGAACCTCTTCCTCTGTAAAGACACATGCATCAAACGATTCATTAGTCTTCCTCCCTAATGGAAGTACTTTTCCTTCTTTTTCTTCTGTAAAAACTGAACAGAAGTATTCATTAAGGCTTTCGGCTAGCTCTTTATTCTCTTCTACATAGCTTAATTCCTTTTTTTTTATTTAGTTATTCCTTGTTTTAATTTCCTTTTTTCCTTTTATATATCTGAAGAATGTCTTATCCCCTTTTTTTCACAGACTAAGCTAGTTTTTCTTCTGCCTGTGCTTTAGAAGTTCTTATGATATGCTTGGCCTCTTTCTGCCTAATCTTGTAGATTTCCCTATCTTCATTGCTCTGGGTTGTTTTATAATTACTAAATGCTAGCTTTTATATTTTTTTATGATTTTGGCAATTTCTGCTGAGTACCACAGTGGTCTCTTCCTTTTTCTGCTTTTACTGACAAGTCTAATGCAATTTTCTGTTGCCTTCAATAATGCGTCTTTTAAGTAGTACCATTTCTTTTGGACTCCATGTAATCCGTTCCAGTCTGATAAGGACTCATTTATGACTAATCTCATTTTTGAAAAGTCTGTTTTTCTAAAATCTAAAACTTTTTTGTATGGTGTGACTCCTTCCCTGTTCTTAAACCACACTGACTGGTGATCACTAGATCCCAAGCTTTCGCCTATAATAACATCATATACCAAATCCCCATTTGTGAATACCAAATCCAAGATGGCCTCCCTCCGGGTTGGCTCCTCAACCACTTGTAGAGATAATCCCAGTAGGGAATTTAGAATATCTATACTCCTGGCAGAACTAGCTATTTTGGTTTTCCAGTTTATATCTGGAAGATTGATGTCTCCCATAATGATAACTTTTCCTTTCATTGTCATTTTAGCTATTCAACTAGTAGATCATCTAATTCTTTAACCCCTTCCCACTATAGGACGTATTCATACGTCCAGTCATCCGACACGTTCACGCAATTGGACGTATGCGTAGTCTGGATAGCAGTAGGTCCGGGCAAGTGGCACAATGCGAAGCGAAGTCAGGACATAGCAGGAGTTCAGTAGGCAGGCAGTAGAGGAGCAAGGTCAAGTCACAAGAGCAGGAGATCTGGTACACGGCAAGGCAATACAATGGAACACTTTCTCTAGGGCACAAGGCAACAAAGATTCGGCAGAAAACTGAGGAGGGTGGAGGAATTTATAAACAAGCCACAGGTGGTTACCCTAATGAGCGTACTGGCCTTTTAAATCTTAAAGCTCCGGTGCGCGCTCGCCCTAAGGGACGGGGACACGCGTGACGGGGCGGAGGCAGAGGCAGGAGAAACACCCGGAGAGTGATGGACTGGGGCTTGCATGCGGGCGCGTCCCGCGATGCGAGTCCCAGCCCCATCGGCAGCAGAAGGTAAGGGGACCATGTTCTCACGGCCAGCGTGTGAGGCCACATAGTGCAACACCTGTGAGATCCAGCGCGAGGCTGGATTGCACAGGCTGTAGTGTGTGCAGCTCATCAGATCATACTGTGCTGCAGTACAAATGTATTGCAGCATAGTATAACCAGTAAAAAATAAAATAAAAAGTTCTTCAATAAAAGTATGAAGTGTAAAAAAAAAAAAAAAAAATGCCCCTTTCCCAATAAAAGCCCTGTATTATCACCAAAAAAGATCAAAAACACAAATCATATACATAATCGGTATTGGCACATCCGTAATGGCATGTATTATAAAACTATAATGTACATTATCCCGCACAGTGAACGCCGTAAAAAAACAACAACAAAAAGTACAAAATTCACCAATTTTGGTACAAATAGCGGAATAAAAAAGATCAAGAGGTAGCACATAGCACAAAAATTAAACCATTAAAAAGTACAGCTCATCCCGCAAAAAATAAACCCTTACTCAATGGCATTGGATGAAAAAAAAAAAAAAAGTTACGGCTGGAAAATGAATGGCAGAAAAATAATTTTGCTCAGAAAAGGAAAAAGAACATAGAAAGCTATATAAAATGGGTATAGCCATAATTGTACTGACCCACAGAATAAATATAACATCACTTTTACCGCACAGTGTGCACTATAAAAAATAAAACGCCCGAAATTTTCCAGTTTTTCTCAATATTTTTAAGTTTTTCACAAAAAATGCTGCATGTGTCAACAAAAATGCACCACTTATATAAAGTACAATATGTCATGAAAAAACAATCTCAGAATCGCTCTGCTCAGAAAAAGCATTCTGAAGTTATTACCTTTTAAAGAGATACATGTCAAATAAAAAAAAACAAGAGCCTGGGGGGCGTGGCTTGGCGGTTGAGATGAGCGGTCGCACGCTGTGAGTGCTCCCGCTTAGAACCTGCATTTAACTTATCCTGAGGTGAATCCTGGAGTCCCTGACCCCACAGACTCGGTTGAGGACCCGCATTATGGCCTCTAAACAAGACCCGACGAGAAACAAGGATCGACCGGCCGTGGAAAAGCTCCGGGACTATGCCCGCGCAGACAGGCAAGATGGCGCCGCTCAGGCCGGGGAGCGTGTTCCACCAGCGGCTGCGGAGGGAGGAGAGGCTTCACATCATGAAGAGGGCGCTGATTCTACTGACCTTACCCTTCGGGAGGTGAGCGATACCCTCCTGATGGCGATCCAGACATGCCGCACTTCTCTCACCGGCAAGCTTGAAGAGGTCAGGGTGGACGTGGGCCTCCTACGGCAGGACTTTCAGACCTTGAGGGAGCGGGTGACGGAGACTGAGACACGCATCTCCACCCTGGAAGACACGGTACAGCCTCTACCCTCTTCACTCCGCGAGGTCCGGGAGCAACTGGATTTGACCCGTCAGAAGAATGACGACCTCGAGAACCGGCTGCGCCGGAATAACATTAGAGTGATCGGTCTCCCTGAGCGGGCGGAGGGTCAGAACCCGGGGGCCTATGTGGAGTCCTGGATCAAAGAGCTCTTTCCGGATGCCCCCTTCTCAGCTGCTTACGCCGTGGAGAGAGCACACCGAGTACCATCTAAGCCACCGATCCCTGGTGCGCTTCCTCGTCCTCTATTGGCGAGGTTTCTCAACTGCAATGATCGGGACTTGATCCTCCGCTCTGCCCGGCGGGTTTTTTTTTTTTTTTTTTCCCCCGTTTCCCCCCCCCCTTCCCATCTCCTCCCTCCTCCCCGGGAGCCTAGTCTCCCCAGGCCCTCCACTCTCCCCATGCACCTGATGCCTCCCTGATGCTCCCAGGCCTTACCTCTCCCTTCCCTCGCCCCCATCCTGTTGCTTACTTTGGACTGCTGTGTGCCCTGATTCAGGACTGTTCCTCGGGGGCTGCATGAGGGCCCTACCCTGACCCTCTGAAGGGATTTATTCTGTCCCTCTCCAGTCTACCTGCCACGTCACCCTGTCCCTTTTCCCTGGGTCGGTTCATTTTTTTTATTTTTTATTTTGGAGTCACAGTCTTGGAGGACATCGGCCGCTGGATTACTATTACACGATCTCTATCTGGTCTCCTTCCCCCCTCCCTGATGTGCCAATTTCCCCCCCCCCCCTTTCCGTTCTCCCTTCCTAACCGAACCCCCCCCCCCCCTCATAGTGCCTGAGACCTTTTGTTCCTCGATTACCTGGACTGTCCCTTGCTGTGTGACTCCTGTTTGCTGGGATTATTATTTTTTGTTTTTTCTTTTTTCTTTTTTTCCATTTGTGGGGGGGTCGGGGTGACGGGTGGACAATCTCCTGAGTAGGGGATGGGATTTACTGTTGATCATATGTGTTTTATCATTTTCTATTTCCTCTCTCTTTCTCCTGCTTCCCCTATCCTTCTCTCCTTCGTAAGACCCTCCCTCCACCCCCTGTTCTTCCCCCTCCCGTCCCCCCTCTCTCTCCTTCCTCTCTCTCCCTGCTTTCTCCTTTTTTCCCTTTTTTTTTCTCTTCCTCTTTTTCCCTTCCCCCCCCCCCTGTTTTTATTTTCCTGTATTTTCCTCCACTTCTTCTCTTGGGTCCCAGTTGGACTAATATTCTCCTACTGATTGATGAACATACTCAGGGTTCTCCACTGTTAGCATGTATGAGCAGGTTCTCCCCACTAGATGGAGCTGTTGCTCCACTGATGCTTATGCAACACTGGTATAGATATGTTTACTGTTTGATTTATTTACTGGTCCCCTACTTAGTTTGGGGTTTCATTTTGCCTCCAAGATACCTACCCGCGAGGTCGCCTATTAGTAGGGTTTTTTGTCTTACCACTTCAGTACTACGGCCTATATATGGTCCCGCGCATCCCTGTCAGTGTTTCTCACCCCGGCTGGGGCATGTATGTCTTCTCTGTCTTTACCTCTCCCCCTGCTGTTTTACGTGTTGTCTCTTCTTATGGCTGATATTAAGATAATGTCATGGAATGTTAGAGGAGCACGCACCCATATTAGAAAGTATTCTCCCATATTAGAAAGTATCAGCCTCATATTGTGGCACTGCAGGAGACACATCTTACTCCAGATAAAGCTGGACAGTTTTCTAAACCCTGGGTCCAATGGTCCTTGCACTCCTATCACACGTCCTTCTCAAGGGGGGTTTCCCTACTGGTTAGTCGGAGAGTAAGGTGGGACCCAGTTACAGTACGTAAGGATTCACAGGGTCGTTTTATCTTTGTATACGCATTTTTAAATAATGTGCCTTTTGTCTTCTTATTCATATACAACCCTCCCCCTGCCTCCATGGATATACTCCATGGGGCGGTTACCTTCGCAGCTAGTTATCCCTCTGCCCGTGTCCTCTGTATGGGGGACTTCAACATGGTACCGAATCCGTCCCTAGATCGCCATAGCCCCAGGGGGGTCCCGGTGGGAGTTGGGGGTGGCCCTTTATCGCTGTTTTTGGAGGAGGTTGGATGGGTAGACATTTTTAGGGCCAGGTACCCTCAGGCTAGGCAATACTCTTGTCACACTCTGGGCAGAAATGCGCTGTCCAGGATCGACCTTGCATGTGGCAACTCGCTCCTTCTTCCCCAGGTTTCAGCGGTTTCCTATGAACCGCGGGCTATATCAGACCATTCCCCCCTAATGCTTGATGTCTCCATGGTAGATCCTGGTTCACCGCGGAGGTGGAAAATCCACCCTTTCTGGCTGGAACAGATAGGCTCCTGCGACCGTATTCCGGACCAGCTTCGAGTCTTTCTTGAGGCCAATTCCCCTGGGAGTTCCCCCATCCTGGTATGGGAGACATTGAAGGCGTATTTGAGGGGGTGCTTGCGCTCCACTATCTCCTTTCTCAAAAAGTCAGCGTCTAGGCGGGAGGAGGAGCTGGCTGGACGATGTGCGGAGCTGGAGGCCCGATACGTTGCGGACTCATCCGAGGCTAATAAGGTTGAATGGCTGTGTGCGGGGCGGCAATATATGCTGCACCTCTCAGAGAAGGCCAATAGAAAGCTGTTTTTCACAAAACAATTCTACTTTGAACATGGCAATCAATCTAGTAAGCTGTTAGCACATATAGTCAGGCAGAACTCTTCTGCCCCTGCGATTCTTAAGATAGTGGCCTCGGATGGGTCCGAGCTGTTGGGGGTTGCGGACATTGCGCGTTGCTTTGCCACATACTACTCTAATCTTTATTCTTCACAGGTGCAGTATGGTGCTGAGGAGTTGGACACCTACCTGGACGGTATTGACTTTCCGGTACTATCGGATAGTGATCGGATGATGTTGGAGGCCCCCCTCTCCTTACTGGAGATTCAGGATGCCATGGGGGACATGACTAAGGGTAAATCTCCGGGCCCTGATGGCCTTCCACTGGAGGTTTACTTGCGGTATTCCGACATGCTCCTTCCATCCCTGCTTGCAATGTTTGAACGGGCATTTGAGGATGGTATTCTACCTGCCTCTATGTATGAGGCAACCATAGTTGTCCTCCTAAAACCTGATAAAAATCCTGTGGAGTGCGGTTCTTACAGACCCATTTCGCTGCTGAATCTGGATTATAAGGTGCTTACGAAAGTTTTAGCTAACCGATTGAACAAGGTAATCCTATCCATAATTCACCCAGATCAATCCGGCTTTATGCCTGGCAAATCCACATCCGATAACATCCGTAGGGTACAGGCGGCTGTCCAGGTGGGAAACGCTCTGGGGGGAGATTGGGCTTTGGCGTCGCTGGACGCCGCCAAGGCCTTTGATTCCGTGGAATGGGGTTATTTGCAGGCTACCCTTGTTAAATTTGGTTTTGGTCCTAACTTTAGAAAATGGGTGTCCCTCCTGTACAGATGCCCGCAGGCCCAGATCCTGGTGAATGGTGTGTGTTCTTCCCCATTTGCTCTCGGCCGGGGCACGCGTCAGGGGTGTCCCTTGTCCCCGCTTCTGTTTGCGGTGGCAGTGGAGCCCCTCGCCCTCCGCATTCGGCAGGATCCTGGCTTCCGAGGTATGTCTACGGGGGGCCGGGAGGAGCGCATAGGCCTCTATGCCGATGATATGGTGTTATTCCTCTCTGACCCTACATTGATGCTTCCTTATGTCATGACACTCATGGACCGATTTGGGTATTTCTCTGGTCTACTCATCAACTGGACTAAGTCTGCAGTGATGCCGCTTCTGTCTAGGGATTGGCCCCCGGTAATGAATGGCCTCCCGGTGGTTTCCTCATTTAAGTATTTGGGGGTTCACATTCACAGAGATCCTTTGCTTGACCTGTCCGCCAACATACTCACTCTACTTCCTTATGTTAAAGCGAAGTTCCGGGTGTGGGCCACGCTCCCATTGTCGGTCGCTGGCCGTATCAATCTTATTAAACTCATTGTCTTACCTAAGTGCCTTTATGCGCTGGAGCATGCCTCAGTGCCTGTACCTAGACACTTCTTTGATTCTCTTCACTCCCTTCTTTCACCATTTATTTGGGGCCCCAATAGACCTAAAATTCGGCTAACCACGTTACAACGCCCCAAGTTGGCGGCGGGAATGTCACTCCCTGATTTTTATTTATATTATTTGGCCGGTCAACTTCGGTATATCAGGCACTGGATCTCTGGGGATGTGGTGCCGGATTCCGAACAGTCCCTAGCTAGGTCTGTCCCGATAATGACCCTTAGGATGCTGCTAGATAGCCCTGTCCTGGGTGGTAGAGCTTACCTCCAACTTCATAAGCTGGCCATAAAGGTATGGCGGGCTGTTAAGGGGATATATGGATATACTGACATCGCTGAGGACACCCCTCTATGGCATAATCCTCAACTTCCTCAAGTGAGCGATGCTCTGGACCCAGTCTTCTGGCAGAACGCGGGGGTGCTCACTTTGGGGCATGTTTATCGTGACAATGTGCTCTGTTCATTTGATCAGTTGCAATCCAGTCATGCTCTTCCCAGAAACAGTTTTTTTAAATACCTCCAGCTCCGACACGCCCTGAATGCCCAGTTCCCAATGGGGAGCCCATTGATATCAGCGTTTCCCCTCATTGGGGTTCTGAAGTCACAGGGTCCCAGGGGGCTGGTGTCCATCCTGTACACGCACCTTATTCAGGCCAAGAACTCCCGCACTCCAGTACCGGCGGTCCGGCATTGGGAATCCCATATCCCTAATTTGACTAAGGATGTATGGGAGGACATTTTTTCCTCCCACATGTTAGTGTCCCCGGCAGCGAATAATAAATTGATCCAATTGAACATTATACACTATAGTTATATCACTCCTTTAAGGCTCAATAGAATGGGTCGTTCAGACTCCGATGCTTGTCATCGCTGTAGCGCTGCCAGGGCAGACTTTTGGCATTTGATTTGGGCCTGCCCCTATATCGCAGCTTTCTGGCATGCAGTGCTCACTTTTTTAGCTACTCTGGCTCAACCTTCCCTATCTCTTGATCCTTTGATCTGCCTTTTTGGTATCTTAGATGAAGAGATATGGACACATCACGTACGTACGTTTTTGCGGGAAACTCTGTTCTTGGCCAGGAAGGCTATTGCTCTTAAATGGATGGACCCCGGCTCTCCTACCCTGACTCAATGGAAGGCTATGGTAAATGCTACATTGCCTTTCTCACACATAGTGTACAAAAATAGGAAGTGCCCGGGTAAATTTTATTCTGTGTGGGGTGGTTGGTGTTCCTCTCCCTTGACTCAATGCTCGTACTCTGTGACCTCCTCTGGGACAGTGTAAGATACATTGATGCTATGCTTGCTGTCCGTGGTCTCTACTAACCTTTGTTTCTCTTTCTGTGTACGTTTGTCGATTCTTTTTCTACCTCCTTGGATGCGTGGGTGCCTTTCGGGGTTATTTATCATGGGTTATTTGATGGTACCACTAACTAGTGATAGTATTGGTGCTCCTCGCGGGATGGTATACGATTGCTAATTTTGGCGAATGTTCGCCTTCTTGTTCTATTTTGTTTTCAGTTTACCTACCTCAGTTGGGTAGTGTTTTATGACTTCGATGTATACCATGTGATGTAACCTGGAGTATCCTGTCGCTTGCATTCTGTATTTTGATGTATGGTCTCATGACCCTTTTCTATGTACTGTAGATATGCTTCGTGTTCACTTTAATGGGCCTGTGGTCTAAAGTTATTTACTTTTCAATAAAACGAATTTAAAAAAAAAAACAAGAGCCTGGTCATTGAGGTAAAAAATGGGTCTGTCCTTAAGGGGTTAACTTGGCCAGGTGGTCTATATATCACACCTATATGAGTTACTGTCTGATTACCAAACTGCAACGTTACCCAAACTGACTCTGTTTGACTCACTATCTTGAATTAGGTGTATTAGGTTAGATTTTATGCTGTCTTTAACATATAGGGCCACTCCTCCTCCTTTCTTGCCTTCTCTGTTTCTTCTGTATAAAGAGTACCCTGGCACTGGATATGTCCCAGTCATTACTTTCATTAAACCATGTCTCAGTAACAGCCACTAAATCTACATTCTCAGATGCCATTATTGACCCAAGTTAATTGATTTTATTACCTAAACTGCGGGCATTTGTAGACAGGTTAAGAAATGACAAGCTCAGAGTCCTCTCTGATACTGACTCCTGACTACTGACTTAACCTCTCTGATACTGATGTTCTGGCATTGTTGGGCGGGGGGGGGGGGGGGGGGGGGGCAATTGGACTCATGGTGGATTTTCATTCTCTTGCCCCCCCCCCCCCCCCCCTTCCTAGTTTAAATACTCCTTAGCAAATTCTTGGAATTGTTCATTGAGTACATTCGTTCCTTTTGAGAGAAAGATGCAAACCATCTTTTTTGTACAGTTCCTTTCTATTCCAAGTAGAGCTATCATGAGACACAAAGCCAAATCCTTGCTCTTGACAATTATATTAAGTGGTATAAAAAGAGCTAGAAAATGTTCAAAAGCAGTCTTCTAGAGGAAATTTTTTTACATTTTTCCAGCAGTAGGAGAACACATTAGAATGGTGCTGTAACCTACATAAGTCTATAGCAGGTTGTGCCATCATCATTAAACATCTGTTCCAGAAATCCAATTAATTACAAGAGTTCTTGTAAATGTAAACACTTTCTCTTAAAATAAAACAATAAAAGACTGCATACTTACCTCCCCCGCTCCTTCCAGTGATGTCCTGCTCTCTGCTCAGCTCTGTAATTGGCTGAGGAGGAAGTAGGCTGTCATTGGAAGGTGAAAGAGCAGCAAAGGAGCAAGGACCAGAAGATTTGATAGCTAAGTATGCTGTCTATATTGTTTTACTGCAGGCCCACAGTAATCTTAAAATTTCCCTGGAAAAAATGCTCTTCCCAGCATCCAGGTGATGGTGTCCCGGCTCGATTTTAGGCAGAATAACTAGTTAGCCTCTCAGACCTCAGACATTCAGTTCACATCCCGCACATTGAGGGTTTGGTACCCATAGTGGACACGCCTGGCATGTTGCACTGTGTATTAGTGTATATACAGAAATAATTCTGCACTGCGCACTTTATCATGTTGTATTTGACATTTTGAGATATGACTTTATAGATTTTTTTTTTGTCTAGAAGTTTAATAGGCAACTGTTACCATATTAAGTATGTGATAACTAATAGTGGCGCTGTCCACTTGCCAAAATGAGGTCTCCCAGAACTTATGAAAAAAATAGAAACAATTGGGAATCTTTAAAACAATGAATTTTATTTCGTCCTTCTTAAAAATATAGAGTAGAAAAAATATTATTATTAACTATATAAACAATGACCGCCACCAGTATCCTACTCCACAGTCTTAATTGCCGGTAGTAGATATGTTGCTACAAACAATGTCCATAAATAGTCCAACTACTGTTATCCGTGTTCCTTAGTTGCGTCTTCTCCAATTACTGATGTAGAATTGTGTTATGCTTGCATACTGTTCACATTGCTACTGTTAATCCTGGATAGCGTCCACGTTGCTCAGTGCTCAACATTACATCGTAGTTAAAGTGCATATCTGCTAGACGATAACCTTCTAAAAATTATTTGACCGGTGCGCAGCTGATTAAAAAAATTATGGAGTACTCCAGGAAGAAATTGAGGATATATTTCTCATTTATTCATTTGGGCATCTATGGTATCCTTCCCAGTCCTTTCTGACATCATTAATGATACAGGTAAGTATACATAATGTAGTTCCTTAATTCAGACCAAGTGATGCGTTTTTATTTGCCTTTGTATTTATATTGCATCCACTGTTACCCAACGTACAGCAGACTATTGGATAAATAGCGTGCGATATCTACAGCAGTATCAGCATTAATATAGAATATTTATGTATTGTTAGAGCATTTTAAAAGTTAGACCATATTTAATGCAGCCTATACATCCTGTTGTAGCCTTGCTACTTACATCCACCTACCCATGCATTCATACATATACTAGAATTAAATATGATATGCAGCACTGTACACCAGCATTGGTATATAGCCATATCACAGTGTTGCTATATCTTAGTAACCTTATTATACCAATATTGCATTTGATTTAACTCCACCATGAGGTAAGGACTTATCTCCAATGCACTAGAGCCATGTTCAGATTTAGGTGCGTTTAGTGTGCGTTTTTAGTCATATTTTCATCACTGACACCACATGGTATTAGGCAGGCATTTTACACATGTGAGACCCAACGAGCGTTCATAAGATCCTCATTTAGCAACAATCTTGTATAGTGGTCCACATTTGTATATATCATAATATATAGTTGTTTGTGCTCGAATGGTAGGTACTGTTAATAGGCATTATGGTAAAGGTTGATATTTTTACACATGTATTTCCAGGATCAATGATGAATTTGTATCCCGGAATATATACATATATGGATGTATGATGAAGTTGTTATATGCAAAGTACCACTGTATATCCACGTTTAGGTCATTAAAAAAATGCTCAATGTAATTGTTAGCATTTACGATGTCAGTCTTATATTCACAGTTCAATTACTCGGTCCCATTTTATGACCATATAATATGCTGCTTAAGTAAACATAGTCCAACATTATAACACATTTCACGGTTGCCGTCATATGTATTTTAAACTGAACCTGTTGATGATCCCAGCTGTGTAGTAAATCCTCTTTGTACTCTGGTTCAGATGTGTATTAGATCCTCTTTGTATTCCGGTTTGACGCGTTTCCTTAGCCAGATCCTCAGGAACCACTTCCAGGCTTATGTGTGGGGATCTTTAGGTGTTGATGTCTGACACTGATGGCGGTCAGCATCAAATGAACTCACTCCTACTTCCTTTTGTAGGACGCCTATCCCACCCCTTACTGCAACTTCCACTGGCTCTTCCAATCCTGCGCTTAAACGTCAGTGATCTGACACTTCGATATACAGGTAACGGGATCCTTCTCACTCAGGTGCTTCTAGGTTGGTGGGTTCATGGATTAACAGGAAAGTTAACTACGTTCTGTCTAGTTTTAATCAGGGAATTATGTTTGAATTGTTTACGAATTTATTTCAGCATTATTTTTAATAATATGCATTGGTGAGATAATGGAAAATCTTACTAGCAGGAGATGATTAACTTAGTGTATTGTTCTAAATAGATATAAGCTTTCTACCAGACTATCCCCTAGTTTATGAAGGGACTTTTCTGATTTAAAGAGACAGGAGCCCATTTTTGAAAATTTCAAGGGGGTTATCCAAATTCAAAATAACGTGACAGGGAGTAAGTTGATAGTATTCCTTATCAATATATCAAATAGCCATTTTAATTCAAATTAATAATAAGCTATAAATTCATTTAGGCCATTGGGTTTGACAGAATCCACCAAAAAGGTCCACCTTGCCTCTGTCTGTAGGCGCATTTTATCCCAGTTCCCACCCCTAATTCGGGGGGGACCACTTCCAACACTTGGACCCTAAATCCCTTCGGGTTCCCTTCATGACACTGGGAAAAGTGGTTGCCCATTGGGGTATCTCTTTGATGCCTAATGTCTGCTATGTGCTCCTGTATGCGGTTCTTCAATGTTCTGTAGGTTTTAACCGCATAATTTACCGGACAGGAGCACTTCAGCATGTACACTTCCCCCCTTGTGTTACAGTTGGCAAAATATTTTAATGAAATTCTCTCTTTTGTACTTGCACTGGTGGTAAACTGTCCCTTTTCGATAAATGGATATATGGAACATCTCCCACAGGGATGGGTTCCTTTAAGTCCTGCCTTTAGCCAAGTTTCTTGATTTTTTTTGTGGCTCAAAGTAGCTCCTCATCAATCTGTACTTAAGACAGAAATAAATCCATAAACAATTCAAACACAATTCCCTGATAAAACTAGACAGAACATAGTTAACTCTCCTGTTAATCCACGAACCTGCCAACCTAGAAGCACCTGAGCGAGAAGGATCCCGTTACCTGTATATAGACAGACGTTTAAGCACAGGATTGGGCGAGCCAGTGAACCTTTACCATCATGCCTATTAACAGTACCTACCATTCGAGCACAAACCACTATATATTATGATATATACAAATGTGGGCCACTATACAAGATTGTTACTAAATCAGGATCTTATGAACACTCGTTGGGTCTCACATGTGTAAAATGCCTGCCTAATACCATGTGGTGAGAAAAGAGAAAGAGACAAAGCGATCCACTGTGAAGAACAGTATTGAACCGGATGGGCCCCAAAGGCAGAAAGACTCACCGGATCCAGTTGTGCTGATTTGAGGCACAACGCTCGTATGGGTATGTATGAAAGGTCCTTTCGGATGGTTGCGTGGATAATCACTTTGGACTGCAGCTAAACCCGCCCTCGCAGCAGCGTGGGAATATAGGATCAGGTTTTTTTGCACCATCCGGTGCAAAAGGTAGGGAAATTGCAGCTGCAGCGCTGTCCACAACCGAGGTAGATAAATATTATGCTTTTATTACATGTAACGCATTTAAAGGACGCTCTGTCCTCTTCCTCAGACATGTTATAAGTTAAAAGTCTGCCAATATATACGTGTTTGTGACCGTTTTACATACAAGTGACATAACAATTAATCAACATAAAAAATTATCTAAAATTATTAAAATTATGTTTTATTATTAAATTATCTGTTGTAGCATAATTTTTGATAATTTTTTATGTTGATTAATTGTTATGTCATTTGTTTGTAAAATTATGTACATTTATTATGATGTCATTTCCGGTCACAAACACGTGTTTATTGGCGGACTTATAACATGTCTGTGGAAGAGGACAGAGTCTCCTTGAAAGCGTTACATGTAATAAAGCATAAGATTTATCTACCTCGGTTGTGGACAGCACTGCAATTTCCCTACCTTTTTGCACCGGATGGTGCAAAAAAACCTGATCCTATAATACCATGCGGTGTCACTAATGAAAATACGACTAAAAACGCACATTAAACGCACCTAAATCTGAACATAGCTCTAGTGCATTGGAGACAAGTCCTTACCTCATGGTGGAGTTAAAGGGGTATTCCAGGCCAAAACTTTTTTTTATATATCAACTGGCTCCGGAAAGTTAAACAGATTTGTAAATTACTTCTATTAAAAAATCTTAATCCTTCCAATAGTTATTAGCTTCTGAAGTTGAGTTGTTGTTTTCTGTCTAACTACTCTCTGATGACTCACGTCTCGGGAGCTGTGCTGTTCCTATGGGGATATTCTCCCATCATGCACAGCTCCCGGGACATGACATCATCATTGACGAACCTAACAAGCAGTTAGACAGAAAACTTCAGAAGCTAATGACTATTGAAAGGATTAAGATTTTTTAATAGAAGTAATTTACAAATCTGTTTAACTTTCCGGAGCCAGTTGATATATATAAAAAAGGTTTTGCGTGGAGTACCCCTTTAAATCCAATGCAATATTGGTATAATAAGGTTACTAAGATATAGCAACACTGTGATACGGCTATATGCCAATGCTGGTGCTACAGTGCTGCATATCATATTTAATTCTAGTATATGTATGAATGCATGGGTACGTGGATGTAAGTAGCAAGGCTACAACAGGATGTATAGGCTGCATTAAATATGGTCTAACTTTTAAAATGCTATAACAATACATAAATATTCTATATTAATGCTGATACTGCTGTAGATATCGCACGCTATTTATCCAATAGTCTGCTGTACGTTGGGTAACAGTGGATGCAATATAAGTACAAAGGCAAATAAAAACGCATCACTTGGTCTGAATTAAGGAACTACATTATGTATACTTACCTGTATCATTAATGATGTCAGAAAGGACTGGGAAGGATACCATAGATGCCCAAATGAATAAATGAGAAATATATCCTCAATTTCTTCCTGGAGTACTCCATAATTTTTTTAATCAGCTGCGCACCGGTCAAATAATTTTTAGAAGGTTATCGTCTAGCAGATATGCACTTTAACTACGATGTAATGTTGAGCACTGAGCAACGTGGACGCTATCCAGGATTAACAGTAGCAATGTGAACAGTATGCAAGCATAACACAATTCTACATCAGTAATTGGAGAAGACGCAACTAAGGAACACGGATAACAGTAGTTGGACTATTTATGGACATTGTTTGTAGCAACATATCTACTACCGGCAATTAAGACTGTGGAGTAGGATACTGGTGGCGGTCATTGTTTATATATTTAATAATAATTTTTCTACTCTATATTTTTAAGAAGGATGAAATAAAATTCATTGTTTTAAAGGTTCCCAATTTTTTCTATATATATTATTTTTTTACCATATATGTGCTACATTTTTGGGACCCTTACTTTGGGCTATGGTAGCCGTGATATGGGGTACAGTATCAGAGGATTATACTACTCCAATTGTTCACATGTATTTTTAAGTGATTTTAAATGTCTGCATTTCTTTTTGTGTCCAATAAAACGTGATTTCTTGATATACATCCTAGTTCATTTGTTGTGCATCATTTGTATATAGTTGTCAGCTTTTCTTTCCCTTTGTTTGTACATGTCTTGAAAGTTATCTAGGTCCTCTTATTTCAGTGCCCAACCTTTGATGGCCAGAAGTCTTGTATTCTACTGTTCCAACAAAGAGCACTTTCTTTCTGTTTTATGTGTCAGAGACCTGCATACATTGCTTTGTAGACAGTGGTAGTTTTTAAAACTGTACTATAAGTTTTTTTTATATCTTATTTCAAAAAAAAAAAAATCCCCTTTTGTTTTGTGGGAAAACTTCTTTAAAGCAGCTATGTCAGGGATGTGGAAATCCTATCACCCGTCGCCCGGGACAAGTAGTTTTGGGCGCCGGGCAGGTGAATTATTCGTAGATTTAGCCCTGTATTGGGCTAGCAGGTACAGACCGACTTCCCCCATATTTTTCTTTAATTCCGGTGAGAGGCGCAGGAGCAGATGCAAGTCTGCAGCTCACACCGGCGCTCAGGGTGTATGGAGGGGGCGGCGGCCCCCAGCTGATTTCAGTAGCCGGGGGCCGCTGCTCAGTCCTCCTTCACACACAGAAATCCTCCCAAGCCCCTTGCAGTGCAGTCTGTCCTCTCTTCCCCCCCCCCTGCTCTGTGTTTTCCCCGTGCAGACTTGCAGCCTCTCCGTGGTAGATTTAGGTCCTGTGGAGACAGAGCAAGGGGGGGAGGGAGAGGGGGATGGAGCTGTGTACCGAGCTGTGTGCCTCCTCGCTCTCCCCCTGCTTCTTGTGTAATGTAGAGCGGGGGGGGGGGGGGGTGTGAAGATCAGGTGAGGAGGCAGAGCATGCAGGCGGCAGGAAGGGTGGTTGTATATGTATGCAATGTATAATTAGGGGGGGGGGGGTGTATCAGCGGTGGGTGTATGTATGATGTGTGCATATGTATGGTGTGAGTGTATGTGTGTGTGTGTGTATGATGTCTGTGTATATTTGATGTCTGTGTATATATGATGTGTGTATATATGATGTATACATGATGTGTGTATGATATCTGTGTATACATGATGTGTGTATGATATCTGTATATATGATGTGTGTATGATATCTGTGTATATATGATGTGTGTATGATGTCTGTGTATATGTGTGCATATGATGTGTGTATGATGTCTGTGTATATATGATGTGTGTGTGATGGGGGCGGCACTGGTGGGTGTATGTATGATGTGTGCATATGTATGGTGTATATGTATGGTTTGAGTGTATGTGTGATGTGTGTATGATGTCTGTCTGTGTGTGATGTGTGTATGTAATGTATGATGGGGGGCAGCAGCGGGTGTATGTATGATGTGTCTGTATGTATGATGTATGTATGTAATGTATGATATAGGGGGCAGTGGCCGGTGTATGTATGATATGTGTATGCATGTATGTTTTGTACAGGGGCGGACTGACAAGTGCTGCTGCCAGTTGTGCTAATTTTTATTATTTATTTTTAGTGGTTTCTGGCCACCCGCACTAAATTGCACCCCCAGAATCCTGCCCCTTCATACTCACCCGACGACCAAGAGCCCCACGGATTCACGCAAACACGCCCGAACCAAAACTACAACTTCAAGCATGTTACACCGTAACCTAAACTGTAGAACTATAAACTGCAACATGCTGGGAGTTGTAGTTTTGGTTCGGGTCAGCTGCAGAGCCATAGGCTGCATCAGGGCATGCTGGATGTTGAAGTTACTAACTGTAATTCCCTGTATTCCTTGACACAGCCTATGGCTCTGCAGCTGACACAAACCAAAACTACAACTCCCAGCATGTTACACAATAACCTTAACTGTACTACTATACAGTGCAACATGCTGCAACACCCACACAACCATAGGCTGTATCAGGGCATGCTGGGTGCTGTTGTTATCTAGTAACTAAATGCAACTTCCAGCATTTTCTGACATAGAAATTAGAGTAAATAAAATGCACCACACAAACTGGAGAAGCAGTACCCCCCCCCCCCCCAGTAACACAGCGTTGTTCACTGTTATCCAATCAAAAGACTCTGTGTATAAGTCCCTATGAAGACTGAAAAATTGTGATTAAAATATTTTAAAAAGTGCGTATATATGTGAATAAGCCCCTTTACTAATAAAAGTTCTGATAACAAATGGTTCTGATAAAAACTACAGATCACGGCACATAAGATTACCCTCATACATCCCTGTATATGGAAAATTTGGAGTTATAGGGGTCAGATGGGGGGGGCTTGCCTTGGGTGTAAAAGGAGCTAGCTACAGCTCTCCTGCCGCTAATAGCCCGGCATGCTGCGATCGCCATGGCCGCTATTAAACCATTAGATCACCGCGGTCTAAGTTGACAGCAGTGTCTAAAGGGATCTTATATCCATCCCTGGTGGTCTAGTGGGGGGGATCGTACTATTTTGGTTGGAATTATTTCATCTACCAGGACAAGTGGATTTTCTTGAGGGACAAGTAGATTGTGTTCCGCTTTAGTCCCTTGAACAAGAAGTTTTTTTTTTTTTAATTTCCACACCCCTGTATGTAGATGTCCTTGGGAATTTGATTATAACTTCTTGGTAACTTTTGAACTACTCTAAAACAGCAGACATTGTGGATTTTATGTATACATATACATAATAATATCAATCATTTCCACAGTATTCTATTCTGTGCTCAGCAAATGTAAATGCTTGTAATCCCTAAACCATTAAACCGGAGAAGCTTTTTGGATTAAGTTACTAGTTAAATAGCAAAATAATGAAATAATACCATTTAGGATCCAGACATTTTTTTTTTGAATAATATCATTGTTAAGTGTTCTAAAGTATCACATGGATGATGAAGGTATCAATGTAATACCAACACAAGTAAAGACCTTCACAAGATGCTAAGAAACAATGCATCTCTTCAGGTAGACAGTTCAGGGAGCAAGGATTTTGATATTGCTTTCACCCTTTGGCAACCTAAACCTTGCTGGAAGTATAGTAACATTACTTTTTGAACTTGGTTTTCAGTGCAAATAATATGGCAGCTATTAAAGACAATCTTCATGAACTACAGAGGCATTTTAAGATGCCTCAAAGTAGGTGTATTCTGCTAATAATGATGTTATATTATGAATTTTCAGCTATATTGTGTCCTCACATCTAAAAATCTCAGGTGAATTATAACAGGCTTGGAAAACATGTTGCCGTCAATTCAAATTAACAAACGCTTATTTTACCACATCCAAAAGTTGCTCTATTGGATTGAAATCTGGTGACTGTGGAGACCATTGGAGTACAGTTAAAGGGGTTATCCACCATAAGGTGATTTTAGTATGTACCTGGCAGACAGTAATGGACATGCTTAGGAAGGATCTGCGCTTGTCTTGGGGCTAAATGGCTTTGTTGTGAAATTACCATAATACTGTTACTAGCTTTTTGCGAACTGGCATTTCCTGTTTGACTTTTTTTACTACAAATCCCATAATTCCATTTTCCTCCCTCCCACACATTAGCCACCCCAGCCATTGAAACATAAATGAGCTGAATCCATTCAAAAGACCTGTGGTTTTCAATCAGGGTGCCTACAGCTGTTGGATTAGTTGCAGATTGATCTCTCTCCCACCAAGCGACTAGTGAGTCAGGTATCGGCCGCATTGCAACCTGGGAAAATTTTGAGATGTCATTTTGTATGCTGGCAAAAATAAATATTGGGGTGAAAATGACATAAGAATTGTGAGAAAACCGTCACACACAGGTAAAGACACTATATTGTGAACTACACCAACTTTACAGCCCCTGTAGCATAGTCAAATAAAAAAAAAAAAATCCTGGAATACCCATTTAACTCATAGTCATGTGCACCATGTTACAAAGCTCACCTCTTCTCAAACTTTAATGGGTAGGAATATTAGCAGAACCTACAAAGCCATATACAGGCTTTAATATAATTCATATGTTCATAAACCCTATTAAAGGAGTAGTCCGGCGCGCACTTTTTTCCTTTTATCCTGTCCGGGCTTCAAAATAAAAGAAAACACACTTTCTCTTACCTGCCAACGAGCCCCTGGAGCTCCAGTACACGTGTTCGGTCCCCAGGCTGTATTCTTCTTACTTCCTGTTAGCCTGACACGTCACACAGAGCTTCAGCCTATCACCGGCTGCAGCGATGTCCCGCCTCGCCTTCTTTTATTTTGCAGCCCGGACGGGATAAAAGGAAAAAAGTGCGCGCCGGAGTATTCCTTTAAGCCATATTCACACAACAGAAAACACGGGTGGACATTCTGCAAATAGTGGGCACTGGAAGAATATGTCTGTGCTGGGATCACTCGGAAATGCTCCATCTCCATAGATGGCAATTCATTTCTGATCGGATTCCTTAAAAAGAATTGAAATGTCAGTTCTTTTGGTATATTCCAGAATCGGGATCCCCAAGGCATATTTTTCTGCTAGGTTCCACTTATAAATTCCATCGTATGAAAATGGCCTTAGGGTATTGTGGTGTCCCAGTACTGTACGTGTACTGTGCCTTGTGTAATAAGTCCCCAAAGTCAGAGTTCCTCCGTACTGATAGGATGCTCTTAGTGGGATAACCCTAGTCGCCTCTTCCTTCTTTAATTTTATGTATATATTTTATATATTGTATAGTGTAAATGTTGCTTCTAGGACCTTAGGTCACATGATTAATAATTATATTGTTCTGCTAAGGTTAAGGACCTTCCAGGTCATGTGCTCATGTCACATGTTGTACCACAATGCTTTGTATTAGGACTGACAGGTCTGGGGGCACCAATAAGCTTGAAGCCTGCCCCTTTAGGTATAAGGGCACTGTTATCCAATCTTCGCTCTCTTGGTTCCTGGTTGTAAAGCAAGCAACATCTCTCTTGTGTTCCGGACTAGCAAAGAGAGAAGCTCCGTGTATACCTTCAAGACAAATTTAGGCCTGAAGCCTGCTAACTTCAGCCAAATACAAAATCGTGAGTTCAATCTAACTCAATCCTAATCCTTTGTGACTGCTGGACTTAAACAATACCCCTAAATCCAGTGGAACAGCGTAAAGCAAATCCTTCAAGCTTATTCCCTACAAGGTCCCAACCAAACCTGTGAGGAGCCTAAAGTCCGGTCCTCTGCAAAGACTGTTACTACATGTAACCTGCATAAAATCAGAATTTATCTTCAGTTTACTAAAACTCCGGTTGTGGACGGTAGGATATATATACAGAGAGGAACCTGCACCCTGGCGTCACGACAGTTAAGGGTTAATCCAACACCCTTTCATCACTGCACAGCTTCACCCTACCTACCCAAGCTACCACAGTATGTTGACACGTGCATACTAGGGATCGACCGATTATCGGTTTGGCCAATATTATCGGCCGATAATCACGATTTTGGGCATTATCGGTATCGGCAATTACCTTGCCGATAATCCGATAATGCCCCGCCCCGCCACCGCCCCCCCCCCCCCCCCACCGCGTCTCACCCCCCACCACACCGCCCTGGCCCCATTGCCTCCCCCATCCCCGGTTTTATAATTACCTGTTCCCGGGACCCGGGGTCCACGCTACTTCTGGCTCCTGCTGCGTCCTGCGTTACGCTGTGCGTAATGACGAGTGACTTGACGTAATTATAAAACTGGGGATGGGGGAGGCAATGGGGACGGGGCGGTGCGGTGGGGGGTGCGACGGACAGGCAGGGGGAGATAAGCGGGTGGCGGCAGCGGTCTATGGCACCGCAAAAGCCGCTGCAGTTCATTGATTTAAAGTGCCCGCTTTAAATCAATGATCTGCAGTGGTGTCGCGGGGGGATAAATAGCCGATAACTTATACCGGAATATCGGTATAAGTTATCGGCTATCGGCCCTAACCTGCATCGATTATCGGTATCGGCTCTAAAAAAAACTATAGCAGTCGATCCCTAGTGCATATGAACTTGTTCAGCAGCTAAAATCTGCAGCAAAATATGCACTTGTGAACGTCACCTAAGATACTTGACAAAAAGCTGTTAGTTTAGTGAAGCAACTAGGTGGGAAAATACAAAACTAAATTTACCTTGATTCTAGATATTTATTTATGCTCAGTGTTAGTCCAAGTAGAAGCTATGTTGGGAGCTCTCTATTCCTCTTAAATTGCATATGCTCTTTATTCTCTTTATTAACAATTTGTGAATACTTTTCTTTGATTATTCTATTATCTACAAGTGCTTACAAATAAAAGCCATGTGGATTAATAACATTAATTTATTCTTTTCTGTTATGCTTTAGCTTTCAACTAACCGTTCGAATAGACAAAATAGATTGCGTGTGTGCCAACATGAGTATACTGGAGGGATCTGAAAATGGCTCAGTTATTTCCTCTATTACAAAAATGAATGGAACATGGAACAATGCAGAAAGTGAATGTGCACCTAGGTATTTACCTTTTATGAATACATGTATATGTCGATATGTGTCTCATTACTTATTTATAGTTGTGTTTATTTAACTACTGCATAGTATATACACATTGGCCCGGATTTACTATTGTAAACCCGGCATGTTTTGTCGGGTTGTGCACCAAATACTGCGCCAGAATTAAAAAAAAAACCTTACAAACTCCTTTTTACTCTGAAAACCTGAAATAGGGGTGTGGTTGTTGGGAAAAGGGGTGTGGCCACCGAAAATTTTCACAAAAACTCTACTCATATTTACTAAGATTTCCACAGAAAATGTGGTGGATTTCAGCTGAGGAAAACCCCACAGATCAGAGCATGTGTAAAAGAAAAAGAAAAATGTAGGGAAACCTTAGTAAAAAAAGGAAAAAAATTGTAGGGAATTAAAACCCACAAAGAAACCTACACTCCACTCTTAGTAAATCAGGGCTATTGCTTGTTTTTGTATATTCAGGTGCACAGAACCTACATGTACGCCATATGGGGATGGAAAAGGAATGCTTGCTATTTTCACCACTGCTGGTCCTTATATAAGTAATGTGAACATGAGTCTTTACAATGACCAAGTGCAAAAAGGTAAGTCTATTATGTAAAAAAAATTCTGAATATTTAGCAGCTTAAATTGGACTACAGGTATATTTTAACCAGCAATTTATGTTTATAATGAGTAAAGCTCTACCCTCCAACTTTGGCAAAACTTTGTGCAAAAAATATACAGACTTGTAATCTTTATTACAAACCTAAATTACAAACAAACCCAAAAATGGCAAAATCAAAATATGGTGTATTTAGACATATAAGTAAAATAGTACACGGCAAAAAAAATAAAAAAATTTAAACTATTCAACACGATGTGTATGAATGCAGCGTAATATAAGCAATTAGAAGGAAGATGATAGTTCCTCTTTAAAGAGGTACTCCAGTGGAATTTTTTTTTTCAAATCAACTGGCACCAGAAAGTTAAACAGATTTGTAAATTACTTCCATTCCATTACTTCCATTCCTTTCAGTGCTTATCAGCTGCTGTATAATACAGAGGAAGTTGAGTTCTTTTCAGCCTGACCACAGTGCTCTCTGCTGACACCTCTGTCTGTGTCAGGAACTGTCCAGAGTAGGAGCAAATCCCCATAGCAAACCTCTCCTGCTTCGGACAGTTCTGACATGGACAGAGGTGTCAGCAGAGAGCACTGTGGTCAGACAGAAACAAACAACTTTAACTTCCTCTGTAGTATACAGCAGCTGATAAGTACTGGAAAGATTACGATATATATATATTTTTTTTAATAGAAGTAATTTACAAATCTGTATAACTTTGACACCAGTTGACTTGAAAAAAAAAAAATAGTTTTCCACCGGAGGACCTCTTCTAAGGGGTACTCCGGTGAAACTATTTTTTTTTTTAAATCAACTGGTGCCAGAAAGTTAAACTGATTAGTAAATTACTTCTATTTTAAAATCTTATCCTTCCAGTACTTAGCTGCTGTATGCTCCACATGAAGATTTTTCTTTTTGAATTTCCTATGTCTGACCACAGTGCTCTCTGCTGACACCTCCATCCATGTCAGGAACTGTCTAGAGCAGGATAAGTTTTCTCTGGGATTTGCTCCTGCTTTGGCCAGTTCCACGGACATGGACAGAGGACATGGACAGAGGTGTCAGCAGAGAGCACTGTGGTCAGAGAAAATACATTTTAAAAGAAAATAATTTCCTATGGAGCATACAGCATCTGATAAGTACTGGAAGGGTTAAGATTTTTAAATAGAAGTAATTTACAAGTCTGTTTAATGTTCTGGCACAAATAGATTAAAAAAAAAAAATTCTCACCAAGAACCTCTTTAACACGATAACGACCAAGGACAAGTATAGACGTCCTGTTTGGTGGCCGTTCCGGCACCAGGACGTCTATACTCGTCCTTGGTTCTCGTGGGTGTTGGGCAGTGTACCCCCGAGATCGCGACGGGGACTCGGCTGTAACACAGCTGGGACCCTGCAACACTGCCGGGAACGAAGTAAACTTCGGTCCCGGCAGTTTAACCCTTACAGCCACGGTCGGAAGTGATGGCGGGCTGTAAGTGTTATGACAGAGGGAGGGAGCTCCCTCTGTCACCCCTGCAGCACCCCGCTGCACGATCCTGGGTGCTGTGTGTAATCCCCGGCGGGCGGGGACCTGCGTTACTGCCGGGACAGAAGAGAACTTCGGTCCCGGCAGTTTAACCCTTACAGCCGCGGTCAGAAGCGACTGCGAGCTGTAAGGAGTTTTGACAGAGGGAGGGGGCTCCCTCTGTCTCTCTCCTGTAGCCCCCCGCAACTATCGCAGGTTGCTGCTTCTTACCTGGGCAGCCGGGGGTCTTTACTAGGACCCCCAGGTCTGCCCCGGTTATTGCCTGTGAGAGGCAGGCCAGAGGCACGTCCTCATATGCTGCCTGCTAGTGTAAAACTAGCATGCAGCATATCTCTGCAATGCTTTGGAATACTAAGTATTCCAAAGCATTAAAAAAAAGTGAAAAAAAATATGAACTAAATAAAAGTGTAACAACAATAAGTATAAAAAAAAGTGAAAAAAATTAAATTAAAATAAATGTATTAAATAAATATAATGAAAAATAAAAATGTATGTGTAGGATCACACGGCGCACATCTGTAGCATATTAAATGCTGCGGATGCCTGCCAACAGCCACAATAATGAGCTCCCTGCCGTGGCTGGGTAGCTTTGTGTGTCCACTAATAGCGTCGGATTTCCCGCCGAAAGTCATGAGCGGACACACTGAGCTACCCAGCCACAGCAGTGATCTCACCCTTGTGACTGCTGGGGGGCATCTGCGGTGTGAAATATGCTGCGGATGCGCTCTATGTGACCCTACACTGTGTCCCATTCATACTGGGTTTCCGCAGTGTTAGAGGTATCCGTCAGCATCATGTTAAAAAGAGTGATGCTGACGTATACTGGTACAGTATACATTGGCATCCTTTTTTTGACATGACAACGGACACCTATACTGCAAAAACGCAGTATGAATGGGGACTATTCATATAAGGATGCCCTGAAAGCCAAAGGGGGCTCCTCTCCTTTGGGGTCCTACCACGCGGCCAAGGAACCAAATATGGCTTAAGCGAGGGGTATTTCCAAACACGGCCGAGCAGCTTAATAAAATATAGGGTACATTTCTTGCAATATCAGAAGTGATGTACAAAAAATTGCAAATTTCGAATTTTTAACACTGACTTTGTAATAATTCCTGCCAAAAAACTATGGTGTTAAAAATACTCACTGTACCCCCTAGCGAATACGTTGAGGGGTCTAGTTTTTAAAATGGGGTCATTTTTAATTGTTAGGCTTCTAATTAATTGATCTGCAATGGCTTCTTCCCCGCCGGGGGGCTGAAATAGCCGATAACTTATATCGGAATATCGGTATAAATTATCGGCTATCGGCCCGAAAGGTGACAGATTATCGGTATAGGCCCTAAAAAATATATAGGTCGATCCCTAGTCTGTATGTACTTATTTAAAAGCGAATAATGAGAACTATTACCTAGCATATTTGTAACAACCCATGGGTTTGGACGCACTCTGCCACAAGTGGCAGCTGGCAAGGCAGGCAGAATGGGGCAGACACTTTGGAAGACATCAGACACAGCAGAGCTGAACTGGTGCAATAGCAGAAGCTGTGAGAACAGCTAGCCAAGATTGCTCCAGGTGCAACTAGGTGGAACAAGCTTGCTGGTAGACAAGGTGTAGTTGACAGTCTGATATCAAGCAAAGTAGAGACAAGACAGGATCCAAGGGATGAGGCAGGGGCAAATTTCAGAAGTCAGGCACTGGACAGGCCCACTTGATCACCAGAGACCTCAGCTGTGCAGGAAACCACACTATTGCTAAGCCATCAGGGAACAGATGGAGCTGCTTTATATAGGGAGCACCAAGCAGGCATTGGAGGGGGAACTATTTGGGAGTGCACGCTGGCCCTATAAGTTCCAGGCAGTGCTTGCGCGTGGCCCTTAGTGGACATAATGCAAACTGCAGAAATGGCTGAGGCAGCAGGAGAGAATTCAGAGGATGTCACCTGACACTGGTAAGAACACATAGTATGCTGGTGGTTTGCAACGAGCGCTGTTACAATGTTATACATGTTACACACTCACCTATTTACACACACACGCAACCATGTCACACAGTTACATAGTTTGTATGGTTGAAAAAAAGACAATAAAGTTCAACCTAAAACCTTATGGTGTTGATTCAGAGGAAGGCAAAAATCAAACAAACATGAGGCTGATGCCAACTGTCACATGACAGAAAAAAATCCTTCCCATCTCCAATATGGCACTCAGAATCTGCCTGAGTACTCAGTGCCCAGTACTGTACACAGTATTCTATGTGTGGTCTGACTAGTGATTTGTACAGCGGTAGAATTATTTCCTTATCGTGTGCATCTATGCCCCTATTGATGCACCCCATGATTTTATTTGCCTTGGCAGAAGCAGCCTGACACTGGCCACTACAGGTAAATTTACTGTTAACTTAAAGGGGTTAACCACCATAAGGTGATTTTAGTACGTACCTGGCAGAAAGTAATGGACATGCTTAGGAAGGATCTACGCTTGTCTTGGGGCTTAATGGCTATGTCATGATATTACCATAACACTGTGGCTAGCTTTTTTTGAACTTGTATTTCCTGTTTGACTTTAATTTTTTTGTCTACAAATCCCACAATTCCATTTTCCTCCCTCCCACACATCAGCCACCCCACCCATTGAAACAAAAGACCTCTGGTTTTCAATCAGGGTGCCTACAGCTGTTGCATTAGTTGCAATTGATCTCTCTCCCACCAAGCGATCCCTATACCCATTGAAGCAGACAGGCTCCCTTTCATCAGCTGACTAGCGAGTCAGGTCTTGGCCGCATTGCAAGCTGGGTAAAATCTGAGACAACAGTAATTTTGTATGCTGTTAAAAATAAATATTGGGGTGAAAATTACAGAAGAATTGTGAGAAAACTGTCACACACAGGTAAAGACACTATATTATGAACTACACTAACTTTACAGCCCCTGTAGTATAGTCATATAAAAAAATTCCTGGAATACCCCTTTATACTCCCAAGTCCTTTTCCATGTCAGTCGTTCCCAGTGTTTTACTATTTAATACATAATCCCAGCCTGGATTTTTCCTATGTGCATAACCTTACATTTATCAATGTTGAACCTCATCTGCCACTTCCCAGCCCAAACCTACAACCTATCCAGATCCATTTGTAACAGTGCACTGTCCTCTATTGTGTAAACCACTTTACAGAGCTTGGTATCATCTGCGAAGATTGGTACTTTACTATGCAATTTCTCTATAAAGGTCATAAATAAATATATTAAAAAGAATAGGATCCAAACTGACCCCTGTGGTACCCCACTAGTAACAGTCACCCAATCAGAGTATGTACCATTAATAACCACCCTCTGTTTCCTATCACTGAGCCAGTTACTCACCCACTTACACACATTCTCCCCCAGCCCAATCCTTCTCATTGTATGCACCAATCTTTTATGTGGCACCGTATCAAATGCTTTGGAGAAATCAAGGTATACAACATTCAGCGATTTCCCCCTGGTCCAGTCTTGCCTCACCTCTGATCAGTTAGTTTGACAGGACCGATTCTTCATAAACCCATGCTGATATGGAGTCAAATATTTATTTACATACAGATACTACAAAAACGCATCTCTAAGGAAACCCTCAAACAGTTTACATTCAAGGAAAGTTAAGCAAACAGGCCTATAATTCCTTGGGTCACATTTCCCCCCTTTTTAAAAAAATGGCACCACATTTGCTATGTGCAAGTCCTGGGGAACAGACCCTGTCCCTATAGAGTCCTTGAATTAGATTTAGGGGTCTGGACCTGCGGGACCTCCCTCCGCTCCACCCCCAGGTACATTAATATGTCTCAGCTCTCTATCTACACTGTCTTCCCCTTCTATATTGTAGTTTCCTCCCCCCCCAGTCCCTTCTCGCTAGTTTCCCTCATCCACCCTTCTTGCCATCTTCTTCCCAAGCTCAGCTTCACCCTCCCCATTGAGGTGCAGCCCATTCCTATGGTACAGCCTGTATACAAAGGAGAAGTCAGGCCAGTACGCTATGAACCCAAACCCCTCTTTCCTACACTAGCTTATGAGCCACTTGTTTAACTTCCTAATCTCCCTCTGCCTCTCTGGTGTGGCACATGGTACTGGTAATATTTCAGAGAATATTACATTGGAGGTCCTTGCCTTAAGCTTGCTGCCTAAGTCCCTGAAATCATTTTTAACCCCTTAACCACTTAGGGACCAAGGACGTACAGGTACGCCTTCGCTCCCTGGTACTTAAGGACCCAGGGCGTACCTGTATGCCGTGGGAATTTCCGTCCACTCCGGGCGTGGACCGGATCGGGATGACTGCTGATATCTATCATCAGGCATCCCGTGCAAATACCCACGGGAATCCCGAGACGCCCCCCCCCCCCCCCCATATCAGCAATCGCCGCAAATCGCAGGTGAATTCACACCGGCGATTCCGGGTCATAATGGTCTCCGGTGACCCGCTGACCCAGAAAATAAGGGGGATCATGGTTGGCCAAGACACCCACGATTCCCCTGAAGGGACAGGAGTGAGGTGGCAGGGGTGCCACCCCTCCTATCCCTGCTATTGGTCATTCAGAAGCGACTACCAATAGCAGATCGGGGGTGGGGGGGTTAACGTTCGGTTCCCCCGCTCTGCCCCCCCCACTGTATTACGGACAGAACGGGGGAACCGACTGTGAACGGCGCTGAAGGTCCACTTACCATCGGCAGTAGCGAAGATTAGCGGCGATGATTGGCGGGCGGTGATGACGTGCAGCTGGCTCCCTGGTGCGGTGTGTTGCAGACTACGGAAGCTGGTGAGTTGCCTAGCAACATCTGGAGGGCTACAGTTTGGAGACCACTATACAGTGGTCTCTAAACTGTAACCCTTCAGATGTTGCAAAACTAACTCTCAGCATGCCCAGACAGCTGTTTGCTGTTTGAGCATGCTGGGATTTGTAGTTTTGCAACAGCTAGAGGGCTACAGATTGAAGATCACTGTGCAGTAGTCTCTAAACTGTGGCCCTCTAGATCTTGCAAAACTACAACTCCTAGCATGCTCATACAGCAGTTTGATGTCTGTGCATGCTGGAATTTGTAGTTTTGCAACATCTGGAGGGCCACAGTTTGGAGATCACTGTGCGGTGGTTTCTAAACAGTGGCCCTCTAAATCTTGCAAAACTACAACTCCCAGCATGCACGAACAGCAAATGGCTTTCTCACCATGCTGGGAGTTGTAGTTGCGTACCTCCACCTGTTGCATAATTACATCTCCCCGCATGCCCTTCGGTGATCAGTACATGCTGGGAGTTGTAGTTTTGAAACAGCTGGAGGCACACTGCTTCGAAAATACTGAAGTTTTCCCAACCAGTGTGCCTCCAGCTGTTGCAAAAGTACAACCCCCAGCATGCACAGTCTGTCAGTGCATGTTGGGAGTTGTTGTTTTGCAACAGCTCGAGGTCTGACCTCCATGTGAATGTGTACAGGGTACATTCAAACAGGCGGGTTTACAGCGAGTTTCCTGTTTCAAGTTTGAGCTTCGGGTAATTTTTGCAACGCAAACTCCTAGCGGCAAACTCACCCTAAACCCATTGTGTGAATGTACCCTAAAAACACTACACTAACACATAATAAAGGGTAAAACAATACATATACACCCCCTTACACTGCCCCCCCCCCCCCAATAAAAATTTAAACGTATTGTATGGCAGTGTTTCCAAAATGGAGCCTCCAGCTGCTGCAAAACAACAACTCCCAGCATTTCCAGACAGCCACTGACTGTCCAGGCATGCTGGGATTTTAGCGACAGCTGGAGGCACCCTGTTTGGGAATCACTGGGATACCCCTATGTCCACCCCTATGCAATCCCTAATTTAGTCCTCAAATGCGCATGGTGCTCTCTCACTTTCGAGCCCTGTCGTATTTCAAGGAAACAGTTTAGGGCCACATATGGGGTATTTCTGTACTTGGGAGAAATTGCGTTACAAAGCTTGGTGGGATTTTTCTCCTTTTACCCCTTATGAAGAGGAAAAGTATGGGGCTACACCAGCCTGTTAGTAAATTTTTTTACACTAACATGCTGGTGTTGCCCCATACTTTTTTATTTTCACAAGAGATAAAAAGAAAAAGACCCCCAAAATTTGTAACGCAATTTCTCCTGAGAACAGAAATACCCCATATGTAGGGGTAAAATGCTCTGTGGATGCACAACAAGGCTCAGGAGTGAGAGCGCACTATATACATTTGAGGACTAAATTGGTGATTTGCACAAAGGTGGCTGATTTTACAGTGGTTCTGACATAAACGCAAAAAAAGTAAATACCCACATGTGAACACATTTTGGAAACTACACCCCTCACAGAACATGACAAGGGGTATAGTGAGCCTTAACACCCCACAGATGTTTGACGAATTTTCTTTAAAGTTTTTACTAAAATGCTGGTGTTACCCAAAATTTCTCATTTTCACAAGGGAAAATAGGGGGGGAAAAAAGCTCCCCAAAATTTGTAACCCCATTTCCTTTGAGTAAGATCATACCCCATATGTGGTTGTACAGTGCTTTGTGGGTGAACTACAATGCTCATTAGTGAAGGAGCGCCATTGGGCTTTTGGGGAGAAAACTTGTCTGGAATTGAAGGCCACGTGTGTTTACAAAGCCCCCATAGTGCCAGAACAATGCCCCCCCCCCAAATGTCACCCCATTTTGGAAACTACACCCCTCACAGAATGTTATAAGGGGTACAGTGAGCATTTACACCCCACAGGTGTCTGACAGATTTTTGGAACAGATGTCTGTGAAAATGAAAAATGTAATTTTTCATTTGCTCAGCCCACTGTTCCAAAGACCTGTCAAACGCCAGTGGGGTGTAAATGCTCACTGCACCCCTTATTAAATTCTGTGTAAATGCACAAGGCCCCTGACTTCTCTTCCAACCAAATTCTCTCCCCAAAAGATCAATGGCGCTCCTTCCCTTCTGAGCATTGTAGTGTGCCAGCAGAGCACTTGATGTCCACACATGGGGTATTTCCATACTCGGAAGAAATGGGGTTACAAATTTTGGGGGGCATTCTCTCCTATTACCCCTTGTAAAAAAATTTAATGTGGGGAAAAACTAGCATTTTTGTGAAAACATTTTTTTTTGCATTTACACATCCAGCTTTAATGAAAAGTCATCAAACACTTGTGGGGTGTTAAGGCTCACTGTACCCCTTGTTACATTCTTTGAAGGGGGTAGTTTCCAAAATAATATGCCATGTGTTTTTTTTTCTGTTCAGGCACCATAGGGGCTTTCTAAATGTGACATGACCCCCAAAAACCATTTCAGCAAAATTTGCTTTCCAAAAGCCAAATGTGACTCCTTCTCTTTTGAGCATTGTAGTTCGCCTGCAGTGCACTTGATGTCCACACATGGGGTATTTCCATACTCAGAAGATTACAAATTTTGGGGGACATTTTCTTCTATTACCCCTTGTAAAAATTAAAAATTTGGGGGAAAACCTGCATTTTAGTGAAAAAAATAAATCATTTACACATTCAACTTTTATATAAATATTTTTTATTTCAACAACAATTATACATTCCATTTAAAATCACATTTCCATTTTTCTTCTCAATATTTCAAAAGAATTATCCTTTTTTCCCCTCCCCCCTGTACATTTCTCCAATCCAGTTCCAGTGCCCTGTCCAACCCTCACCACTGAATATTCCTTTTGCTTTATCTAATACTACCTCCCCTCCTCTTCCCCACCCCTCCCCCCTAAATAGATTTTCCTATCACTGAAACCAAACAAAAATAAAATAAAATAAAATAAAAAAATATGGCATTTGGCTCCTCCCTCCCTCGGGATCCAACTTTCCATCCAGACCCACCCACATTACTCGTTTCCTCCCTCTCACCTATTTCCTCACTCACACTCTCTTGGTCTCTACCATACATATCCTTTAATCCTCCTATTATAATTTTTCTTCTTTCCTTTCTTTTTTCTTTTTTTCTTTCTTTCTTTCCTCCACCCCTTTTATTTTTACTTTCTTTTTTATTTCTCTTTTTAAATATAGTATAAAATTTCCTCCTCTTGCCAGCGAGGAGTGCTGCACCTTCATGCCCCACTCCTCCCTGACTACTTGTGCTCCACTGCTGATGCATTTATTACGCACCCTTCAGGGTCAACAATTCCGGGGTGGACCTTTAAAATAATATTTTGCCTTTTTTTTTCCCAATTCGCAATTCTTGTTTGTCTATTTTTTTGACTGCCTCTTTTAACTGTGCATACCTAAATAGTGACATCATATTGCTAGGAATTTTATACTGTGTCCTCAGATCCTCAAATGTTCTGAGTTTCTCTTCAAAAAATTGTGCTACAAATTTCAGATTACGGTATATTTACTCCAAAATCGCCATTTCTGCTCCTCTAATTCTTTAAATCATGTGTTATTAAATAATCTCGTATATACAAATGAACCTTTCACCTTCATTACTTTTTTCATTTGTTCCCATCCAACTTTAATGAAAAGTCGTCAAACACCTGTGCGGTGTTAAGACTCACTGGAACTCTTGTTACATTCCCTGAGGGGTGCAGTTTCCAAAATAGTATGCCATGTGTTTTTAATTTTTTAATTTTTTTTTTTTTTTTTTGCTCTCTGGCACCATAGAGGCTTCCTAAATGTGACATGCCCCCAAAAACCATTTCAGAAAAACTAGTGCACCCACAGAGCACTTGACACACATATGAGATATTTCTTTACTTGAGAGAAATTGGGTTACCAATTTTAGGATGATTTCTCTCCTTTTACCCATTGTAAAAATTTAAAAACTGGGTCTACAAGAACATGCGTGTGTGAAAAGATTTTGAATTTTCTCCTTCACTTTGCTGCTATTCCTGAATGTCATTTTGAATACTTTGAGGGGTACAGTTTTTTATAATGGGGTAATTTATGGTGTATTTCTAATATGAAGGCCCCTCAAATCCACTTCAAAACTGAACTGGTCCCTTTAAAAATTCAGATTTTGAAAATTTTGAGAAAAATTGGAAAATTTCTGCTGAACTTTGAAGCCCTCTGATGTCTTCCAAAAGTAAAAACATGTCAACTTTATGATGAAAACATAAAGCAGACATATTGTATATGTGAATCAAGATATAATTTATTTGGGATGTCCATTTTCCTTATAATCAGAGAGTTTCAAAGTTAAAAAAATGCAACATTTTCTAATTTTTCATCACATTTTGGAATTTTTTTTTACCAAGAAATGATGAAAGTATCGACAAAATGTTACCACTAACATAAAGTAGAATATGTCACGAAAAAACACACTCGGAATCAGAATGAAAGGTAAGTTATTAATGCTTAAAGGGGTACTCCGGTGGAGTTAATTTTCCCCGCTCTGCCCACCGATCGAAGTCGGGGCAAAGCGGGGGGAACATGGGCGGCGAGGGGGAAGCATGGCCCGGCTTACCCGGACCGGCGGAGATGGCATCCTGGACCAGCGGCGGTGGCATCGACACAGAAGGAGTGGCCGGAAAGTGCGGCGTGGAGAAGGCTGTAGTGAAGATCGCGGTAAGTGATCTTCTCTGTGGCCTTCTAAAACCTGCAAAACTACAACTCCCAGCATGCCCACACAGCCAAATGCTGTCTGGGCATGCTGGGAGTTGTAGTTTTGCAACATCTGAAGTGGCACAGTTTGGAGACCACTATTTGGTGGTCTCCAAGCTATAGCCCTCCAGATGTTGCAAAAGTTCAATTCCCAGCATGGCCAAATAGTCAGGGATATTGGGCATGTAGTTCTGAAATATCTGGCCCTTCATATGTTGCAGAACTACAACTCTCAGCATGCCTGGACAGTGTGGGCATGCTTGGAGTTGTAGTTTTGCAACATCTGCAGGGCTACAGTTTGGAGACCACTACTTAGCGGTCTCCAAACGGTTCTTCCCCATTTGTTGCATAACTACAACTCGTAGCATGCCCAGACTGTCCAGGCATGCTGGTAGTTGTAGTTCTGCAACATCTGAAGGGCCAGATATTGCAGAACTACACGCCCAGCATCCCTGACTGCCTGGCCATGCTGGGAATTGTAGTTTTGCAACAGCTGTAGGCACACTGGTTGGGAAACACTGAGCTAGAGTCTGTTTCCTAACTCAGTGATTCCAACCCGTGTGCCTCAAGCTGTTGCAAAACTACAACTCCCAGAATGCACTGACAGACCGTACATGCTGGGAGTTGTAGTTTTGCAACAGCTGGAGGCACAGGGGTTGGAATCACTGAGCTAGAGTCTGTTTTCTAACTCAGTGGTTCCACACCAGTGTGCCCACAGCTGTTGTAAAACTACAACTCCCAGCATGTACGGTCTGTCAGTGGATACTTGGAGTTGTAGTTTTGCCACAGCTGAAGGTTTGGGGTGTCTCCCCCCCCCCCCCCATGTGAATATACAGAGTACATTCACACGGGCAGGTTTACAGTGGGTTTCCTTCTACAAGTTTGAGCTGCGGCAAATTTTCCGCCGCAGCTCAAACTTCCAGCGGAAAACTTACTGTGAACCCCCGCCTGGGTGAATGTACCCTAAAAACACTACACTACACTAACAAATAATAAAAAGTAAAACACTACATATATACCCCCTTACATTCCCCCCCCAATAAAAATGAAAAACGTCTCATACGGCAGTGTTTCCTAAATGGAGCCTCCAGCTGTTGCAAATCCACAACTCCCAGTATTGACTGACAGCCATAGACTGTCCTGGCAGGCTGGGAGTCTTGCAACAGCTGGAGACATCCTGTTTGGGAGACACTGCTGTAGGGTTTTACTGTAGCTAACTGGGTCCGCACCTATTGCAAATTCCTTATTTAGGCCTCAAATGCGCATGGCACTCTCTCACTTCAGAGCCCTGTCGTATTTCAAGGCAACAGTTTAGGGCCACAAATTGGGGATTTGCACAGGGGTGGCTGATCGTTACAGCGGTTCTGACATCAACGCAAAAAAAAAAATTTGACCCCATTTTGTAAATTACACCCCTCACGGAATGTAACAAGGGGTATAGTGAGCCTTAGCACTCCACAGGTCTTTGACAAATGTTTGTTAAAGTTGGAGATGAAAATAATTTATTTTTCCTGAAATGCTGGCGTTACCCCAAATTTTTCGTTTTCACAAGGGGTAATAGGAAAAAAGCCCCCCAAAATTTGTAACCCCATTTCTTCTGAGTATATAAATACTCCATATGTGGATGTAAAGTGCTCTGCGGGCGAACTACAATGCTCAGAAGAGAAGGAGCGCCATTGGGCTTTTTGATAGAGAATTACCGTAGGCTGGAATTGAAGGCAATGTGTGTTTATAAAGTGGACCCCCTCCACATGTGACATTTTGGAAACTACACCCCTCACGGAATTTAACAAGGGGTACAGTGATCATTTATGCCCCACAGATTTTTTGAACAGTCATCCGTAAAAATGAAAAATAATTTTTCATTTGCACAGCCCACTGTTCCAAAGATCTGTCAAATGCCAGTGGGGTGTAAATGCTAACTGCACCCCTTATTACATTCTGTGAGGGGTGTAGTTTCCAAAATAGTATGCCATGTGTTTTTTTTTTTTTTTTTTTTTTTTACTGTTCTGGCATCATTTCAGCAAAATTCGCTCTCGAAAAGCCCAATGTTGCTCCTTCCCTTCTGAGCCCTCTAGTGCACCCGCAGAGCACTTTACATCCACATATGAGGTATTTCCTTACTCGAGAGAAATGGGGTTACAAATTTTGTGGGGCATTTTCTCCTATTACTCCTTTTGAAAATGAAAAGTTTGGGGTAACACCAGAATTTTAGTGTTAAACATCAAATTTTCATTTTCACGTCCCACTTTAACGAAAGTTCGTCAATCACCTGTGGGGTGTTAAGGCTCACTGTACCCCTTGTTACGTTCCTTGAGGGGTGTTTTTTCCAAAATAGGCCATGTGGTTTTTTTTTGTGCTGTTCTGGCACCATAGGGGCTTCCTAAATGTGACCTGCCCCCCCAAAAACCATTTCAGCAAAATTTGCTTTCCTAAAGCCAAATGGGACTCCTCTTCTGAGCATTATAGTTCGCAAGCAGAGCATTTTACGCCCTAACATGGGGTATTTCCATACTCAGAAGAGATGGGGTTACAAATTTTAGTGGCCATTTTCTCCCATTACCATTACCTTTGGCTTGCAAAATAGTATGCCATGTGGGTACCATAGTGGCTTCCTAAATGTGACATGCCCCTAACAAACCATTTCAGAAAAATTCACTCTCCTAAATCCCATTGTTGCTCCTTCCCTTCTGAGCCCTCTACTGCACCTGCCGAACACTTGACATACACATATGAGGTATTTTCTTACTCGAGTGAAATTGGGTTACACATTTTGGGGGGCTTTTTCTCCCATTACCCCTTGAGAAAAATTCAAAAACTGGGTCTACAAGAACATGCGAGTGTGAAAAATGAAGATTTTGAATTTTCTCCTTCACTTTGCTGCCATTCCTGTGAAACACCTAAAGGGTTAACAAACTTTCTGATTGGCCTTTTGAATATATTGAGGGGTGAAGTTTTTATAATGGCGTCATTTATGGGGTATTTCTAATATGAAGGCCCTTCAAATCCACTTCAAAAGAGAACTGGTCCCTGAAAAATTCAGATTTTTAAAAATTGGAAAATTGCTGCTGAACTTTGAAGCCCTCTGATGTTTTCCAAAAGAAAAAACCTGTCAACTTTATGATGAAAATAGAAAGTAGACATATTGGGGGAGATTTATCAAAGTTGTCCATGTCCGGCATCAATATAGACCAAACTACAGAGGGTTAGTCTGGTCTATTGTGCACCTAATTTATCAAATGGCGCACAGCTCTTGATAAATTCTGTGCACAGACTGCATGATCTATGCTTTAGTCTATATTTAAACCTGCTCCAACATGGTCTGACATTTCGGCGTACTTTCAGCCTATGTGACTTGTCGCTGAAAAGTCGCTTTTGATAAATTCAGCACCAATGCATTTTTCAATGCATTTCTGTCTAAAATAGACTTGCATGCATCATGTTCTAAAAATCCTCTAGAGCAAAAGTCGCAGAAAAGTCGCACAGATTTAGACTGCGACTTTCTGTGCGACAAATTTAGACAAGAAAAACCAGTCTAAATCCTTTGATAAATCTCCCCCATTGTATTTGCGGATCAATATATCATTTATTTGGAATGTCTGTTTTCCTTACAAGCAGAGAGCTTGTTAGAAAAATGCAAAATTTACAATTTTTTCATCAAATTTGGGAATTTTTCACCAAGAAATGATGCAAGTATCGACAAAAATTTACCACTAACATGAAGTAGAATATGTCACGAAAAAACACTCTCGGAATCAGAATGAAAAGTAAAAGCATCCCAGAGTTATTAATGCTTAAAGTGACAGTGGTCAGAATTGCAAAAAAATTCTCCCGTCCTTAGGGTTATAATGGCCTCCGTCCCCAAGGAGTTAAGGTGAAAATGGTCTGGGTCCTTAAGGGGTTAAGGACCAAGCATTTTTCTGTTTTTGCACTTCCGTTTCTTTCCTCCTCACCTTTTAAAAATCATGACCCTTTCAATTTTGCACCTACAAATCCATATAAGGGCTTATTGTTTGTGCCACCAATTCTACTTTGTAATGACATCAGTCATTTTACCCAAAAATCTACGGCGAAACAGGGGAAAAAATCATTGTGCGACAAAATTTAAGAAAAAAACACCATTTTGCAAATTTTAAGGGGCTTCCATTTCTACGCAGTATATTTTTCTGTAAAAATTTAACTTTATCTTTATTCTGTCGGTCCATACGATTAAAATGATACCCTACTTATATAGTTTAGATTTTGTCGTACTTTTGGAAAAAATCATAAGCACATGCACGAAAATTAATAGATTTAAAATTGTCCTATTCTGACCCCATATTACTTTTTTATTTTTCCATGTAAAGGTTAGTATGAGGGCTCATTTTTTTTTGCGCTGTGATTTGAAGTTTTATTCGGTACCATTTTTGTTTTGTTTGGACTTTTTGATTGCTTTTTATTCCTTTTTTTTATGGTATAAAATGTGACCAAAAATAGGTTATTTTGGACTTTGGAATTGTTTTTTTAATTATGTTTTATATATTTTTTATACGGAATTTGGGAAAAGGGGGGTAATTTAAACTTTTAATAAGGAAGGGGTTAATATGTGTGTTTTTAAACTTGTTTTTAACTTTTTTTTTTTTTTTTTTTTTTTTTTTTTTTTACACTTTTAGGGTACGTTCCCACACGGCGTATTTTGCTGCGTATTTGCTGCGTATTTGGTGCTGTGTATTTTCCTACCCATTGACTTCAACAGAGAAAATAAAATACGCAGCAGCAAATACGCAGCAAATACGCCGTGTGGGAATGTACCCTTAGTCCTCTTTGGAGACTTTTAGGAGGAATCATTATATTCCTCATACAGAACAATGTGGTTCTAGAAAACCATATTGATCTGCTGAGTGCTTTGCGCTCAATTGATAGGCTTTATCATTCATAGCGCTGGAGACGGCACAGGACATGAGGTAAGCCCTTAGGCTACCTCAGCAGTGAATTGCCTACCTTGATATTACTGCGGGGGGGGGGGGGGGGGTCGATCCACACCACTGGACCACCAGGGATGGAATAAAGGAACCTTTAGATGCCGCATGTCGCCTATTAACCCCGGCCCCCAGCTACAAGAATCAGCTGGGGGCCGGCCGGTATGATGCGTGCTCGAGTCGGGAGCCCGCTTCATACCCCGTTAACGGCCCATGGACGAGTATACACTTGTCCATGGGCCGTTAAGGGGTTACGGACACTATACCTACCTCTTACTTTGCCATTGGTGCAAATGTGCACCATGACCGCTGGGTCTTCTCCAGCCCCTCCCAGTAATCTGCCAACCTGATCCGCGATGTGCCAAACTTGAGCGCCAGGAACATAACACACTATTCTTCAATCAGTCTTTGTGACAGATCGCCCTGTCTGTCCCCCTAATAATGGAGTTCCCCACTACCAGCACCTGTCTGACCTGCCTTGCACTCCTCCTTCCATCCTTACTGGAGCAGACACCCCCCTCGCAGTCAGAGGCATTGACTTGTTGCAGTACTGATAGCTCTGAAATGGGATCCCCCTCATCTGCCAACTGGCAAACTTGTTAGTGTGTGCCAGTTCAGGACTAGCCTCCCTTACACTTTTCCCCCTTCCCCATTTTCTAGCTGTAACCCAGCTAGCTGCCTGACAGTCCTGCACCTCCATCCCACTATCCTCCCTCAACTCTACCCCACAGAGTGCTTGCTCAGTGAGCAGCAGACTCCTCTCTTGTTGTCATTTGATCTCAGTATTACCAGTTGCTCCTCTAGATCCAGTATCTGGGCTTCCAAGTGAGCAACCGTCACACATCTTGCACAGCAATGTGAAACCCTCGAACCGCTGTTCAAGGATTGTATACATTAACAGTCCCTTAATCTTAAAGGGGTATTCCAGGCAAAACCTTTTTTTTATATATATCAACTGGCTCAGGAAAGTTAAACAGATTTGTAAATTAAATAAAAAAAAAAAAAAAGAGAATCTCAGCTCACCTGGGGCGTGCACGGCTACCTCCAGACATGTGCAGAAAGACGTAGAAAAAACGCCAGCACGGCTGAATGAAATCCTCTAAACTTTATTCATGAATCTTCATTAAAAACCTTCATGGTGGCAGAAAGACATGGACATATACAAAAGTAGAAAAAAAGTAGAAAAAATTGCACATAGAAAAACGGTCCCAGACAATGGCTGACGCGTTTCAGATTGCTACACCCTTACTCATAGCTTGCCAATACTCAAATTAGACTGCCTTATATACTACAAGGCTACCCTTCCCATAAGGAAGGGGAGGGACATCTTATGTCAGTGTGCAATCTAACACAAGTAAAAGAATGTATATGTATATTTAAAAAAAACACACACATAAAACACAATAGGACTATGTTACAGTTAAGGAAAACAAAACAACTGATTCACTTATATATTAGTAATGTAGTATCAAATCCCTCTTATTATTTAAGCCATGTGGTTGAGTACAATTCAACAGATAGATCCACATGATCTCTATTGCGGAGAATTCGTATAGGGTCACCCCCTCATTTACCTTTTTTGATTTTTTCAATGCCGCAAAAACGCAATGATGATGTGTCAGGATTATGTTTTAATAGGAAATGCTTTGAGACATTAGACATGCTAAGCGTAAAAGGATCTGCGGCATGTCTGATGTGCTCCTGCATTCTCTTTCTACCTTGCTACCTTCATAATCTATTTTGAAAACTGTACAGGTAACTCTGTATACTACAAGGGTACTATCGCAATTAATGAAATCACGAATAGTGTGGACTTTGCCATCTATTGTACCTTCTATTTTATTACCTTTAGTTGCATGGGGGCACACTACACACCTTGCGTTACCACACTTGTGGAAACCTTTAAGTGTTAGCCAGGTTGATTTCTCCTCTTCTTCACAAACCATATTCGGAACAAGTAGGTTTCATAGAGTAGGAGCGCGTCGTGCAGAAAAACGAACACCCAGTTTAATAATCTCCCCTACTACTGGATCCGCTGCCGATAAAGATAGATGTTTTTTTACAATATTTTTTATCTCATTGAACTCCAAACTGTATGTGGTAACAAACGTCACTTGATCATCAGTATTGGAACATTTTTTACCCGTTAGTCCGGGCTTTATTCAAAAGCCAAGGGGGATATCCGCGTGCTGTCAAACGGGTGCAAACCCTTTCTACTTCCCTCTCATACACTTGTGGTGAAGAACTGTTCCATTTCATACGGATCAGCTCCCCAACTGATATAGCAGAAATAGTATACCTAGCATGGCAGGAATCGACTCTCAAAATAGTGTTACCAGTAATTTGTTTGCGGTAAGGTTCTACTTCTACCTTCTTTGTTATTGGGTTACCCCGCAGGAGCACATCAAAGAAGGGAACCTCCTGCTTATTACATGTATACGTGAATTTTAGATTGCAATGATTATCGTTCATATATTGTATGAACGCAGGTACTCCATCCTGATATGATTTCCAAACTATGATCACGTCGTCCACATACCTCCCATACTATGAGAGGCATGTGGAAAACTGGTTTTGATCAGAAAAAATAAATTGCTCCTCCCACCAGAAAACAAAAAGGTTGGCCAACGCAGGTGAGGATTTGGCACCCATTGAAGTACCCGTGCGCTGCAAATAAAAATCTTTGCCAAACAGAAAATAATTGTGCCTTAAAACATAATCCACCACCTCAATAATAAAGTACTTTAAATCAAAAGAATACTCCGAAAAAGGATCCAAGATTTCCAAAATAGTAACCAAAGCTAAATTCTGGGGGATACATGAATAGAGCGACTCAATGTCGCAGGTAACCCACGACAGAGAGTCGCTCCATGTGAATTCATCCATAATACCTAAAAGATGTTTGGTATCTTTGATGTAGCTTGGACATAGGCTTACAATTGGCTGGAGAACAGAATCCAGCCACTCACACACATGTTCGTTCAGAGAACCGCTCCCCGCCACGATGGGACGCATCAGCGGCGGGAATCAGTTCTTATGCATCTTTGGTAGTGAGTGAAAAATCGGCAAAATTGGTTTTGGCACAAACCTATAGTCCACTTCCTTCTGTGTTAAGATAGATCTTTATTTTCCCTACTCCAGGAGTATTTTCAAGTCCCTTTTAAACATTTCAGTGGGATCCCCACGAAGTTTAAGGTAAGTGTCCTCATCTGAAAGGAGATCTTTATTTAACTCGACATAAAGTCCAGTATTAAGGCACACAACAGATCCGCCTTTGTCGGCGGATCGGATCGTTAAATCTCTAAAACACAACAAGGATTTAAGTGCTTTAGACTGTTTTCTGGAGAGGTTACTATGTTTCAGTTCAGCTGACATTTTAGCTTGTAAAGATACTAAGTCCTTCATAATTAAATCTTGCAACCGATCAAAGATAGGAGGCCTGGTCTGTACAGGGTAGAAATCATGACTTTTTGTAGAAAAATTCTTTGAGCAGCAGGTTTCCTCTTGTGCTGAGAGGCCACTGTTTGCTAATGTGCATAGATCCCTATATGCTATTTGGTCAGAAAGGGTTTGCATAATTGATAACTCCACCCTAGTTTGCGTGGATGATTGCTCCACAGTATCTGAAACTTGGTTGTCCTGGGAAACGTTATCACATATTTAATTTTTAAAGAAATGTTTCTTTACAGTTAACGTTCTTACAAACTTATTTATGTCCAGGATAGTTTTGTAGACGTCAAAATGATGCGTAGGTGAAAAACCTAATCCTTTAGCAAGAACTGAGGTTTCTTCTGCCGACATAATATAAGATGAAATGTTGATAACTTGATAATCGTCTGTTAGTTATTTTTCCATTTTGTTTTGTTGCGTTCTGACGCCCTTCGTCCTATGTTTTCTGCCACTGCGCCTACCCGGTTTTTTGTTTGCTTTTTATCCTTGCGGTTTTTATTTTTGTTGTTCACATTTTGCGTTTCTGATTCTCCACTAGTGTCAGTGGTGTCTGATATTTCTGATGCATCGGATGTTTCATAGTCTGATGAACTAAAGGTAACACACAGAGGAATTCTGATTTCTTTTTCCACGTTTATTATACTTTTTTGAGGATTGACTTAGGAGTTTTAAAGACATTTTCCCAATGCCCCCAATTATATTGGTTATTTGTCTGAAAGTCATGCATATCACGTTGAAATTTCACTTTTTTTTTGTTTGTTTAATGATGTCTCCCAATGTTTTTATTTTCTCTTTTAAGCGTTTGTCAAAATCTTCAAATTGAACGGTATTTGCATATGGTTGTAATTTCTCTTGTGTTACCTTTATATCAGTTTGATTAGTTGCATTTCTTCTAACTCCACTATAAGATCAATCAGTTTTAGAGAACTATCTGTTAGTATTAGATTCCATCTTGTTTGAAATTCCTCATTAAAAATCCAGGTAGGTATTTTCTTTAGTCTTTAACCACGTGGCACTAGTTGTTTTTCAATAAATGTCTTAAGTGTGGTGATATCCCACCATAGTTTTGTTTCCTTAACTTGTAGTTTTTCTAAACAGTGCATTAAACAATTTAAATCAATGTCCAACTTGACACTATCACTATTAAATAAGTCTTTTGCGGCATGAATACGTTCAATACAATCATCCACATTTCTAAGAGCTTGTGCAATATTGTCCGGTACTGCCTCTTGAGACGACATATTGTCAAAAAATTTACCCAGGAGCACTAGGTGCTGAGGTATGCACAAACAATGTAAATCAGAAAAAGAGAATCTCAGCTCACCTGGGGCGTGCACGGCTACCTCCAGACATGTGCAGAAAGACGTAGAAAAAACGCCAGCACGGCTGAATGAAATCCTCCAAACTTTATTCATGAATCTTCATTAAAAACCTTCACGGTGGCAGAAAGACATGGACATATACAAAAGTAGAAAAAATTGGACATAGAAAAACGGTCCCAGACAATGGCTGACGCGTTTCAGGTTGCTACACCCTTACTCATAGCTTGCCAATACTCAAATGAGACTGCCTTATATACTACAAGGCTGCCCTTCCCATCAGGAAGGGGAGGGACATCTTATGTCAGTGTGCAATCTAACACAAGTAAAAGAATATATATGTATATTTAAAAAAAAAAAAAATGTCCAAGCTACATCAAAGATACTAAACATCTTTTAGGTATTATGGATGAATTCACATGGAGCGACTCTCTGTCGTGGGTTACCTGCGACATTGAGTCGCTCTATTCATGTATCCCCCAGAATTTAGCTTTGGTTGCTATTTTGGAAATCTTGGATTGTTTTTCGTAGTATTCTTTTGATTTAAAGCAGCTTATTATTGAGGTGGTGGATTATGCTTTGAGGCACAATTATTTTCTGTTTGGCAAAGATTTTTATTTGCAGGGCACGGGTGCTTCAATGGGTGCCAAATCCTCACCTGCGTTGGCCAACCTTTTTGTTTTCTGGTGGGAGGAGCAATTTATTTTTTCTGATCAAAACCAGTTTTCCACATGCCTCTCATGGTATGGGAGGTATGTGGACGACGTGATCATAGTTTGGAAATCAGATCAGAATGGAGTACCTGCGTTCATACAATATATGAACGATAATCATTGCAATCTAAAATTCACGTATACATGTAATAAGCAGGAGGTTCCCTTCTTAGATGTGCTACTGCGGGGTAACCCAATAACAAAGAAGGTAAAAGTAGAACCTTATCGCAAACAAATTACCGGTAACACTATTTTGAGAGCAGATTCCTGCCATGCTAGGCATACTATTTCTGCTATACCAGTTGGGGAGCTGATCCGTATGAAATGGAACAGTTCTTCACCACTTCACATATCCCCCTTGGGGATATCCCCCTTGGCTTTTGAACAAAGCCCAGACTCGGGTGGATCAAATGGAACGTAATATGCTGCTAACAGGTAGAAAACGTTCCAATACTGATGATCAAGTGACGTTTGTTACCACATACAGTTTGGAGTTCAATGAGATAAAAAATATTGTGAAAAAACATCTACCATTAATGGCAGCGGATCCAGTAGTAGGGGAGATTATTAAACCGGATGTTCGTTTTTCTGCACGACGCGCTCCTACTCTATCAAACCTACTTGTTCAGAGTATGGTTTGTGTAGAAGAGGAGCAATCAACCTGGCTAACACTTAAAGGCTTCCACAAGTGCGGTAACGCAAGGTGTGTAGTGTGCCCCCATGCAACTAAAGGTAATAAAATAGAAGGTACAATAGATGGCAAAGTCAACACTATTCGTGATTTCATTTATTGCGATAGTACCCTTGTAGTATACAGAGTTACCTGTACAGTTTGCAAAATGGATTATGTAGGTAGCACCAAACGCACCTTAAAAAAGAGAATGCAGGAGCACATCAGACATGCCACAGGTCCTTTTTACGCCTAGCATGTCTAATGTCTCAAAGCATTTCCTATTAAAACATAATTCTGACACATCATCATTGCGTTTTTCCGGCATTTTGTGGTTTTTCTATGTGCAATTTTCTCTACTTTTGTATATGTCCATGTCTTTCTGCCACCATGAAAGTTTTTAATGAAGATTCATGAATAAAGTTTGGAGAATTTCATTCAGCCGTGCTGGCGTTTTTTCAAAGTCTGAGATTTGTAAATTACTTCTATTAAAAAATCTTAATCCTTCCAATAGTTATTAGCTTCTGAAGTTTTCTGTCTAACTGCTCAATGATGATGTCACGTCCCAGGAGCTGTGCATGATGGGAGAATATCCCCATAGGAACTGCACAGCTCCCGGGATGCGAGTCATCAGAGAGCAGTTAGACAGAAAACAACAACTCAACTTCAGAAGCTAATAACTATTGAAAGGATTAAGATTTTTTTAATAGAAGTAATTTACAAATCTGTTTCCGGAGCCAGTTGATATATATAAGAAAGTTTTGGCCTGGAATACCCCTTTAAGTCCCACTTTGTATTCAGACACGCACTGACCATGAAGACAGGCACTCGCAAGCTCACACAGACTCGCTTCCTTTTTCTGATTTTAAAGTTAAAGGGGTACTCCACTGCTCAGCGTTTGGAACAAACTGTTCGGAAAGTGGGAGCTGGCGCCGGGAGCCCCCTCATGCCGTCACACCACACCCCCTCAATGCAAGTCTATGGACTTGCATTGAGGGGGTGTGGCGTGATGTCATGAGGGGGCGGGGCTATGACATCACGAGCTACCGGCCCCAGCTCCAGCATTCGGAACAGTTTGTTCCAAACGCTGAGCAGCGGAGTACCCCTTTAACCAAAAAGCCTCTTCTTACTTGCAGAATCTGCTCGGAAGTGAAATCTTGATGTAAAATTTTAGGTCCCACTCTTGCTTATTCTTAGAATCCTCATGGGCAGAGCATCGTGATGCTTGTGAGGGCAGAGAAGTCGCCAGCGCCACTGAGGTCCGGGCTCCAGCATGGGCCACCATCATGGACTGCCAAAAACAAAAGACCCAGAATCAGCTTCAGATGAAAATGAGGACTTCTTCAGCCTCTTGTTCTGCATCAGGAAAGCCGGGTGTGAGTGCTGGTTGAGCCGAGTAAGCGCTGTTATGGCAGGCAGGGGAGTGTAGCAGATGTTAGATGCTTCCTTATGCTGCAAGCCACGTCCCCGATACAGCTGTGTTTAAAACGGAAACATACAGTTGTATTAAAATTTATAGAACACTTAGGGGGAGATTTATCAAAACCTGTCCAGACGAAAAGTTGCTGAGTTGCCCATAGCAACCAATCAGGTTGCTTCTTTCATTTTTCTGAGGCCTTTTCAAAAATGAAAGAAGCAATCTGATTGGTTGCTATGGGTAACTCAGCAACTCTTGCTCTGGACAGGTTTTGATAAATCTCCCCCATAGTTTGTTCTACAGTTGCTTAATGTATCCACTTTATAATTCTTAAAAACATTCCCTGCCAAGGGAAGCAGGTTATCAAAACAAAGCAGGCCTACAAAACATACATTTGTAGAAATGCTTGTACATTTAAAATATGTTTATTTCACATAATGCATTAGTTGAGACTTATATAACTTCATGAGATAACCCCTTTAACCCCTTAAGGACCGAGCCCTTTTTCACCTTAAGGACCGGAGCGTTTTTTGCAATTCTGACCACTCTCACTTTAAACATTAATAACTCTGGGATGCCTTTAGTTATCATTCTGATTCCGAGATAGTTTTTTCATGACATATTCTACTTTAACTTAGTGGTAAAATTTTATGGTAACTTGCATCCTTTCTTGGTGAAAAATCCCCAAATTTGATGAAAAAAACTTTGAAGCTCTCTGCTTGTAAGGAAAATGGATATTCAAAATAAATTTTTTTTGGGTTCACATACACAATATGTCTACTTTATGTTTGCATTATAAAATTTATGAGTTTTTACTGTTGGAAGACACCAGAGGGCTTCAAAGTTCAGCAGCAATTTTGAAATTTTTCACAAAATTTTCAAACTCGCTATTTTTCATGGACCAGTTCAGGTTTGAAGTGGATTTGAAGGGTCTTCATATTAGAAATACCCCATAAAAGACCCCATTATAAAAACTACACCCCCCAAAGTATTCAAAATGACATTCATTAAGTGTATTAACCCTTTAGGTGTTTCACAGGAATAGCAGCAAAGTGAAGGAGAAAATTCAAAATCTTCATTTTTTACACTCGCATGTTCTTGTAGACCCAATTTTTGAATTTTTGCAAGGGGTAAAAAGGAGAAAATTTTTACTTGTATTTGAAACCCAATTTCTCTCGAGTAAGCACATACCTCATATGTCTGTTAATTGTTCGGCGGGCGCAGTAGAGGGCTCAGAAGGGAAGGAGCGACAAATGGTTTTTTGGGGGCATGTCACTTTTAGGAAACCCCTATGGTGCCAGGACAGCAAAAAAACACACATGGCATACCATTTTGGAAACTAGACCCCTCGGGCAACATAACAAGGGGTAAAGTGAACCTTAATACCCCACAGGTGTTTCACGACTTTTGCATATGTAAAAAAAAAAAATTTTTTTTTTTACCTAAAATGCTTGGTTTCCCAAAAATTTTACATTTTAAAAAAGGGTAATAGCAGAAAATACCCCCCAAAATTTGAAACCCAATTTCTCCCGATTCAGAAAACACCCCATATGGGGGTGAAAAGGGCTCTGCTGGCACACTACAGGTCTCAGAAGAGAAGGAGTCACATTTGGCTTTTTGAAAGCAAATTTTGCTCTGGGGGCATGCCGCATTTAGGAAGCCCCTATGGTGCCAGAACAGCAAAAAAAAAACACATGGCATACCATTTTGGAAACTAGACCCCTCGGGGAACGTAACAAGGGGTTAAGTGAACCTTTATACCCCACAGGTGTTTCATGACTTTTGTATATGTAAAAAAAAAATTTTTTTTTACCTAAAATGCTTGTTTTCCCAAAAAATTAACATTTTTAAAAAGGGTAATAGCAGAAAATACCCCCCAAAATTTGAAGCCCAATTTCTCCTGAGTAGGCGATACCCCATATGTGGCCTAAACTGTTGCCTTGAAATACGACAGGGCTCCAAAGTGAGAGTGCCATGCGCATTTGAGGCCTAAATTGGGACTTGCATAGGGGTGGACATAGGGGTATTCTACGCCAGTGATTCCAAAACAGGGGGCCTCCAGCTGTTGTAAAACTCCCAGCATGCCTAGACAGTCAGTGGCTATCTGGCAATACTGGGAGTAGTTGTTTTGCAACAGCTGGAGGCTCCGTTCTGGAAACAGTGGCGTACCAGACGTTTTTCATTTTTATTGGGGAGGGGAGGGGGGCTGTGTAGGGGTACGTGTATATGTAGTGTTTTTTACTTTTTATTTTATTTTTTGTTAGTGTAGTGAGTGTTTTTAGGGTACAGTCACACGGGCGGGGGTTCACAGTAGTTTCTCGCTGGCAGCTTGAGCTGCAGCAGAAAATTTGCCGCAGCTCAAACTTGCAGCCGGATACTTACTGTAATCCTCCGCCCATGTGAGTGTACCCTGTACGTTCACATTGGGGGGGGGGGGGGGGAACATCCAGCTGTTGCAAAACTACAACTCCCAGCATGTACGGTCTATCAGTGCATGCTGGGAGTTGTAGTTTTGCAACCGCTGGAGGCTCCGTTTTGGAAACAGTGGCGTACCAGACGTTTTTTCATTTTTATTGGGGAGGGGAGGGGAGGGGGGCTGTGTAGGGGTATGTGTATATGTAGTGTTTTTTACTTTTTATTTTATTGTGTGTTAGTGTAGTGTAGTGTAGTGTTTTTAGGGTACAGTCGCACAGGCGGGGGTTCACAGTAGTTTCTTGCTGGAAGTTTGAGCAGCGGCAGAAAATTTGCATGGAGTTGTAGTTTTGCAACAGCTGGAGACACACAGGTTGTGAAACACCGAGTTTGGTAACAAACTCAGTGTTTTGCAACCAGTGTGCCTTCAGCTGTTGCAAAAGCTACAACCCCCAGCATGTACGGACAGCGGAAAGGCATGCTGGGTCTAGTAGTTATGCAACAGCCGGAGGCATACTACATTGGCTGGGGATGCTGGGGATTGTAGTTATGCAACAGCTGAAGACACACTGGTTTGCTACTTAACTCAGTGTGCCTTCAGCTGTTGCAAAACTACAACTCTCAGCAGTCACCGACAGCCAACGGGCATGCTGGGAGTTGTAGTTATGCAACCACCAGATGCACCACTACATCTCCCAGCATGCACTTTAGCTGTTTGTGCAAGCTGGGAGTTGTAGTTATACAACAGCTGAAGGTACACTTTTCCATAGAAAGAATGTGCCTCCAGCTGTTGCAAAACTACAAGTCCCAGCATGCCCATAAGGGCATGCTGGGAGTTGTGGTGGTCTGCCTCCTGCTGTTGCATAACTACAGCTCCCAGCATGCCCATTTTGCATGCTGGGAGCTGTTGCTAAGCAACAGCAGGAGGCTGTCACTCACCTCCAACGATCCTCGCCGCACAGGTCAGTCCCTCGCCGCGGCCATCGCTCCTGGGGCCCCGATCCCAACAGGGGCGCCGGGGATCGGGGTCCCCAGCACCCGGGGTGCACGTCCCGCACCCGCTCACGTCCACCGGAAGAGGGGAAGTGTGGGAGTGACACCCGCAGCAGGCGCCCTGATTGGTCGGCCGGGAAACCGGCCGACGAATCAGGGCGATCGTGAGGTGGCACCAGTGCCACCTCACCCCTGCTGGCTCTGGCTGTTCGGGGCCGTCTCTGACGGCCCCGATCTGCCAGTAATTCCGGGTCATCGGGTCACTGGAGACCCGATTGACCCGGAATCCGCCGCAGATCGCTGGACTGAATTGTCCAGCGATCTGCGGCAATCGCAGACAGGGGGGGACATAATGACACCCCTGAGCGATATGCCGGGATGCCTGCTGAACAATTTCAGCAGGCATCCGGCCCCGGCTAGCGGCGGGGGCCGGAAATGCTCAGGGCGTATCCATACGCCCTCGGTCCTTAAGGACTTGGAAACGAGGGCGTATGGATACGCCCATGTCCTTAAGGGGTTAACATTGCACCAACATGGGTTATACAGGATTGATCCTATCAGACTAATCTGATCAGCTTATATGAGGAGGTCAGTTATTGGACTGGGGTGAAGCTGTGGATGTTGTATATCTGTACTAACCTTGTGCCACACAAAAGGTTTGTACATAAAACTAGAATGCTTGGACTAGGGGAAGATATATAAATGGATTAGTTATTGCCTCAGTGGTAGGAAGCAGAGGGTGGGTATCAATAAAACTTTGGTTGGGTGAACATTACATGTGGGTACTACAGGGGTCATTACTGGGTCCACTTCTTTTCAATATACTTATTAAGCTCAGTCTATGGGACTTTTGGTACCTTACTCCGCAAGCTCCTCTCTGTATCTGCCGGTCTGTAAGGCCGAAAACACAATTGTTGTCCGATACACCCACATCACAGGTCCTTCATCCACAATAGCTTCAATAGAGCTCAGTCCCACTATACTTTACATGATTAGCCTACAATCTCAATATGACAGCTCAGCCCCACCTGAGGATAGCATGAGGTTGGGATATGAGATCGGCTACCCAAATTAAGAGGAGGCCTCAAAATCTCCTTTATGCCTCCGGTCAAGTAGTACTCTAGGGCCATGTATTTAATATTTTTAAAAACTGCACATTAGGGAAAAAATATTGAGTTTAATTTCTCTGTTAATTGCTGTGGTGTTACAAAAGAAATTGGATTAAAGAGGAATATCTGCAAAGAAAAGGAAATTTTGACTTTGCTCCAAAACTTAGCTTTTATTCCTGTGAAACACCTAATGGGTAAAACAATGCTCTGAATGCAATTTTTAAAATTAACATAAAAATTTGGAAAACTGCTGCAAAACTTTTAAGTCCCTTTGCATATTTTGATTTTCAGGCATATATTGGGGAACAGTGTCAAGTTTAAAAATTGGAATTGGAAGCAGCATCTCCCACACTTTTACCCTGTTCCAACCCCTTTAAGGGGTTAACAGCCATTATTTAAGAAAAAGACTGTTGCAAAAACAACTGTCTTTTTTGCTGGAAAAAGACAGGACCAAAGAAACTGTGTCCAATGAATAGCCATATTCAATATTCATATTCATAGCCAATGAATGATTTATTTTGATTGGTTTAGCATCTTGACCATATATAATCACTTATTTCTTCAGGACCAGATATAAATGTCACGTTTTCCAATCAAGCCATTAACAATATAACAGTAACTTCTTGGAATCAAACCAGAATGCAAAAAGCCTGGACAGTTGGTGATGTTTTGCCAAGAAAGAAATGTATGTATCTGTTTTTTTTTCTTCAAGAATTCTTAAAAAAAACATTATTAGACTATATATATATATATATATATATATATATATATATATATATATATATAGAGAGAGAGAGATGATATATATATTAGAGATGAGCGAATCAAAGCTGACCAACCCGAATTCGTTACGAATTTCATGAAATATTCGATTTGCAACGAATGCGAATATCGCCGCGATTCTATCGCACGAATCGCTTCATTAAATTCCATTTTACAGCGTTCCCGGCTAAAGGAGACCTAAAATGGCAGATCCACATGTGAGTACATGGGGCAGGGTATTATGGGAGGGTGGGAAAGTATGGTGGGAAGGGAGGTAGGCGGGATGACCCTGAATCACATGCGAGATGCAGCCTATCAGCATTCATTGACCCCTGTGATGTCACAGCCCTATATAATCGGCGGCCATCTTGCCTCTTCATTTCATCCATGCACTCAGAGAGAGAGGACGGGACTGCGCGTGTGTGCATTGCTTATACCACAGCGTACTACTGGCAACTGCTAGTCACATCAGCATTGTGGACAGACAGAAGTGCAGTGCTTTGGTGTTCTCACTGAGAAGGATCTTACGATATCTAAACCTCCTATACACGTTATTGAGCATCAGAGAGGGGCAGAAAGCTTTTCGTTGCCTCATACATATCAACAAGCTGCCCGAACTTTATGAACCATCTTATCACCTTATTTTTCAGCTCAATTCTGTGCTTTTTTTGCTCCAGAAATCATCTGCTGCTTAGAATTGTGTGAAGACTGTATAATTAACACCTGTTGGTGTATTACAAAAATGCAGATTTTTTTTCTGCGTATTGTTGCGCATTTTTCTGCCCTCATCAGTGCATACCGCATATGTACATCTAAGTAGTGTACCATTTTGTACCTGTTAATCTGTCAAGGGCCTACATACTGTGAAAGTCCAAACAATAGTACTCACCGGCTGGTGTTTTGCACAAATACAGTTTAAAGAGTAGTGAAGCGTATTGTAATACTCTCATATACGCACTAAGTATGTCAGGTAGAGAAGTGCCAGGACAGAGGAGTGGCAGAGGCCTAAATACTTAAGAGTTGGCAGCAGACTAGGGGCGAGTGGCAGCAGGAGTCGCAGAGAGAGGCCTGAGCTCCCATTATCTGCCAGCGGTCATGTCTCGACCAGCAACCTATCTGCCGTCGTCGATCGGTTAACACGCTCATCCACTTCATCACAAGTGACATCTGACACCCCCAGTCAACAGTCGGTGGGTTCCTCAGACACAAACCTCAGTTGGTATGGCCCGGGAGCAGTCCCTGTCGTCCCATTGCCTCTGTCCTATGCTGTTCCCTCTCCTAGAGAAGTATCTTATGCTGTGGGTTCAGCTCCACTATTCACTGAGGACGATCTAATAGAAGACAGTCACCAGCTACTGCCCAGCCAAGAAGTGAAGGGGACATGCGCCGCTTGCTCTGCTAGGCGGCCAAGTAGTGGTGCGGAGAGTGATGTGGGAGGCAGAGTTGCCAGGGTTCAGGGTCCTGAAGCAGACACTGTTGGGGAACCTGAGGAGGACATCAGTGACATACAAACACCTGTTGATAATGATGAAGCCAATCGCAATTGGGAGCCGGGTGCAGAAGGGGCTTCATCATCATCAGGAGAAGAGAGTTGTAGTAGCTGAGTCAGCAAGGCGGTAGCATGGTGGCAGTTGTGGAAATTATGGAGCCAAACGTGCCCTGGGGAGACCACCTGCTTCGCAACAGCCTATCTTTCCTGGAGGTAGTAGAACAGGGGTTCCTGGAGACGGCGCCAGTAGCAGTCAATTAGTGCGGACTATAGGTGGGAAAATCAGCTACTCGGCGGTATGGCAGTTTTTCATCAGGCATCCGGAGGAGGTTCACGTAGCCACATGCAAGATATGTCGGCAGAAGGTGAAGCGTGGTCAGGGTCCCAATGTCGGCACCACGGCCCTGCGTCAACACATACTTCACCACCATAAAGCGGCCTGGGATGTAGTGGTCCAGCCTGCTTCATCACCCAGTGGCCATCCGCTCCCTCCTTCATCCAGCCAACGCTCCACCACCTCAGCCGAAGGGAGCTGTGTGTCAAACCCTCCTTCTGTCGCACCAGATGCTCCTGCTTCTCCCGCTTTTATTCAGCAATTCCGCCAACAATCCATCGGCGAAGCCATGTCCAAGAGACAACAGTATGTGCCCACTCATCCAATGGCGCAGAAGCTGAATGTGCTCCTGTCTAAGTTGCTGGTGCTGCAGTCCCTCCTAACTATGGGCAGGGACTATACATGTCTTTTATGGCCCACTGGGTAAATGTGGTTCCTGCACAGCCACAACAGGTCACATCGCTTCCTCCTCCACGCTCTCGCTCTCAGGCAGTTGGTCCTGTGACAGTGTGCGACTCCGCCTCCTCATCCTCCACCGTGTCCTTGGCCTCCACTGCACGTACAAATCTCGGCGGCCCTACATCTCACGGCCACATGAGCCCTGTGGGGGCTTGTTAAATTTTGTCCTTTGTACCCACACGCTGAGGTCCGGGACACTCAAACTTTGATTTAAATTTCAAATAAATAAAAAAATCAGACATTTCAATGGTTTCCTCATGCTTCAGCCAACTCCAGGCTGTGTCATTCAGGCAATATATTGTTTACTGATGCCGCTGCTTGGCCTGGGTCTGGGAAATTAAAATTTTATCATAGGTAGCACCAGCTATCCAAAATTTTCTTCAAAATTTTCAAAAATTGTTGTGTTTTTGGGGGGGGGGGGGGGGGGGGGATTGGGAAGCCCTGGTGTGTACTCATGCTTCAGCCAACTCTAGGCTGTGTCATTAAGGCAATATATGGTTTACTGATGCCGCTGCTGGGCCTGGGTCTGGGAAATTCTAATTTTATGATAGGTAGCACATGTATCCATAATCTTCTTCAAAAATTGTTGTGTTTTTTCTTAGGGATTGTGAAGTCCTGGTGTGTACTCATGCATCAGCCAGCTCCAGGCTGTGTCATTCAGGCAATATATGGTTTAGGCTGCATTCACATCACGATTTCTCCATTTGACCTGAGTACACGATTTTTATAACTTAAAATCTTATGAAATCGTATATAAAGTCGGATCCATTGACTTCCATAAAAAAAATCGGATCCATTACACACATCCGATTGGATCCGCATCCGATTTCACACGATTTTTGTTCGCGTCTGAAATCGGGGTTGACCACGATTTCAGACCTGAACAAAAATCGTGTGAAATCGGATGCGGATCAAATCGGATTTGTGTAATGGATCCGATTTTTTTATGGAAGTCAAGGGATCCGACTTTATATATGATTTCATAAGATTTTAGTTATAAAAATCGTGTACTCAGGTCGGATGGAGAAATTGGAGAAATTGTGATGTGAATGCAGCCTTACTGATGCCGCTGCTGGGACTGGGAAATTCAAATTTTATCATAGGTAGCACACGCTATCCAAAATCTTTTTTTAGGGATTGTGAAGCCCTGGTGTGTGCTCATGCATCAGCCAACTCCAGGCTGTGTCATTCAGGCATTATATGTGTTACGCCGAGCGCTCCGGGTCCCCGCTCCTCCCCGGAGCGCTCGCTACACTCTCGCTCCCGCAGCGCCCCGGTCAGATCCACTGACCGGGTGCGCTGCGATTCCGCCTCCAGCCGGGATGCGATTCGCGATGCGGGTGGCGCCCGCTCGCGATGCGCACCCCGGCTCCCGTACCTGACTCGTTCTCCGTCGGTCCTGTCCCGGCGCGCGCGGCCCCGCTCCCTAGGGCGCGCGCGCGCCGGGTCTCTGGGGCCACTGCGCCGCTGATTGGCGCAGTGGTTCTAATCAGTGTGTTCACCTGTGCACTCCCTATGTATACCTCACTTCCCCTGCACTCCCTCGCCGGATCTTGTTGCCATTGTGCCAGTGAAAGCGTTCCCTTGTGTGTTCCTAGCCTGTGTTCCAGACCTCCTGCCGTTGCCCCTGACTACGATCCTTGCTGCCTGCCCCGACCTTCTGCTACGTCCGACCTTGCTTCTGTCTACTCCCTTGTACCGCGCCTATCTTCAGCAGTCAGAGAGGTTGAGCCGTTGCTAGTGGATACAACCTGGTCACTACCGCCGCAGCAAGACCATCCCGCTTTGCGGCGGGCTCTGGTGAATACCAGTAGTGACTTAGAACCGGTCCACTAGCACGGTCCACGCCAATCCCTCTCTGGCACAGAGGATCCACCTCCTGCCAGCCGGCATCGTGACAATATGGTTTACTGATGCCGCTGCAGGGCCTGGGTCTGGGAATAAAAATGTTGTTATGGTAGGTCACACCAGCTATCCAAAATCTTCGGTTTAAATTCATCTTTTAATCTTAGGTATTGTGAAGGCCTAGTGCCTACTCATGCTGCTGGCAACTCCGGGCTGTGCCATTCATCCACTATATGGTCTCCTCATGCTGCCAACACTTCCACACTGTGTCATTCAAACACTATATGGTGTCCTCATGCTGCCAACACCTCCACGCTGTGTCATTCAGCCACTATTTGGTGTCCTCATGCTGCCGACACCTCCACGCTTTGTCATTCAGCCACTCTATGGTGTCCTCATGCTTCAGCCTCATCCTAGCTGTCATTCAGCCACTATATGGTCTCCTCATGTTGCCACCACCTCCACGCTGTGTCATTCAGCCACTATGTGGTCTCCTCACACTGATGCCACCTCCAGGCTCTGTCATTGTGCCGCTCTGCGGCAGTGATTCTAAAAGCGATGCCGGTAATCTGCATGTTTTTCTGAATAACAGTTTTATTTCACTATCCCAGCACACTCCATATGCGCTTTAGAACACAGCAAAGTGTTCCATACCCCTATTGAGGCTGTCTGTAGGCTAGAAATAGCCTTTTTTTTAATATACAGGGTGGGCTATTTATATGGATACACCATAATAAAATGGGAATGGTTGTTGATATTAACTTCCTGTTTGTGGCACATTAGTATATGTGAGGGGGGAAACTTTTCAAGATGGGTGGTGACCATGGCGGCCATTTTGAAGTCGGCCATTTTGAATCCAACTTTTCTTTCAATAGGAAGAGGGTCATGTGACACATCAAACTTATTGTGAATTTCACAAGAAAAACAATGATATACTTGGTTTTAACGTAACTTTATTCTTTCATGTGTTATTTACAAGTTTCTGACCACTTCTAAAATTTGTTCAATGTGCTGCCCATTGTGTTGGATAGTCAATGCAACCCTCTTCTCCCACTCTTCACACACTGATGGCAACACCGCAGGAGAAATGCTAGCACAGGCTTCCAGTATCCGTAGTTTCAGGTGCTGCACATCTCGTATCTTCACAGCATAGACAATTGCCATCAGATGACCCCAAAGATAAAAGTCTAAGGGGGTCAGATCGGGAAACCTTGGGGGCCATTCAACTGGCCCACGATGACCAATCCACTTTCCAGGAAACTGTTGATCTAGGAATGCTCGGACCTGACACCCATGTGGTGGTGCACCATCTTGCTGGAAAAACACATGGAACATGCCAGCTTCAGTGCATAAAGAGGGAAACACATCATCAATTTCACATATCCAGTGGCCTTGAGGTTTCCATTGATGAAGAATGGCCCCACTATCTTTGTACCCCATATACTACACCCTACCATAAATTTTTGTGTTCCAACAGTCTTGGAGGGATCTATCCAATGTGGGTTAATGGCAGACCAATAGCGGTGGTTTTGCTTGTTAACTTCACCATTCACATAAAAGTTTGCCTCATCACTGAACAAAATCTTCTGCATAAACTGAGGGTCCTGTTCCAATTTTTGTTTTGCCCATTCTGCAGCACCTGAAACTACGGATACTGGAAGCCTGTGCTAGCATTTCTCCTGTGGTGTTGCTATCAGTGTGTGAAGAGTGGGAGAAGAGGGTTGCATTGACAATCCAACACAATGGGCAGCACATTGAACAAATTTTAAAAGTGGTCAGAAACTTGTAAATAACTCATGAAAGAATAAAGTTATGTTAAAACCAAGCACATCATTGTATTTCTTGTGAAATTTCCAATAAGTTTGATGTGTCACATGACCCTCTTCCTATTGAAAAAACAAAAGTTGGAATCAAAATGGCCGACTTCAAAATGGCCACCATGGTCACCACCCATCTTGAAAAGTTTCCCCCCTCACATATACTAATGTGCCACAAACAGGAAGTTAATATCACCAACCATTCCCATTTTATTAAGGTGTATCCATATAAATGGCCCACCCTGTAGATTAGCCGCGAAAAAATTCGGATCGAAACAACAAACTTTTTCGAATCAAATTTTTGAAAAGTTCGCTCATATCGAATATATATATATATATATATATATATATATATATATATATATATATATATGTGTAACACATGTCACATGTTACTTTATATAAACTTTTGATGAATTGGGATATATTCTACTCTATTTTACTATATTTTTTGTAAATTTATATCTATTGGTATGTTTAAATGATGAATGCAAGAACTGTCCAATCTTGCCTCATTGTTTGACTCAAACATGTCATACAGATTTTATGTAAATATGTTTAAAGGATAATTTTTTATTTATTTTTTTTTTTTTATCTTATTCTAGTTCACTGAAATGAATGGGCAGAAACCCTAAATTGGTCATCTTTGTTATATGGGCCATAGAAGGACTCTGGGCCCGTATAACTCTCTGCTGTCAGAGGAGAGGGGATACAATGTTCAGCTTAGTTCTTTTGCCCCTGCACTTTGATAATCAGTATGGCTGTCAGTAGCCTCACCAAACAAATGCTCTGACATGTTCCTATGTTATGTTAATACTGTCTTTTGTCCCTTCATGATTTTAGACCAGCTGGACCTGTATACTAATAAATGAACCTAAAATCATGTAAATATATGGCAGGGCATTCTGACCAAGAAAAACATGATCACTGTCTTTTTTTCCCTGACCTATGAGTTCCCATAGTAAATAGACTGAGGTCATGCTAACAACATCGCTAATTAAAGCGTACCTGTCATTAAAATTTTTTTTTATATAATGTAGAAAATATCATTTTATGTATATTTTGTTATATACATTTATATACATAAAATAAATTGTATATTTTTGTCCCTACAGCTATTGTTTGTGTATCTCCATGAGAAGTCCAAATACAGGAAGCATGGGTGGACAATCAGGGCTCTGTGCACCTAGGACAAGCAGGGCTCTGCACACTGAGGCTCTATGACAAGCTCCTTGCTCACCCAGCAGGATGGTTGACAAGCCAGGAGCCTGTACAGATCCCTGCTTCTCCTGTCCTCACTTCCTATATTTGGACTCCTCATAGACACATATAGGCAATAGCTGCAGGGACAGCATTTTTTGACCCAAAAATACAAATTTTTTAAACAATGTATATTACAAATATACATATGATGGTACTTTCTACATTATATCAAAAGTTTTTGTTGGCGACAGGTACACTTTAATAAAAACCCAACACTCTTAGTAAATCAGGGTCATTGCCATAAAAAAAAATTTATCTTTTCCCCTAAAATGTGTCTATAGTGTCTGCTACTGAATTTGCAGATGAATGCCTGTTGTTAGGCTCAGTCCTTTAGTGACAGAAATAACAAGATAGAACACCGGAAGGGGGGTACTTAGCTATAGCTATTTGCAGGAGAGAACCAGGACTGTGAGGAGGTAGACAGCCTCAGCTGGCATTTGCAAAGGGTCTGCACAGAGCCTGAAATTAAATCTACTATTTCCCTCTTAACTCTGACTACCCAAAAAGTTCTGGGCATCTGTTCCTTGGGTAGTTTGTCATCATCATCTCTATCATTGTCATTCATTTTAAAACATGATCTTTAAAAACTCTTTGCTTTTTTTCAGCTATATATATCTATACCAATGGGACAGTTTTCTCAACAGAAACATCCATTACATTTATAGCAATGATTGATGAGCCTGGACCTATGGACTTTATCTGGCAGTTTGGAGACAGATCGCCTGAAAGAACAGTGCGAAGAAGTCTATTTAAAAGATTCACTATACCAAACAGGCATGCAACACATTGGTTTATGTATCATGTATAAATGTCACATTTATGGGATCTGTATATTGTAAACATCTATTATTTCCTCACAGATGGTCCAGAAAACCTGATTATTGAACATTGGACTGTTTTAGAATTACTGTACTTTGTGTCTGGACCAATATATTTAATTAAGGATATATTATTGATATAAGTTATTCATTTTCCCATGATGCTTTCTGTATCAATTCCTCATGGTTTTTAAAATGTCTGCTTGCTGTCATTGTCTGAACTTTCATTGTTTTTCTATGCAATCTTTAAAAGTATAAGGAAAAGATACAAAATGTACCTGAAAATATCTAATATTTTCAAAATTTTCACTATTTTCAACAAATAATGACTGCTTTTTTCAGAAATTAGAATTCCCTGATAAAATAATTTCACACTAATTTCCATTCAATTTATTGTCAGCACCTCTAGCACTGCTCTATAGTCTGGCATATTTTGTAATATGGCACATTTTTTTTGGTCCTCAGTAGAGAAGAGCTTTTCAAAAGTTTGGTGTGTTCGGCTTGCCGAAATTTTGAAAAGTTGTCGGTTTGTGGTAAACTTTTCACCGCAAACCAACAATTACATGGTTAAGTTGCACTGCTATGCAGCAAAACTTAAGCCATATTACCTGGATCGCACCGAGTCTTACTCCTGAGACCTGTTGCAATCTTTAATTACAAGCCGGGGAAGCGGGCGGCACTATGCTATGCTGTCAAACGATTGCAGTGGGTCTCAGTAGACACCCGATGCATTCAACAAATTTTTGACGTGTCTAAGGCTGTATTCACATTACGTTTGGTTGTTATGGCTGCCAAATCCATCTGGGAAATTTCAAAATCGGGAGCTCCCATATCTCAGCCGGACCAAAATCCATTCACTTCAATGAACTGTATCCGGTTTTGTGACCAGAATTAAAACCGCTGTATACTACGGTTTTTGGGCCGGTCACAAAACCAGACGGGGCAAAAATGAGCCGACCGGGTCACTATCTGACTCTAGTTGGCTCATTAAAGTGAATGGGTTTCGGCGCCCGTATCCGGCTGGGAAATTTTTAAAACCTGGAGCTCCCGTATCCCAGCCGGATCCTGCAGCCGTAGCAACCAAACGTAATGTGAATGCAGTCTAATTGACATGTCAAAACTTGTTTCATGCAGGAATGAGCGCTATGTGCCAGTCCAGCAATGAAAGGTTTAACTAGTGCTACTGAGCGCTCATTAACCCTTGGGGGGATTGTATACAGTATACAGCCTGTGCTGTATACAGAAGAAGATTGACTTACCAACCTAGGTCTTCTGTAGTCCTGCCTCTGATGATGACGCAGCCTACATAAGAGCCTGGACCAAGAAGAAGGTTGGTAAGTATGGGGTCCGTGCATTTTTAGCATGCCTTTTGTTTAAAAAAAGCATGTTAAAAATTTATAATGTGAACAGACCCTTTCAAAGCATTGTGCAAGAATTTGCAAATTTTTAATTACATTTTTCTGGTGTAAACATCGATAAATTCCTACCACCACTACATGGTTATGGTACCACAAGCAGCACATATCAATGATACTGGTCTTACTGGGCTTGATTTAAAACTGACATAGAATAAGTAGAATCATTGCTTAGCTTTTAGCTTCCAAACTGCACTGTAAAAAGGACACGGGGACTGAAATTGTTTTATCGAAGGGGATTTGTCATTTTTTATTAGTGAGAATTATATTATTGTACACTTCTACAAGTCTTATTATATGTTCAACAAAAAATATGTAATTTTTATTTTATTTACCCAGATACAATGTTATAGTTAAAGCTTCAAATCAGTTTACCTCCTTTACATCTGATGTCCACACTATATATGTGCAGAAAAAAGTGATTCCGAATCGCCTGGTGGCCAGTTCCTCTGTACTGATAAACTCTAGTGTGAGTTTTAACTGTAGAATAAATTCTGGAACAAATGCTAGTTATTTTTGGAATTTTGGAGATGGTGTAGAAAGACTGGGAAATAATAATGATACACATGTATATACAAGGTAAGCTCGTCTATCAAAACTGGGAGAATGCTTGTATAATGCTTGTATCATAAATTATACTTTTAAAATCGAACATAATGCCTGTTAGCGCTATTTACCCATTTGCTCAAATGGGCACTTTCAGATTCATAAACTTTTTATATGTTGTACATCTTGGCAAAACATTAACCTTTCTAATAAATACTTCATAGGAAAATTGTATTTCCTTTTTATAGAAATCATGGCTTATAAAAAAAATGGCTTTGTCCAAGCTAAAGCACAGGCATAGACAAAGTCCAGTAAGTGAGGGTGGGCTAGCACTATCAGACAGGAGAGAGCACAGAGGAGTACTATCAGACAGGAGAGATAACAGAGGAGTCCTGTCAGACAGGAGAGAGCACAGAGGAGTACTATCAGATAAGAGAGAGCACAGAGGAGTACTATCAGACAGGAGAGAGAACATAGGAGTACTATCAGACAGGAGAGAGAACAAAGGAATGCTATCAGACAGGAGAGAGAACAGAAGAGTGCTATCAGACAGGAGAGAGCACAGAAGAGTACTATTAGACAGGAGAGAGCACAGAAGAGTTCCATCAGACAGGAGAGAGCACAGAGGAGTGCTATCAGAGAGAGCACAGAGGAGTACTATCTGACAGGAGAGAACACAGGAGTGCTATCAGAGAGGAGAGAGCACAGAGGAGTGCTATCAGACAGGAGAGAGCAAAGAGGAGTGCTATCAGACAGGAGAGAGCACAGAGGAGTACTATTAGATAGGAGGGAGTACAGAGGAGTACTATCAGACAGGATAGAGCACAGAGAAGTGCTAGCCCACCCTCACTTACTGGACTTTGTCCATGCCTGTGCTTCAGCTTGGACACAGCCATGATTTTATAACCCATGATTTGTATAAAAAGGAAATACAATTTTCTCATGAAGTATTTTAGAAAGGTTAATGTTTTGCCAAGATGGACAACATAAAAAGTTTTTGTATCTGACTGTGCCCATTTAAAGGAAAACTGTCAGATATTTTCTCCCGCACTATCCACAGGTACTGGTGGATAGTGCGGGAGACACTGATTCCAACGAGCCCTACCTTGCCCATACCTGCCCGGCCGTTCGCCCGCAATTTTAGTTTTATTCTATGTGCATATCTTGCTGTAACTGGCACGGGCGGGGCTTCTGCAGGTTAACTGGCACTGACGTCAGCGCCACGTATGAATATTCATCCCCCCTCCCTCCAGTTGGGAGTGGCGAAGAGAGAGAGAGCTGGAGGGAGGGGGGATGAATATTCATAACCGGCGCTGACGTCAGTGCCAGTTAACTTGCAAAAGCCCGCCCGTACCAGTTACAGCAAGATATACACGTAGAATAAAACTACAATTGTGGGCGAATGGCCGGGCGGATCCGGGCAAGGTAGGGCTCGTTGGAATCAGCGTCTCCCGCACTATCCACCAGTATAGTGCTAGCCCACCCTCACTTACTGGACTTTGTCCATGCCTGTGCTTCAGCTTGGACACAGCCATGATTTTATAAGCCATGATTTCTATAAAAAGGAAATACATTTTCTTATGAAGTATATTAGAAAGGTTAATGTTTTGCCAAGATGGACAACATGAAAAAGTTTTTGTATCTGAAAGTGCCCATTTAAGTTTTTTATGTCCACTTATTTTATAGAAATCATGGCTTATGAAAATAATGGCTTTGTCCAGTAAGTGAGGATGGACTAGCACTATCAGACAGGAGAGAGCACAGAGTAGTACTATCAGACTGGAGAAAGCACAGAGGAGTACTATCAGACAGGAGAAAGCACAGAGGAGTACTATCAGACTGGAGAGAGCACAGAGGAGTACTATCAGATAGAGATATTTGGTATGCACAAAACTTGTCACCAATGCCTGAGGCTACAGAATTTTCTGAAATTGTGCTGCATGAATCTAACATTAGTGTGAGTGGGGTTTCCATTCACCCATTGTGGATTTAGGACCTGCTGAAAGAATGAACATGTTCATCCACAAAAAACTTCAATGCTGTCATTGGTGATGGTGCATGTCCACTCGCTCCCAGCCCTGAAGAATTTAGTAGGTGGCTGCAGGTGACAGAATTTCTGCCTGGAAAATCCGTAGTGTGAAAATAGTCTAAAACTCTGGTGCTTTACTGTTCGTTTGTGCTACACATCAACTATATTTGGCTACATATTTCTCTTTTTGAGGTACATCTAGTAAACATCATATATTCATGCATTCAGGATTTAATGGTGACTATACATGTATTATAAGCACAGGAATGCCATTACCCTAGAGACATTTGGATCACATACCATTTCTCAGATATTTTGCAGTTTCTAAGGTGACACCTTTTCTGAATCTTAGCTGCTTCATGACAAAGTTGTAAGATTGTGTGGTGATCAGCCTAGTGATGTATTGAATTCCAAGTTTAATAGACTGTACATCTAGATGTATTCTGTTTTACACCCACCTCAATATTTATGTAAATCAAAGATATGTTTGAGCTTTTTCAGAATTATAGTGGGGAGATTTATCAAAACTTAAGTGGAGGAAAAGTTGACCAGTTGCCTATTGCGACCAATAACATCATTTCTATAATTTTTGAAAAGGCCTTTTAAAGAGATGTCCAGTGCGGACTTTTCCATCCTGCCCGGGATGCAAAAAAAAGAGAAAAAATACTTTCACTTACCTTCCTACATTCCCTCGGAGCTCCGCAACAGCTGATCGATTGGCCGGGCTGTCTACTTCCTACTTCCCTTAGCCCGGTACGTCACTTCAGCCTATCTCCGGCCGAGGTGGGACAACGCTGCGGCTGGTGATAGGCTGAAGCGCCGTTTGGTGTACCGAGCTAAGGGAAGTAGGTAGTAGACCGATCAGTTGTTGCGGAGCTCCGGGGGAATGTAGGAAGGTAAGTGAAAGTTTGTTTTCTCTTTATTTTTTTACATCCTGGGCAGGATGGAAAAGTCCGCACTAGACATCTCCTTTAAAAAAAAGAAAGAAGGAATCTGATAAATAAATTTGAAAACTCATCTGATAAATATAAAACTTTTAGGGCCTATACAGAGAGATTTGTCAAAACTTGGAAAAGTTGTCCAGTTGCCCATCTCATTGGTTGCTATGGACAACTGCTCCATTTTTTTCTCTGCACAGGTTTTCGCAAATCTGCCACAATATGTTTGTACATTTATAAGGTTTATCTTTTAAATCTTTTAAACTTAACTTGTGTTTTATTTTAGAGAAGGAGAGTACACGGTGAATGTTTCAATCTTTAACAATGTTAGTTCTGCATCCTTGACCAAGCAAATATTTGTTGTGAAAGAGAATTGTCATCCTCCACCAGTAAAAAAATTGGGACCACTGAAAATACAGGTATAAGTAATAGCCTTTTACTCATGGTTTGAATTTGTTTTTAACTTTAATTCATAGGTTTTTTTTTCTCTCAAAGAAATTACAATGCAGAGCATTCAGGCTGCAACATTTTGTAACAAATTCTGTTTTATGGCCACATTATAGTACTAATGTGAAGCCCTGTGGTCAGCCAATGTGAAATACTAATATATTCTACATCTAAGAGAAAACTAGAACATTGTTAGGTTGTATCTGGCTTTGCTCATTGCCACTGTTAGTAAATAAAAAGTGATATAAAACTTTCATAAACTAGAAAAATAGTGTGGTACTTGAATGTTCTACCTTCTTTTTCTGTCTAAGTTGTCCTATTGATTCAGTGTTATCGGTGCCCCAGTGCTCCAGGCTTCCAGGCTAAAATTGTCCTTTTCTGACCCCTATTACTTTTAAGTTTTTACATACACAGCCATCTATGAAGGGTTATTTGATCTGTGATTGTGGTGCGCTGTTAACCCTTCAGACACGGTGATCAAAGTTGACCGCCGTGTCTGAAAGTGAAAGTAAACGCTTCCCGGCAGATCAGTCGAGCTGATTGGGACATCCCGATCAGCTAGGACGCTAGCAGAGACCCCCTTACCTTGCTCCGTCGCGTCCGATCGGCATTTGATTGCTCCAAGCCTGAGCTACAGGCTTGAGCAATCGAGCCCCTATCTCGCTGATCCATGCAAAGCTATGGCTTTGCAGGGATCAGAGTAAAAGATCAGTGTGTGCCGTGCTATAGCTCCCTATGGGAGCTTTAGCACTGCAAAAAAAAGTGAAAAAAAAGTTAACAAAGGTCATTTAACCCCTTCCCTAATAAAAATTTTAACCACCCCCCTTTTCCCATAAAAAAAACTGTGGAAATAAAAGTAAACATATGTGGTATCGCCGCATGCGGAAATGTCTGAACTATAAAAATATATTGTTAATTAAACCGCATGATCAATTACGTACGCGCAAAAAAATGCCAAAGTCCAACATTTTTGGTCACTTTTTATATCATGAAAAAATTAATAAAAAGCAATCAAAAAGTTCGATCAATACAAAAATGGTACCGGTAGAAACTTCAGAGCACGGCGCAAAAAATGAGCCCTCATACTGGCCCGTATGCGAAAAAATAAAAAAGTTGTAGGGGTTAGAGTATGAGAATCTTTAACGTATTAATTTTCCTGCATGTAGTTATGATTTTTTTCCGAAGTATGACAATATCCAACCTATATAAGTAGGGTATCAATTTAACCGCATGGACCTACAGAATGAATATAAGGTATAATTTTTACCGAAAAATGCACTGCGTAGGAACAGAAGCCCCCAAAATTTACAAAATTACATTTTTTCTTCAATTTTGTCGCACAATGAATTTTATTTCCATTTCGCCGTGGACTTTTTGGTAAAATGACTATTGTCACTGCAAAGTAGAATTGGTGGCGCAAAAAATAAGCCATCATATGGAATCGCCACTGCCCATCATTAGCGGTGAGTGTCTGGCTACTTCAGCAAACTGTTTGCTGACTTTGTTGTGCATTATTTTTATAAGAGGCTTCCTTCTGGGACGACAGCCATGCAGATCAATTTGATGCAGAGCATGGTCTCAGCACTGGCTGGCTGACACCCACCCTTTCACCCTTTGCATTAATACTGGCAGCACTCATATGTTTATTTTTCAAAAGAATCCTCGGGATATGATGCTAAGCATATGCATTCAGCTTCTTTGGTAGAACATAGAGCAGCCTGTTCCAAGTGGAACCTGCCCTGTGAAACTGCTGCATGGTCTTGCCCACTGTTCTTCAGCTCAGTTTCAGGATCTTTCCAAAGTTCTAATAGCCTAGGCCATCTTTATGTAAAGCAACAATTCTTTATTTCAGAAAGTTCTTTGCCATGAGGTGCCGTGTTGAGAGCAAGAAAAAAAACAAATTACACCTGATGCCCATTCACACCTTAGACCTTGTAACACTAATGAGTTACATGACACCTGGGAGGATAAATAGCTAATTTGGGGGCAGTAACATTACCTTATAACAGAGTAAGGAAGGAAGGCGCCTCATGTGCGGGATCAGTAGATCTTGCAGGTGGGGGTAGGGGAAGGTAATTCCCAAGCCGCTTACCAAAGTTGGTTGTGCGCCCACACACAACAAGGTTAGAAGCAGAAGAGATATGAAGGCAGGTCCACTGCAGCCCTCCTGGATAGGTATGGAATCAAAGGCGAATGACCAGGGAGTCAGGAGTTTGTCTGGCGCAGAGAGGAACCATCAGACAGCCAAGTAAAATCAATGGATTTATTAGATGCAACGCGTTTCGCTGCGCATGCGCAGCTTCATCAGGCATGACAAAGGGAGGCTGGTAACAGGTATATATACCTCCAGGAATTAACCATTAGAGTGCTTTTTGAAAAGAATTGTTACATAGAGTTACATATCCATATGACAATATATAAAAAAGATACATAAATACATATAAACAAAAATCACAAAAATAGTAATAAGACAGCAATATGAAAGCACAATGCAATCCTATAAATATATATATAAATATATATAACATGATTATAATTATCGCATGTGATGTGAATATGACATATGAATATGGAGTCGTTTTGGTGTCATATTCACATCACATGCGATAATTATAATCATGTTATATATATTTATATATATATTTATAGGATTGCATTGTGCTTTCATATTGCTGTCTTATTACTATTTTTGTGATTTTTGTTTATATGTATTTATGTATCTTTTTTATATATTGTCATATGGATATGTAACTCTATGTAACAATTCTTTTCAAAAAGCACTCTAATGGTTAATTCCTGGAGGTATATATACCTGTTACCAGCCTCCCTTTGTCATGCCTGATGAAGCTGCGCATGCGCAGCGAAACGCGTTGCATCTAATAAATCCATTGATTTTACTTGGCTGTCTGATGGTTCCTCTCTGCGCCAGACAAACTCCTGACTCCCTGGTCATTCGCCTTTGATTCCTTATAACAGAGTGGCATTTCTTCAGTGTTGAAAAAAATGTGAAGGGTGTACTTATGTGAGATACTGTGTATAAAGATTTTAGAATGTAAGAAGGCAAGAGCAGGTGAGGTTACAGAAAACCAGGTTAATGGCTAGTTTATCTGAAATTCAGCACTGTCTGGTTATTCCTCAGTGCTAGACATTAACCCCTTCAGGACCAAGCCCATTTTGGCCTTAAGGACCAGAGCGTTTTTTGCACATCTGACCACTGTCACTTTAAACATTAATAACTCTGGAATGCTTTTAGTTATCATTCTGATTCCGAGATTGTTTTTTCGTGACATATTCTACTTTAACATGGTGATAAATTTTTGTGGTAACTTGCATCCTTTCCTTGTGAAAAATCCTAAAATTTGATGAAAAATTTGAAAATTTAGCATTTTTCTAACTTTGAAGCTCTCTGCATGTAAGGAAAATGTATATTACAAATAAAAAAATTTTTTATTCACATATACAATATGTCTACTTTATGTCGGCATCATAAAATTGATGTGTTTTTACTTTTGGAAGACACCAGAGGGCTTCAAAATTCAGCATCAATTTTCCAATTTTTCACAAAATTTTCAAACTCACTAATTTTCAGGGACCAGTTCAGTGGATTTGAAGGCTCTTCATTTTAGAAATACCCCACAAATGACCCCATTATAAAAACTGCACCCCCCAAAATATTCAAAATGACATTCAGTCATCATTTTAACCCTTTAGGTGTTTCACAGGAATAGAAGCAAAGTGAAGGAGAAAATTCACAATCTTCATTTTTTACTCACGCATGTTCTTGTAGACCCAATCTTTGAATTTTTACAAGGGGTAAAAGGAGAAAATGTATACTTATATTTGTAGCCCAATTTCTCTCGAGTAAGCACATACCTCATATGTCTATGTAAAGGGTTCGGCGGGCGCAGTAGAGGGCTCAGAAGGGAAGGAGCGACAAGGGGATTTTGGAGAGTACGTTTTTCTGAAATGGTTTTTGGGGGGCATGTTGCATTTAGGAAGCCCCTATGGTGCCAGAACAGCAAAAAAACCTCACATGGCATACCATTTTGGAAACTAGACCCCTTGAGGAACATAACAAGGAATAAAGTAAGCCTTAATACCCCACAGGTGTTTCACGACTTTTGCATATGTAAAAAAAAAATATTTTTTTCACTAAAATGTGTTTCCCCCCAAATTTCACATTTTTCCAAGGGTTAATAGCAGGAAATACCCCCCCAATATTTGTAACCCCTTCTCTTCTGAGTATGGAGGTACCCCATAAGTTGACCTGAAGTACACTACGGGCGAACTACAATGCTCAGAAGAGAAGGAGTCATATTTGGCTTTTTGAGAGCAAATTTTGCTTGGGGAGCATGTCGCATTTAGGAAGCCCCTAAGGTGCCAGAACAGCAAAAAAAAAAACACATGGCATACTATTTTGGAAACTAGACCCCTTGAGGAACGTAACAAGGGGTACAGTGAGCATTTGCCCCCCACTGGTGTCTGACAGATCTTTGGAACAGTGGGCTGTACAAGTTTTCATTTTCACGGACCACTGTTCCAAAGATCCATCAGACACCAGTTGGGTGTAAATTCTCACTACCCCCCTCATTACATTCCGTGAGGGGTGTCATTTCTGAAATGGGGTCACATGTGGTTTTTTTTTTTGCGTTTGTCAAAACCGCTGTAACAATCAGCCACCCCTGTGCAAATCACCTCAAATATACATGGTGCACTCTCCCTTCTGGGCCTTGTTGTGCGCCCCCATATGGGGTATCTCCGTAGTCGGGAGAAATTGCGTTACAAATTTTGGGGGGCTTTTTTCCCTTTTACCTCTTGTGAAAATGTAAAGTATAGGGCAACATCAGCATGTTAGTGTAAAAAATTAAAATTTTTTTACACTAACATTCTGGTGTAGACCCCAACATTTCCTTTTCATGAAGGGTTAAAGAAGAAAATACCCCCCAAACCTTTTAACGCAATTTCTCCCGAGTACGGCGATACCCCATATGTGACCCTAAACTGTTGCCTTGAAATACGACAGGGCTCCAAAGTGAGAGCGCCATGTGCATTTGAGGCCTAAATTAGGGATTTGCATAGGGGTGGACATAGGGGTATTCTACGCCAGTGATTCCCAAACAGGGTGCCTCCAGCTGTTGCAAAACTCCCAGCATGCGTGGACAGTCAACGGCTGTCTGGCAATACTGGGAGTTGTTGTTTTTCAACAGCTGGAGGCTCTGCTTTGGAAACAGTGGTGTACCGGACGTTCTTATTGGGGGAGGGGGGCTGTGTAAGGGTATGTGTATATGTGGTGTTTTTAGCTTTTTATTTTATTTTGTGGTAGTGTAGTGTAGTGTTTTTAGGGTACAGTCACACGGGCGGGGGATTACAGCGAGTTTCCCAGCGCAAAATTAGCTGCATCTCAAACTTGCAGCGAGAGACCCACTGTAAAAGCACCCTGTACATTCACAGGGGGGGGGGGGGGGTGCACCAGCTGTTGCAAAACCACCACTCCCAGCATGCATGGTCTGTTAGTGCATGTTGGGAGTTATAGTTTTGAAACAGCTGGAGGCACACAGGTTAGGAAACACTGAGTTAGAAACAGACAATGTTTCCCAACCAGTGTGTCTCCAGTTGTTGCAAAACTACAACTCCCAGCATGCCCAGACAGCTGAAGGGCATGCTGGGAGTTGTAGTTCGGCAACATCTGAAGGGCCAGATGTTGCTGAACTAAAACTCCCAGCATGCCTGGACAGTCAGTGCATACTGGGAGTTGTAGTTTTGCAACAGCTGGAAGAGCACAGATTGGAGACCATTATACAATGATCTCCAAACTGGGGCCCTCCAGATGTTGCAAAACTACAACTCCCAGCATGCCCAGACAGCCAAAGGCTGTCTAGGCATGCTGGGAGTTGTAGTTTTCAGACTCCTAGAAGCAGCGGTGAAGATCTTCACTGCTACTTCTGAGGACCATATACTTACCTGCCGGTCCCGTTGCTGCTCGTCCACATGGCCGGTCCCGCGCTGCTCCTCGGTCCCGCCGCTGCTCCGGGTAAGGCCGCCGGTCCCCTCCTGTTAACCCCCCCCCCCCTATGCCTCAGGTCTCCGCGAGCCCCCGCAGCCATCGTCCCCCGTTCTGCCCGACTTCCAGGGGCGGGCAGTGCGGGGGATCTGAACTTTCACCCCAGGTCACTGTGATTGGTCCACAGGGACCAATCACAGTGATCGCTGACCAGGACCATCAATGGATGGTCCTGGGGGGTGAAGCAGAAGTTGTCCCCTGCTGGACAACTGAATGTCATTTATAAACGTTGGGATGCGCGAACGCACTGCACAACCCGGCGTTTATATATGACATTCTGCGGGAAGGGGTTAAAGGTCAACCGCAGCAGAAAGCACTTATCCCCTAAGTGTTTGATCGGGGGTGGGGGGTCCGACTGCTGGGACCCCCGCGATCACCTAAACGGGGCCCCAGCATTAGTGCTCAGTTACGCCCCCTCCCCGCCCATCTCCCATAGAGTTACATGGAGGAGGCGAGTCGGCCGCTGCGTCATGCTGTGGCCAGCATGCCTACTAGACGGGAGAGCTGTGGCAGAGCCGTGGCCCTGTGCAGGTGATTGCAGGGGGCTCCCAGCATTCGGACCCCCCCCCCGATCAAACACTTATGCCCTATCTTGTGGATAGGGGATAAGTGTTTTCTGCTGCAGATGTCCTTTAACCCCTTAAGGACCGGGGGTTTTTCCGTTTTTGCATTTTTGTTTTTTTGCTCCTTGCCTTTAAAAAATCATAACTCTTTCAATTTTGCACCTAAAAATCCATATTATGGCTTATTGTTTGCGCCACCAATTCTACTTTGTAATGACGTCAGTCATTGTGCCCAAAAATCTACGGTGAAATGGGGAAAAAAATCATTGTGCGGCAAAATTGAAAAAAAAAACGCTGTTTTGTAACTTTTGGGGGCTTCCGTTTCTACGTAGTACATTTTTCGGTAAAAATGACACCTGATATTTATTCTGTAGGTCCATACAGTTAAAGTGATACCCTACTTATATAGGTTTGATTTTGTCGTACTTCTGGAAAAAAAATCATAACTTCATGCAGGAAAATTAATACGTTTAAAATTGTCATTTCTGACCCCTATAACTTTTATTTTTCTGTGTATGGGGCGGTATGAGGGCTAATTTTTGGCGCCGTGATCTGAAGTTTTTAACGGTACCATTTTTGCATTGATAGGACTTATTGATCACTTTTTATTCATTTTTTCATGATATAAAAAGTGACCAAAAATGCACTATTTTGGACTTTGGAATTTTTTTCGCGCACGCCATTGACCGTGCGGTTTAATTAATTATATATTTTTATAATTCGGACATTTACGCACGCGGCGATACCATATACGTTTATTTTTATTTACACTGTTTTTTTTTATGGGAAAAGGGGGGTGATTCAAACTTTTAATAGGGAAGGGGTTAAATTATATTTATTCACTTTTTTTGCAGTGTTATAGCTCCCATAGGGACCTATAACACTGCACACACTGATCTTTATCATTGATCACTGGTTTCTCATAAGAAACCAGTGATCGATGATTCTGCGCTTGACTGCTCATGCCTGGATCTCAGGCACTGAGCAGTCATTCGGCCATCGGACAGCGAGGAGGCAGGTAGGGGCCCTCCCGCTGTCCTGTAAGCTGTTCGAGATGCCGCGATTTCGCCGAGGCTATCCCGAACAGCCCACTGAGCTAACCGGCATGCTTTCGGTTTCACTTTAGACGCGGCGTTCAACTTTGAACGCCGCGTCTAAAGGGTTAATAGCGCGCGGCACAGCGATCAGTGCCGCGAGCTATTAGCCACGGGTCCCGGCTGTTGTTAGAGGCCGGGCCCGACCCGCTATGACGCGGGGCCATGCTGTGGCCCCTCGTTAGAGAACGGGAGTGGACATATGACGTTCCAGTATGTCATGTGTCCTTAAGGGGTTAATAGTTTCGAGGTTTGGGCTGAGAAGTGTCAGATGAGGTTCAACACTGATAAATGTAAGGTTATGTACAAAAAAACAAAACAACGTAGTCTCAAGGTGATAACAGGTGCTCAACCCCAAGTGCAATTGTGCACACATACAATGGGGTAGAGGACCCGCACCTATGGACAAGAGTGGGGTTTCAATCCTGTGGTAAATATATACAATGATATTAGCTAATCCTCAAAACTATTGTAAAAATGAGACATTAGCCAGTATATCCTTATATGAAGGACATACCTGAGCCCTCACACCACGCCAAGGTTTCTCATGTGATGCGGGACCTAACCACTAACCTTTTTTACCTGGCCAGATACATAGAACCAGGAACCAGATATACAGCAGCCTAAGGTCCAACTTGCAGACTGCTCCCCAGTCGCCTCCAGTGTGAACTAGCCACACATACAATGGGAGGGGGCAGACAGGTTACAAGCCCCACCCTTGCTGGTCTATATATAGCAGGCCTCACAGGTGAAACCCCCAACGCTACCCAATAAGATAAAAGGGCGCATTGGTATAAGCCTTAAAAGACGCTTGCCGGCTTATATTTGCATGGACATGGCTATAGCAGGAAACTCAACCCCAAGTGTAGTTGTGCACCTTCGCTGGGGTGGAGGTCCTGCACTTGTCACCCGTTGCTAAGGGCGATATCCCCAGCAAAAATTGCATACAATGGAGGATGCCTGCAGACGGTCACAAGTACCACAATCACATCCTGACACCTGATAAACGTGTATGTGGATGCATACAACATGACTAACTTTAAACAAAAAAACAAAACCACGTAGTCTCAAGGTGATAACAGGTGCTCAACCCCAAGTGCAATTGAGCACACATACAATGGGGTAGAGGACCCGCACCTGCAAGGTTATGTACATGAGATGAAAAATCCAGGTTGGGAATATGTATTAAATGGGATAACTCAACATGGAATGACTGACATGGAAAAGGAATTTTAGTTAAAGGGGTACTCCGGTGAAAACCTTTTTTTTCTTTTAAATCAACTAGTGGCAGAAAGTTAAACATATTTGTAAATTACTTCTATTAAGAAAATCTTAATCCTTCCAGTACTTATTAGCTGCTGAATGCTACAGAGGAAATTCCTTTCTTTTTGGAACATTGATGACATCACGAGCACAGTGCTCTCTGCTGACATCTCTGTCCATTTTAGCAACCGTGCATAGCAGATGTTTGCTAAGGGCAGCATGGTGGCTCAGTGGTTAGCACTGCTGCCTTGCAGTGCTGGGGACTTGGGTTCAAATCCCACCATGGACAACAATAAATAAAGTGTTATTATTATTATAATAACATCAGCAGAGAGAACTGTGCTCGTGATGTCATCAGAGAGCATTCCAAAAAGAAAAGAATTTCCTCTGTAGTCTGCATTCAGCAGCTAATAAGTACTGGAAGGATTAAGATTTTTTAATAGAAGTAATTTACAAATATGTTTAACTTTCTGCCACCAGTTGATTTAAAAGAAAAAAGGTTTTCACCGGAGTACCCCTTTAACAGTAAATTTAACTGTAGTGACCAGTGTCAGGCAGCTGCTGCCAAGGCAAATAAAAGTATGGGGTATATTAAAAGGGGCATAGATGCCCATGACAAGGAAATAGTGTTACAACCATACAAATCACTTGTCAGGCTACTCATGGAATACTGTGTACAGTACTGGCCACCAGTGTACCAAAAAGATATAGTGGAGCTGGAGAGGGTTAAAAGATGGACAACCAGAGTAATAAGGGGAATGGGAGGACTACAGTACCCAGAAAGATTATCAACATTATGGTTATATAGTGTAGAAAAAAAGACATCTTAGGGGTGAACTAAGTATTAATATATCAGGGGACAGTACAGAGATCTCTCCAATGATCTATTTGTACCCAGGACTGTATCTATAACAAGGGGGCATCTTCTATGTCTGGATAAAAGAAGGTTTCTACACCAGCACAGATGTTTTTTTTTTTTTTACTGTAAGATCAGTGAGACAGTGGAATTCTCTTCTGAAGGCATTTGTGGAGAGGAATAACATTACAGGTTATGGATATGAGATTTATGGGGATAGGATGTTGATTAGGGATTTATTCTGCCATATTTGGAGTCAGGAAGGAATTGTTCCCCTAGTATGGGGCAATTGGCATCTGCCTCATGAGGTTTTTTTTTGGCTTCCTCTGGATCAACATAGTAGGGACACAATAGGAATACAGGTTAAACTTGATGGACTTTTTTCAACCTTATGAATTATGATACTATCTGTGATACATTTGTGTTTGTGTCTGGAGAAATATCTGAATAGTCTGTATTGAATGAATTTTATTGTTTTAGATTAGGAGATACGAAGAACTACATCTTGGAGTGACATTTGAAGCAGCAATACTATGCAATATTTCTCAAGGACTGTATTACTATTGGACCTTTTTGAAATACGATGGCACTGTTATTCCTTTACCACCTCATATTGACAATAAAAAGCAAACGATTACATTGCCAGCATTTTCCCTAGATTATGGGAACTATACAGCACTATCTCGGGTAGGTACACTATGTAACTGCATAATAGGCTTCTAGTGACATGATACTTCTTTCTGATTAACTGAACATTGCAATGGATCACTTAGTATATATTGCATGACCTCATTATGCAGCAGAAAACATTTTATCTATTATATTAATTGCAGTTTAATCTTTCAGGTTCAAATAGTTGGAAATGTGGTTTACAGCAATTACACGGTGCCAGTGGAAGTTCAGCCCAGTGATCCAGTCAGCGTGATTGCAAATGGGCATCATTTTTTCATCGATAAAACCACCGTTGAATATTTTACATTAAATGGGACACCATCTTTTGACCCAGATAATCCTGGAGCTCATTTAAGGTAGATAAACAAATGCATTTCTAAATATAGAAAGTGTCTTGATACTTCCATTATGCAATAAACTCTTTGCATATTTACAGACTTTATTTATTTGTACATTCCTATCCTTAATTTAATCTCAAATTTAGACATTTTTAGTGTGGGTGGGGTACGATGTGTATTAAAGGGATATTACAGAGAATTTTTTTTTTTCAAATCCACTGATGCCAAAGTCACACAGATTTAATTACTTTCAGTTCCATTTTCAAGAATTAGTTAATAAGAGTAATTTATAAAAACATTTCTAGGACCAATGGATGTGATTTTTATCCCTTTTGTTCGTAGCACCCTTTTAATTATGATTATAGTTATGATTAACCCCTTAAGGAGGCAGCCCATTTGGGCCTTAAAGGGGTATTCCGCCCCTAGACATCTTATCCCCTATCCAAAGGATAGGGGATAAGATGTCAGATCGCCGCGGTGCCACTGCTGGGGACCCCCGGGATCCCCGCTGCGGCACCCCGCTATCATTACAGCACAGAGCGAGTTCACTCTGTGCGTAATGACGGGCGATACGGGGACGGAGCAGCGTGACGTCATGGCGCCGCCCCTCGTGACATCACGGCCTGTCCCCTTAATGCAAGTCTATGGGAGGGGGCGTGATGACCGCCACGCCCCCTCCCATAGACTTGTATTGAAAGGGGCGGGTCGTCACATCACGAGGGGCGGAGCCGTGACGTAACGATGCTCCGGCCCCTGTACCGCCCATCATTACGTGCAGAGCGAACTCGCTCTGTGCTGTAATGATAGCGCGGTGCCGCAGCGAGGATCCCGTGGGTCCCCAGCAGCGGGACTGCGGCGATCTGACATCTTATCCCCTATCCTTTGGATAGGGGATAAGATGTCTAGGGGCGGAATATCCCTTTTAAGGACGCAGACAATTTACATTTACATTTTTACGTTTTCGATTTTTCCTCCTCGCCTTCGAAAAATCTTTTATATTTTCATACACAGACTAGTATAGGGCTTGTGTGGTGAAATTAAAAAGAAAACCACAATTTTGCTAATTTTGGATGGTTTTGTTTTCACGCCGTACAACTTACGGTAAAAATGACATGTGTTCTTTATTATTTGGGTCAATGTGATTAAAATGATACCCATGATAACATACTTTTCTATTACTGTTGCGCTTAAAAAAAAATCGCAAACTTTTTAACCAAATTAGTACGTTTAAAATCCCCCTATTTTGAAGACCTATAACTTTTTCATTTTTCCGTATAAGTGGCGGTATGAGGGCTAATTTTTTGCGCCATGATCTGTACTTTTTATTTATACCATATTTGCTTATATAGAACTTTTAATCCATTTTTTATTAAAAAAATGGGGATAAAATGTTATAAAAAACATCTATTTTGGACTTTTTTTATTTTTACGTTCACGAAGTTCACCGTACGGTATCATTAACATTTTATTTTAATAGTATCTTTATGCAAGAAGAAAATGTCTGCACTCGCCACTTAACTTCAAAGAAAATTCGGACTTTATTCAGCATAGCAGCAATGTCCATAGAAAACTCAAAAAATACACCCAGGTTAGCAAGGAGGGGGAGCAGCTAGCGGCTCTGCGGCCGAAGTGTTAAGTAACTACAGCACCGTTTCTCGTCTGTGACGCTTCTTCCGGATGAGAAACGGTGCTGTAGTTCCTTAACACTTCGTCCGCAGAGCCGCTAACTGCTCCCCCTCCCTGATCACCTGGGTGTATTTTTTGAATTTTCTATGGACATTGCTGCTATGCTGAATAAAGTCCGAATTTTCTTTGAAGTTAAGTGGTGAGTGCAGACATTTTCTTCTTGCATAAAGATACCGTTGTACATGCTTGCTACTACTGTCTAGCTCCCCAAGACTTCTTACTACACCTAGGAACTATCTGTAGCTTCCTTTAGCTCATTGTGCACAGCTCAGTTTATAGGTGTTTGCAGTGCCCATCCTATTCTTGTGCTTTTCTATTTTATTTTAATAGTTCAGATATTTACGCACGCGGCGATACCAAATATGTATATCAAATATTTTTTTAACACTTTTTGGGGGTGAAATAGGGAAAATGGGACAATTTACGTTTTTATTGGGGGAGGGGGTTTTTCAATTTTTTTTTACTCTTACTTTTATTTTTACACTTTAATAGTCCCCATAGGGGACTATTTATAGCAATCACTCGATTGCTAATCCTGTTCAGTGCACAGGACACAGTATAGGACACAGCACTGATTAGCATTATCGGTCATCTTCTGCTCTGGTCTGTGGGAAGGCAGATCAGAGCAGAAGACGCCGGGAAGGCAACGGAGCCAGGTGAGAGGACCTCTGTCTGCCGTGCTGGATGATCGAATCGCCACAGCAGCGCTGTGGGCGATCCAATCATCCATTTTAGTGACCGCGATACTGCAGATGCCGTGATCTGTATTGATCACGGCATCTGAGGGGTTAATGGCGGACATCCGTGGGACTGCGGGTGTCCACCATTACGGGCGGTTACCTGGCTGCGATTAGCAGCCAGGACCTGCCGTGCATGATCCGGGCATCGCTCCGATGCTTGCGGTTAAGCTTAAAACATAAATGTACGTCCTGGTGCGTTAAGTACCACCTCACCAGGACGTACATTTACAGCGCTCGTCGTTAAAGGGGTACTCTGGTGGAAAACTTTTTTTTTTTTTATCAACTGGTGCCAGAAAGTTAAACAGATTTGCAAATTACTGCTATAAAAAAAATCTTAATCCTTCCAGTACTTATTAGCTTCTGAATACTACAGAGGAAATTCTTTTCTTTTTGGAACACAGAGCTCTCTGCTGACATCATGGCCACAGTGCTCTCTGCTGACATCTCTGTCCACTTTAAAAACTATCCAGAGTAGGAAAAAATCCCCATAGAAAACATATGCTGCTCTAGACAGTTCCTAAATTGGACAGAGATGTCAGCAGAGAGCACTGTGGTCATGATGTCAGCAGAGAGCTATGTGTTCCAAAAAGAAAATAATTTCCTCTTTAGTATTCAGCAGCTAATTAGTACTGGAAGAAATAAGTTTTTTTAATAGAATTAATTTACAAATCTGTTTAACTTTCTTGCACCAGTTTTCCAGTGGAGTACCCCTTTAAATATATCATCCAGCTAGGCTTTTGGGGAGTTATGTGCTTAAATGTATCAACTATTATTGTATGCTTTACCCTCATTAAACACATATGTATGGTATATGGGACAAGCCTCCTTTTTATATTTCTTTACTTTATGACAAATCTGTTTTCATGTTTTAAAGGTTCCATTGGAGCTGTACTGCAATGTCTATTCATGAGTATTCATGCTTTGACTCAAGTGTGTCAAATTTGCTTCATAGCACTGATGCTGTTATGACCTTCCCAATGGCTTGGCTCAATGACAGATGTGATCAGTTTCATTTCACTTTAATTGTGTCTAATGGAGATCGCAAATCTTCAAGTGCTGAAACATTTTTATCTATCAGTTACAACACAAACTTTAGGTAAGTAATGCTAGAAGCACATGTGTACATACATTTTTTTTATCAAGGGCTTTATTACACAGCCCTACTCCCACTCGATATGAGCGACGGTTTCCTAGGTGGATGTTTGTTTACCAAGCCTATTACACTTCTCAGTATTGGGCGTCCAGGGACACACAGTCACTGGTCCATGTGTGCTGCCCTTTAATTTGTCAGCTGTCAGCCACACGTGCCCTATTACAGTACGGATGTACAGCCAACCAACACTGATTCTTTAACTTGTCAAAACTGCAGTCAGCTGACCATCAAGCGTTTGCTCATTTGTCAGCTGATCGCTGGCCCTGTTACATAGGACAGGTATTGGCCTATTTGTCTGATAATTGCCCTGTGTAATAAGGCCCTTAGGCCATGCAGAAGCTAAATAAATATCTCCTGTAGTATGAATTGTTCACCCTGTTTTCTGCATGCGTGAGCTTAAATCTGAGTGAATGGACCAAACCATTCTTACTGGATTTCCCACTGGCACATAAGTCACCTAGTCAGATAAACCGAACCTTGCACAAGCCTACCCCTACATCACTTCTCTACTTCGGCTACCAGGCAGTATTAGCAGGTTTTCAACTTGCTTGTAACATGAACCCGATTTCTAATAGCATAGATGACTGACATGGCATAGATAGCATAGATGACAAGAGACATGGCAGAAAACATAGAATAATAATTCTTTGTTATTGGATTTTATAGAATTATTATTAAGTAACTAATTATTTTTGTCACTTTTAACAAAAATTCTATTTTTTTTATACAGTTAAAAATAATGGGGGGGGGGGGGGGGCAGGGGATTTATCAAAATCTGTGCAGAGGAAAAGTTGACCAATTGCCCATAGCAACCAATTAAATTTTTAAGAAGGTCTCCTGAAAATCAAAGAAGTGATCTGAATGGTTGATATAAGCAGCAGCTCCACTTTTCTTCTATACAAGATTTGATAAATCTTCCTCTATTCTTAACCGATACTGCATAAAGCAGTTATATTTAAATTTTTTTTTTAGTAATGATTTTTTTTAAATAGATTGTTATTAGAGTATAACCTCATCATCTGTATTGCTATTTTTTTTTTTTTGTCTCAGGTCAATTGAAATGACATGTATAGAATGTAGAGGGCTTTTTATTAACTGGAACCAACAGTTTTCAGTGAAGGCTGTTTGTGCAGACTGCAGTGACCCAAGTGATATATCGTATCAATGGAATCTATACTTGATCAATGGAACAGAAACCAGCACACCAGACAGTAAGATTTTGCCTTCAGCCCCTAATTGCTTCTAGCAGGCTAAAAATAGGATCGGTTACCAAATGTTCTGTGTGGTAGTATTATGTTTATTGTGGTGATACCTCTGCCAGTTCTCACAACTCCACCTTTTTACAAACTAGAAATACGATACTCATATGGTTTAATCTCACTTATTTAGTGCAAAATAAGAAAATGGGTAAAATGAATAATGTAAGAACACCAAAACACTTGAAAGAGAGAGGAAAAATGAGAAGGGAAGATATGAGCAGAGTGATGAACAAAGGCTGGATTTGAACTACAGACTCTCTGCCAAGAAATATTGCTGTAAGCGCCAACTAAATCATTCGACACTATGGCCGCTCGGACATGTCCAGAATTTAAAGGGGTTATCCACTATTGGGTGATTTTAGAAAGTACCTGCCAGACAGCAATGGACATGCTTATGAAGGATCACCATAAAACACCGTAAAACTTTGGCTATCCTTTTGTGAACTGGCTATTTCCTGTTGGAGTTTATTTGCTTAAACTACAAATTCCATAATTCCTTGTTTATAAGGTCACTTTTCTCCCTTCCACACATCAGCCACCCCACCCATTGAAACACACCTGTGATCCTTTCCATGCTATAGACCAGTGTTTTCTGACCAGGGTGCCTTCAGCTGTTGTAAGACTACAATTATTCTCCCTGGCTCCACCCATTGAAGCAAAAGCAGCCTCCTTCTGAACACCTGACTAGTGATGTAATGTCTCAGGTCACATTGCAACCTGGGAAAACCTGAGACGCCAAAAGGCACAAAAAATTTTTTTTGTGGTTGCCTGTCGGTGTGAAAATGCACACGTAGGTACCAGAAAAAGCAATTGCTCTTTCCAAGCAGTTTTCGGCCGTATGCGGTTTCCCGACCGTAGGCAAAAACGCGGTTGACCATGTTTTTGCCTGCGGTCGGGAAACCGCATACGGCCGAAAACGCAGGCGACCAGAGGCTGCGGTTCACTCCGGTCGGCTCATAGACATGCATTAAATACGGTTCCCGAATACGGCTGAGTGCGGGCGCCGCGATTAAGCCCCCCCCCCCCCTCCCAACCGTATTCGGGAACCGTAAGTACAAAATGTGGTGTGAAAGCACCCTAAGATTGGAAGTAGCAGCAACAAAGGTGGTGGTAGAAGTAGCTGCATCTGCAGTAGTACAATGTAAGTACCGCAGTAAGTACTGGAGGGGAGATCTGTGCTTACGCATGCCCAGTAGTAGTAGTGAACTGGTGGTAGTTTGGACAGCAGAGTTGGTGGACTGGTGGTATTTGTAGAGAGTTGACTGCAGGTGTGGTGGACTAGAGGTAATAGTAGCCTTTAGATAGCAGGGGTAGTGGTGGTGATACCGTAATATTTGGTTATGAGCCCAAAATCTGGACTAGAAACGCTTTTTATGCATAGCACTATATTAAATAAATGTTCTAATCTTTACTTTGGAAGTCAACTCTTATCCTTCCATTGGAGAAGTGCCCTGATCTATGTCCATTTTTTTCAGTATGAAGCCCCACTCGAAATATTTAAGTTATGAGGACAACACATAGGATCTACTGCATGTGGATGAGGCCTGGCTACTGGGCAAATGGCTGGGACTGAGAGCTGCTGTCTCAACAGCAGCATGGTTTTGTTGAGATTGTGCGACATTTGGATTGTCCCATGTGGTCTTGCGATGTCAGTTCATGTGCTTACGTAGAGCAATAGTTCCTACAGTTGGGCCCGGGCCACGTCTTACTGTTTGCTTTATGTTCCAGCACTGAGCTTGTTTTTCCTCTGGGAAGGTACAGAAGATTTCCCACAAGGCAGCGTACCATACACCACCACCTGACTGTGTCACTTCTCTTGAAGGCTTTGTTTCTAGAGCATACATGTACAAATAAAATGTCCCCAATGCCTGCTCCTAGGTTGTCTGATACATTTTGCAGATGTTCTGGCCCTACCTAAGCTTGGCTCTTACATAAAAGCTGAATTTCCTCACTCAACTATCCTAATCACTATCCTTCTCCTTAGCACCCATGGTCCTGTTCAAAGAAACAGTAGGGTCTCACTAGGAGGGGGCAGCAAAGACAGAGATGATGGAAGGGACAGGCTAGGAAGGCTTCTTTTACTGTGGTACATGACTATAGAGGAGACGGAATTCACGGATACCTGGCTCGATGTCAAATTTCAGACTCTTTTTCCTCCTGAGATTGAGAATGAGCCATAATGGCTGTATTCTCCAAAATAACACATCCTGTGGAGGAGATGGACAACGTTGGCTTGCTGGTTCTGCTACTTCTACCAGCCACATGGCGGCTGCTGCTGCTTGTAGTGGACCTGGCATGTGGATTCTATTACTTATCCTGGACCTGGGCAAAAAATGTGGGATATAGGTTGGCATGAATGGATGAATTGAAAAATGGGGAATGAATATAGAGAAAAAGAAGAGAAAAAAAAAGATGGCAGAAGGGAAAAGGAATGATAGATAGAAGATAAACGATGATAGAAAGTATTTGGTAATTATGGTACACATATAATTAGATGTCATTTCCTCTTAGTGTTGTTGTACGGTCTCAAACAGGAAAATATGCTTAGGCTTCGTCTAGTCCATAAATACCATTCTGATTAATTCCATACTGTTTTTTCTGTTTATCCATCACTTATATGTATAATGTAATGCATGCAAGCCCTGGTATAAATTACTGAGCTGATGTAGTATACATAAAATATGTTTTTTACAGTTCCATTTTGTCGATTGAAAGAAAGTATGGGAGCTCCAAGTGCACTTAGTGAAAACGTACTCGAAAATAAAACATCTACAACAGTGCCGACCTTACAGATTACATTAAGTACAGTTTACCCTACATCTGTTGATGCAGAAAAGCAAGTTACAGAACATTTGCTTGAATCAACTTATTTACCAAAAATTACATTTGGTAATACAGAAAGCACGGAATCAGTACATGATATGTACATGATGAAGATCTCAGAATCAAATCTTGATCTTCTAGAGGAAGGATCTTCAGGCGGTAGAGATATCATGGGCCGAGGGTCAACAATGCATAAGTCAAGTGATTCAGGTCTAAATGACAAAGGTAATTTACTAAAAAGTGACTTCAAAATATATATCATACTTATTAAAAAGTATATTTATGTATAGTTATAGCTATTTAAAATTTTAAGTAGATTTTCAGTAGATTTTCCTGCCCTCTTTAGTCCTATAGAGAAAGATCCTCTGTTGGAGTGGCACATTGCCCCATTTTACATTGTAGGATTCCATATAACACTATAAATTGAAAGATAAATGCCATCCATATGAATATATATGGAAAATACAAATTTGGGGCTCGCACAAAAATTTTCAACTTATAAATAGTTATTAAATCCCCCCCCCTCCCCCTTCATTAGAGATGAGCGAACTTACAGTAAATTCGATTCGTCACAAACTTCTCGGCTCGGCAGTTGATGACTTATCCTGCTTAAATTAGTTCAGCCTTCTGGTGCTCCGGTGGGCTGAAAAAGGTGGATACATTCCTAGAAAAGAGTCTCCTAGGACTGTATCCATCTTTTCCAGCCCACCGGAGCACCTGAAAGCTGAACTAATTTATGCAGGATAAGTCATCAACTGCCGAGCCGAGAAGTTTGTGACGAATCGAATTTACTGTAAGTTTGCTCATCTCTACCCTTCATGTTTAGTAGTACATTCCAGTACCATCAGTAATTACCAAAGTAATAAAGAATCAACAATTTTCCCACCTGGATAATTTAGATTGGTCAATGAGGTGTATTTACATATCTTTTATCATCATTATATGTGTTTTATATAGTTTTATACTGTAACTAGAACAATAATCTGATAAGTATGTAATTGCTATTTTATGCTTAATATTATCAATAAATAAATATACACTTTTTGTACTAAACACCAGAACTGGATACTTATGATATGAGTGGCTTCATAAGTGGAGATGGAGAAGGAGGGAATCTATTAAGAAATGATACCAAAGATCAGACACCTAATGGTGAGTTAAGGAACATTTGACAGAACTGTATTAAGGACAAGGGAGGCAGTGAAGCATTTTTATACACTTTTTTGTGTGCTGGTAATGTGTAGGAGCACCAAATTTTATAAATGGTCGCAGGGCATGTGATAAATTTTGTGCATGTATTTGCGCCTTTTCTTGTGCTATTTCACAAAAAGTCTAAGTTGATAAATTCATTACCACTGCATAAGAGTAACCTCAACAGCTGGTCTGTACACACTTTAAAAAAAAAAATAAATGTTTTTACCAAAAAGGCACAAAAATAGAGGTGCAGCGCTGTGCCAAATGTGAGTCAAATCTATACACAAAAACAGCTCTAAAGAAAATGATAAATGTCCTCCAAGGTGTTGTGATTGTTGCTTCCATGAATTTCTTTAACACCTTTTGGCTAAGTTTCTACTTGTTTTTTTTGTGTGTGCGTTCCCCCCCCCCCCCCCCCCCCAAAAAAAAGCCAAAACGGCCCCCATGGCATTTTTACATTGAAAAAATGCTGCAGCAAGATGTTAGCTGTAAATCAATGAGGAATCGAAATTTTTTTTTTCCACTTTGCATTTTTCAGTTTGGTGGGGTTTTTTTTTTAATCCTTTTGGCGTTTTTTCACTCTTTTTCAGCTACTTTGCAGTTTTGCTAAGGCGCACCATGTTGAGCCTATGGTGTTTTTTTCCCCTGAAATCATGGCGTTTTTCTCCCATAGAAGTCTATGGAAGTAAAAAACGCCAAGTAAAACATGTGGTTTTTAACTTTGCTGTTTTTGCAGGCGGGTTTTATTATTTTTTGGACTTTCCCAAAAAAGTGATGGAGATACCTTTTTTAATAAATTTTCGTAGGGTACCATTAAAAAAAAAGATACAGTAGTGATGGAAAAAATTGTATCTACCGAAATTTTTCTTTTTTATAATGAAATTTTAATGAATTTTTTAAACAGGGATCAATTTATGTGGGCAGGCAGGGCACAAAAAATGTAGCCGACAATAATAAAAATGTAGTGTGTGTGTGTTTTTCCCTTTTTTTTCCCTTTATTTTTTATTTCTTTTTAGGTAGTACTACTACTCCCAGCCTGAAACACACTGTTCCATGATGGGAGTAGTAGTACCTGTACTAATTGACAGATTGCCCCGGATCCCTTGCAATCCTCCTGTATAATGTATAGATGCAGCTGGCTGCTCTTCTATGGTCCCCTGCACTGCCGTATATATACACCTATTCATATTTCCCGCAGAGAGCGGTGATTGGCTAGATGGTTCCAGCCAATCACAACTCTCTGTGGGAAAAATGAACAGGTGTATATATATATATATATATATATATATATATATATATACATCAGTGCAGGGGACCAGAGAAGAGCGGACAGCCACATTTATACATTATACAGGAGGATCACAGCGGGTGTCAGGAGTGACATCCACTGTGATCTTTCCTTAACTGCAGGTACTATTGCTCCCAACATGGAGCACACTCTGCTCATTGCTGGGAGCTGTAGTACCTGCATTAATAAACAGATCGCAACAGGTGTCAAAAGTTACACTTGCTGCGATCTGTCTATTAATGCAGGTACCACAGCTCCCAGCATAGAGCAGTGTGTGTTCCATGTTGGGAATAGTAGTACCTGCAGTTAAGGAAAGATAACAGCGAGTGTCACTCCTGACACCTGATGCGATCATCCTATCTATTGTAGAGATGCGGAGCGGCTTTCTCCTGCGCTCTGCATCTCTGCACTATACTCCGGCGGCTAGTGATATGAATAGAACATCATTCATTCATATTTCCCGCTGAGAGCGGGGATTGGCTGCCACCATCTGGCCAATCCCCACTCTGGGCGTAAAATATGAATGAGTGATATGAATTTCTATTCACATCACTGGCCGGCCCGTAGTACAGAGCAGAGATGCGAGCGCTGTATAGAGCCACTCAGCATCTCTGCTCTATTATGGACGATCGCATGGGGTGTCAGGAGTGACACCCGGAGCGATATTTCTATTAGTACAGGTACTACTATTCACATCATGGAGCAGTCTGTTCCATGCTGGGAGTAGTAGTACTACCTAAAAAATAGAGAGAAAAAAAGTGAAACACACACACACTTTCTTAAAAATTTATAAAAATTTTGTTATACATTTTTTTTATTTCATTAAATAATTTTTTTCCCATCACTACCACATCCTTTTATTTATTTATTTATTTATTTTTTTGGTACCCAACATATTTTGAAAAAAATGACAAAGGGGCCAAAAATGCAATTTCCACTCAAAGGCTAAAAAACGCAAGAAAAAAACGCCAAACACAGGAAAGTGCTGTGGATTTTTTTCTGGTGTTTTTTCGCTTGCATTTTTTCTCTTGCATTTTTTGGGGCCACAAAAAAACCAAGTAGAAACATGGCCTTAGGATTTGTCTATTTTTGTCTTAAGGGGCTATTTGGGTTTTTATAATGATGGCCCATCCTCCAGACCACCAATATTAGATGAGCATGTTCCAACATGTTCCAACTTCTGGCACCCCCACTGAGCAGCTGTTTAAATGGTGCACGTGTGAGGCCAATGTTTTCAGATAAAACCAACATTATCTTAGACAAAGAATCACACAGCATATCAGATTAAATATAGATGCCAGTCTCTCTTTAAACCCTTGGCAACACGTGCACAGAGGAAAATTATATAAAGTTGTGCTTGTTCCATGCTTCTTCTTTTTTGGTACCCAACAAATTTTGAAAAAATGTCAAAGGGGCCAAAAATGCAATTTCCACTCAAAGGTAAAAAAAAACACCAGGAAAAAACACAAGAAAAAACTTCTTCCATGGTCCCAATTGTATTGTATCACGGAACAATGATAAAGCTGGGATTGGAGATAACATTTGAAATAAAGAGGAAATAAAAATTATTAAATTGGGGAACTATACTGCACAATATTAAAGGGGTTGTTGGAACAAAGTCTTCGTGCTCGGGCTGAGAAAAAAAAACGAAAAAACAAACAAACTTATGTTCACCTACCCTGCTTCCCTGCTGCATTCATTCCAGCAGTGCCTGATCATGGCTGAGCACTTCCTGCTTTTGATAACATTGGTGGTAGTGGTGACCCTCCTCGGGTGCTTCCTAGGTGATGAAACAAAAGCATAAAGGTCTGCTCAGCCGGGACCAGGCTGACATCGGGGGATGGTATAATTTTTTTCTTCATTTATTCCCCAGATTGAGCCCAGATACAAAGAGATTATCTGTTTACGGCCCCTTTAACCCCTTCTCCTACTTGCATTTTATCAATTAAGTCAAATATATAACATTTCTATTTTTAACAGATTTTGACACACATTTATTTGGTAATATTGTGGAAGGTATTGGAGGTTCTGGAACAAGGACTGAAAGTAAGTTAACTTTTTTTTACGATTCCGTACAATTTTAGGTCATATTGAGGATAATTTTTTGAATTCCTTTCTTTTTTAAGGTGAATTAGGTGACTTTGATCTTACACATGGCTTTTCAGATGGAGATACTGCTACAAATACTGGTGATAACTTTGTGGATCTGACAGATACAACACCACATATTTTACCTATGGTTCACTGGTTAAAACTGCCAATTGGTCCTGAAATATTTAGCAGCTATACTACTTCAGGTATGATATTAGCGACTTGAAATGTTAATCTTTGCTCTCTCATATGTCAGGAATAATCTATATTGCTTGTTGACTAAGTCCTCAATCACCTCTGTTTTGAAGGCTTTGTTTGGGGACTTCACCATTTACCACAGAAAAACAAAGCTGGACTGTCCGTTGCACAATGGACACCAATAAATCTCATTGACTATAATGGCATTCATTGGCTTTCTGTCTGGTGTCTGTTTACTTAGCAGGATTCAAGGGGACATAAGTACTATTCACATCAGTTCCTGCTATTTAACAGATTCTACAAAGGAGCTCCAACTCAGATGTGAACATAGCCAAAGATTTTTCTGTCATTCCAGAAAATGTTTAATATGTTATAGAGACATATCAAAAGTTTTGATTGGCCAGGGCCTGAGTGTTCAGACCCCCAGCGATTGAGAGATAAAGATGGACTCTATGGCTAGGCTCACACAGTTTTTTTTCAGGTGTATCGCATTTGTGTGGAAAAGGAAAATGCATAGGTAAAAAAAAAAATATGGCCGCATTTTTACAGCTTTGAAAATAAGTGATGTTTCATTTATTTACTAAGTGGCTGTATTTTTTACATATTGTGTGCACACACCGCCGCTTTACCAGACTTACATAGAGCACATTAATGTTAAAAATGCAGATGCAATTTTGCGGATACATTTTTTCCAAAGGAAATATGCCTGAAAAACACTGTGCAAACATAGTCTATGTCTCATAAAGCAAGTCTATGGGAACAACTCGCTCAGAGTAGCCTAGGACAAATTTTTTTTCCCCTGACAAGTACACTTGGAAAAATGAATAACATGTTAAAATGAATAGCAAAACACGTCCATAAAATAACCAAATGTACTGGAGAATGTATGTCCGGCACCGCAAATATAGGGACTGCAGTAGATGGTGTCAATACGGTTTTAGACGTACCAATGAAGCATGCATGTGACGGTTCTCCGAGTGGAGGTGCAGTGTTCCCAAAGGTAATAGTAGACAGATATGGCACAATGGAGATAGAATGGAAACTGCACTCACCACAATCTTGGTCAGATTACAGTGTCTTTATTGCAGCGTGTACATCATAAAATCTTCAGACGCTAGCTTCTGGTACAAACGTGCACAGGGAGCTGGAGATGGACACAGGGAGGGGGCGTGCAGGGGGCGACAACTAGTTTTGTGCACGTGGGCGCTTCCTCTGGCTCGCACTGACGCATTAAGCATCTAGGGGAGGTACTTATGGAACAAGGGAGTGAAGTTGCCGTGGCAACATAAACAGGTGAGTGAACATAAAACAACTTATTTAAAAACAATGCTTATGTAAATAGCCATAAGAAATCTCAATCTACACAGACCTGAGAGGCATAGTTATGAGAGAAAGGCACCCATTTTGTTTTTTTCCATTAAGCCCCAGTGGTCCAATTGCATTAAAGTGAATAATCCACCGGGCTTCTTTCTTAAGTAAAGATAGCAAACATACAAAAAAAACAGGTCCAGGCGCAACCGCTTGGTTTCAAATAGGAGATGGTGCACTTGAATTTTTTTACACCAAAAGAAATTTAATACAGTGAAAAGATAAATACTGGCCACAACATAACGCGTTTCAGGGCATACAACGCCCCTTCCTCAGATGTGTAAAAATGGCAAGACTACTATGCAATGAGAGGCTCTGCTGTTCCTTTTGTTCACACATGTCACGATGCCGGCTGGCAGGAGGTGGATCCTCTGTGCCAGAGAGGGATTGGCGTGGACCGTGCTAGTGGACCGGTTCTAAGTCACTACTGGTGTTCACCAGAGCCCGCCGCAAAGCGGGATGGTCTTGCTGCGGCGGTAGTAACCAGGTCGTATCCACTAGCAACGGCTCAACCTCTCTGACTGCTGAAGATAGGCGCGGTACAAGGGAGTAGACAAAAGCAAGGTCGGACGTAGCAGAAGGTCGGGGCAGGCAGAAAGGATCGTAGTCAGGGGCAACGGCAGGAGGTCTGGAACACAGGCTAAGAACACACAAGGGAACGCTTTCACTGGCACAAGGGCAACAAGATCCGGCGAGGGAGTGCAGGGGAAGTGAGGTATACATAGGGAGTGCACAGGTGAACACACTAATTGGAACCACTGCGCCAATCAGTGGCGCAGTGGCCCTTTAAATCGCAGAGACCCGGCGCGCGCGCGCCCTAGGGAGCGGGGCCGCGCGCGCCGGGACAGGACCGAGGGAGAGCGAGTCAGGTACGGAAGCCGGGGTGCGCATCGCGAGCGGGCGCCACCCGCATCGCGAATCGCATCCCGGCTGGAGGCGGTATCGCAGCGCACCCGGTCAGTGGATCTGACCGGGGCGCTGCCGTAGCGAGGATGTTGCGAGCGCTCCGGGGAGGAGCGGGGACCCGGAGCGCTCGGCGTAACAGTACCCCCCCCTTGGGTCTCCCCCTCTTCTTGGACCCTGAGAACCTGAGGACCAGACTTTTATCTAGGATATTGTCCTCAGGTTCCCAGGATCTCTCTTCAGGGCCACAGCCCTCCCAGTCAACCAAAAAAAAGGTTTTTCCTCTGACCTTTTTGGAGGCCAGTATCTCCTTTACAGGAAAGATGTCCGAAGAACCGGAGACAGGAGTGGGAGAAATAAGTTTAGGAGAGAAACGGTTGATGATGAGTGGTTTAAGAAGAGAGACATGAAAGGCATTAGGAGTACGAAGAGAAGGAGGAAGAAGAAGTTTGTAAGAGACAGGATTAATTTGGCACAAGATTTTGAAAGGACCAAGATAGCGTGGTCCCAATTTGTAACTGGGAACACGGAAGCGGACATATTTAGCGGAGAGCCATACCTTGTCTCCGGGAGAAAAAATGGGGGGAGCTCTTCTTTTCTTATCGGCAAACTTTTTCATGCGCGAAGAAGCCTGTAAGAGAGAATTTTGGGTCTCTTTCCATATGGTGGAAAGATCACGAGTTATTTCATCCACCGCGGGCAAACCAGAGGGCAAGGGAGTAGGGAGGGGGGGAAGAGGGTGACGGCCGTACACCACGAAAAATGGGGATTTGGAAGAAGATTCAGAGACTCTGAAGTTGTACGAGAATTCGGCCCATGGTAGAAGATCTGCCCAGTCATCCTGGCGGGAGGAAACAAAATGCCGTAAATAATCACCCAGGACCTGGTTAATTCTTTCTACTTGCCCATTGGATTGAGGATGATAAGCAGAAGAAAATTTTAATTTAATCTTGAGTTGTTTACAGAGAGCCCTCCAGAATTTTGACACGAATTGGACGCCTCTATCCGAGACGATCTGCGTGGGCAACCCGTGAAGACGAAAAATGTGTACAAAAAATTGTTTTGCCAACTGAGGCGCTGAAGGAAGTCCAGGAAGAGGAATAAAATGTGCCATCTTAGAAAATCGATCAACGACCACCCAAACAACAGTGTTGCCACGGGATGGGGGTAAGTCTGTAATAAAGTCCATACCAATCAGAGACCAAGGCTGTTCGGGGACAGGCAGAGGATGAAGGAGACCAGCAGGCTTCTGGCGAGGAGTCTTATCCCGGGCACAGATAGTGCAGGCCCGCACAAAATCAACAACATCCGTCTCCAGAGTCGGCCACCAATAGAAACGAGAGATGAGTTGCAAGGATTTCTTGATACCCGCATGGCCTGCGAGATGGGAGGAGTGACCCCATTTGAGGATTCCGAGGCGTTGGCGTGGAGAGACGAAGGTCTTCCCTGGAGGAGTTTGCCTGATGGAGGCTGGAGAGGTGTAGATCAAGCAGTCAGGAGGAATGATGTGTTGCGGAGAGAGCTCTACTTCCGAGGCATCCGAGGAACGAGAGAGAGCATCGGCCCTAATGTTCTTGTCGGCAGGGCGAAAGTGAATTTCAAAATTAAACCGGGCAAAGAACAGAGACCACCTGGCCTGGCGAGGGTTCAGCCGTTGGGCAGACTGGAGATAGGAGAGATTCTTGTGATCGGTGTAAATAATAACTGGAAATTTTGATCCCTCCAGCAGATGCCTCCATTCCTCAAGTGCTAATTTAATGGCCAGTAGCTCTCGATCCCCGATGGAGTAGTTCCTCTCCGCCGGAGAGAAGGTCCTAGAAAAAAAACCACAAGTAACAGCATGCCCAGAAGAATTTTTTTGTAGAAGAACCGCTCCAGCTCCTACTGAGGAGGCATCAACCTCCAATAGGAAGGGTTTAGATGGGTCAGGTCTGGAGAGCACGGGAGCAGAAGAAAAGGCAGACTTGAGCCGTTTAAAGGCGTCTTCCGCTTGAGGAGGCCATGACTTAGGATTGGCATTCTTCTTGGTTAAAGCCACGATAGGAGCCACAATGGTGGAAAAATGTGGAATAAATTGTCTGTAATAATTGGCGAACCCCAAAAAACGTTGGATAGCACGGAGTCCGGAGGGGCGTGGCCAATCTAAGACGGCAGAGAGTTTGTCTGGGTCCATTTGTAGTCCCTGGCCAACTTGCATAGCCTCCACGGCGGGAGGCACAGGAACGGATTGCAGAGGACCAGAGGAGAGAGGAGCCGGGGAGAAAAAACGCCTCGTGCGAACAAAGTCCATATCCTGGCGGAGCTCCTGACGCCTTTCGGAAAAACGCATGTCAATGCGAGTGGCTAGATGAATGAGTTCATGTAGGTTAGCAGGAATTTCTCGTGCGGCCAGAACATCTTTAATGTTGCTGGATAGGCCTTTTTTAAAGGTCGCGCAGAGGGCCTCATCATTCCAGGACAATTCGGAAGCAAGAGTACGGAATTGTATGGCGTACTCGCCAACGGAAGAATTACCCTGGACCAGGTTCAGCAGGGCAGTCTCAGCAGAAGAGGCTCGGGCAGGTTCCTCAAAGACACTTCGAATTTCCGAGAAGAAGGAGTGTACAGAGGCAGTGACGGGGTCATTGCGGTCCCAGAGCGGTGTGGCCCATGACAGAGCTTTTCCAGACAGAAGGCTGACTACGAAAGCCACCTTAGACCTTTCAGTAGGAAACTGGTCCGACATCATCTCCAAGTGCAGGGAACATTGTGAAAGAAAGCCACGGCAAAACTTAGAGTCCCCATCAAATTTATCCGGCAAGGATAGTCGTAGGCTGGAAGCGGCCACTCGCTGCGGAGGAGGTGCAGGAGCTGGCGGAGGAGATGATTGCTGAAGCTGTGGTAGTAGCTGCTGAAGCATCACGGTCAGTTGAGACAGCTGATGGCCTTGTTGCGCTATCTGTTGTGACTGCTGGGCGACCACCGTGGTGAGGTCGGCGACAACTGGCAGAGGAACTTCAGCGGGATCCATGGCCGGATCTACTGTCACGATGCCGGCTGGCAGGAGGTGGATCCTCTGTGCCAGAGAGGGATTGGCGTGGACCGTGCTAGTGGACCGGTTCTAAGTCACTACTGGTGTTCACCAGAGCCCGCCGCAAAGCGGGATGGTCTTGATGTGGCGGTAGTAACCAGGTCGTATCCACTAGCAACGGCTCAACCTCTCTGACTGCTGAAGATAGGCGCGGTACAAGGGAGTAGACAAAAGCAAGGTCGGACGTAGCAGAAGGTCGGGGCAGGCAGCAAGGATCGTAGTCAGGGGCAACGGCAGGAGGTCTGGAACACAGGTTAAGAACACACAAGGGAACGCTTTCACTAGGCACAAGGGCAACAAGATCCGGCGAGGGAGTGCAGGGGAAGTGAGGTATACATAGGGAGTGCACAGGTGAACACACTAATTGGAACCACTGCGCCAATCAGTGGCATAGTGGCCCTTTAAATCGCAGAGACCCGGCGCGCGCGCGCCCTAGGGAGCGGGGCCGCGCGCGCCGGGACAGGACCGAGGGAGAGCGAGTCAGGTACGGAAGCCGGGGTGCGCATCGCGAGCGGGCGCCACCCGCATCGCAAATCGCATCTCGGCTGGAGGCGGTATCGCAGCGCACCCGGTCAGTGGATCTGACTGGGGCGCTGCCATAGCGAGGATGTTGCGAGCGCTCCGGGGAGGAGCGGGGACCCGGAGCGCTCGGCGTAACAACACATAGATACTGCACATCTTTCTTAAGTAAGACCTGGTGCCTGTCTTCTCCATTGGACAGGATACTGATTCTTTTCAATCCTGCAAATGATGTATGATGTACACGCTGCAATAAAGACACTGTAATCCGAACAAGATAGTGGTGAGTGCGTTTTCCATTCTATCTCCATTGTGCCATATACGTCCATAAAATAGCAACAAAATATGTCTGCATTTTTTATCTAATAGTGTAATAGTCTAATAGTGAAGCCTATTAAAAAGTGGCCACCAGTGCACACACTGTTTAAAAAAGTCTAGTATTCTGTAATCCATGTCCTATTAATTTCAATGGGAATCCATGATCCCTCGTGTGGATCAACATTAGTATTATTATTATTTTCAGCTAATGCACGTTCAAATCGGCAGCATAGCAAACTATACTGTAATTATATATTTGCAAAAATAGAAAAAAATATGCATATGTATCATCAATGAGATAAAGTGAGAACTTGGCCTTAGTTGGTTCCCTCAGGAGACCACATTTTTGCAGCTCTATCTCTGCACTTTCCAGTCTTCAATATTAGGAGATATCAAGATCACATGGTCTATTTTCTAATTTTCTCAGCAACAAAAATGCTAAAAACAAGGGGGAACCTGTTGTCCTCATAGATGTGTGGTGGCGAGGTGTGTAGTGCAGGGCAGATGTTGTTACCATATGGGCAGATGGCATTAACCTTTTGTATTGGTGATGCCAGGGCATGGTTTAGCCTACAACCACATGAAGGTATACTGCTGGATTCTGGGCTAGGCACTGGGGCAATAAAGACTCCAACGCCAAGTTACGGACAACGGTAGCTTTACTGAGGGTAGACAGTTGGTAAAGTCTATACGGTTCAGCCAGGGCCCAAGGAGGTGACCAGTGATGCTGAGACCTTAAGGGCTTGCTGGGACTTGTAATAGGACTGGCCAATTGAATGCAGACCATGCTGACTTGACAGATGACAGGGACTGACTTGACTTGACTCTGTGACTTTAGCTTACTTGACTTGATGATTAGTGTTGCTCGCGAATATTCGCAATTTGAATATTATTCGCGAATATCGCATATTCGCGAATTCGCGAATTTCGCGAATATAGCGCTATATATTCGTAATTACGAATATATATATTTTTTTTCTTACAGTACACATCACAGTGATCATCCCTCTCTGCTTCCAGCTTGTGTGGTGTAAAGAAGGCTCTAATACTACTGTGTGAGACTGGCGCGCGGAAATTCGCATATGCGAAAATTAGCATATGCGAATTTTCGCATATGCGAATTTTCGCGTGTACTAATTTTGTATATGCTAATTTTCCCATGTGTTAATTTTCGCATACGTGAATTTTCGCATGTGCGAAAATAAAACGAGAATATAACGAATATGCGAATATTCGCGAATATATGACGAATATTCGTCCATATATTCGCGAATATTCGCGAATTCGAATATGGCCTATGCCGCTCAACACTATTGATGATGGCTGCAAGACTGGACTTTGAGGTCACCAACACTCTGGACACACACACTAGGCAGGACTGCACTGGACCTTAGCAGAAGAGCAGACTCAAAGAGAGAAAGGCTTATATGGGGGAGACTAGCAGGGAGACCATTGGTCACTCTTGGGATCATCTGGTCACTGGTACCTCCTGGGTAACGATCACATGACATATCACATGGTATAACTCTTAAAGCAACATTACACTTTATAACACTTTACATGGTAAAACATATTTACAATGGGGGGGGGGGGGGGCCTAAGGGACACTGAAGGAGGCTGCCTGACAGGACAGCAGGAGCACGGGGTAACACCTCCCATCCTGGATACCACATATGTGACAAACTTTTGAGATGAGACACATTTTATGTATACATTTGTGACTCTTCTCCTTTTCATACTGCCTATGCCTGTTTTCTACAATAAGTACAATAAGCTTGACATCTACTCATAGCTGTCATAGGTTTCAAAGTCTGATGCATGGAGATTAAGAAATATGTACCAAATGTATTAAGAGGGGTGTACCTCTTAATTTGGGCAGATCTTGCTCCAAAGGATAGGGGATAAGTTGTCAGATCGCCGGGGTCCCGCTGCTGGGGAGCCCGGGATCGCCGCTGTGGCACCCCGCTGTCATTACTGCACAGAGTGAGTTCGCTCTGTGCGTAATGATGGGCGATACATGGGACGGAGCAGCGTGACGTCATGGCTCCGCCCCTCGTGACATTACGGCTCGCCCCCTTAATACAAGTCTATGGCAGGGGCATGATGACTGCCACGCCCCCTTTCATAGACTCGTATTGAGGGGGGCAGGCCGTGACGTCACGGGGGGGGGGGGGGGGCTTGGCCGTGACGTAACGATGCTCCGGCCCCTGTACTGCCCATCATTGCGTGCAGAGCGAACTCGCTCTGTGCAGTAATGACAGCGGGGTGCCGCAGCGGCAATCCAGGGGGTGCACAGCAGCGGGACCGCGGCGATCTGACATCTTATCCCCTATCCTTTGGATAGGGGATAAGATGTCTAGGGGCAGAGTACCCCTTTAATATGTTCCCTTCTTTCAATCATAAATTACTGCTATGTATATTACTTGGATATAATATGTCTTACGATCAAGGTACCTACAGTCATGGCCGTCAATGTATTTCTCACAGAAAAGGATTGCAGTAACACATGTTTTGCTATACACATGTTTTTTTCACCTTTGTGTGTATTGGAACTAAACCAAAAAAGGAGGAAAAAAGCAAGTTGGTCATAATGTCACACCAAACTCCAAAAATGGGCTGAACAAAATTATTGTCACCCTTTCAAAATTGTGGAAAAATAAGATTGTTTCAAGCATGTGATGCTCCTTTAAACTCACCTGGGGCAAGTAACAGGTGTGGGCAATATAAAAAAATCCCACCTGAAAGCAGATAAAAAGGAGAGAAGTTCACTTAGTCTTTGCATGTCTGTGTGTGCCACACTAAGCATGGATAACAGAAAGAGGAGAAGAGAACTGTCTGAGGACTTGAGAACAAAAATTGTGAAAAAATATCAACAATCTCAAGGTTACAAGTCCATCTCCAGAGATCTAGATTTGCCTTTGTCCATAGTGCGCAACATTATTAAGAAGTTTGCAACACATGGCACAGTAGCTAATCTCCCTGGGCATGGACGGAAGAGAAAAATTGATGAAAGGTGTCAACGCAGGATAATCCGGGTGGTGGATAAGCAACCCCAAACAAGTTCCAAAGATTTTAAAGCTGTCTTGCAGGCTCAGGGAGCATCAGTGTGAACTATCCGTCAACATTTAAATGAAATGAAGCGCTATGGCAGCAGACCCAGGAGGACCCCACTACTGACACAGACACATAAAAAAGCAAGACTTCATTTTGCCAAAATGAACTTGAGTAAGACAAAATCCTTCTGTGAAAACGTCTTGTGGACAGATGAGACCAAGATAGAACTTTTTGGTAAAGCACATCATTCTACTGTTTACCGAAAAGGAATGAGGCCTACAAAGAGAAGAACACAGTACCTACAGTGAAAAAGACAAAGTAAAGAACACAGTAACTACAGTGAAATGTGGTGGAGGTTTAATGATGTTTTGTGGTTGTCTTGCCACCTCTGGCACTGGGTGCCTTGAATGTGTGCAAGGCACCATGAAATCTGAGGATTACCAACGGATTTGGGGTCGCACTGTACAGCCCAGTGTCTGAAAGCTGAGTTTGCGTCCAAGATCAGCAGGACAATGACCCCAAACAAACATCAAAAAGCACCCAGAAATGAATGGCAACAAAGCGCTGGAGAGTTCTGAAGTGCCCAGCAAGGAGTCCAGATCTAAATCCCATTGAACACCTGTGAAGAGATCTTAAAATTGCTGTTGGGAAAAGGCTCCCTTCCATTAAGAGAGAACTGGAGCAGTTTGCAAAGGAAGAGTGGTCCAACATGCCGGCTGAGAGGTGTAAGAAGCTTATTGATGGTTATAGGAAGTGACTGATTTCAGTTATTTTTTACAAAGGGTGTTCAACCAAATATTAAGTTAAGGGTACCAATAATTTTGTCCAGCCCATTTTTGAAGTTTGGTGTAACATTATGTCCAGTTAGCTTTTTTTCCTCCCTTTTTGGTTTAGTTCCAATACACAAATAGGGAATAAACATGTGTATAGCAAAATTCGTGTTACTGCAATCCTTTTCTGTGAGAAATACTTCCTTTTCTTGAAAAATTTCAGGGGTGCCAACATTTACGGGCATGACTGTATCTGTTTTAAAATGCTGTTTGACATTTTATCAAAAACAGGAATTGCTACTAATTATTTTTTATCAGGTATTTCTTCTCAGACCATTACAGTCAAACCCTTTCTTTTGAAGCCTAGCAAGATGTATATGCTGGATGTCACTTTGGGTGAGTATCTTCCTCGAGGATATTAAGACATTCAGGATTAAAATATGTTGTCATCAAGATGGAAACAAAGAATAATTTGTTTGTAAATCCTATAAATCAAGAGTGCAAGCACTGTTTTTTATCATTTAATATTTTTTTCAGTTTTTATGTACAGAATAATATATTGTATAATTTTGTATTCCCCACAATTTTTAAGATGTCTTCTTGCCTTTATAGCATGGAAATGTTTATTTTAGGGTGTGTTCCTAAATTCATTTTTTTATGCAGTTTTTCAATCCAAAACCAGGAATGATATTAACGATAAGATGTCGTAATCTTTTCGTATATATGTCCACCTTTCAGTAGCGTTGCTTTGGGGGGGGGGGGCACACTGGGTGATGCCCCCTGGAGGAGTGACACCCTGATTGACCCAGTGCTATCCAACCCAGCACACCCATCCATACAGAAATGAATAATCATACTTCCATTCATCCCTGCTAACCTTAGAGTTCTCCTACCTCACAGCCCTGTATCAGGGACACACAGAGCAGCAGGAGAACAGCTCTGCAGAGGTGGGGTGACACCATTTTGTACCGCACCGGGTGACATCAACCCGAGCAATGCCACTGCCACCTTTCATTGCTTGTTTAGTTTCAAAAACTTCATAAAAAAGCCTTGAACTTGGCAACACACCAGGGATCACGCTTTAGGGGTCATCTTGATCCAGGGACTGTATACGCACATAACAGTATGATGCATTAGTCAGTCACTGTGTAATGTATAGTGTGTTCCTGGTGTGCTGGTATTATTTGAGCCTGGTATTATTTGTATTCTGACATTATTGGTATTGTTGGTCTGTGTATAGTGTTTTTAACTCGCTATGGTGGTATTGTCCAGTCTATGGTGGTATAATTTGTTCCTTGTATAGTAGTATTATTGGTCTAGCTAGTGCAATGTTTCCATTCTACAATTTGGATATTTCTCAACCAGTGCATACATAGGACTGTTTATGGTAGCATCTATTTTTTACATCACAATTAGCACAAAACAAAATTTGAATATGTGCCATATCCTGTTTAGAAGCCTCAATCATGTGCAAAAATGTTTTATACAGGAACAAAATGCACATAATCTTTCCCCAAACATATGGTAATAACAAATTAAGAGAAATGCATAAATATATATTTTATATACATTTTGATGGGCCATCATCCAACAGATCAGATGAAGGTATGTAAGGTGCATACTGAAATTAGGAACACACTTTGTTCCCATTTATAAACAGTGAATATGCGCAAGACAGGAAGTCACATTGTGACGTCCCATCAACTGAGCCCACCGTGAAGTCCGGGCACATACTTCCGATCACATCACATGAGCACAGTGAACGCATGCATCAGTGACCGGCTACGACCATCTCACTAATGCGCATCACTAATGCGTAAAAGATGTATCACCACTATCTGGGTAATACATGACTTCTATGTGTACTTTCCTAGTTAAGGTGTGTGTGTATCTCACGGTCTACATAGTAGGCAAAACCTTTCTCCTTATATATTATATAAATAGCATGTCAATCTAATGTGAACAAACTAATGGACTGAACTATCAATGGGGGCACTAGTACACTATGGGGGAGATTTATCAAACCCTGTCCAGAGGAAAAGTTGCTGAGTTGCCCATAGCAACCAATCAGATTGCTTCTTTCATTTTTGAAAGGGGCTCTGAAAAATGAAAGTAGCTATCTGATTGGTTGCCATGGGCAACTCAGCAACTTTTCCTTTGAACAGGTTTTGATTAATCTCCTCCTTTGAATCTGTGGCAAAAATAAAGTGGGGGTACTGGTTGGGTACATGTTGGTGGGGCTTATTAACCCCTTGGAAACAGAGCCCATTATGACCCTAAGAACGGAAGTTATTTTTTTTCAAATCTGACCTCTAGCACTTTATGCATTAATAACTCTGGGATGCTTTTACTTATAAATTTGATTCCGAGATAGTTTTTTTGTGATATATTCTACGTTATGTTAGTGTTAAATATTCGTCGATCAATTCTTGGTGAAAAATTCAAAAATGTCAGGAAAAATCTTAAAACTTAGCATTTTTCCAACTTTGAAGCACTCTGATTGTAAGGAAAGGGACATGTCAAATAAATTACCTATTGATTCACATATACAATATGTTAATTTTATGTTGGCATCATAAAGTTGACATGTTTTTACTTTTTGAAGACATCAGAGGGCTTCAAAGTATAGCAGAAATTTTCAATTTTTTTCCAAATTTCTATATCAGAATTTTTCAGGGACCAGTTAAGTTTTGAAGTGAATATGAGGGTCTTTATGTTGGAAATCCCCTATAATGGACATCATTATGAAAACTCCACCCCTCAAAGTATTTTAAAATTACATTCAAAAAGTTTGTTAACCCTTTAGAGGTCTCACAGGAATAGCAGCAAAATGGAGGAGAAAAATCAAAATCTCCATTTTTCACACTAACATGTTATTGTAGCCCCATTTTTTTTATTTTTACAATGAGTGAAAGGCAAAAAGGCCCCCCAAAACTTGTAATCCATTTTCTCTCGAATTAGGAAATACCTCATATGTGGATGTAAAGTGCTCTGTGGGTGCACTAGAAGGCTCAGAAGGGAAGGAGCGACAATATCATTTTGGAGAGCGAATTTTGCTGAAATGGTTTTCGGGGGCATGTCACATTTAGGAAGCCCCCATGATGCCAGAACAGTAAAAAAAAAAAAAAAAACACATTGCACCCTATTTTGGAAATTACACCCCTCAAGGAATGTAACAAGTGGTAAATTGAGTCTTTATATGCCACAGGTGATTGAAAAACTTTCGTTAAAGTGGGATGGAAAAATGAAAAATTTGATTTTTGTATCCCCATTTTGGAAATACCTCATATGTGGATATAAAGTGCTCTGCGGGCAAACTACAATGCTCAGAAGAGAAGGAGCGCCATTGGGCTTTTGGAGAGAGAATGTGGTTGGAATGGAAGTCGGGTGCCATGTGCGTTTACAAAGCCCCCATGGTGCCAGAACAGTGGACATGTGACCCCATTTTGGAAACTACACCTCTCACAGAATGTAATAAGGGGTGCAGTGAACATTTACACCCCACTGGCATTAGACAGATCTTTGGAACAGTGGGCTGTGCAAATGAAATTTTTTATTTTTTATTTTTATGGACAACTGTTCAAAAAATCTGTCAGACACCTGTGGGGTGTAAATGCTCACTGTACCCCTTGTTACATTCCATGAGGAGTATAGTTTCCAAAGCAAGGTCACATGTGGGGAGTCCACTGTTCTGGCACCATGGGGGCTCTGTAAATGTCCTTCCTTTCCAGCCTAATTCTCTCTCCAAAAGCCCAATGGCGCTCCTTCTCTTCTGAGCCCTGTAGTGCGCCCGCAGAGCACTTTACATCCACATATTTCCTTACTCAGAAGAAATGGTGTTGCAAATTTTGGGGAGCTTTTTTCCTATTACACCTTGTGAAAATGAAAAATTTGTGGTAACACCAGCATTTCAGGGACAAAAACCAAATTTTAAATTTTCACGTCCAACTTTAACCTCTTAAGGACTGAGCGATTTCACGTTTTTGCATTTTCGTTTTTTCCTCCTTGCCTTTAAAAATTCATAACCCTTTAAATTTTGCACCTAAAAATCTGTATTATGGCTTATTTTTTACTTATTTAATTCTAATTTACAGTGACATTAGTCATTTTACCGAAAAATCCACAGCGAAACAGAAAAAAAATTCATTGTGCGACAAACTTGAAGAAAAAATGCCATTTTGTAAATTTTGGGGGCTTCCGTTTCTACGCAGTACATTTTTTGGTAAAAATGACACCTTATCTTTATTCTGTAGGCCCATACGGTTAAAATGATACCCTACTTGTATAGGTTGGATTTTGTATTACTTCAGAAAAAAATCATAAATACATGCAGAAAAATGTATATTTTTAAAATTGTCATTTTCTGAGCCCTATAACTTTTTATTTTTCTATGTTCAGGGTGCTCTGAGGGCTCATTTTTTGCGACGTGATCTGAAGTTGTTAGCGGTACCATTTTTGTTCTGAACAGACTTTTTGATCACTTTTTATTCACTTTTTTGTGGTTTAAAAAGGGATCAAAAATGCGCTATTTTGGACTTTTGAATTTTTTTGCGCGTACGCCATTGAATGTGCGGTTTTAAAAGCGGTATATTTTTATAATTTGGACATTTCCACACGCGGTGATACCACATATGTTTATTTTTATTTACACTGTTTTATTTTGTTACTAGGAAATGGCGGGTGATTTAAACTTTTAATACAGAAGGGAATACCTGAAAGGGTTAACTTTTTTTTTACCCTTTTTTTTGCAAGCTCATAGCTCCTATAGGGACCTATGAGCTTGCAATGGCTGATTGCATACACAGATTGTTGCCTTGCCGTTGCATAGCAACAAGCTGGGTAATCGGCGGTTGATTGCTCCAGCTTGTAACTCAGGCATGGAGCAATCAATCAGAGCCGGGATGCCGACGGAAGAAGGTAGGGACCTTCTTCTCTCCGGGTAGCTGATTGGGGCATCGCGATTTTATAGACAGGGACCAGACTTAGGACGTACTCATACGTCCTAAGTCCTTAAGGGGTTAAGGAAAATTCAGGCTCACTATACCCCTTGTAACGTTCCTTGAGGGGTGTAGGTTCCAATATGGGGTCACGTGTGGGTTTTTTAAATTTTTTTTTTGCGTTCATGTCAGAACTGCTGTATCAGCCACCTCTGTGCAAATCACCAATTTAGGCCTCAAATGTGCATAGCACTCTCTCATTCCTGAGCCCTGTTGTGCGTCCGCAGAGAATTTTACGTCCACATATGGGTTTTTTCCGTACTCGGAAGAAATTGTGCTACAAATTTTGGGGGTCTTTTTCTCCTTTTACCTGGGGTATGGGGCAACACCAGCATGTCAGTGTAAATATTATTTTTTTTTTTTTTTTTTTTTACACTAACATGTTGGTGTAGCCCCTAACTTTTCTTTTTCATAAGGGGTAAAAGGAGAAAAACTCCTCCCAAAATTTGTAACACAATTTCTCCTGAGTACGGAAATACCCCATATGTGGCAATAAACTGTTGCCTTGAAATATGATGGGGCTCTGAAGTGAGAGAGCGCCATGCGCATTTGAGGCCTAAATCAGGAATTTGCAATAGGGGCGGACCCGGATACAAGGATGGCGCTTGTCTCCACCAAAACCCTACGGCAGTGTTTCCCAAACAGGGTGCCTCCAGCTGTTGCAAAACTCCCAGCCTGCCAGGACAGTCAATGGCTGTCCGGCAATACTGGGAGTTGTTGTTTTTGCAACAGCTGGAGGCTCTGTTTAGGAAACACTGCCTAATGAGTCGTTTTTAATTTTTATTTAGGTGGGGGGGGGGGGGGGGTTACGTGTAAGGGTGTGTATGTAGTGTTTTACTTTTTTTTGTGGTAGTGTAGTGTTTTTAGGGTACATTCACACAGGCGGAGGTTCACAGTGAGTTTTCCGCTGAGTTAGGAAAAAGACTCTAGCTCAGTGATTCCAACCTGTGTGCCTCCAGCTGTTGCAAAACTACAATTCCCAGCATGTACGGTCTGTCAGTGCATTCTAGTAGTTTGTTTTGCAACAGCTGGAGGCGCACTGGTTGGAATCACTGAGTTAGGAAACAGACTCTAGCTCAGTGTTTCCCAACCAGTGTGCCTACAGCTGTTGCAAAACTACAAGTCCCAGCATGCGCTGACAGCCGAAAGGCATGCTAGGAGTTATAGTTATGCAACAACTGGGGACAAACAGTTTGGAGACTGCTAAGTAGTGGTCTCCAAACTGTAGATCTCCAGATGTTGCAAAACTGCAACTCCAGGCATACCCAGATTGTCCAGGCATACTGGGAGTTGTAGTTCTGCAACATCTGAAGGGCCATATATTGCAGAACTACACCAACTAGCATCCCTGACTGTCTGGACATGCTGAGAATTGTAGTTTGCAACATCTGGAGGACTACAGTTTGGAGACCACCGTATAGTGGTCTCCTAACTGTCCCACTTCAGATGTTGCAAAATTACAACTCCCAGCATGCCCAGACAGTCAGTGCATGCTTAAAGTTGTAGTTTTGCAACATCTGGTGTACCACAGTTTGGAGACCATTACAGCGATCTTCATTGCAGCCTCCTCCACTACATTTTAAATATGTTTCATTTCACATAATTATTGGATGCATTATTTAGACCTATTTTCTAAATGGGACAAGTCCTTTAAACATGCCTCATCCATAAAGGAGCAGAGCCAGCAGACTCAGAGGATAGTGCCACAGCCGCTGCTACACTGTGGTGTGGTTCGGCATGGGCACAGTTTTCTAACCACAAGTCAGGTTTTAAGAAAATGCGTGAATGAGATGTAAAATCATATCCATATGCCGCCTGATGTGCTACTGTAAACCACTGTACAATTTTACTGAAACAAATCAGAGGGTTTGCTCAGCATCTCAGTTCAGAGCTGCAGTCACTTATCTGCTGGTGGAGTCACTGTGTGAATACATAACATTACTTATTCTGTACTGATCCTGAGTTATATCCTCTATTATACCCTAGAGCTGTGCTCACTATTCTGCTGGTGCAGTCGCTGTGTGCATACATTAGAGTGCTTATCCTGTACTGATCCTGAATTATAGCCTGTATTATACTCCAGAGCTGTACTCACTATTCTGATGGTGAGGTCATTGTGTATATACCTTAAATTATTGATCCTGTACTCATTATTCTGCTGGAGGGGTCACTGTGTACATATATTACTTATACTGTACTGTTCCTGAGTTATATACTATATTATACTGCAGAGGTGTACTCGCTATTCTGCTGGTGCAGTCACTGTGTACATACATTACATTACTTATCCTGTGTCAGGATCCGGATACTGTGAGGATACTGGTGGTGGATCCTCTGTGTCAGTGGGGTGATGACGTGGGCCGTACCAGGGGAACGGAGTCTAAGGGGTTACTGGTTTTCACCAGAGCCTGCCGCAAAGCGGGATGGACTTGCAGCGGCAGGTAACCCCCAGGTCGTTCCACCCGATAGCGACTCAACCCCAACTGACGGCTGAGATAGGCGCGGTACAAGGGATTAGGCAAGAGCAAGGTCGGACGTAGCAGAAGGTCAGGGCAGGCAGCAAGGATCGTTGTCAGGGGCAACGGCAGAGGGTCTGGAACACTGGCTTGGGACATACAAGGAACACTTTCACTGGCACAAGGCAACAAGATCTGGCGATGCTGGGAAGGGGAAGTGAGGTAATATAGACATGGACACAGGTGAATTCACTAATTGGGCCAGACGCCAATCAGAGGTGCACTGGCCCTTTAAATCGCAGAGAGCGGGCGCGCGTGAGCCCTAGGGAGCGGGGCCGCGCGTGCCGGGACTGAACCAACGGAGGACAGGACGGGTAAGGAGACTGGGATACGAACCGCGAGCGGGCGCGTCCCGCTTTGCGGGTCGCATCCCCACCGGTGACATTAATGCAGCACTCTCGGTCAGCGGGTCTGACCTGGGCGCTGCGACAAGGTGAACACTGCGAGCGCTCCGGGGAGGAGCGGGGACCCGGAGCGCTCGACGTAACAGTACCCCCCCCCTTGGGTCTCCCCCTCTTTTTGGAACCCGAAAACTTGTGAATGAGCTCCTTGTTGACGATGTTATCCTCGGGTTCCCAAGACCTCTCTTCAGGTCCACAATTCTCCCAATCTACGAGAATTTTTTTTTTTTTTACCTCTGACTGTCTTGGACGCGAGAATCTCTTTAACAGCGAAGACATCGGAGGAGCCAGAGATAGGGGCTGGACCGACAACCTTGGGAGAGAAGCGGTTAAGGACAAGAGGTTTTAGAAGAGAAACATGAAAAGAGTTAGGAAGGGGGAAGAAGAAGTTTGTAGGAGACAGGATTGATTTGACTCTTGATTTTAAAGGGTCCAAGATAATGTGGTCCCAGCTTATAGCTTGGGACACGGAAGCGGATATACTTGGCAGAGAGCCACACTTTGTCCCCAGGAGCGAAAATGAATCTCTAAGTTAAAGCGGGCAAAAAACAACGACCACCTAGCCTGGCGTGGGTTCAGACGTTGGGCAGACTGGAGATACGAGAGATTCTTGTTATCCGTGTAGATGACAATGGGGTGTTTGGAACCTTCCAGTAGATGCCTCCATTCTTCGAGAGCTAATTTAATGTCCAGAAGTTCACGATCACCAATGGAGTAATTTTTTCCGCCAGAGAGAAGGTTTTAGAAAAGAAACCACAAGTAATATTATGTCCGGTAGAGTACTGCTCTGGCTCCGACCGAGGAGGCGTCCACTTCCAGCAAGAAGGGTTTTGATGGATCAGGTCTGGAGAGTACTGGAGCAGAAGCGAAGGCAGTTTTGAGGCGATTGAAGGCCTCATCCGCTTGGGGAGGCCAGGACTTAGGGTTGGCATTCTTCCTGGTTAGGGCCACAATCGGAGCCACAATGGTGGAAAAATTAGGAATAAACTGTCGGTAGTAATTGGCAAATCCTAAGAAGCGTTGGATAGCTCGGAGTCCAGAAGGGTGTGGACAATCTAAAACGGCTGACAGTTTGTCTGGGTACATTTGAAGTCTCTGGCCAGAGACTGGGTAACCTAGGAAGGGAAGAGATTGGCATTCAAAGAGACATTTCTCCATCTTGGCACATAGTTGATTTTCACGGAGTCTCTGGAGCACTAGGCGGACATGACGACGGTGTTCCTCAAGACTAGAGGAAAAAATCAAGATGTCGTCCAGGTAAACCACAACACAGGTATATAACAAGTCCCAAAATATTTCATTAACGAAGTCCTAGAAGACAGCAGGCGCGTTGCAGAGCCCAAAGGGCATAACGAGATATTCAAAATGTCCGTCTCTGGTATTAAATGCGGTTTTCCACTCATCCCCTTTTCTGATGTGAATGAGATTATATGCGCCTCTTAAGTGCAATTTAATGAAGATGTTAGCGCCACAAAGGCGGTCAAAGAGTTCCGAGATAAGAGGCAGGGGATAGCGGTTTTTGATTTTGATTTTATTTAAACCGCGGTAGTCAATACACGGCCGTAAGGTACCGTCTTTTTTTGAAACAAGGAAGAACCCCGCTCCGGCAGGGGATGAGGACTTGCGAATGAATCCCCTCTTTAAATTTTCCTGGATGTAGTCCGACATGGCTTGAGTCTCAGGAGCGGACAGAGGATAGATCCTGCCCCGGGGTGGAGTAGTACCAGGAAGGAGGTCAATAGGGCAGTCATAAGGCCTATGAGGTGGCAAAGTCTCTGTTTGTTTTTTACAGAAAACATCAGCATAGTCCCGGTAGGCCTTGGGAAGACCTGGTATAGGAGGAGCCACAGGAGTTTGACTGACGGAGCCGGGAGCAGACGTGAGGCATTTTTTGAGGCAAGAAGAACCCCAACTCTTGATCTTCCCGGTGGTCCAGTCAAGGGTAGGAGACGTTGGAGCCAAGGCAAGCTGAGAAGAATTTCAGAAGTGCAGTTGGGTAGGACCAGAAATTCAATTTTTTTCGTGATGAAGTCCAATGCACATTAACAGGGGTTCTGTGCGGTAACGCACAGTGCAGTCCAATTTTTCTCCATTAAATGAAGAGATGTAGAGTGGTCTGACGAGACTGGTCACTGGGATGTTGAACCTATTAGCGAAAGAGGCCAAAATAAAACTTCCTGCAGAACCGGAATCCAAGAAGGCCACAGCTGAGAAGGAGGAGTTAACAGAAGAAGAAATCCGCACAGGCACAGTGAGACGTGGAGAAGCAGAGTTCACATCTAGAGCTGTCTCACCTTTGTGCGGAATCGGAGTGCGTCTTTCCTGACGCGGAGGACGGATAGGACAATCCTTCAGGAAGTGTTCGGTACTAGTACAGTACAGGCATAGATTCTCATTGCGGCGGCGAGTCCTCTCTTGTAGGGTCAGGCGGGACCGGTCTACTTGCATAGCCTCCACGGCAGAAGGCACAAGAACAGATTGCAGTGGACTTGAGAAGAGAGGAGCCGGGCAGAGAAATCGCCTGGTGCGAACAAAGTCCATATCCTGACGGAGCTCCTGGCGTCTTTCGGAAAAACGCATGTCAATGCGGGTGGCCAAATGGATAAGTTCATGCAGGTTAGCAGGAATTTCTCGTGCAGCCAGTACATCCTTGATGTTGCTGGATAGGCCTTTCTTGAAGGTCGCGCAGAGGGCCTCATTGTTCCAGGATAATTCGGAAGCGAGAGTACGAAATTGAATGGCGTATTCGCCCACAGAAGAATTTCCTTGGACAAGGGTCAACAAAGCAGTCTCGGCAGAAGAGGCTCGGGCTTGTTCCTCGAAGACACTACGAACCTCAGCGAAGAAGGACTGGACAGTGGCAGTGACAGGATCATTGCGGTCCCAGAGCGGTGTGGCCCATGACAAGGCCTTCCCAGACAGGAGACTAACTACGAAAGCCACCTTAGACCGTTTTGTGGGAAATTGGTCCGACATCATCTCCAAGTGTAGGGAACATTGAGACAGGAAACCACGGCATTGTTTAGAGTCCCCATCAAATTTGTCTGGCAGGGACAAGCGGAGGCTGGAAGCGGCCACTCGCTGCGGAGGAGATGGTTGCTGAAACTGTGGCAAAAGTTGTTGCAGCATGACTGTCAGTTGGGACAGCTGATGTCCTTGTTGCGCTATCTGTTGAGATTGCTGGGCGACCACCGTGGTAAGGTCAGCGACAACTGGCAGTGGGACCTCAGCGGGATCCATGGCCGGATCTGGATACTGTGAGGATACTGGTGGTGGATCCTCTGTGTCAGTGGGGTGATGACGTGGGCCGCACCAGGGGAACGGAGTCTAAGGGGTTACTGGTTTTCACCTGAGCCCGCCGCAAAGCGGGATGGACTTGCAGCGGCAGGTAACCCCCAGGTCGTTCCACCCGATAGCGACTCAACCCCAACTGACGGCTGAGATAGGCGCGGTACAAGGGATTAGGCAAGAGCAAGGTCGGACATAGCAGAAGGTCAGGGCAGGCAGCAAGCGGGTCGCATCCCCGCTTGTGACATTAATGCAGCGCTCCCGGTCAGCGGGTCTGACCGGGGCGCTGCAACAAGGTGAACGCTGTGAGCGCTCCGGGGAGGAGCGGGAACCCGGAGCGCTCGGCGTAACATCCTGTAATGATCCTGAGTCACATCTTGTATTTTACTACACAGCTGTACTCACTATTCTGCAGGTGAAGCCACTGTGTATATACATTACATTATTGACCCTTTACTGATTCTCACTTACATCTTGTTTTATACTCCAATATAATACATTTCAGGGAGTAACATGCTAAATATAACAGACAATTTGAAATCAGTATAATATATGTGTTATTGTTTGAAATTTGGCACAAAAAAAAATGGGCTGCTTAGTCTATAATGCCCAGGCCTATTTTTGGGCCCAGTTCGGCCCGGCTGCATATTGAAAATATTAAATAAACCATGATTGAAAAACCATGAGGTAAAAATACATAAAGGACATATATACAGTACAAGCCAAAAGTTTGGACACACCTTCTCATTCAAAGAGTTTTCTTTATTTTCAGGACTATGAAAATTGTAGATTCACACTGAAGGCATCAAAACTATGAATGTGGAATTATAGACATAACAAAAAAGTGTGAAACAACTGAAAATGTCATATTCTAGGTTCTTCAAAGTAGCCACCTTTTTCTTTGATTACTGCTTTGCACACTCTTGGCATTCTCTAGATGAGCTTCAAGAGGTAGTCACCTGAAATGCTCTTCCAACAGTCTTGAAGGAGTTCCCAGAGATGCTTAGCACTTGTTGGCCCTTTTGCCTTCATTGGGTTCAGGTCTGGTGACTGTGGAGGCCAGGTCATCTGGTGCAGCACCCCATCACTCTCCTTCTTGGTCAAATAGCCCTTACACAGCCTGGAGGTGTGTTTGGGGTCATTGTCCTGTTGAAAAATAAATGATGGTCCAACTAAACGCAAACCGGATGGAATAGCATGCCGCTGCAAAATGCTGTGATAGCCATGCTGGTTCAGTATGCCTTCAATTTTGAATAAATCCCCAACAGTGTCACCAGCAAAGCACACCCACACCATCACACCTCCTCCCCCATGCTTCACGGCGGGAACCAGGCATGTAGAGTCCATCCGTTCACCTTTTCTGCATCACAAAAAGATACGGTGGTTGTAACCAGAGATCTCAAATATGGACTCATCAGACCAAAGCACAGATTTCCACTGGTCTAATGTCCATTACTTGTGTTCTTTAGCCCAAACAAGTCTCTTCTGCTTGTTGCCTTTCCTTAGCGTGGTTTCCTAGCAGATATTCTACCATGAAGGCCTGATTCACACAGTCTCCTCTTAACAGTTGTTCTAGAGATGTGTCTACTGCTAGAACTCTGTGTGGCATTGACCTGGTCTCTAATTTGAGCTGCTGTTAACCTGCGATTTCTGAGGCTGGTGACTCGGATGAACTTATCCTCTGCAGCAGAGGGGACTCTTGGTCTTCCTTTCCTGGGGCGATCCGCATGTGAGCCAGTTTCTTTGTAGCTCTTGATGGTTTTTGTGACTGCACTTGGGGACACTTTCCACCTAGAATATGACATATTTTCAGTGGTTTCACACTTTTTTTGTTATGTCTGTAATTCCACATGTGTTAATTTATAGTTTTGATGCCTTCAGTGTGAATCTACATAGTCATGAAAATAAAGAAAACTCTTTGAATAAGAAGGTGTGTCCAAACTTTTGGTCTGTACTCGTGTCTATATATATATATATATATATATATATATATATATATATATATATATATATATAAAAAACTGGTGACACTGATAGCAAGTAAAAATATCAAATTCATTAACCCAAAGCAAAATTAGTCACATTACTTCAAGTGCAATGTGCATAGCAACATGTCCATATAATAACTGCAAGTGCCAAAGAGCCTACAATAACAAGTTAGGATATATGAAACACACATTGGGGGAGATTTATTAAAGTTGTCTATTTCCCACATCAATATGGACCAACCTACAGAGGGTTAGGCCGGTTAGGCGCTTAAGTTATCAAAAGTCGCAAGGCTTTTGATAAAATCTGCACACAGACTTTGTGATCTATGGTTTAGACTATATTTAAACCTGCTCCAGCATGGTCTGACATTTCAGCGTACTTTCGGCGAATGCGACTTTTCACCAAAAAGTCGCTTTTGATAAATTCAGCACCAATGCAAAGTGTAAAATAGACTAGAAAACATCATGTTCTAAACATCCTCTTAAAACAAAAGTTGCAAAAAGTCGCAGATATTTAGACTGCGACTTTCTGTGTGACAAATTTAGACACGAAAAAACAGTCTAAACCCTTTGATAAATCTCCCCCATTGCACCTATCGCACAGAAACTTACATTCAGTGATCGTTGCCACCTTAAATGTAAGTTTCTGTATGATAGGTGCAATGTATGCTTGGTATATCAATAAGCAGGAGGGGAACAGATGCCGGCACATACGAAATTAAGCCACACTCAAAGCAGAAGGTACACACTTGGACGAGAATCACAGAAAAGCCTGTAGCGGAGGTGCGTAGCCAGGTGTAGGAGGCGGGGAACTCCGGGACAAGTTGTTTTGTGCGACTTAGCGCACTAGCCGGAAGAGGAAGTGCGGCTAGAGGAAGTGCACTAAGTCGCACGAAACAACTTGTCCCGGAGTTCCCCGCCTCCTATCCCGCTCGCCCGCCTTTAGCCACCGTTATGCCTGCTGGATTGGAATAAAAGACCTGATTGGTGAGTGCGGCCTCTGCCTGTTTCTTGTCTTTGCATTATGTTTGGTATATCTTAACTTGTTGTTGTAGGCTCATTTTTATTCTCTATCAACAAACAAGCTATTTTACACTGATTCCTCTAGTACTACCATCCCCTGTCAGTCCCTCTACTGGCTGCCCCAGGATTGCTTGAAAATGCACCGTCTTCATAGACGGCAATGTACACCGCTCATAAAAATAAAGGGAACACTAAGATAATACATTCTAGATCTGAATGAATGAACTAATCGTATGAAAAACTTTTGTCTTTACATAGTTGAATGTGCTGACAACAAAATCACACAAAAATGATCAATAGAAATCAAATGTATCAACCCATGGAGGTCTGGATATGGAGTCACACTCAAAATCAAAGTGGAAAACCCTACTACAGGCTGATCCAACTTTCATGTAATGTCCTTAAAACAAGTAAAAAAGAGGCACATTAGTGTGTGTGGCCTCCACTTCCCCGTATTACTTCACTACAATGCCTGGGCATGCTCCTGATGAGATGGCGGATGGTCTCCTGAGGGGTGTCCTCCCAAACCTTGACTGAAGCATTGGCCAACTCCTGGACAGTTTGTGGTGCAATGTGGCGTTGGTGGATGGAGCAAGACATGATGTCCAAGATGTGCTCAATCGATTTCAGGTCTGGGGAACGGGCGGGCCAGTCCATAGCATCAATGCCTTCCTCTGGTAGGAACTGCTGACACACTCCAGCCACATGAGGTCTAGCATTGTCTTGAATTAGGAGGAACCCAGGGCCAACCGCACCAGCATATGATCTCACAAGGGGTCTGAGGATCTCACCCACACCATTACTGACCCACAGGGCGCCAGTGGCGAATTTGCCAATCTTGGTGTTCTCTGGAAAATGCCAAACGTCCTGCATGGTGTTGGGCTGTAGGCACAACCCCCACCTGTGGATGTCGGGCCCTCATACCACCCTCATGGAGTCTGATTCTGACCGGTTGAGTGGACACATGCACATTTGTGGCCTGCTTGAGGTTATTTTGCAGGGCTCTGGCAGTGCTCCTCCTTGCGGAGGTAGCGGTCCTGCCGCTGGGTTGTTGCCCTCTTATGGCCTCCTCCACGTCTCCTGATGTACTGGCCTGTCTCCTGGTAGCACCTCCACACTATGCTGACTGACACAGCAAACCTTGCCACAGCTCACATTGATGTGCCATCCTGGATGAGCTGCACTACCTGAGCCACTTGTGTGGGTTTTAGACTCAGTCTCATGCTACCACTAGAGTGAAAGCACCGCTAGCATTCAAAAGTGACCAAAACATCAGCCAGGAAGCATAGGAACTGAGAAGTTTTCTAAAATGCTGGTTTTCCCCCAAATTTTACTTTTTTTTACAAGGGGCAAATGCCCCCCAAAATTTGTAACCCCATCTCTTCTGAGTATGGAAATACCCCATGTGTGGACCTCAAGTGCACTGCAGGCGCACTACAATGCTCAGAAGAGAAGGAGTCACATCCGCAAATTTTGCTGAAATGGGGGGGGGGGGGGGGGCATGTCGCATTTAGGAAGCCCCTATGGTGCCAGAACAGCAACCCCCCCCCCCCCCCACATGGCATACTATTTTGGAAACTACACCCCTCAAGGAACATAACAAGGGATACAGTGAGTCTTAACACCCCACAGGTGTTTGATAAATGTTCATTTAAGGAGAACTACGGGATTTAACATTTTATCCCCTATCCTAAGGATAGGGGATAAGTTTCAGATCGCGGGGGGTCCGACCGCTGGGGCCCCCCACGATCTCCTGTACGGGGCCGCGGCTGACACGCGCCCTCCATTTACTGTTATGGGAGAGCCGAAGCGCTGCCTTTGGCAATTTCCGGCTCTCCCATAGCAGTGTATGGAGGGGGCATGTCGGCCGCTGCTTCGTGCGGTGGTCAACACGCCCTCTCCAACCAGAGAGCCGGGGCCCCATACGGGAGATCGCGGGGGTTCCCAGCGGTCGGACCCCCCGCGATCTGAAACTTACCCCCAGCCTTAGCATAGGGGATAAAATTTTTCAATCCCGTAGTTCTTCTTTAAGTGGGATGGGAAAAGGAAAAATTAGATTCTTTTACACAAAAATGCTGGGGTTACCCAAAATTTTTCATTTTCACAAGTCGTAAAAGGAGAAAATGTCATCGTAAATTTGTAGATACATTTATTTGGAGTAAGGACATACCTCATATCTTGATGTAAGCAGCTCTGAGGGTGCACACCAGGTTTTTAAGGAGCAGGAGGGCAGTCAGGGTCCTTGAGCTTTTGTATTGCTGCCTATGGAGCCAGAACAGCGGAAACCCCCCCTCAAGGGGCATTACATGGGGTAAATAACTGGGGTACACTAAATAAGTAAAATGGGGTACAGTGGGACATAAAAATATAAAACAGGTTATGTTCCCAGAATGGTGACCCAGAGCATAGCCAAAACTAAAAAAAATATGCCCACCCCAAACCCTATGCTCTGAATCATCATTCTGGGAATGTGGTGTGTGTGGCCGTCCCTAACCTGTTGCCTCAAATGCGCACCCCGCTCAGGTGGAGAGAGAGCGCTGTGCATTTGAGGCAACATAAAAAAGTACCCCATGATAGTAAATCAGTGACCCATGGCCCATTTTTGGAAAAAATACCCCCAGAGGTCTTATCAGGTTTTTAGTTTTTTTTTATAAAAGAGTTTTTTTGGACAATTTAGTGATTTTATTGGGTTGAAATTTGCAATGTACTCTGGACTTGGTACATTGGGGTCAAATTGTGGAAAATTAAAATGAAAAGGGAAAATTTTGTACTGCATGGAAGTGTGGTACTCCCTGAAGCAATTTTTAATGCAGAGGCCCAGATGATCGGGGCAAGTGTCACATTGAGTGGTGGTGTCCTTCCGAATACCCCTCCTGTAACACTCTGCATCTTTCTGGGTTCGTCCCTTCTTTCCAGTGTGGGGGAATTCACCTGGAAAGTGTTGGCCTGGGACGATCCTGGCACCTATTACTTCAGTTCCTTGGGAAGTCTGGCCTACTATTTCCCGGTCGCCAAAGATCAGAACCTTTAGAACTTCTTCTTGGAACTGAAGGTATGTCCCTGTGTTGCCAGCGTTATGGTACAGTACAAAAGGGTTGTACATGGCAACCTGTACCAAGTCGACCGCAACTTTTTTGTACCATACACGTGTTTTCCGCATGGCCATGTATGGCTTGAGGACTTGATCAGAAAGGTCAACTGCCCCCATATACCGATTGTAGTCCAGAATACAATCAGGCTTGAGGACCCTTGTTGTGGTACCTCGCACAGGGACAGGTGAGCTGCCGTTATGATGAATAGTGGTCAGCATAAGGAAATCCCTCTTATCCTTATACCTTACCAGCAACAGGTTTTCATTGGTAAGGGCACGGGACTCACCCTTGGGCATAGGTGTCTGCAGAAAATTTAGAGGGAGGCCTCTCTGGTTTTTCCGAACGGTCCCACAAGCGGATGTGGATCTGGCGGCAAGGGATGTGAACAGAGGGATGCTGGTATAAAAGTTGTCCACGTACACGTGGTAACCCTTATCCAGCAATGGGTGCACAAGCTCCCAAACGATTTTCCCGCTAACACCCAGAGTGGGGGAACAATCTGGGGGTTCAATATGGGAATCTCATCCCTAATACACTATAAACTTGTAAGTGTACCCGGAGGTACTCTCACAAAGTTTATAGCGCTTCACGCCATACCCTTGTTTGCTTCGAGGGAATATACTGGCGGAAGATGAGTCTCCCCTTAAAACTGATAAGAGACTCATCGACCGAGAGCTCCCTGAGGGGTATGTAGGCCTCCAAAAATTTGGCCCCAAAGTGATCGATGACTGGCCTCACTTTGTAAAGCCAGTCATAGGTGGGATCACTTCGGGGTGGACATGCCTCATTATCTGCATAATGGAGGCATGTCCGAATGGCCTCGAACCGCCTCTGTGCCATGGCCATACTGTAAAGCGGGGTCTGGTAGAAGATGTCCCCGCTCCAGTACTCCCTGACACTTGGCTTTTTGACCAGGCCCATATTCAGCAAGAGGCCCCAAAATGTCCTCATTTCTGCTGCATCAATGGCGTACCATTCACTGGGCCTGGCCAAAACAGAATCAGGGTGGTGGGCGATGAACTGCCTGGCGTACAGATTCATCTGCTCCACCATGTGATTGACAAAACTGTCACTGAAAAAATAACGGAAATAGTCAATTTCAGTGAATCTTTCTTTCCACGGTGGTGGTGGTGGGGGGGAGGTGTGTGAGTGGGGGGCAGGGGAGTATGTAGTGTATGTGTGTTTGTTATGACTGTATTATATAACGGTGTGTGAAATCACACACCGTTATATGGGGTTAAAAAAAAAGCTGCTGTGGCCCCAAAAAAAGGGGGGGGGGGGGCAAATTGCAGCGCCCTGAACCCTTAATAGGGCCCGGGTCCCACTGAAAAAACTGCAGAGGACCCTTGGGGACCTATTAGGGGGTCGGGGGGGAATTTTTTTTTAACTTTTTTTTTTACTTTCACTTTATTTTCCCTAACTTTCCCTGGGCTGGATTCTTTCCCTGTTCTATGGGGGCCTCTGATCTCCTGAGGGGGCTCCGATCTCGGCCGAGGGGGGGTCCCTGGCTTCCTCCTGCAGCTCTGACCACTGACTGAACTCAGCCAGCCGCGGGAGCTGCAGGAGGATGCTGTTAACCTCTCCCCTGCCGGCTGCTATTGGATGGACGATCGTCCAGCCAATAGCAGCGATCCTGGGGGGGGGTGGGGTGACAAAATCGCCACCTCCCCATAGATACAGGAGGTGATTGGGGGTGTATCCTACACCCCCCCCCATCACCTTGTATCTCCGGGTCAGTGGGTTCCCCAGTGACCCACATCACCGGAATCGCAGTAAATTGCAAGTGTGAATTCACTTGTGATTTTCTGCGATCACCGACATGGGGGGGGGGAGCCGTTACGGCAGGGACCGAAATTCCCACGGACGTACGCGTACGTCCTTGGTCCTTAACTATCAGGATGCTTAGACGTACGCGTACGTCCATGGTCCTTAAGGGGTTAAAATAGTGGTTACCAGTCTTGACAAGGATAATAAATGCAATAGAAAATAAAATAAAAATAGTTGCAGCATTGGAAATATACAGTTTGTGGGTATAGTATGTTATAGTAGTTATAGTATGTTATAGTCTATTGTATTAGTAAAATAGCGGTGTGCAGGTTGGCATGGGTGCTGCTGCTCACAACTCACCCGGCCTGATGCAAAATTCCTGCAATCTTCTTTGAGAGTTTGTCCCGTCTGTGGTGAAGATGTCTTGGCAGATGTCTGGGTCTGTTAGACAGATGGCTCGGAGCTGCGTTCAGCCCTGGATAGGGGAGTTGCCGGCAGCGAGGATATGGGATTGCGGGAGCGGGTATGTGCAGAGCACTCACTGCGGCCGCGTCTTCGTGCTGTGGCAGTTGCTCAGTGGATGGTGGTCTGCCAGGTAGGGGACTCCAACGCTTGAGAATGAAGGTTAGATCCTTGTCAAGGATAGGAATGGCAAATAAGATTGCTGGATAGTAGCCAGATGCATTTTTGGGAGAACCCCCTTTTTCATTGGCAAAAATAAGTGCTCTGCATATCCCCCCTCCTGCGATACCATATTCTCGCTGCCGGCAACTCACCTATCCAGGGCTGGATGCAGCTCCGAGCCATCTGTCTAACAGACCAACGTGCCAAGACATCTTCATCTTAAAATTGCAGGTATTTTCCATCAGGCCAGGTGCGCTGTGAGCACCAGCACCCGTGCCAACCTACACACCGCTATTTTACTAATACAATAGACTATAACAGACTATAACTATGTCACCCACAAGCTGCATATTTCCAGCGCTGAAACTATTTTATTATCCACTGCATTTATTATCCTTTTCAAGACTGGTAACCACTATTTTAAAACTATTATTTATACCATAATATGATAAACTGCTTTTAACATAAACTATATTATACCAACTCCTGTCTCTGTAGAAAGTGCCCTGCTCAGAGACTTGATGCTATTTTAAACTACTTAATAAAGTGTAATATATTTTACTACCAGCCATATCTCTAATCGTATTATTCTCCATTATACGCACAAAAAATACTAACTGTGCCTAGAGGTCTGAATTTTTCAAATTTTTCACTATTCGTTTTACAAAAGAGACCGTTTTCTTCTTCTTCCTACCTGCCTCAGCTACTATTCTGATTCTGCCACTCCCCTGATGCCACACATCTGATGCCATGTTCTCCTCTTTTTCACCCACCTTCCTCACCAGGTACTGGTATTGCCACCCACCGCCCCACTCTGTCGCCGGGTCACTTTCAGGACTCTTGATGCTGCTGATGCCACCTCCAGGCTGTCTCATTCTGCCACCATTTTTGCTCCTCATGCCAGCTCCAGGCTGTCTCATTCTTTCACCATATGTTCCCCTCATGCTGATGCCAGCTCCAGGCTGTTTAATTTTGCCACCATATGTTCTTCTCATGCTGATGCCAGCTCCAGGCTGTCTCATTCTGCCACCATATATTCTCCTCATGCTGATGCCAGCTCCAGGCTGTCTCATACTGCCACCATATGTTCACCTCATGCTGATGCCACCAACTCCCAGCTGTGTCATTCAGCAACTATATGGTCTCCTCTTGCTGCCGCCAACTCCAGTCTGTGGGATTCAGCCACTATATATTGTCCTCATACTTCTGCCATCTGCAGGCTGTGTCATTCAGCCACTATATGGTCTCCACCGCCCAAAAAAATGCATCTAGACAAACAACAAAAATGATCTAGCCAAGACCATTATTGATAAATAACCCCTATGTTTTTATGCCACAGTAGGATAAGCCCTGCTGGAGTCTCCCATACTGGGTGGTGCTTAGGTTTACAAGGTTCAAAAGCCCCATAGATAATTAATGAAGAGCTGGCCGTGCACACATTTTGTTCCCTATTCATCTAGAGGACAGGTTCCTCTGTTCTAGTGCTCAGTAGGTATCCCAACAGTCGGAGGTATATTGTTCAGCTTGTTGGATAGGGGATAACTTTGCAAGTTGGGAATAAGCCTTCAATTACTTATGTGTTAATATGTCCCAAGTATGGGTTGTTTGCTTCCAAGTAGTATGCCCTTCTGTCTATTGAAATATGACTTATTTTTCAACTTTGTAGAATCACGTGGATACAAGCTTGGAAAGTCACAACTATACTTTACAGTAAGCGAAATGTCACGCAAAATGACTTGTCAGGTTCAACCCAAAAGTGGTATTGAGGTGTTCACCATTTTTAGCATCTTCTGCACATCAGGAAAAGAGGTACACTGTTGGAAAATAGCTTTTGTCACCAAATAATAATAATAATGTTATATGTGTGTGTGTATTTTATTTTAAAAAAATTATAGTTTGAAGATGACAGAAATGACAAGGTATTGAAAGTGTCCCTGTCATTTCAAAATTTCAAAAAAAGTTTTCAATTGTCAAAAGTTATGATCGGAACCCCCGTGATCAGGAGACCAAGCAGGGAGAAGCACACAGTAGCTTGCTTCCCTTTCTAGCTTATAGCAATTTTTGTTCTGCTTCACTGGACAGCCCCATGGACTTTAAATGGGGCTTCAGGATGAATATTACAAGCCGGGGAGAGGAGCACACTGCCTCATGCTTCTCTTTGTTCTGCTGATTGGTGAAGGTCTCAGTACTGAGACTCCAATTGTTTCAAGTCAAAAGTTTTTTTAAATGTCAGGGTAACTTTAAACATTTCCGAATGCTTATGTCTTGTTACTAGATTCAGAGGGGTTAGACAGAATTAAGGTACATTACATACATCCAGTAAGTAGATGCTGTGCTGCATTATCAGTACTTTTTGACCACTGAGAATGTTACTTCTCTGTCTAGCCTTCCTTATAAATATTCACTTAAAAGGGGTTCCAGCCCCCTTGACACAAAATACAAAGGGACAAGCAATGGCAGGACAAAGCAAAAAAAAAAACATAATTAGCACTCTGCTGACTTATGGTACAGCACAGGCACATTTTGTTTGATACAGCTGCCTTGTTCTTTTGTAGGAGCCACTTTTTGGTAATTTTGTTTTAGCATACACTGAAACTTCTAACTTGGAAAAATGATGTACATTGCCTAAGTAAAAAAAACACATTCCTTCTATGTAAAGCCTTAAATACAGCAATGAGGCTCAGAAAAGTAAAACAAAAAATAAAAATAAATTAAGAAAAAAAAGTAAAGATGAAAATTGTAGTGCTAGTTGCATGGAGGACAAACCTTTTGGTCTGTGCTCATCTTTGCCAAGTACAATGTTAATAGCTTGTTACGTTTATAGACGGGCAATAAACGTAACAGTTTAGGTTTTCTAACTATTACCGTAATACTGATCAACACCATAACAGTTGTGCAGGTGATGAAAAAACTATGAGATTTAATGTGTTATTGTTAAAGGGTACCTCTCATCAAATAAACTTTTGATATATTTTAGATTAATGAATGTTGAATAACTTTCCAATAGCATGTTAATTAAAAATATGCTTCTTTCTATTGTATTTTTCCCAATCAGTCCTGTCAGCAAGCATTTCTGACTCATGCTGGAGTCCTAAACACTCAGAGCTGCCAGCCTGCTTTGGCAAAGCAGGCTGGCAGCTCTGAGTGTTCTCCTTTGTGAACAAAGCAGACTGGCAGCTCGTAGTTTTTAGGACTCCAGCATGAGTCTGAAATGCTTGCTGCCAGGACTGGTAGGGAGACCCCTAGTGGTCATTTCTTCAAAGTGGAAAATTAAATAGAAAGAAGCCTATTTTTTAATACCATGCAATTGTAAAGTTATTCTGCATACATTAATTTATAATATATCAAAAGTTTTTTTTTGATGAGGTACCCTTTAAGACTGCACAGTTATTATGACATAGTAATGATTAATTTCTTATTGCTACTTCTACACAGGACCTTAACTATGAATTCAGTTACCAAGTAGGGAAGTTATCAAGAAAGTCTCTGTATAAAGGAAGAGACATTCAATATTATTTTAATTTGCCTTCCGGCGATCCATCTGGTGGATATCAAGGTACATATTTTCATAACTCATGATATATATTAAGAAGTTCAGATTATCATTTGTGCTTTAAAGACTTCAGATAAAGAATGTCATCAAGAAAGTGTCTTCTGCCTAAAATATAGGTAAATGGCTTTGGTGTAATGGCAAGAGTTTGCACAGCCTCCTAAAAATGGAAAGGTATGATATGATATACAGTATGAATGTGTCCATTAGGCACAGATAATCAAGCAGTTGTTTGCCAGAAACATGGCCCCCTGTTAATGGATTGCGTACCCTTTATCCTCTCTACTTTTTATATAAATTATTGACAAGGTCTTATGTTTTTCAGTTACTGTTTTTACACAAATAACAAATATTTATGGATCGCAAACACAACCCTGCCCAGTAAATGTGACTGTGCTACCCATTGTCTTCCACAACACGTCTAGTAACCCGCAGCCACAACTTAAACTGTAAGTATTTGAGGAATCAAAACAGGAATTATTACGGTTTTATTTGTTTAATTAAAAAAAATTTCTTTGCATAGATTTAAAGAGAGCTTGAGAAATCTTTCTACACTTATGTTAATGGGAAATCACATTGAGGTTCGAAACTACGTCGTGTTGTTAACTACAGTCCTTAATCGGCTTAATACAGAGGATGGTAAAAAGGCTTTTGAGCAACAGTCGCAAATTAGAAACAAACTTATTTTCATTGTTCAAGGCTTATCTTTTAGTAACCAGGTAAAGATTTCTAGTGTATCTCTATAAATATATATGTATATATCATAAAGAAATAATAATTGATTTAATACTAAGTAATAGTACTAAAAATTATTATAAATTAGCAAATCTTTCTGTAACATTAATATTCTGATAATAAAATACTATTAGGTTATGTTAACAGTGTTTTTTCAGGCATATTTTATTAGTAAAAATGTGTCTGCAAAATTGAATGCACATTTTTAACATTAATGGATTCTGTGGTTGCGTCTGTGCGCACAATATAAATAAGGCCACATTTTATACAGCCACATAAATAAGTGACACATACCAAAATCGTGGTATAATCATGGGGAAATGTGCAATTTTTACCACAATTTTGGCAATTTGCTGCAAAAATGCATGCATTAATTAGATGCAATAATGCTAATTATTATCCATGTGTGAGCTCAGACTTAGAAACTATTGAAAAAAGCAAAGTTGGTCTACACTTCCAAACAATATGAAGCTATAGCTGCAAACATACAAAAAATGCAGCACACTGCAAACAAGAGACATGTATGCATTATATGGATAATTTTTGGTATATTAATATAAAAGGCTATGAGAAAGATGTATTTAAAAATTCATACAAACTACGTTTTTTCCCGTTCAATATTTCCCATGCAGAACGAACTAAATGATATTATATCAATGCTGAGAGATCTCTTTAATGCTACAAACCAGGTATGTCTGACACAATGATTAATGTGAATTACAACAGATTTATTAATAGTGGCTTAAAAGTAGCCAGCATAAACTAGACAGTAGATTTGATATGCAGAGGATACACTAAATTTATCAGAGTGGTGCACTATGGTTTAGATTTGGTGCATCTTAGCAGATGTTAGACACTTTTCCTTTCCTTATGACACCTTTCCTTTTGAGGATTCACTGTAAATTGGTTGTTGAGTTGGTTCTATTTCAATGGCTGATTTGGATTTGGTCCAACACTTACTGGGCCAAATGAGACCCCCAGCAAATGTAGTAGGGCGATGCATAGCGCATCCTCATATACCTCTGGGCTGGTGTATAGGAGCAGGGACTCCTGTCAAGAAAGGAGTCCCTGCTACTGTACATACTGAAGAGCAAGTCATATAGTTACTTCTCATTGAATATTTGCTGGGCTGGGTGCAGCAAATGTAATATAGAAGTGACATTGCATACAGTATTGCTGCATAATTAAGAACTGAACCGCAAAATATTACTTGAAAATTGCCTGTTTTTAGTCACTTCTGTCATTGGAAACGTGCTTGACAAAGTGTGTTTCACTTTTTTAAATATTTGTTATATGGGTCAACATCATTTACTACATTCAAATGTGGCTTTGAAGCTTAAAGGTATATAGTTATTTTTTTTATTTACAAGAACAATATTATGCAGTGTTTTACAAGTATAGGAGAGTATTTAAAATCATCACATGTTTAGTCTAGCTGAATATATAGGGTGGTAGATTGATTGATGCTTCAATCGCACTTAGCTAAGTAAAAGATAATAACAATATGGAGGTACTCTATCTACCACAAGAATCTGACCGAGAATTTAGCCAAGGAGTGATATCCTCTTAACACTCAGGGTAATCTTTGGGTATGAAAAACAGTGGTTTGGCTTCTTCTCAAGGTCTAGATGTAATAGGAATATGTGTAGTTGTAGTGTGAACAACAGGGATATATATAGATAAATGGGAAGAAAAAATAATAAATAGGCAGGGATGGAGGTTTAATATTGTGTGTAGTTAGGGATGTGGTGTGGGTCTATTGGTGTAGTAAGAGCAGAGTGTAACTAAGTAGTTGAAAACTAGATACACTGTAGAGATGTGTGAAAATATGTGGTAGGTATGATGTAAGAGATGTGATGTAGGTCTGTAACTGTAATGGGGTCAGAGTGTGGTTAAGTATAGTTTAAGTATGCAAAGACTGGATACACTGTTAAACTAATGGTATGATGGATGTGTCTGTAGCAAAAAGAATCGATAAATGTCTATGTCCAAGGTATAACTAAATTAATTTGATTAAATACAAGGTAACAATTAATGGAAATGCAGGATCCTTGCACTTCCCAGATTAACTTAAAATGGTTTTAAAACAGATTTAAAACATGATATCACATACACTGCTCTTTTGCACCCTTAGTATTATAGTTAGAAGTGGGATGCAGGGCAATGGGAGTTGGTATGAGCACCTGCAGTGCACTTGCAGGCGCTGTAGTCCCCATATTTGCAGCCCACTGTTAGGGTAGAAACTGTTCTACAGATGGGAATGTTTTTAAGTCACGTATACAAGGTAGGTTTGGTCTTCCAGGTGAAATAAAACACAGCAAGGGGTGCGATGTATACTAAAGAGAGGTGACCGTGGGAGAAGGTAGCGCGGCGGCTTGGCGGCCGTAAGAAGCGGGTATAGGAGCGGCACTGTGACCGACAGATGATGCTGGTACCACGGCACTGCGGCCGTCAGATAGAAATACGGCACGGTGGCCGTTCGGTAACCAGTTTGGTGCACTGTACCGCTTACCCTTGGATGTGGCAGTCCTTGCGCCTCCTGGCCGTCTCCGGGGACGGATCACGGAGTCTGCAGGAGTTGGGTGAGCGGTGTAGCAGTGGTGTGTCCTGATGTTGAAGTCCTGGATATCTTCTAGGTGCGCGCTCTTGTTTTCCACGGTTCTCTTTGTATGCTGAGTGCTGTGGTACAGCGGAGGTAATCGTCCTTGTGGTATAGCAGGTAGGGGTTGGTGACAAAGTGCTGCTGGTGATGTTGATGTGTGGTGATGCGTTTTGGTCCGTCTAGGACCTTCCTCAGTGATCTATCTGGATACAATGGGTGTGGGTGCTATATATGTGCAAAATTGGCGGGAAAATAAAGTTTCAAACAAGACCCGGTTCGGACTGCTTGGACATAGACAGATGTGTGGTGGAAGGAGCCGAAGTGGAGTTGGAATGGACTCTTATGTGGCAATCATGGTCATTAGAGTTTTATAGCAGTATATAAGTATATATACTACTATAAAACTCTAATGACCATGATTGCCACACTGCATTTTAAATCAACATAAGAGTCCATTCCAACTCCACTATGTCTCCTTCCACCACACATCTGTCTATGTCCAAGCAGTCCGAACCGGGTCTTGTTTGAAACTTTATTTTCCCGCCAATTTTGCACATATATAGCACCCACACCCATTGTATCCAGATAGATCACTGAGGAAGGTCCTAGACGGACCAAAACGCGTCTGATCTCCATCACCACACATCAAAATCACCAGCAGCACTTTGTCACCAACCCCTACCTGCTATACCACAAGGACGATTACCTCCGCTGTACCACAGCACTCGGCATACAAAGAGAACCGTGAAAAACAAGAGCGCGCACCTAGAAGATATCCAGGACTTCAACATCAGGACACACCACTGCTACACCGCTCACCCAACTTCTGCAGACTCCGTGATCCGTCCCCGGAGACAGAGATACCGGTCACCGCTGTCACAGCCAGGAGGTGCAAGGACTGCCACATCCGAGGGTAAGCGGTACAGTGTACCAAACTGGTTACCGAACGGCCACCGTGCCGTATTTCTATCTGACGGCTGCCGTGCCGTGGTCCCAACACCATCTGCCGGTCGCAGTGCCGCTCCTATACACGCTTCTTACGGCCGCCAAGCCGCCGCGCTACCTTGTCCCACGGTCACCTCTCTTTACTATACATCGGACCCCTTGCTGTGTTTTATTTCACCCGGAGGACCAAACCCCCCTTGTATAAGTGACTTAAAAACATTCCCATCTGTAGAACAGTTTCTACCCTAACAGTGGGCTGCAAATTTGGGGACTACAGCGCCTGCAAGTGCACTGCAGGCGCTCATACCAACTCCCTGTCAGGATCCCGATAGGTATGCAGCGAGGACACTGGTGGTGGATCCTCTGTGTCAGTGGGGTGATGACGTCGGCCGTACCAGGGGAACAGAGTCTAAGGGGTTACTGGTTTTCACCAGAGCCCACCGCAAAGTGGGATGGACTTGCAGCAGCAGGTAACCCCCAGGTCATTCCACCCGATAGCGACTCAACCCCAGCTGACGGCTGAGACGGGCGCGGTACAAGGGACAAGGCAAGAGCAAGGTCGGACATAGCAGAAGGTCAGGGCAGGCAGCAAGGATCGTAGTCAGGGGCAACAGCAGAGGGTCTGGAACACTGGCTTGGAACATACACAAAACGCTTTCACTGGCACTAGGCAACAAGATCCGGCATTGACAGGAATGGGAAGCCAATCAATGGCGCACTGGCCCTTTAAATCTCAGAGAGCCAGCGCGCGCGCCCTAGGGAGCAGACGGAGGACGGTGAGGAGATTGGGATGCAAGCCGCGGGCGGGCGTGTCCCGCTACGCGAGTTGCATCCCCGCCGGTGACACTAGTGCAGCGCTCCCGGTCAGCGGGTCTGACCAAGGCGCGGAGGTGAACGCCGCAAGCGCTCCGGGAGGAGCAGGGACCCGGAGCGCTCGGCGTAACAGTACCCCCCCCTTTGGTCTCCCCCTCTTTTTGGAGCCTAGGAACCTGTGGATGAGCTCCTTGTCGAGGATATTATCCTCGGGTTCCCAAGACCTCTCTTCGGAGCCACAATTCTCCCAGTCTACGAGAATTTTTTTTTTTTTACCTCTGACTACCTTGGAGGCGAGGATTTCCTTTACAGTGAAGACATCAGAGGTGCCAGAGAAAGGAGCAGGAGCAGTGACCTTGGGGGAAAAGCGGTTAAGAACGAGAGGTTTGAGAAGGGAAACATGAAAGGAGTTAGGGATACGAAGAGAAGGAGGAAGATGAAGTTTGTAGGAGACAGGATTGATTTGACTCTTGATTTTGAATGGTCCAAGGTAACGTTGGCCCAGCTTGTAGCTGGGAACGCGAAAGCGGATATACTTGGCAGATAGCCACACTTTGTCCCCAGGAGCGAAGACATGAGGAGTTCTTCTCTTCTTATCAGCATGTCTCTTCATACGAGACGAGGCCAGTAGGAGCGACTTTTGAGTCTACTTCCAGATAACAGAGAAGTCCCGGGTAACTTCATCTACAGCAGGCAGTCCAGAAGACGTGGGAATGGGGAGGGGGGGCAGAGGATGACGGCCGTACACCACAAAGCACGGGGATTTGGCAGAGGATTCCGAATTTTTGAAATTGTACGAGAATTCAGCCCAGGGTAGGTCGACCCAATCGTCTTGGCGGGAGGAGACAAAATGTCGCAAATAGTCACCAAGAATCTGGCTTACTCTCTACTTGTCCATTGGATTGGGGGTGATAGGAGGATGAGAAATGTAATTTGATTTTTAATTGGTTACAGAGAGCTCTCCAAAATTTCGACACAAATTGAACGCCTCTATCCGAGACGATATGCGTGCGAAGCCAGTGAAGGCGAAAAATATGCAGAAAAAATTGCTTCGACAATTGTGGCGCAGAAGGAAGACCTAGAAGTGGAATGAAGTGTGCCATTTTGGAGAAACGATCAACGACCACCCAGATGACGGTGTTGCCATGGGATACAGGCAGATCCGTAATAAAATCCATGGCAATTTGGGACCATGGCTGCTCGGGGACGGGTAAAGGAAGGAGGAGTTCAGCAGGCTTCTGGCGAGGGGTTTTATCCCGGGCGCAAACAGTACAGGCCCGAATTAAATCAGTGACGTCACTCTCTAGCGTAGGCCACCAATACAAATGAGAAATAAGCTGGATGGACTTTTTAATGCCAGCATGGAATGTCCCCATTTGAGGATCTTGAGGCGCTGGCGTGGAGGAACAAAAGTCTTTCCAGGAGGAGTTTGTCCCAGAGAAGCTGGAGCAGAGGAGACCAGGCACTCAGGAGGTACGATATGCTGCAGAGGGGCTTCAGATTCGGTGGCATCAGAGTAACGTGAAAGGGCGTCAGCCCTGACGTTTTTGTCTGCAGGACGGAAGTGAATCTCGAAGTTAAAGCGGGCAAAAAAACAACGACCATCTAGCCTGGCGAGGATTCAGACGCTGAGCAGACTGGAGGTACGAGAGATTCTTGTGGTCAGTGTAAATGACAATGGGGTGTTTGGAACCCTCCAATAGATGCCTCCATTCTTTGAGTGCTAACTTGCTGGCTAGAAGTTCACGATCTCCAATGGAGTAATTTTTTTCTGCCGGAGAGAAAGTTTTAGAAAAGAAACCACAAGTAATGTTACGTCCAGTAGAGTTTTTTTGGAGAAGTACGGCTCCGGCTCCGACTGAGGAGGCGTCCACTTCCAGCAAGAAAGGTTTCGATGGATCAGGTCTGGACAGCACTGGAGCAGAAGTGAAGGAAGTTTTGAGACGATTGAAGGCCTCATCTGCTTGAGGAGGCCATGGCTTAGGGTTGGCATTCTTCCTGGTCAGGGCCACAATAGGGGCCACAATGGTGGAGAAATGGGGAATAAACTGTCGGTGGTATTTGGCAAATCCCAGAAAGCGTTGGATAGCATGGAGTCCTGAAGGGCGTGGCTAATCTAAAACCGCTGACAGTTTGTCTGGATCCATTTGAAGCCCTTGGCCAGAGACTAGGTAACCTAGGAAAGGAAGAGAATTGCATTCAAAGAGAAATTTTTCCATTTTGGCATACAGGTGATTTACACGAAGTCTTTGGAGCACTAGACGGACATGACGACGGTGTTCCTCCAGGCTAGAGGAGAAAATAAAGATGTCGTCCAGGTAAACCACAACACAGGTATATAATAAGTCCCGAAATATCTCATTAACGAAGTCCTGGAAGACTGCAGGGGTGTTGCAGAGCCCAAAGGGCATAAATAGATATTCGAAATGTCCATCTCTGGTATTGAATGCGGTCTTCCACTCATCACCTTTCCTGATGCGAATAAGATTATATGCGCCTTTTAAGTCCAATTTAGTGAAAATATTGGCACCACAAAGACGGTCAAAGAGTTCAGAGATCAAAGGCAGGTGATAACGGTTTTTGATGGTGATTTTATTTAAACCGCGGTAGTCAATGCATGGCCGTAAGGATCCGTCTTTTTTAGAGACAAAGAAGAACCCCGCTCCAGCAGGGGATGAGGACTTCTGAATGAAACCTCTCTTTAGGTTCTCCTGGATATAGTCGGACATGGCTTGAGTCTCTGGGGCAGACAGAGGGTAGATCCTGCCCCAGGGTGGAGTGGTACCAGGAAGGAGATCAATGGGGCAGTCATAAGGCCTATGAGGTGGTAAGATCTCTGCTTGTTTTTTGCAGAAAACATCAGCAAAGTCCTGGTAGGCCTTGGGAAGACCCGGTATAGGTGGAGCCACAGGGGTTTGACAAGTGGAAGCAGACTTGAGGCATTGTTTGGGAAAGATGGACCCCAACTTTTGATCTCCCCGGTGGTCCAGTCAAGGGTAGGAGAATGACGTTGGAGCCATGTCAGACTGAGAAGGATTTCAGAGGTGCAGTTTTATAGGAAAATAAATTCTATTTTTTCGTGATGCAGTTAAATGCTCATAAGCATTTCCGTTGACAGAAGAAATGTAGAGCGGCTTGACGAGACTGGTCACTGGGATGCTGAACCTATTAACAAAAGAGGCCAAAATAAAATTTCCTGCAGAACCGGAGTCCAAGAAGGCCACAGCAGAGAAAGAGGAGTTGGCGGAAGGAGAAATCTGCACAGGCACAGTGAGACGTGGAGAAGCAGAATTCACACCTAGAGTCGTCTCACCTTTGTGAGGTAACAGAGTGCGTCTCTCCTGACGCGGAGGGCGGATAAGACAGTCTTTTAGGAAGTGTTCGGTACTAGCACAGTACAGGCATAGATTCTCGTTACGGTGGCGAGTCCTCTCTTGTAGGGTCAGGCGGGACCGATCCACTTGCATAGCCTCCTCGGCAGAAGGCACAGGAACAGATTGCAGTGGACTTTGGAAGAGAGGAGCCGGGAGAGAAATCGCCTGGTGCGAACAAGATCCATTTCCTGTCGGAGCTCCTGGTGTCTTTCAGAGAAACGCATGTTGATGCGGGTGGCCAAATGGATAAGTTCAGACAGGTTAGCAGGAATTTCTTGTGCGGCCAGTACATCTTTGATGTTGCTGGATAAGCCTTTCTTGAAGGTCGCGCAGAGGGCCTCATTGTTCCAGGATAGCTCTGAGGCGAGGGTACGAAACTGGATGGCATATTCGCCTACGGAAGAACTCCCTTGGACTAGGTTCGGCAAAGCAGTCTCGGCAGAGGAGGCCCGGGCTGGCTCCTCGAAGACACTACAAACTTCAGCGAAGAAGGACTGGATAGTAGCAGTGGCAGGATAGCGGTGTGGCCCATGACAAGGCCTTTCCAGACAGGAGACTGACCACGAAAGCCACCTTAGACCGTTCAGTGGGGAATTGGTCCGACATCATCTCCAAGTGTAGGGAAAATTGGGACAGGAAACCACGGCACTGTTTAGAGTCCCCATCAAACTTGTCCGGTAGAGACAGGCGGAGGCTGGGAGCGGCCACTTGCTGCGGAGGAGATGCAGGAGCTGGCGGAGGAGATGATTGCTGATGCTGTGGCAAGAGTTGTTGCAGCATGACGGTCAGTTGAGTCAGCTGCTGTCCTTGTTGCGCGATCTGTTGGGATTGCTGGGCGACCACCGTGGTTAGGTCAGCGACACTAGGCAGCGGGACCTCAGCGGGATCCATGGCCGGATCTACTGTTAGGATCCGGATAGGCATGCAGCAAGGACACTGGTGGTGGATCCTCTGTGTCAGTGGGGTGATGACGTGGGCCGTACCAGGGGAACGGAGTCTAAGGGGTTACTGGTTTTCACCAGAGCCCGCCACAAAGCGGGATGGACATGCAGCTGCAGGTAACCCCCAGGTTGTTCCACCCGATAGCGACTCAACCCCAGCTGACGGCTGAGACAGGCGCGGTACAAGGGACAAGGCAAGAGCAAGGTCAGATGTAGCAGAAGGTCAGGGCAGGCAGCAAGGATCGTAGTCAGGGGCAACAGCAGAGGGTCTGGAACACTGGCTTGGAACATACACAAAATGCTTTCACTGGCACTAGGCAACAACATCCGGCGATGACAGGAAGGGGAAGTGGGTTTTTATAAGGAGGGAGCAGGTGCAGGTACTGATTGGGCCAGGCGCCAATCAATGGCGCACTGGCCCTTTAAATCTCAGAGAGCTGGCACGCGAGCGCCCTAGGGAGCAGAGCCGCGCGCCGGGACTGAGCAGACGGAGGACGGGGCAGGTGAGGAGATTGGGATGCGAGCCGCGGGTGGGCGCGCCCTGCTGCGCTGGTCGCATCCCCGCCGGTGACACTAGTGCAGCGCTCCCGATCAGCGGGTCTGACCGAGGCGCTGCACGGAGGTGAACGCCGCGAGCGCTCCGGGGAGAAGCAGGGACCCGGAGCGCTCGGCGTAACACTCCCACTGCCCTGCATCCCACTTCTAACTATTATACTAAGGGTGAAAAGAGCTGTGTATGTGATATCATGTTTTAAATCTGTTTTAAAACCATTTTAAGTTAATCTGGGAAATGCAAGGATCCTGCATTTCCATTAATTGTTACCTTGTATTTAATCAAATAAATTTTGTTATACCTTGGACATAGACATTTATTGATTCTTTTTGCTACAGACACATCCATCATACCATTAGTTTAACAGTGTATCCAGTCTTTGCATACTTAAACTATACTTAACCACACTCTGACCCCATTACAGTTACAGACCTACATCACATCTCTTACATCATACCTACCACATATTTTCACACATCTCTACAGTGTATCTAGTTTTCAACTACTTAGTTACACTCTGCTCTCACTACACCAATAGACCCACACCACATCCCTAACTACACACAATATTAAACCTCCATCCCTGCCTATTTATTATTTTTTCTTCCCATTTATCTATATATATCCCTGTTGTTCACACTACAACTACACATATTCCTATTACATCTAGACTTAGTTAAGTAAACCTTTATAAATGTAGTATACCAACAAATTAGTTATCTAAGCAAATAGTACCAAAGATGTAAAGATTATGTGATAAAGGATTAAGTGTTAAAGCAGCCTCCACATTAATGTGAAACTCAGGTGGTTTATATGACAAAAAAAAAAGTGTCTAAAAACTCATAATAATTATAGAAATAATAATTTAAAAGAACTGTTATTTAACATCGCTGTGGTATGTTTTTTTTCATGCTAGAACCTACAACTTGTGCTATGTATAACTATTATTTATATTCATCAATTTCATTAATATGTTATGAAATAGTTTAGCTTAAAATTTCATTACAAAGGAAGATGTCATATATTTAACTGTTAGAGTTGGCAGTTTACTTGTATCACAGTGTATATACAGAGAATGCAGCTACAGTGTTTAATCCCATTTTATGTATAATAGGTAACAGCTGAGAGCGCCACTCTTATTATTAACTATACGCAATCAATAGTCAAAGAGACATTTGATTACACAGAGATTGGAAGAAACATAATACAGAAGAAACTGGTAGAAAATATCATTTTGTTGATATCTAGTGCTCTGGAGGTATATTCCAGATGGCCTGAACTAAAAACAGTATTTGAGGATGGAGTAGAATGTATAAGTAATTTGATATTGGTAAGTTGTAATAACCATATTTACTTAATTCTCTTTCTGCCCAGTTGCCTATTTTAAAGATTTGTTATTAACCCCTTAAGGACCGAGCGTTTTTCCGTTTTTGCATTTTCGTTTTTTTGTCCTTTCCTTTTAAAAATTGTAACCCTTTCAATATTGCACCCACAAATCCATATGATGGCTTATTTTTTGCACCACCAATTCTATTTTGTAATGACATCAGTAATTTTACCCAAAAATCTACGGCAAAACCCCCCAAAAAAACATTGTGCGACAAAATTGAAGATAAAACACAATTTTTTAACTTTTGGGGGCTTCCGTTTCTACGCAGTACATTTTTTGGTAAAAATGACACCTTCTCTTTATTCTGCAGGTCCATACAATTAAAATGATACCCTACTTATATAGGTTTAATTTTGTCTTACTTCTGGAAAAAATCATAACTACATGCACGAAAATTAATACGTTTAAAATGGTCATCTTCGGACCCCGATAACTTTTTTTTTTCACTGTACGGGGAGGTTTGAGAGCTCTTTTTTTTTTGCGACGTGATCTGAAGTTTTTATCGGTACCATTTTTGTATTGATCAGACTTTTGCATTTGCGCATGCGGCGATACCACATGCTTATTTTTATTATGATTACATATTTTTTTTATGGAATTTGGGTAGAGGTGGGGTGATTTAAACTTTTAATAAGGAAGGGGTTAATGGGTGTTTTTTTTAAACTTTTTATTCAACTTTTTCTTTTGACCCTTTTAGTCCTCTTTGGGGACTTTTGGGAGGGATCATTAGATTTCTCATACAGATCAATGTGGTTTCATAGATCCACATTGATCTGTGTGCTCTGCGCTCGATTGATAAAGCCTGGCCCTGCCAAGCTTTATCATTCTCAGAGCCGCAGCAGCCACGGCAGAAGAGGTAAGCCCTGGACCACTAAGGATGTTTAAATATCCCTTTAGACATTTAGGGTTAATAGCCGGCCGCAGCAATCACCACAAGTCTGCTATTAATGCTGGTCCCAGCTACAGGAATCAGGTGTGGGCCGCCCGGTATGATGCGGGCTCGAGTCAGGAGCCCACATTATACACCGTTTGCCGTTTTAGGATGAGCCTTAGTCGGCAACCGGTTAAGAATATCTTAGTATTAACTCTGAGCACCGGAGCAACTAAACAAATGTTTTTTTAGAATAGGGTCACACATGGCGTATTTTGCGTGTATTTGCTGCTGCGTATTTTCCTACCCATTGAAGTCAATGGGTAGCAAAATATGCAGCTTTCTCCAATGAGTAGGAAAATATGCAGCAAAATACGGCATTTGTGACCCTACCCTAAATGTTGTTTCAGAGTTTCTATGGGGCTGATGGTTGATTGTATATTTTGGGCTTGGTTTAAGCACTAATAGGGACTATAGTCATTGTAGTAGATTTTCCTTCAAACTGAGATAGCTTTACACCCTATTTGACAAATAAAGTATAAAAAAAAATTAGAAAAATAAAAAAAGAGACTTATCAAAAGCTGTGTAGAGTAATTGTTGTGCAGTTGCCTATATCAACCAATCAGCAATCAGTTTCTTTTTTCATTTTTTTCTCTGAAAAATTAAAAAAAGCGATCTGATTGATTGCTAAAGCCATCTGCACCGCTCTTGCTAAATCACCCCAAAGTCTTTTTATTTTGATCTTTGAGAATGAACAATAAAAATAAAAAAATAAGTAAGAAAACGTAAAGAAGACCACCTCACCCATTATTGTTGTAATGCTAACCCTGACTCCATTACCTTAAAATAGACATGTCATTTATTGAAATTAACAATAGCTATTAATTAATAATACATTGTTTATATTAGGCTAGCACTTATTAACTAGAATGCCAAAATCAGAATTTTTTTTAATTTTTCAAACTATAAATCTAACATCTCCAAAAAAGTTCAAATAAAAATATTAAAATGTAGTCTAACAAATACAAAGTCATAGCTGTTATAATAATGTTTACTTAAAATTGCTAAACTGAGTCTAGTTCTGAAGGCCCAAAATACCTTGGTCCTGGACCAGTTAAAAATGTTTTTATAATGGTGAATTGAAGATGGAAACACTTTTCCAGACTTTCCCATTAATAATTTAATAAAATAATATTTATTTATATAGTGATAACAAATAATACAGCACTTTAACACATTATGCAGCACTTTAGCAATATGGCATTAGGCTAGAATGCTTTTTGAGATGCCCCATAAAAAATACAAAAAAGAAAAAGATTACTATTGATGAAATATGGCCTATTCAGAAATCACACAGATGTTGTAGAAACACATTCCCTCCTCCTTTAGCCACCCATATCCCTTCCCTTCATCATCTGCCTTCCTTGCTTAAACCTGATGAACTTGTGTCTTTTTCAGCTGTAGTAACTGGGAGGGGCTATGTTCACACACAGTTATTTTTACAGCTCAAAATTAAGTTTAAAAACAGTGTATGGACCTAGCCCAAGTGTGTAACTATGTGTTTGTCCCATCTGCCTTGATACCATGATATCCTGGTGAAACCTCTCGTCTTGTTTGGTATCAACAGTTCATGACAGTTGATGATTTAGTTTTGGGGGGCTGGATGCACTACATGTATGACAAATACAACTGTAATAACTATAAAACAAAAACATGCAGTTTTCTGTTCAGGTCTCTGTATGGGGCAGCATTTATGATTTCACTTATTTCTTTTCTAAATTTAATTTACATTTTTGTATATTTGTATTCTAAAGTTTTTGCAATTTCAATTAGCATTTTAATGATTAAACTTAAACATATTAAACTCTTTTGACATGTTGAAGAGACATTTCATATAGAGACTACAAACCACAAGAGTATAGAGACCACAACCTATAGCTAGAATGTGCTCGGAGAAGTGCATGCTGAGCATGTTTTATTTTAGCTCTGTGACATGAGACAGAAACACACTGTAAGGGCGTCTATAGGGCCGTCTCTGTCATGTGCACAGAGAGTGGGGAGAAAGCACTTAGCTACATCCTTCTCTACCCTCTAATTCTTGCAATTGGTCAGGGTCTGAACACTAATACGCCGACAAAATAAAACTTTTGACATGGCTGTACAACAGATACATGTTAATTGTTTGAATGTAAATGTTTATTTTTATTGTTATTTTTATTTTATCTCTAGAAATACCTTATTTTAAATAATGAACAACATTTTGCTGTTAGCACAAATTTCTTGGAACTTCAGACCTTCGTGCATGAAAATATACATAATAATATCCAAAAGATTGGTTCCTCAACATTTTACTTGCCAAAAATATTGGATAATGAGACAAAAAGACAGAATACTAGTTCAAAATGTTTCATTAGCCAGCTGAAGTCTTTTAAGAAAAATCCTTACATTTGGGCCAAATCATCTTCTGAGGTAAGTGCATGTGTGGTCAGTAGCTTATATGCTAGGACAAAACATAAAACATCAGTGCAAAAGATTTTAACAATATTGTTGATCCCTTAGATATTTGCTTGTACTTGATTTATAGTATATAGTAATTTATTCTTTAGCCAGGAGTAAAATTAAAGTTGTCTGGGATCCTAGGACAATCAGAATCATGGGCTCCATAGTACTGATGATTGTCAGATGATCATTTAGGAACTGCCCAAATGACAGAATAGTAGGTCCACCTGTGTTTTTTTACGTGTTTTCATTGAAAAAACGTAAGTGTGAATATTTAGTAGTATTTATCTGGTTTGCAATTCTGGTGGTTGCTTGCAGAAACAGTGAACAAGTTTAAGAAATACACCCCTCATGTACACTACGGACACTTCACTCAAAATTTCCATTGGTCTCAGTATTTGATTCTGCCGAGTGAATGAGCATGCTGTCTGATTCTGCAGAAGAGTATGTTGTGCCCAGAATAGCTTATTTGTCAATGGGAATTTGATTTCCACTGTTTATTTCCGCAGTAAAATACCACATACATAAGCTCCGATTTCGGGCAGTGCAGATTCCGCAAGGAGATATCTTGTGAAATTTCCACAGTGTGTATTGGCCCTTTATAATGTGATAGGGGTAGTTTTCATTACATTACTGTACAGTGCCATGTGTTAAAGGAGTAGTCCAGTGGTGATTCAGTGGTGAGCAACTTATCCCCTATCCTAAGGATAGGGGATAAGTTGCAGATCGCGGGGGGTCCGACCGCTGGGGCCCCCTGCGATCTCCTGTACGGAGCCCCGACAGCCCGCGGGAAGGGGGCGTGTCGACCTCAGCACGAGGCGGCGGCCGACACGCCCCCTCAATACAACTCTATGGCAGAGCCGAAGCGCTGCCTTCGGCAATCTCCGGCTCTGCCATAGAGATGTATTGAGGGGGCGTGTTGGCCGCCGCCTCGTGCGGGGGTCGACACCCGCTATCTCGGCGGCAGTCGGGGCCCCGTACAGAGAGATCGCAGGGGGCCCCAGCGGTCGGACCCCCCGCGATCTCAAACTTATCCCCTATCCTTAGGATAGGGGATAAGTTTTTCACAATTCTCTAAAAAAACATCACCATAGCAAGCTATATACAAACATTAGCATATCAAAGCATGCTGGGAGATTTAAATTGTACTGTAATAACAGGGTAATTTAATATTACATTGTTATAAAGATATTGCAGCATGCTGTATCCTACAAATAAACTTGCCTAAATATTTGAAATTAATATTTGAAATAACATCTCTTACTGTATCTTTCAGGTTAATGGTGAATTCACAAGCCTTAGTCTTTTTGACTGCTCAACTAGAAAAAAACTGAGTGCTCGAGATATTATAACGCCAGTCACCATAGAAAGTGATAACCAAAATCAGGTCAGTTATTTTTTGTCTCTGACAACCATATTTGAACTTTATTTATGGAAAATGTGATGATGTAAAGCCTTTGAAACAGTGTTGCTGCATGCTTACCCATTCTTGCTTGCAGCTCAGGGCCCCATGATTGAGTCAATTTCTTTTGTCTTCTATCTCCTTGTACCCTCTCCATCCTAGCACTTGGACTCTTACAGTTCACTGAGGAGAGGGTGTCCTCTTATGGAAAAATCATGTTTGCCCTTACCCACACTTGGATTTTGTCTCAGTGGCCACAACAACAGCATCCAGCTGGTATGAGTACCCCTAGTGGTGTTATTTATAATGACCAATTTCACATTTAGATGTGGATTTTTTTTAATGAAGTATATTGCAAAGATTAACATTGTAACACCAGTGGCTGTCCCACTGCTTACCTCAGACGAGCCACACACTCGGTTCTCCCTCCCTGCTGCAGGGAACAGTTTCTGGTGCACCCCATAGGGGCTGCCTCTTTAAGGATCCATGCGCATTCCTGATATTCCTGTCCTTCTAGGACCACCTATATGAGAGCACTCCTCCCTTCCTGTGGTGCCTAAGCAATAGTTTAATTCCTGAAGAGTTAAGGTGTCTCCTGTCCTGCTGATCAATGTTCCTGACCTGAGCCTGATATCCTGACACCACTTTTGCGTTAGTCCTTGTACATGCTTAAAGTGTTAGTGTTGTTAGAAACTACTTTTTTTCCCCCATTTAATGCTTCCTTAAAAAGTAGGCATTTTCCTAATATCCTTAATTAAAAAATTTGATTGATAAAGATGTGGAAAAAATGGTTACACAAATTAATTGGACACTATGGGTCTGTCTCTTTCATTTTGCAAACGAACCCTGAAATCCAGCCTATTTGGTCCATCAAAAAACTGACTAAAATATCTGAGGGGAGGGGGTGGGTGGTGCGGTTATCTCCATTCTGTGCCTCAGAGCACAAATAAGATGCAGAAAGCTTGCAGTCTCTAAGAAGAGAAGCATTTACATGCACAGTGACAAGCAATACAAGGTGCTAAACTATTGTTTATATGCAAAATGGATTCTCTTTGGTCAGTTTATGAACTTCTTTCTTGTGTATTTGCACCATATAGGTTCCACGTGGCTGCTGTTGGGTTATAAAAAGCATGCTCTTTGGTCACAAAGATGTGAAACTGTAAATATGTTACATTTTTGGCTCAAAATGCAGGTTTTTCTTCTGGCCTTGCACCATATAGTTTCACATGGCTGCATTAAAGTTATATAGAGCATGCATTTAGATAGAAAGTTTTGCAAATGTAAAAATGTTTGTGAAAACCTCATGACGGGAGAGGGAGGGGGGAGCAGAGGAGCTTATCATACTCTGGGGGAGGAAAGGAGCTTATCATACTCCAGGGGATGCACCCCCAGCCCCCAAGAGAAATTCAGAAAGACATCACAGCAATACATAGATCAAAAGGTATTTTACGGGGGCAGGGCCTGCATGGAGAGCTGAGCTCCTGCTAGCCCAGCTCTCATTATGCTGTCAACATCATCCTTTTGGTCTCCAACTGTCAGGGACTGACCAGGGGACAGGGAGAGTGAGCCCTAAACTGACCCTAAAACCACTCTCCCTGCCTACTTGTCCATCCACCCGAAACAGTGGATCGACAACTGGGTGCCAGGCCCTCCCTTATCTAAAGTGCAGGGGCCTAATAATAACACATAGTAATAAATAGTCGGTCACAAACCAGAAACATAACAGGTTCATAGAACTCTATAGTATAAAGTTCAGAGGGCACAGATAGAGTTAGTACAGAGGATAATATATCAGCAGACATGAACAGAGGACTCAGTGGTCGTAAACAGAGGACATAATAGATAAGCGGTCATGAACAGAACTCCAAAGATCCGAATAAAGAACTAATAAACATATAGAGCTCAAAACACCAGATAGGAAAACAGATTAGTCTGAACATACTCCAGAACAAAACAGGAATAAGCTTAATCCCCTAGAAAAACCTCAGGTAGACACAAGAATAACAATACCCTCTGAGTCCCCACGGACCAGTAACAGGGATATATCGCTAATCAGGAATAATTGCAATCGCTCCGAACACCTCCAGTAGACACAGAGTCCCCATGGACAGGTAGCAGGGATGCCAAGTTACAACTCAGAAAAAACGAATACAACAGGATATAATTACAGAACACTGTTCACACTGAACACAAGACAGGATAAATCGCAATCCGTCAAAACACCTCCAGTAGACAAGGAGTCCCCATGGAAGAGTAACAGGGATGCAACATAGGACACTGTTCACACTGGACACACAAACTGTACACTCCACTCCACTCCACTAAAGGAGTAGCCATAATAATAAATCCAAATAGACTACTGGCCAGCGGCACACTGAAAACACAGAACGTCATATAATCGGATACAAGAGAAAACGCAGTGTGAACAGACACATAGCAAAAAGAACATACAAATCCTAAAACTGACTAAACAAACGCAGCTTAAAATCTACTAAGAGCATGCCACATAACGTTGGCTAAAACCAGAAAATACAAAGTGCATGCTGAAACAGAGATAGTAGATTAAAAGCTCAAACAAATGTGTTTCACCAAGAGCTCCATGCAGCAATTCCAGCATCTTAGCAAGTCAGGATATAATGAAGTATCACCAGCCCTGAGGCTATGCTGAGCTGATCCTTATCTAGACACACCCTAGGAGCAATTGGATAGCAAGCCAGAGATGTTAACTATTCCCTGTCGAGGGAACATAAAACTGTTCACACACAACCAAACCAAGAGCTGTGTGTGAACACAGGCCAATACAGACATGACACTAACTCACCCCCTTTTTGTGCTTCCGGTGGCTGCCTGAGATGCCGGGTGAGTGGAGAGAGGAGCGCTGGGACTCGTGCTGCTGCGGCCCTGGCTGGGATCTGGGATCCCTGGGGAACTGCTGATTGGGCAGCGGAACACTGTGTATTACTTCAGTGGAGGCGGTAGAGGTAGAGGCATATAGACCCTAGTGGTGGAGAGTGGTCCGCCATTACTGGACTTTCTTGGGCGGGGCTAGCGGTTAACTGGGATACTCCCGTGCCCTGGAAGTGAGGAATGCAGGAGCGGCCTCGGCAGACTGCAGCTGCTGCTGGTGGTGACAGCAGAGGGACTTTAACACTAGGTGCCTCTGCTGAGAGTGGAGAGTGCTATCTATAACCTAACTTGGGGGAGATTGGTGGCTGAGCAGCTAATCTCTGGTCCTGCCTGAAGGTGGTGGCGAGGTGGACCCCCTACTACTGTGAGTCTTCAGCCTGGAAGGGATTGAGTTTGCCCTGTGCATTATTCTGAGCGGCTGAGTGCTCCCACCAGGCCCGGCTGTGTGCTCCTGAGTACTGCTGTTAGCCCCCTGTTGTGCTGGACTCTGTGACTCTACTGTCTCCTGAACGCTCTCCCCTGGGCCTTTTGTTCTTCTGGTTATCTGGCTCCTATCCTATTTAGAGTCTGCCTGGGCCCTGTGGGACTTTGCTTCAACCCTCACTGACCCTGAAGTGTAGGCGTGCTAGACTTTGTGGTTCTATTGCTATTGTTGGAACATCCAAGAAGCCGGTCTAAGAAAAATAAACATGCAGCTGAAGCAGCCAGACATTCTACAGAGGATGAGGTCTCCTCTAATGAGGGTCCTCCACCTGCCGGTGAACATGCTAGACGTGTCTCCTGTGCTCCTACCCCTCTGGCTGAGAGCTTTAGAAGCATGTGCAGAGACCTTAAAGACCAATCTACGAGGCCCCCGGAGGTGGCAGATGGATTGTCTCCTGCACCCTCTCCTCCTATATTTTCTGGCTCTCCTAGCTCTGAGAGATGCTGCTCATCTCATCATTCTGCATGTCCTGCTGACTCAGTTGATCAGAAGTTTACACAACTTTTAGCAGCGTTCACATCTTGCCAAACAATTACAGTTTCCAAGGTCTTTGAACTCCATCAGGAATTCATGATACTCCATCATGAGATCTAAAAGCTCAGTGAGCGCACTGGAGAGTTTGAGTGCTGGGTTTTCACCATTGAGGACACTTTACAAACTATTCCGGCGCAGTTGACATCCATACAGCGACAAATTAAGACTGTACTTGACAGGGCGGATGACATGGAGAATAGGCTTAGGCGCAACAATATCCGGCTGGTGGGCCTGCCCGACAAAGCAGAGGGCTCAGATCCGGTCTCCACTTATATCAGGTTTGGGTTTGATTTGTTATCACGGAGGCAGAACTATATATGATACTAGGTAATACAGAGCTTCAATACTGTAATTCACTATTGTAAGAATACATCTTAAAATCAGCCTGATACTAGGTAATACAGAGCTTCAATACTGTAATTCACTATTGTAAGAATACATCTTAAAATCAGCCTGATTAGTTCCTGATAAGAACAGATAAGTAATTAAAGGTGTTATTCACCATAAGGGGATTTTAATACGTATCTGCCAGACAGTAATGAACATGCATAGGAAGGATCTAAGCTTGTCTTGGGGCTGAATGGCTATGTTTTGAGTCCACCATAACACTGTGGCTAGCTTTTTGTGAACTGGTATTTCCTGTTTGACTTTTCTTTTTTGCCTACAAATCCCATAATTAAATTTTCCTCCCTCCCACACCTCAGCCACCCCACCCATTGAAACATAAATGAGCTGCATCCATTTAAAGGACCAGTGGTTTTCAATCAGGGTGCCTACAGCTGTTGCATTAGTTGCAAATTGATCTCTCTCCCACCAAGCGATCGCTTCACTCATTGAAGCAGACAGGCTCTCTTTCATCAGCTGATTAGTGAGGTCAGATCTCGGCCGCATTGTCACCTGGAAAAAATCTGAGACAACAGTAATTTTGTATGCTGTTAAAAACAAATATTGGGGTGAAAATCACAGAGGAATTGTAAGAAAACTGTCACACATAGGTATAGACACTGTATTTACAGCCCCTGTAGCATAGTCAAATAAAAAAAAAATAATCCTGGAATACCCCTTTAAATACACCACATTAGGCAAGAAATAATTAAATATAAATTATAATTTAAGTGATTCTGAGATAAATTTTCGGCGTTACTTGCATCCTTTTTTGTTGAAAAATACCAACATTTCATGAAAATTTTGAATATTTAACATTTTTCTAACTTTGAAGCTCTTTACTTGTAAGGAAAATGGATATTCAAATACATTTTATTTTTATTCAAAAATACAATATGTCCACTCTATGTTGGCATCATAAAATGGACATATTTTTGCTTTTTGAAAAAATTAGAGGGCTTCAAAGTAGAGCAGCAATTTTCAAAAAATTCATGAAAATTGCTAAATCTGAAGGGACAGATGTTACAGAGCTACAACTCCCAGCATGGGCAGTCCAGGCATGCTGAGAGTTGTAGTTTGGCAACATCTGGAGGGCTACAGTTTGGGAACCACTGTAACAGTGGTCTCCAAACTGTGACCCTCCAGATGTTGCAAAACTACAACTCCCAGCATGCCCAGACAGCCCTTGGCTGTCTGGGAATGTTGGGAGTTGCAGTTTGGCCTTCCTAGTGGTTGCCACAGTAAAGATCACTTTACTTTCACTTTCAATTACCCCCCCCCCCCCCCTGTAGTTTCCCTACCTGACCCAGGATCCAGCATTCTCCAGCGACGATCGGGGATCTCCAGGCATCTTCTCCTGCAGGTACCGGCCTCCATCTTCTTCCCACAATCCCCTCGACATCCAGGGGTGGGCAGAACAGGGGGTTGCTATGGCAACCCACTGTCCTGCTCTGCCATTGGTCAGAATCAGTTCTGACCAATGGCAAGGGATAGGAGGAGATCTGACTCCTAGCCCTCAAGATGATCGGGGCTGTCCCGGACAGCTCCGATCATCGCTATTTTCCGGGTGATCGGGTCACCAGAGATGGCAGAAAATCCCATGTCTGAATTGACATGCGATTTTATGCGATCGCCAACATGGGGGGGGGGGGGGCTCAGGACCCCCCTGGGCGATGTGCCGGGGTGCCTGCTGAATGATTTCAGTAGGCATTCCGGTCCGGTCCCCAACCGGCTAGCGGTGGGGACCGGAATTCCCACGGGCGTATGCATACGCCCTACGTCCTTAAGGGCTCGGGATGCAGGGCGTATGCATACACCCGGCGTCCTGAACAGGTTAAAGTGATATCATCAATACCTGCCACGTTATAGTGTACTAATTCTGAAGAAGGGGGTGCACAGAGAATATCTATGTCATTATGAAAAATTATAAGTACTAGTGCACAATTAATACCAATAGATAGTGCAAAAATACATATTAAAATAGTAATTATCTAAAGCCGCACAAAATTTTTTATAAAATGTGATGCCCTTTACAATAGAAAATAGAATACATTTTTTTTTTCAAAAAGTGGTATTAATTTATATAATATCCCATCGAAGGATGCAATGTAGCTCTATTCACCATTCCCATACCAATCATAACACCACACATATTCTTATGCAATATAAATTATTATAGATATTATGGAATGAAAGGTACTGAACAATCTATACAATATAACATATTATCATTAACATATGACACATAGGAGCAAAAAGGATCCCTATCATGATTATCTGAATATAAATAATATTAATAATTACTAGTGAAACCCTTTCACAGAAAAGCAGCAAAAGAGAATCCTTCATTTAGTCCATCCGGGGCCATACATTTCATCCTATGTATCCAGCGGGCCTCCTCCTTACGGTCTTAGGGATTTGATACGCAGGATTTTAAGCTGTGCTCCGTCATTCAGTTTATATTGAAATCTGCAGCAGAAAATCCTGCGCATCAAATTTGCGCAGAATACTGTACGTGTGAATAGACCATTAACCTGCAAATTGTCAATATTACCTTTCCTGGGCCCTAGTTTTAATTAGCATAATCCAATAAATTGCAAATCAAAAAGATTACCGTCATGTAATAACTGCATATGGTGTGATACCGAAGTATCTGCCTCAGTTCGGATATTACTGAGATGTTGGGAAATCCGTCGCTTTAGTTGTTGTGTCATCTTTTCTATATAATCAACAGAGGCCACTGAACACATACAGAGGTGAACAACAAGTAACAACTATTTAACCCCAGAAAGGAGTTAAAGGACAACTGTAGTGATCAAAAATCCCTGCCCAAATGTTCCCCAAACAAAAGTTATACAATTCAGTCAATTAGTTCTATTTACCTATATGCAGCCGTTTCTGAGATATTAGAGTTGCCAGCATAGCCCAGTAGTCCTGCGTCCGTCCCCTATTCATTACATTGCAGCCGCCATCTTGGGGACGGAGATCTCTTCCTCCCAGCAGTGTTTGTGCTCCCCCTAGCCTCTGTCGGGTCCTCCCTGCTTATGCATATGCATGAGCGGGTGCTTTCTGAGGCAGCCATAGGCTCAGCCTCAGAAACGCCCCTATCTGTAAGATTCAAGCAGGGGGAGAATGAGGACGTCCACAGCTCCTCCCCCCTCCCCTGCTCTGTCTACATAGGACCTCACTTATCACGGGGAGGTTTCAAGTTTTCATGGGGGAAACAGAGCAAACCACAGAGCGGGGAGGGGAGGACGTGTGTGTGAAGGAGACATATTACACTGCAGGGGCTGGTGGTGTATAGACTACAGGGAATAAATATCATACTGGAGATGATTTCTGTGTGTGAGAGGGGGGGGGACTACTGAATGACACATGCTGGGAGTTGTAGTCCCTGTTATGTGTGTGTGTATGCCAGTGTTTCCCAACCAGGGAATGCTGGGAGTAGTAGTTTTGCAACATATGGAGGCACCCTGGTTGGGAAACACTGGTGTATGAACTACAACTCCCAGGAGACTACAGAGATACAATAGAGGTGTTTGTGAACTACAACTCCCAGGAGATTACAGAGATACAATAGAGGTGTTGGGGACATACAACTCCCAGGAGACTACAGAGATACAATAGAGGTGTTGGTGAACTACATCCCCCAGGAAACTACAGAGATAAAATAGAGGTGTTGGTGAACTACAACTCCCAGAAGACTACAGAGATACAATAGAGGTGTTGGTGAACTACAACTCCCAGGAGACTACAGAGATACAATAGAGGTGTTGGGGACATACAACTCCCAGGAGACTACAGAGATACAATAGAGGTGTTGGTGAACTACAACCCCCAGGAAACTACAGAGATAAAATAGAGGTGTTGGTGAACTACAACTCCCAGAAGACTACAGAGATACAATAGAGGTGTTGGTGAACTACAACTCCCAGGAGACTACAGAGATACAATAGAGGTGTTGGGGACATACAACTCCCAGGAGACTACAGAGATACAATATAGGTGTTGGTGACCTACAACTCCCAGGAGACTACAGAGATACAATACAGGTGTTGGTGAACTACAACTCCCAGCCAGGAGACTACAGAGATACAATATAGGTGTTGGTGAACTACAACTCCCAGGAGACTACTGAGATACAATAGAGGTGTTGGTGAACTTCAAATCCCAGGAGACTACTGAGATACAATATAGGTGTTGGTGAACTACAACCCCCAGGAGACTACAGAGATACAATATAGGTGTTGGTGAACTACAACACCCAGGAGACTACAGAGATACAATAGAGGTGTTGGTGAACTACAACTCCCAGGAGACTCCTGATACAATAGAGGTGTTGGTGAACTACAACACCCAGGAGACTACAGAGATACAATAGAGGTGTTGGTGAACTACAACTTCCAGGAGACTCCTGATACAATAGAGGTGTTGGTGAACTACAACACCCAGGAGACTACAGAGATACAATAGAGGTGTTGGTGAACTACAACTCCCAGGAGACTCCTGATACAGTAGAGGTGTTGGTGAACTACAACTCCCAGGTGACTACTGAGATACAATAGAGGAGTTGGTGAACTACAAATCCCAGGAGACTACTGAGATACAATAGAGGAGTTGATGAACTACAACTCCTGATACAATAGATGTGTTGGTGAACTACAAATCCCAGGAGACTACTGAGATACAATAGAGGTGTTGGTGAACTACAACTCCCAGGAGACTACAGGGAATAAATATCATACTGGAGATGATTTCTGTGTGTGAGGGGGGGGGGGGGGGGGGACTACTGAATGACACATGCTGGGAGTTGTAGTCCCTGTTATGTGTGTGTGTATGCCAGTGTTTCCCAACCAGGGAATGCTGGGAGTAGTAGTTTTGCAACATATGGAGGCACCCTGGTTGGGAAACACTGGTGTATGAACTACAACTCCCAGGAGACTACAGAGATACAATAGAGGTGTTTGTGAACTACAACTCCCAGGAGATTACAGAGATACAATAGAGGTGTTGGGGACATACAACTCCCAGGAGACTACAGAGATACAATAGAGGTGTTGGTGAACTACATCCCCCAGGAAACTACAGAGATAAAATAGAGGTGTTGGTGAACTACAACTCCCAGAAGACTACAGAGATACAATAGAGGTGTTGGTGAACTACAACTCCCAGGAGACTACAGAGATACAATAGAGGTGTTGGGGACATACAACTCCCAGGAGACTACAGAGATACAATAGAGGTGTTGGTGAACTACAACCCCCAGGAAACTACAGAGATAAAATAGAGGTGTTGGTGAACTACAACTCCCAGAAGACTACAGAGATACAATAGAGGTGTTGGTGAACTACAACTCCCAGGAGACTACAGAGATACAATAGAGGTGTTGGGGACATACAACTCCCAGGAGACTACAGAGATACAATATAGGTGTTGGTGACCTACAACTCCCAGGAGACTACAGAGATACAATACAGGTGTTGGTGAACTACAACTCCCAGCCAGGAGACTACAGAGATACAATATAGGTGTTGGTGAACTACAACTCCCAGGAGACTACTGAGATACAATAGAGGTGTTGGTGAACTTCAAATCCCAGGAGACTACTGAGATACAATATAGGTGTTGGTGAACTACAACCCCCAGGAGACTACAGAGATACAATATAGGTGTTGGTGAACTACAACACCCAGGAGACTACAGAGATACAATAGAGGTGTTGGTGAACTACAACTCCCAGGAGACTCCTGATACAATAGAGGTGTTGGTGAACTACAACACCCAGGAGACTACAGAGATACAATAGAGGTGTTGGTGAACTACAACTTCCAGGAGACTCCTGATACAATAGAGGTGTTGGTGAACTACAACACCCAGGAGACTACAGAGATACAATAGAGGTGTTGGTGAACTACAACTCCCAGGAGACTCCTGATACAGTAGAGGTGTTGGTGAACTACAACTCCCAGGTGACTACTGAGATACAATAGAGGAGTTGGTGAACTACAAATCCCAGGAGACTACTGAGATACAATAGAGGAGTTGGTGAACTACAACTCCTGATACAATAGATGTGTTGGTGAACTACAAATCCCAGGAGACTACTGAGATACAATAGAGGTGTTGGTGAACTACAACTCCCAGGAGACTACTTGTGTGATTGAGTGTATACAGGAGAGCCGAGTGTGATTGTGTGTCTCTGCTCTGCTGTATACACTCGATCACACACTCAGCTCTGCTGTATACACACGATCACACACTCGGCTCTGCTGTATGCACCTGATCACACACTCGGCTCTGCTGTATACACACAATCACACACTCGGCTCTGCTGTATAGACACAATCACACTCGGCTCTCCTATATACACTCGATCACACACTCAGCTCTGCTGTATACACACAATCACACTCTCGGCCCTGCTGTATACACACATTCACACACTCGGCTCTGCTGTATACATATGATCACACACTCGGCTCTGCTTTATACACTCAAACAGCCAGCAGAAAGCTGTCATGGCATGCTTGGATGTATAGTCTTACAACAGCTGGAGTCACCTCTGCAACTCCAAGCATGCACATACAGCAGAAAGCTGACAGGGCATGCTGGGATTTGTAGTCTTGCAACAGCTGGAGGCACCACTGGAATTCCCAGCATGCCCGAACAGCATATAAAATAACTGGGCATGCTTGGAGTTGTAGTTGTGAAAAAGATGGAGGGACCCCTATCAGGACAGTTTTATAGACAAACAATTATGGTTTTTTTTAACCATTTTTACTTTCACTATCCACTCTCCAGTGCCGACACTGCTGATTCTAGCTATGCAGGCTGTCTGTCTACAGTGAGCACGGAGGCAGCCTGCTTCATCACTGGACAGGAGCCAGCATGGGGAGGGGGAGATGAGCAGAAGGGGAGGGTGTATGCATAGGGAAGGGAGATGTGGGCATCACAATATAATAATTTGCTCGGGGGATAGAACAGGGGGAGGGCAGCAGCTTACAGGAAGTAAGCACAAGGCATGATGGGAGATGTAGTTTTACTTTAACTTCTCCTCCGTAATTCGTGTGCTGATAACGGGAGAACGACTGGGCCAATTTTGATGAGGGAGACATCGTTGGAAAGGTCTTTCAAAGACCTATTAAATGAGGTAAAAAAAAGTTTTTTTTGCCCAGCACTGCAGATGTCCTTTAACTACAGCCTCTATATGGGTATGTGTTCAAATAATAAAATACCTTTATTCAGTTAGGGTAGAGGTTAATCAAAAAAGCACACACTTAAAAACACTGCCCCAATCACATCAGATTAATGTATATTAAGTCAATATTGACAGTCCCTATCCGCTGGCTTAAACCAGTTAAAATCTGCGTCTAATCTGACGTACATGAACAGTGTTCAATACTAGTGACCATGTGGAGCACAGAGGTTAATCGTATATAGGAGAATGTAACCTCACGTTTTCTCTGACACTTTTCAAGAATTTAACTCTCACATTTTATTTTGGGGTCGTTATATAGATGATATATTGATTTTTTGGGACAGCACCACACAATTATTTCAATCCTTCGTTCAAGCACTTAACACTAATCATATTAATATGCACTTTACTTCTGAAATTCATGATAAATTTCTTCATTTTCTTGACCTCACTATCACTATTGATTCACTTGGTCACATTCACACTTCTATATATCGCAAACCTACGTCAACCAATAGTTTTCTCAATTGGAAGAGTTATTATCCTGTACCATTGAAGAAAGGTATCCCTATCAGTCAATATCTACGAGCCAAAAGGAATTGCTCTGATCCTCTTAAATTTCAAGAAGAATGTGATCTCCTGTATAGACGCTTCACCAATAGAGGTTACCCTAAGAAAGTCCTTCACAAGGCCTTCGCCAGAGCAAGGGCTACTCCAAGATCTGAATTATTACGTGATCACAAATTGGCTAAAGACAATAGTGGCCAAAAGATCATTAGGTGTATCGGAACTTTTGATCAACACAATCAAAAAATCATGAATATACTTAGGAAATATTGGCCTATATTACAGGTGGACAATGACCTTAGGGAGGTGATCTCTACTCACCCCTCTATAACCTATCGTAGAGGACCCAATATTCAAAATCAAATAGTTAGGAGTTTTTATGCAGAGGAGTCTGCATCTAGTTGGTTGAAATCATCAATTCAAGGATCACATCCATGTGGACGGTGCAATTTTTGCAAATTTATGCCACGTACAAAAGAATTCTCTAATCCGATTGATAATCGGAAATATCAAATTAGGGACTTCATCACCTGTCAAACGACGGGGGTAGTGTACCTAGCCACTTGCAATTGTCCTAAAATCTATGTAGGAAAGACAGTTCAACAATTGCGTAGGCGTATCTCAAAACATATGAGTACTATTAACACCTATCAAGATACGCCAATTGCTAGGCATATGAGGACTGTACACAATGATGCTCCCTTTGAATTACGTTTCTGTGGCATTACCCAGTGTAAACTAGGTCCGAGACGTGGCAATCTTAACACCAGACTGCTTCAAGAAGAAGCCCGTTGGATTTGGAGATTAAAATCCCAAAGTCCAAATGGACTGAATGAAGGCTTCACCTTTGCAGCCTTTTTGTAGGACAGGAATCACTTATTACAATTGTTACTATATAGAAGAGCCGTTATAAGCCTTTATTAATCATACTTATGATTAACTTCCGTTGATGATATGAATTAATTATGACTACATCTATGCAGAACAGATGAGTATTTGCTCCTCCCTCTATCGATTAATATTTCTTTGTTCTGATCTTATACCTACGTTGCTAGGTTGGCCGTCCTATATTGCCAGATAGTAACTTATTAGTGCTCTCGAATTAACCTATCACTTGCTACGCAGTCGTTGTTCACATGAGTGGTTATATTGTGTATTACAGCTCTATCACAATAGCCATGAGTGAATCATATGCCAAAAATCGGCTAAGTGCCGGCGCATATGTCTGTCGCGCAGCTTCCAGCAGTGCCTGTATATGACTAAGTATTCGCGCACGTTCTTCTGCGCATCCGTACTGCGCATGCGCCCATATCGGAGGTTCGGGAAGCTATTAGTTAGCGCAGGACCGATGGCGCACATACGTGTACAGCTTCCGGCACCAATGAGGAGTTCAGAAGCTTGATTGTTCTCAGCTGGTTGGTCAAGGATGCTGTCAATCAAACGAATATAGCAAGATGCATCCTGGTCTAAAATTCATTGGCCAGGAAGCGGTCAATCATTAGTCTGCATGTGATTGTAACCAATGAGATGTCATGTTAATACAGGAAGTGACATGTTCTAATGACGTTAGAGACAGGAGGTTATTTAAACCCCTGCAAGGCTTGTTTGCACGCCATTTGCCTCTTAGCCCTTGATAAAGCCACAGCCTGTGGCGAAACGTCGGGCGGGCGGGCAATGTGTTAGATTTTTAATTGTCTCACACTATAGACTGTGGACTGCAGCCACAGTCTAATTTTTCAATTCACTTCTATAGCATGCAGTGTCATGCCAATCAATGCACCATGGATCAATATGTGTGAGGTTATTTTAATCTCGGCTCATTAAACGTTAAGTTTTATATTGGGTGGGAAATTTAGGGTCTTAGTGACCGCTTAGCGGTCAAATGTTAATAATGTAACCCATGTACCACGCCTGGTACTCAATACGACGATTGTGATTGATGCACTGTACTCTGTTCTAACTGGTTACCCTAAATAATAGGGGCTCAAAACCAGATGATGGAGGTCTCTGTTCAGATGATATTAAATATAGGGACTGTCTAGTTGTTTCTATGCATCCCCAATACTTGTATGTATTGCACTGTTCCTGCTGTGCACGCAGGACTGGTGCTTGTTGGTTTTTTTCTGGCCACTGAGATTATTATTTAGAGATGCATATTATTAGAAATCACTACTGATGTGTTGGGGGAGCAATTTAAAAGGTCAGGCTGTCAGTTGGAAGTTTCCCCTGGGAAGTTTCCCCTGTGAACACTGTTCCTTTTGCCCCTTTATAAGGAAGACAAAGGTTTTTGTCAATCCGATTGACTCACGTAAATATGACATTCGTCAATTCATTAATTGTTCTAGTAATGCAATTTATATTGCCATTTGTACTTGTTCAAGAGTATATATAGGAAAGAAGACACAACCACTAAAGCTAAAGATTTCACAAAATCTCTGTAATATCCGAACTGGGGCAGATACTTCCATATCACACAATATGCATTTATTACATGATGGTAATCTTAAGGATTTGCAATTTATTGGATTATGCCAATTAAAACGAGGGCATAGGAAAGGCAATATTGACAATTTGCTGCTTAACCTGTTCAGGACCCATGACGTATGCATACGCCATCACACCCTGGGTCTTAAGGACCCATGACGTATGCATACGTCATGTCTTTTCCTGGTCTCCGCCGCTCACCCGGCGGAGATGGGAAGCGGATCCCTGCTGAAATCCTTCAGCAGGGATCCAGGGCAAACGCCGAGGGGGGCCATGTATGCCCCCCATGTCGGCGATCGCCGCAAATCGCAAGGGAAATCGCCCTTGCGATCTGCGGCGATACCGGGCTGATCGGGTCTCTGGGACCCGACCGCCCGGTAATTTCGCATGATCCCGGCTGTCACAGACAGCCAGGACCATGCTGGAGTATAGGAGCGAGGTGGCAAGCCTGCCACCTCCTCCGATCCCCTGCGATCTGTCGGTTAGTTAACCGACCAATCGCAGGAGGGGGGGCGGTTACTTCCTCCCGTCCTGCCCGGCCCCTGAAAGTCCGGAGAGGACGGGAGGAAGACCAGAGGACGCAGCGGGGGACGGGGGAGTGCTGGGGACCGGCCCCGGTACTTACCTCGTCCCTGAAGACCCGGATCCCGGCGAGGAAGATGGCGGCGGCGGCGACAGGTGAGTAGATCTTCAGCCGCGGTCGGGCCCTCTACAGCAATGCACGTCGCCGTAAAGCGACATGCATTACTGTATTGGGACCCTGTATACTACAACTCCCAGCATGCCCAGACAGCCCTTGGCATCTGGGCATGCTGGGAGTTGCAGTTTTGCAACATCTGGAGGACTACAGTTTGGAGACCACTGTGCCCTTCCAGATGTTGCAAAACTACACATCCTCAGCATGCCCTTACTGTCCAGGCATGCTGGGAGTTGTAGTGCTGTAACATCTGGCCCTTCAGATGTTGCCGAACTACAACTCCCAGCATGCCTGGACAGTTTTGGCATACTGGGAGTTGTAGTTTTGCAACATCTGGAAGGGCACAGATTGGGAACCACTGTATTAGTGGTCTGCAAACTATAGTCCTCCAGATGTTGCAAACTACAACTCCAAGCATGCTGGGAGTTGTAGTTCGGCAACATCTGGCTCTAAAGATGTTGCCGAACTACTACTCCCAGCATGCCTGAGAATGTTTGGGAGTTGTGGTTTTGCAACAACAGGAGGCACACTGGTTGGGAAACATTGTCTGTTTCCTAACTCAGTGTTTCCCAACCCGTGTGCCTCCAGCTGTTGCAAAACTATAACTACCAGCATGCACTGATAGACTGTGCATGCTGGGAGTTGTAGTTTTGCAACAGCTGGAGGTGTCCCCCCTGTGAATGTACATTCACATGGGCAGGGGGCTTACAGTGAGTATCAGGCTGCAAGTTTGCGATGCAGCAAATTTTGCGCGGCAGCTCAAACTCGCAGCGGGGAAAATCGCTGTAACCCCCCGCCCGCGTGACTGTACCCTAAAGACACTACACTACACTAACACAAAATAAAATAAAAAGTAAAAAACAGTACATATACACATACCCCTACACAGCCCCCCTCCCAATAAAAATGAAAAACGTCTGGTACGCCACTGTTTTCAAAATGGAGCCTCCAGCTGTTGCAAAACAACAACTCCCAGTATTGCTGGACAGCCGTTGACTGTCCAAGCATGCTGGGAGTTTTGCAACAGCTGGAGGCACCCTGTTTGGGAATCACTGACGTAGAATACCCCTAAGTCCACCCCAATGCAAATCCCTAATTCAGGCCTCAAATGCGCATGGCGCTCTCACTTCGGAGCCCTGTCGTATTTCAAGGCAACAGTTTAGGGTCACATATGGGGTATCGCCGTACTCGGGAGAAATTGCCTTACAAATTTTGGGGGGCTTTTTCTCCTTTCACCCCTTATGAAAAGGTGAAATTGGGGTCTACACCAGCATGTTAGTGTAAAAAAAAAAATTTTTTACACTAACATGCTGGTGTTGCCCTATACTTTTCATTTTGACAAGAGGTAAAAGGGAAAAAAGCCCCCTAAAATTTGTAATGCAACTTCTCCCGACTACAGAGATACCCCATATGTGGGCGCAAAGTGCTCTGGGGGCGCACAACAAGGCTCAGAAGGGAGAGTGCACCATGTACATTTGAGGTGATTTGCACAGGGGTGGCTGATTGTTACAGCGGTTTTGACAAACGCAAAAAAAAATAAAACCCCATATGTGACCCCATTTCGGAAACTACACCCCTCACGGAATGTAATGAGGGGTGCAGTGAGAATTTACACCCCACTGGTGTCTGACAGATCTTTGGAACAGTGGGCTGCGCAAATTAAAAATTTTGTACAGCCCACTGTTCCAAAGATCTGACAGACACCAGTGGGGGGTAAATGCTCATTGTACCCCTTGTTACGTTCCTCAAGGGGTCTAGTTTCCAAAATGGTATGCCATGTGGGGGTTATTTTGCTGTCCTGGCACCATTTAGGCTTCCTAAATGCGACATGCCCCCGAGCAAAATTTGCTCTCAAAAAGCCAAATATGACTCCTTCTCTTCTGAGCATTGTAGTTCGCCCATAGTGCACTTCATGTCAACTTATGGGGTACCTCCATACTCAGAAGAGATGGGGTTACAAATTTTGGGGGCTATGTTCTGCTATTAACCCTTGCAAAAATGTGAAATTTGGGGGGAAGCACACATTTTATTGAAATTTTTTTAATTTTTTTTTACATATGCAAAAGTCGTGAAAGACCTGTGGGGTATTAAGGCTCACTTTATTCCTTGTTACGTTCCCCAAGGGGTCTAGTTTCCAAAATGGTATGCCATGTGGGTATTTTTTGCTGTTCTGGCACCATAGGGGCTTCCTATATGGGACATGCCCCCCAAAAACCATTTCAGAAAAACGTACGCTCCAAAATCCCCTTGTCGCTCCTTCCCTTCTGAGCCCTCTACTGCGCCCGCTGAACACTTTACATAGACATATGAGGTATGTGCTTAGTCGAGAGAAATTGGGCTACAAATAGAAGTATACATTTTCTCCTTTTACCCCTTGTAAAAATTCAAAAATTGGGTCTACAAGAACATGCGAGTGTAAAAAATGGAAATTGTGAATTTTCTCCTTCACTTTGCTGCTATTCCTGTGAAACACCTAAAGGGTTAAAATGCTGACTGAATGTCATTTTGAATATTTTGGGGGGTGCAGTTTTTATAATGGGGTCATTTGTGGGGTATTTCTAAGATGAAGACCCTTCAAATCCACTTCAAACCTGAACTCGTCCCTGAAAAATTGTGATTTTGGAAATTTTGTGAAAAATTGGAAAATTGCTGCTGAACTTTGAAGCCCTCTGGTGTCTTCCAAAATTAAAAACTCGTCAATTTTATGATGAAAATATAAAGTAGACATATTGTATATGTGAATAAAATAAAATAATATTTGGAATATCCATTTTTATTACAAGCAGAGAGCTTCAAAGTTAGAAAAATGCAAAATTTTCAAATTTTTCATCAAATTTTGGGATTTTTCACCAAGAAAGGATGCAAGTTACCAAAAATTTTTACCACTAAGTTAAAGTAGAATATGTCACGAAAAAACAATCTCGGAATCAGAATGATAACTTAAAGCATTCCAGAGTTATTAATGTTTAAAGTGACAGTGGTCAGATGTGCAAAAAATGGCCGGGTCCTAAGGTGTAAAATGGCTGGGTCCTTAAGGGGTTAAGGAGGAGGCCCGCTGGATACATAGGATGAAATGTATGGCCCCGGAGGGACTAAATTAAGGATTCTCTTTTGCTGCTTTTCTGTGAAAGGGTTTCACTAGTAATTATTAATATTATTTATATTCAGATAATCATGATAGGGATCCTTTTTGCTCCTAAGTGCCATATGCTAATGATAATATTTTATATTGTATAGATTGTTCAGTACCTTTCATTCCATAATATCTATAATAATTTATATTGCATAAGAATATGTGTGGTGTTATGATTGGTATGGGAACAGTGAATAGAGCTACATTGCATCCTTCTATGGGATGTTATATAAATTAATACCACTTAATTTTTTTATTTTTTTATTCTATTTAATATTGTAATGGCCATGGGTATCACATATTTTTTTTTTTGTGTGGAGTTAGATAATTACTATTTTAATATGTATTTTTGGTATTATTTGTGCATAATGACATAGGTATTCTCTGTGCACCCCCTTCTTCTTCAGGATTAGTACACTATAAGGTGGAAGGTATTGATGATATCACTTTAAGCACATATACTTTAATTTATATTTAATTATTTATGCACTATGGTGGTGTATTTAATTACATGTCTGTTCTCATCAGGGACTAATCAGTCTGATTTTAAGATGTATTCTTACAATAATGAATTACAGTATTGAAGCTCTGTATTACAAAGTATCATATATAGTTCTGTCTCCGTGATAACAAATCAAGTGCGGGCGCAAGGGCGAATGACCAGCAGTAGCACTAGTGAATATCCCATGCGCAAAGTATCACCAAGAATAACTTGATCGTCATAAGTATACCGACATGCACGGGACTTGCTGAACTCTCGCGGGTTCCTAGGTCCGCCAACATGCGCGGGATTTCGCACTGCATCACAGCAAGATGTCGCAGCGTGTGACGTTACACACAGGAGGAGTTTGCCAACCTCCATTACGCAATTGGATAGGCAGTAGGTACTGACATTATATCCTGTAATTGGTGCATGAGTACTATACATTGTGATTGGACGTGAGGTGGCGTACAGTAATGATGCGATACCACCTAGTCCATAAATATCCCCACGACATATGGGGAAGCATGCTGGCCTCTATACCTCATGATGACGGTGATTAATCACCGAAACATGTAGAGGGGGGGGCTTTGTTATGTGGTTTTAAATAAGTACTATGGACCCTGGAATACTGATATAAGTGGATAGCCTCACAGGCTTCCATATTTGAGGTGTTGTAGGATAAGATTGGAGTTCTGGAAGCAGAGGTGGTGAGGGACCCTTCCCCTGATGCTCAATGTAAATGGTTGAACACCCAAAGAGCTCTTTTGATCCTTCAGGAGAAGATTCAAAAGAGAATGGTGGACAGGGAGGCGGCATTATTTGAGTTTGGGTATAAAAATGGCAGGTTGCTGGTGTATTTGGCTAGCGAGAGCAGCCATGTGGTTGCTGACTGATCCTGTCGCTATTAATAATGTGTTTCTGGACTTTTATAGTGATCTCTATACCTCTCAATTACCAACTGTTTCAGACGTTTTAGTGTCTGCCTCTCACGCCCTTAACTACGGCTCAGGTGGCAGCGTTAGATGCCCCTTTTTCTGATGAGGAAGGGTCTTTGGCTCTTGCTTCTCTGCAGTCGGGATTGGATGGCATAATTGGAGACTGGTACAGGGCGAATGAGGAGTGGCTGATCCCTATTTTACAGAATATTTTCAGTGTGGCCTGGGAGACTCCCTGACTACATGAGGGAGGCCCTTATTGTGCTCCTCCCCAAGCAGGGCAAGGGTCCGACTCTGCATTCCTATAGACCCATTTCCCTCCTTAACGTAGATATCAATCTTCTGGCTAAAATTTTAGCTAATTGGTTACGTAAGATTATAGCCGCTGTCATCCATCCTGACCAGACGGGCTTTATGCCGGGGAGAGCTACAAACAGTAATGTCCAGCGATTACGCCTTTACATAGCTGCGGCAGAAGGGGACGCCTTAGGGGGCTATTTGGTTAGCTTGGATGTCTATTAAGCCTTTGATTCTGTGGAATGGCTATATCTGCGGGGTATTTTGGGTTTGGTCCATGGTCCGGGGCGTGGGTACGGTTGTTGTCCCCTGTCTCACTTCTTGTTTGCCCTGGAAGTTGAGCCCCTGGCTGCGGCCATCCGAGCGTCCACCTGTATTCATGGGGTCCGTAGAGGTTCCTTGGAGGAAAAAGTGTCCATGTATGCAGATGACACATTGGTTTACTTAGCGGATGTCCAGGGTTCCCTGATAGCCTTATTTACTCTCCTAGATTATTTTACTTCCTTTTCTGGCCTCAAGTTTAATTGGGCTAAGTCTTCACTGATGTCTTTATCTGTGGCAGTGGACCATGCACCATTTTTCCTCATGGGTTGCAAACGGTTACTCAATTTAGATATTTGGGAGTGGAGGTGTTAGGAGTCATGGCAGGTGGGGGATCCTCTGGGCCTATGTGGATGGAGACATGAGCTGTGCCAGGGAGCGGAGTCTTAGGTGCCATTTGTTTTCACCAGAGCCCGCCGCAAAGCGGGATGGTCTTGATGTGGCAGATGGCACCCAGGTCGCTACCCCTGGCACGACTTGTCCACACAGGTAGCGGGGGGGGGGGTTGGCGTGGCACAGAAGGTGACTGGCAAGATGTGGCAAGATGGCAGATGGACAGGGCAGGAACACAGGTGCAGGATAGGACGGGAACAAGGGACAGGTGTGCAGAGACACAGGACTAAGTAATGGCAATGGGACTTCACAATGGCAAAGACTACCAAAGATCTGGCAGGGAAACCAGGGAGGAGCAGATACTTATGGACCAGGGGACAGGTGCAGGCACTTTAATTAATTGGGTGCTGGCCCTTTAAGAGTAAGAGCTCCGGCACGTGGTGAGTGACGGCTGAGACTCACATGCAGGCTGAGACTCGCGTGCCGACAGCGGGGACAGAGAGCGCTCACAGCCGGCGAGTCCGGCTGGAGCGTAGGCATAACAGTACCCCCACTTTGGTCTCCCCCTCTTCTTTGGGACTCAAAGAGTTCCCTACTACATGAGACCAGGGGGTTTTAGGAATGGGCAAAGGCTGTAAGGAACTTGCAGGCTTCTGTCGAGGTGTCTTTCGTCTTTTAAGGGGACCAACAGGCAAGAAAGAATGTCCCAAATTCAAGTCTTTACCTCTGACAGAAGACAACACAGGAGGAACAAGACAGTGATCTTGGCAATATTGCCCCAACAAGTGATTTCTCTGGTCTTCCAGTCGAGATGAGAAGAATGGCGTTGAAACCAAGGAAGACCAAGGAGAAGCTCTGAAGTACACTGTGGTAGTACATAGAATACAATTTTTTTCCTTATTCAAATTTCCTAGATGCATGTCGAGGGGTTTGGTGCAAAATTGCACCATACAGTTCAGATTTTGTCCATTTACAGAAGAAATGTGGAAGGGCTTGGTAAGACGAGACACTGGAAGACGGTATTTATGGACCAGGGAGGCACCAATGAAGTTACCAGCGGAACGGGAGTCCAAAAGAGCAGAAGCAATGAAAGAAGTCCTGGCAGAGGTGAACACTTGAACCAGGTTGGTCAAGCGAGGAAGTATTCGCACCAAGGGATGCCACTCCAACTTGACCAAGATGAGAGCATTCTCCCGGACTGAAAGGACGTACAGAGCTGTCTTTGAGAAAGTGCTCCAGGCTGGCACACTATAGGCACAAATTCTCATTGCATCGGCGGGATCTTTCCTGTTGCATTAAGCGTAAACGGTCCACTTCCATAGCCACTTCGGCAGGAGGCAAAGTAGATAGTAGAGGTGGCAGTCAGGGTAATCGCCGTGTTCGGGCAGATTCCCCTTCCAAAAGAAGCTCTTCCTGCCTCTCGGCAAAACGCACATTAATACGGGTGGCCAAATGGATAAGTTCGCACAGGTTATTCGGAGAATCTTATGCAGCGAGAGCATCCTTGATTCAAGGGGAAAGTCCTTTTTTTAAAGGTAGCACACAAGGCCTCGTCGTTCCAAGAAAGTTCTGAGGCAAGAGTGCGGAACTGAACCGCGTAGTCGCCAACAGGGGAGTTACTTTGGCAAAGGTTCAGTAGAGCCATCTCGGCAGAGGAGGCTCACACGGGTTCTTCAAAAGCATTACGGAATTCAGTAAGGAATACTGACAGGCTCAAGGAGACTAGAGTAGCCCAGGCCAGGGCTTTTCCGGACAGTAGACTGAAGACAAACGCCACTTTATCACGCTCCGTAAGGAAAACAGATCCGCCATGAGTTCAAGAGGGACTGAACAATGTGTCATAAAGCCTCTACACAGCTTGGGGTCTCCTTGGCTCTCTTGATGTGATCCTGGCTTTTTCTGAAGTGGAGCTGCTTCTGGGTACCACTGACCTCACTAAACCACTGACTCGGCGGGTCTAGATCTGTTTGAGTTGGCTTTTGTAAAGTGGGCGGATGATATTCCTGATTTGATGGTGGATCAGTAGCGAGAAGTTACTATTATCCCATGGTGGTTAGTGCAAGTGATCTGCTTATTCAGGTTAGGCTCATCCTGCGTTTATGTTACACTCCGGTTAGGTTGTTCCGTATTGGTGTCTCTTCTTCGGATTCTTGTTTCCGGTGTAATGCGGCTGTGGGCTCTCTTCTACATGCTATGTGGAGTTGCCCCTTTGTAGAAACCTTGAGAGAGTTAATGCAGTTCTTGACAGATCACTTGGAATTCCCCTTTGTGTTCTCCCCTGTTGTATGTCTGTTAGGTGTTATTAATGATCTGGCCTCACGCTCCCATAGGCGCCTACTTATTTGGTTTCTATTTTTTTTTGTTTTGTTTTTTTGTTTCAGAAAACAAAAAGGTTATAGTTACATAGTTAGTACGGTTGAAAAAAGACATACGTCCATCAAGTTCAACCAGGGAATTGAAGGGTAGGGGTGTGGCGCGATATTTGGGAAGGGATGGGATTTTATATTTCTTCATAAGCATTAATGTTATTTTGTTCCAGGAATGTATCTAACCCTGTTTTAAAGCTGTTCATTTTTCCTGCTGGGACCAGTTCCTGAGGTAGACTGTTCCATAAGTTCACAGTTCTTATGGTAAAGAAGGCGTGTCGCCCCTTGAGACTAAACCTTTTCTTCTCCAGACGGAGGAAGTGCCCCCTCATCCTTTGGGGGGGGGGGGGGGTTTAACCTGGAACACTTTCTCCATATTTTTTGTATGCGCCATTAATATACTTATATACATTTATCATATCCCCCCTTAAACGTCTCTTCTCAAGACTAAACAATTGTAACTCCTTTAATTGCTCCTCATAGCTAAGATGTTCCATGCCCCATATTAGTTTAGTCGTGCGTCTCTGCACCCTTTCCAGCTCCACAGTGTCCCTTTTATGGACTGGTGCCCAAAACTGAACAGCATATTCCAGGTGAGGCCGTACCAATGCTTTATAAAGGGGGAGTATTATGTCCCTGTCTCTCAAGTCCATGCCTCTTTTTATACATGACAATATCCTGCCAGCCTTGGAAGCAGCAGCCTGACATTGCATGCTATTCTGAAGTCTGTGATCTACAAGTACACCCAGATCCTTCTCTACCAGTGACTCTGCCAGTTTAATTCCCCCCTAAGACATACGACGCATGCATGTTATTAGTACCCAGATGCATAACTTTACATTTATCCACATTGAACCTCATTTGCCAAGTGGATGCCCAGACACTTAGTCTATCCAAGTCATCTTGTAACCTATACACATCCTCTATAGACTGTACCGGGCTACAAAGCTTGGTGTCATCTGCAAAGATAGAAACAGAGCTGTTAATACCATCCTCTATATCATTGATAAATAAATTAAACAACAGCAGGCCCAGTACTGAACCTTGGGGTACACTAATAACCGGGGACCAATCAGAGTACGAATCATTGACCACTACTCTCTGGGCACGATCCATGAGCCAGTGTTCAATCCAGTTACAAGTTTCCAAACCCAAAGACCTTAACTTACCTGTCAGACTATGAGGGACAGTATCAAATGCTTTAGCAAAATCCAGAAATACTATATCCACAGCCATTCCTCTGTCAAGGCTTCTACTCGCATCTTCATAAAAGCAAATTAGATTGGTTTGACAACTTCTATCCTTAGTAAACCCATGCTGATTATCACTTATAATACTATTATCCCCTATGTATTCCTGTATGTAATCCCTTATAAGTCCTTCAAACAATTTACCCACAATGCACGTTAAACTTACCGGTCTATAGTTTCCTGGGGAAGACCTAGAGCCCTTTTTGAAGATTGGCACTACATTCGCCTTGCGCCAGTCCCTTGGCACAATACCAGACACCAGTGAATCTCTAAATATCATGAACAGGGGTACAGATATTAAGATCTCTTGGGTGCAATCCATCTGGCCCTGGAGATTTGCTTACATTTATATTACTTAACTTACCTTGTACCATTTCTACATTAAATTATAATCTACATTCTACATTAAATTATAAATAAATACTTAAAAATAAAAAGATATTTTACATATTAACACATGCATATTTTTATTATTATTATGCATACAGGTCTTAGGGCACATTACTACACTGATTTAAGATTTTATTTTACATTTTCCTACTAATGCTTTAATTCTGGACTGACAAACACTCCTCTGTCTGCTGACTAAGCCTACTCCACCGGACAGCACCTGAGCTCCTTAGCTCTGCTGTTCTAACAGCTCCAGCCCAGCTACATAACAAGTCAGCTCTGCTTTATCAGGCTCTGTTTGCTGTGCTACTACCATCTACAGTGTCAGCTCGTCCCTCCTGCCTGTAGCCCTGGTGCTTGAAAACAGAGTATTCTGACCTGCTTGGCCAACTGCAACTTAATCAGGACCACTCTTGTGGTAGCGACCTGGTGTCTCCCCTGCAGCTGAGGTCCTGCTTCCTCACCCTGGAGCAGGATAAAGGGTAAAAACCAGGGGAACACTTAGACTCTGCTCCCAAGTTCGTCCCAAAACCAAACCAGTAAGTGGCACAGCAGGTCCACACCCTTTGGGGCATCACAAATATTTTTTCATTATCTATGTAATTTCAAAAATGTTTGTTTATGACAATGCCCATTTAAGTCTTAGGCTATGTCCACATCTGTGTCTAATAGAAGCCCCTATTGCAGATTGCACCAAAATGGCAGACAAAATAGCATAGCTTGAAATGCTATATTGTCCAGTAAAGTGCTTAGCATTAAAGTCAGTGGGATCTGCCAGGCACTGTTGGTATCTGGAATGCAACAGATCTGGCACAGCAGTATTTTCACAGTTCTGCTCCTATGGCAGAACAGAACAATTGTGAACAATAGTACAGATGTGGACCTAGCCTTGGTAACAGTAAAACCAGTGAAATCAAAAAAAGTATAATTAAATAAAAATACAGTATATAGATATGTGGTGGCCCGGAAAAGGAGTTGTACCACTGTACCCTAGATGCCCTGTCAGGCAGCCTCCCTGTAGTGTCCCCTGGACCCCCTGCACCTGTTCCCCTTGTATAGTTATCTTCATGCTGTGTATTGTATATAAAAGTGTTATGTCTTTAACCACTTAGGGACCCAGGGCGTACAAGTACGTCTTTGCTCCCTGGTACTTAAGGACCCAGGGCGTATCTGTATGCCCCCTCTGCGCGCCGTGCAGGGACCGGACCGGGATGACTGCTGATATCTGATGACTGCAGATCGGGGGTGGGGGGGGGTTAACGTTCGGTTCCCCAACTCTGCCCACCCACTGTAGTCCGGACAGAGCAGGGGAACCGATGGTGAACTGCGCCGAAGGTCCACTTACCATCGACGGCGGAGGCGACGATCGGTGGCGGTGATTGGCGGGCGGTGAAGACTTGCGGCTGGCACCATGGTGTGGCATGCAGCAGACTACGGAAGCCAGTGAGTTGCCTAGCAACATCTGGAGGGCTACAGTTTGGAGACCACTAGACAGTGGTCTCTAAACTGTAACCCTCCAGATGTTGCAAAACTACAACTCCTAGCATCCCCACACAGCAGTTTACTGTCTATGCATGCTGGGATTTGTAGTTTTGCTAAATCTGGAGGGTTTGGAGATCATTGTGCGGTGGTTTCTAAATGTGGCCCTCTAAATCTTACAAAACTACAACTCCCAGCATACACGAACAGCAAACGGCTTTCTCGCCATGCTGGGAGTTGTAGTTGCATACCTCCAGTTGTTGCATAACTACATCTCCCAGCATGCCCTTCGGCAATCAGTACATGCTGGGAGTTGTTGTTTTGCAACAGCTGGAGGCACACTGGTTGGAAAACAGAATTTATCTGAAGGTTTCCCAACCAGTGTGCTCCAGCTGTTGCAAAAGTACAACTCCCAGCATGCACGGTCTGTCAGTGCACGTTGTGAGTTGTAGTTTTGCAACAGCTGGAGGGGTTTGCCCCCCATGTGAATGTACAGTGTACATTCACACGGGCGGGTTTACAGTGAGTTTACTCCTTCAAGTTTGACCTGTGGCTAATTTTCCACCACAGCGCAGACTCCTAGCGGGAAACTCACTGTAAACCCCCCGTGTGAATGTAACCTAAAAACACTACGGTACACTAACACATAATAAAGGGTAAAACACTACATATACACCCCCTTACAATGCCCCCCCCAATAAAAATGAAAACGTATCGTACGACAGTGTTTCCCAAATGGAGCCTCCAGCTGTTGCAAAACAACAACTCCCAGCATTTCCGGACAGCCACTGACTGTCCAGGCATGCTGGGAGTTTAGCAACAGCTGGAGGCACCCTGTTAGGGGTATTCTACGCCAGTGATTCCCAATGTCCACCCCATGCAATCCCTAATTTAGTCCTCAAATGCGCATGGTGCTCTCTCACTTTGGAGCCCTTTCAAGGAAACACCACATATGGGGTATTTCCGTACTCGGGAGAAATTGCTTTACACATTTTATTGGGCTTTTTCTCCTTTTACCCATAATGAAAAGGAAAAGTTGGGGGTCTACACCAGCCTGTTAGTGTAAAAAAATGTATTTGCGTTCTGACATAAACACAAAAAAAAATACCCACATGTGACCGCATTTTGGAAACTACACCCCTCACGGAATGCGGCAAGGGGTATAGTGAGCCTTAACACCCCACAAGTTTTGACGAATTTTCATTAAAGTTGGATGGGAAAGCGGAATTTTTTTTTAACTAAAATGCTGGTGTTACCCTAAATTTTTCATTTTCACAAGGGAAAATAGGAAAAAAAGCCCCCGAACATTTGTAACCCCATTTCTTCTGAGTAAGAACATACCCCATATGTGGATGTAAAGTGCTCTGCGGGGGAACTACAATGCTCAGAAGAGAAGGAGCGCCATTGGGCTTTTGGCGAGAAAATTTGTCCGGAATTGAAGGCCACATGTGTTTACAAAGCCCCCATAGTGCCAGAACAATGGACCCCCCCCACATGTGACCCCATTTTGGAAACTACACCCCACATGGAATGTTATAAGGGGTACAGTGAGCATTTAAGCCCCACAGGTGTCTGACAGATTTTTGGAACAGTGGTCTGTGAAAATGAAAAATTTTATTTTTCATTTGCTCAGTCCACTGTTCCAAAGAACTGTAAAACACCAGTGGTGTGTAAATACTCACTGCACCCCTTATTAAATCCTGTGAGGGGGGTAGTTTCCAAAGTGGGGTCACATGGTGATCCACTGTTTTGGCACCACAGGGGGCTTTGTAAATGCACAAGGCCCCCGACTTCTATACCAACCAAATTCTCTCTCCAAAAGATCAATGACGCTCTTTCCCTTCTAAGCATTATAGTGCACCAGCAGAGAACTTGATGTCCACACATGGGGTATTTCCATACTCAGAAGAAATGGGGTTACAAATTTTGGGGGGCATTTTCTCCTATTACCCCTTGTAAAAATGTAATATGTGGGGGAAAAACTGCATTTTAGTGAAAATATTTATTTTTTTACTTACACATCCAACTTTAACAAAAAGTCGTCAAACATCTGTGGGTGTTAAGGCTCACTGGACCCCTTGTTATGTTCCCTGAGGGGTGTAGTTTCCAAAATAGTATGCCATGGGGGCTTCCTAAATGTGACATGCCCCCTAAAAACCATTTCAGAAAAACTCACTCTCCAAAATCCCATTGTCGCTCCTTCCCTTCTGAGCCGTCTAGTGCACCAACAGAGCACTTGACATACACATATGAGATATTTCCTTACATGAGAGAAATTGGGTTACAAATTTTAGGATGATTTATCTCCTTTTACCCCTTGTAAAAATTCAAAAACTGGGTCTACAAGAACATGTTAGTGTAAAAAATTAAGATTTAGAATTTTCTCCTTCACTTTGCTGCTATTCCTGTGAAACACCTAAAGGGTTAACACACTTTCTGAATGTCATTTTGAATACTTTGAGGGGTGCAATTTTTATAATTGGGTTATTTGTGGGGTATTTCTTATATGAAGGCCCTTCAAATCCACTTCAAAACTGAACTGGTCCCTGAATAATTCTGATTTTGAAAATGTTGTGAAAAATTTGAAAATTGCTGCTGAACTTTGAAGCCCTCTGATGTCTTCCAAAAGTAAAAACATGTCAACTTTATGATGCAAACATGAAGTAGATATATTGTATATGTGTACTTGTATTGTATTGTATGTATATGTATTGTATTCCTTATAAGCAGAGAGTTTCAAAGATGCAAAATTTTCAAATTTTTCATCAAATTTTTGCATTTTTCACCAAGAAATGATGCAAGTATCGACAAAATTTTACCACTACCATAAAGTAGAATATGTCACGAAAAAACAATCTCGGAATCAGAATGAAAGGTAAAAGCATCCCAGAGTTATTAATGCTTAAAGTGAAAGTCATCAGATGTGCAAAAAATGGCCGGGTCCTTAAGGTGAAAATGGCCTGGGTCCTTAAGGGGTTAAGAACCGTTGACATGTGATTAACCAGTGTCATGTGAATGTAACCCAGTGAGTTATCAGTGACCATGTGACCTAAGAATGACCCCTGATCAGTGACCCCTCCTAGTCTCCCCATATAAGCCCTGGGAGGAGCTAGTTCTCTCTTGAATTCCAGTCTAATTCTTTGCTGAGGAACAGTGCAGTCAAGTCCTAAGAGTGTGTCTGGAGTCCAGAGGAAGCCTAAAGTCAACTACGCAGCCACAAGGCTACAAGTCCACTACCCCCAGGTCCCAGTCAGAGCCTGGTAAGCTACAAATGGGGTATAGTCAGTCAAAGTCAACCTGTCTTCAGTCAGCATGGCCTGCATCAAATTGTCCCAGTCCACTACAAGTCACAGCAAGCCCTAAGGTCTCTGATGTCACTGGTCACCTCCGTGCGCCTGACTAAGCTGTTTAGGCTATTCCACCTGTCTAACTCAGTAAAGCTAGCGATGTTCCGTAACTTGGCGTCGGAGTCATTATTGCCCCCCTGCCTAGCCCAGGATCCAGCGGTATACCTTTGGGTGGTATTGAGGATAAACCACACCCTGGCGTCATGAACACAAGGGGTTAATGCCATCTGCCCCCAGGGTAATTCCATCTGCCCTGCATCACACCCTCTACCACAGATAATCCTGTTGGACAGCCCTATTGTGGGGACATGGTCAGGTGGGCCAATTTAATTTTACAAATATAGCATGTGCATTTAATATAAATTGCTATAGTATATATATTTAATCAGTTTTATCAGTATGGACACATTTATTATTTTACAGAATGGAAGTTTTCAAAATACTCAATACAATTTATTCCGGGACAAAATACATTTCCACCAGTTGAGTTTGATTCCTAAGAACAAACAGTCGGCGCTGAAGATAACAGTTAGCTTCTCTAAACCCAAAACTAGGACTTTTCCTGTACTGCTTCTAATAAGGTATGTATATAATCTTCTATATTTTAATAGGGGTATTCCCTTTCCAACATTTATGGCATATTCACAGGATACTTAAAATTGCTAAACATAAAATCTCATGAACTTTAAATTCCTCCTGCTCATTATTCTTCTATTATTTTAACTATCAATTTTTTTATTTCAGGATTAGAATACAGGAAAAGGGGAGGGGGAAAGGGAGGGGAGAAGGTGGGAAAAGGAGAATTACTTAAATACTCCATCCAAGGCTGCCAGGTAGCGTTGAATGCTTTTTGGGAATCTAGAAGAATGCTATCTTCTATCATTTTTATATGAATTTGCTGCCTACAATATTATCATAGTGTCAGATGGAAAACAGTTCGGTAAAATACAGTTTTTTTTTTAAAGTTATGGACACCTTTGCACTGATGTTTTTTTAGTGTTGACTTGTTTCATGAATGCCAAAAGAAATGTCCTACTTTTGAGCTGCAACTTAGAGAAAAATAGGATAAATCTTTTAGATGCAGTTTCTACTCTCTGTGTTAGAGAAAGGGAGGGGGAAGGAGTTACACACTGGCTCCGATAGTTGTCAGATGGGAAAGAAAACTTGAAGGGCAGCTTTAACATTTTGAAATAAGAAAAGAGAGCAGGCAGACTATAGGGGAGAATCATATAGGCTGTGTACAAATAATAAGAGAAAAAAAGAGCTCATACAGCAAGCATTAGAAACTGTAGAAGCCTCACAGTCATTTTAACCCCTTAACGATGTAGGACGTAAATGTACGTCCTGGTGAGGTGGTACTTAATGCACCAGGACGTACATTTACGTCCTATAGATAACCGCAAGCATCATAGCAATGCTCTGGTCATGTGCGGCAGATCCCAGCTGCTGATAGCAGCAAGGGACCCACCGGTAATGGCCGACATCGTGGGGATGTCCGCCATTAGCCCCTCAGATGCTGTGATCAATGCAGATCATGGCATCTGCAGAAGTGCGCCACTTAATGTGGACGATCGGATCCATGCACTGCTGCAGCGATCCGATCATCTGTAATGGCGGACGTAGGTTCCCTCACCTGCCTCCGTCTGTCTCCCGGCATCTTCTGCTCTGGTCTGAGATCGAGCAGACCAGAGCAGAAGATAGCTGATAATACTGATCAGTGCTATGCCCTATGCATAGCACTGAACAGTATTAGCAATTGAATGATTGCTGTAAATAGTCCCCCTATGGGGACTATTAAAGTGTAAAAAAAAAGTTAAAAATAAAAGTAAAAAAAATTTGAAAAATCCCTTCCCCCAACAAAAATGTAAATTCTGTTTTTCCCCATTTTACCCCCAAAAAGTGTAAAACATTTTTTTAATAAACATATTTGGTATCGTTGCTTGTGTAAATATCTGAACTATTAAAATACAATGTTAATCATCCCATATGGTCAACAGCATGAACGTAAAAAAAAAAGTCCAAATTGATGCTTTTTTATAACATTTTATTTAAAAAAAAATATATATATATTAAAAGTTTTATATATGCAAATGTGGTATAAAAAAATTACAGATCACGGCGCAAAAATTGAGCCCTCATACTGCCACTTATACGGAAAAAGGAAAAAGTTATAGGTCAGCAAAATAGAGGGATTTTAAATGCACTAATTTGGTTGAAAAGTTTGCGATTTTTTTTTAAGCAGTATAATAGAAAAGTATGTAATCATGGGTATCATTTTAATCGTAACAGGTCTATTTTAGCGTAAAATGTACAGCATGAAAACAAAACCTTCCAAAATTAGCAAAATTGCAGTTTTCTTATCAATTTCTCCACACAAATAATATTTTTTGGTTGCGCCATACATTTTATGATAAAATGAGTGATGTCATTACAAAGGAGAACTTAAGGAGTTAAGTAAGCATCAGTAAGAATTTATGGAGAAAATGTTATTTGAATTATAATTAGTACAAAAAAATGCATTTTATAGATGTCTATAGCCTTTAAAGTGTACTTGTCATTTGCAAAAACATTTTATACAATGTAGATAATAAAACAACATGCATATTTGTAAGACACATTGGTTAAAAAATTTGTTTGTTTGTGGGGGGAAAAAAATGCTGTCTTGTCCCTGTTAGCTATATGTGTCTGTGCAGATACAAAATACAAGAACTGCGGGCTGGACAAGAAGGTCTCTGTGCAGGCTCCTGGCCTGTCAATCAGCCTGCTCTGTGAGCCGGAGGCATGTCACAGAACCTCACTGCACACAGCCCTGCTTATCCCGGCCACACTTCTTGCATTTTGCCTTTGCACGGAGTCCTGCTTGATCCGCTCACACTTTCTGTATTCTGTCTTTGTACAGACACATAAGCAATAGCTACAGGGACAAGACAGCATTTTTTTTACCAAAAAATACACATATTTTAACCACTGCATATTAGACATACACATAAAATGTTATTATCTTAATTGTTCAATAAATAAAGCGTACAGTAAATATTCATTTTTGATACTACAGAGTTTTATAAAAAGTCCAATAGATGATTCATAAAAAATTAAGTCTACAGAAGTTAAATAAATATGAAAATAGGTTAACTTTCAGGCATAGTAAAAAAAAATGCATCTGTAAAATTGTGCAAATTGTTTTTATCATTTAAAAAGACAAACACAAAACGCTCCCATGTGTAAAATGTTCTGTACGGGTGAGTGGGGTATATCTGCAAGAAACCACTCACCTGTCAGAGTTGTGCAAATGCTGCCACAACTTATATAGTAGCATATTAAGGTTCACAATGAAACCATAGTAGGGTTGCTGCTCCGTTCCCAAATCCAATCCCCCCACCCCCTGTCGAGGACAATAGACTATAACCACCAAAACACTTCCTCCTCTGGAAAATGGGCGCTGCCCTTAAAAATTTACAGATTCTTCATAAAATAAAATAAAGATATTATTTATTAAAAGCACAACGTGTAATTAGTAATAGTTTGAAAAACTGCAGATTTTCCTTTTAGCTTTCTTGAAGTTTACATGTGGATGTTATTTCTATGAAGTTTGCAGAATATTTCATATTACTTTAAAAGGGATGGTCGAGTTATTTAAGAATAATTTTACAGCGCTGTTTTATATAAAAATAAATGCTATACTTAGCTGCATCCAACGCTGCCACCATGGTTCTTTGAGTAAAACCCTGAGTACATACCAGGCCACCCTGCAGCCAATCACTGGCAGTAGTGGTAGTTGGTATAAGACCACAAGTGATTTGCTGCAGTGTGTTTGGCATATCATTGCTGATTCTATTGCCGTAAGCTAACATTTGGGAGTAACACCTGCTGTTTCAGTTTAATGTTATGTTATGCTATTTTAATTCTTTGAGGTGTAATCTTTCCATTTGTTATTGTGCAGTATTCTGAGGAGACTTATGAAAAAATAGAGTATTCCAGAAGACAACACATTGCTTAAACTCATGCTAGCAGCTAGGGCAGTGTCATTTTGACACAGCATGGAGTCATTTAAGTAGTAGTCAGGAAAAATTGTGAATGTTGCTCAGGGGCTATAAAATATGATATAACTTAAAGTGCATGATATATGAATCTCATTCCACATTTACCTTCCTTTTTTCTATGTGCACAGGCATTCTAAGAAACCCTCTCCATCTAGCTTTAATATAATGCAAATCCACAATAGAGAACAACTTTCATCTCAGATATTTATTCCTGTGGATTCCTTAAGAGGTTTGTTTTCCATCATTTCAAATTGCTATTGGTTTCCCTAGTCATAGGGAGAGATTTTCTAACGGCAGCAACAACACCACACATTAGCAAAGGTTTGGTCATTTTCAGTCCGCTGGAATCACTAAGTTGCTCTGTGATTGCCCTTGTGCCTAGTGCAGTTATATAAGACAGATAGGAGCGTGTGTATATTTTTGCAACTTTCAGTGTTCCAAGTCGTCTCAAAAGTTGCATGTGAAGTGGGTTTAGATCGGCACGACCCCTCCATGAGAGGCCGAGCCTCGATTCAGCCTCCTTCATCCTTCTCTCACATCCCCTTGCGGGCAGCGTACATGTGCCAAGACATGTAAAACCTTTATGACTCCTTGACCAACCATACTCCATCTTGTATCCAGGCTAGAGATTGCCCAATAGGGGACTAAATCATCATTGTAATTGTACAACAATACATTGTATTGTTTTTTCCCAATAAACTTATCCTTTAAATATAATCACATACATACAATCATTACATTCACACATATAAAGTTTTATTCGATCCAAACAACTCCATCCATATTATGTAATTTAGATCTACTTTGGACAAAATTCTTTACATTTTTGAACATTTGTATTGTTCTTACGTATGTTTAATAGGATTAAACATTTTCTTTCTTAATATAGATGCAGAATATACCTACATGGCATTGATGGATGCAGACTACAAAAGGCATCCCAAAAATAAATACATTTCCAATATGATGAATTATACAGTAGATGTGCAGTGGATACAATGCCTTCATTGGCATGATAAACAATGGAATTCAGGAAACTGTTCTCCTCAGAAAGGGACCACAGCGACTGGGTTTACTTGCAGGTATGTTATTTTACAGAAAATCTGTTTGGTTCTACAATATATACAGCAACATTTTTGCATTTGTTTATGGATTTCTGAACTGTTTTATATAAGATAGCATGATAAGTATGTTTGCATGAAATATCATCACTTGAAAATCAAGACTGTTCACTTGCAAGCTATGTTATATTTCCTTATATAACATTCTAAATATTGTCTGGAAATGCAGTTCATGCTGCAGACAGCACAGTATAGAGCAGGAGGAGCTGAGAAGATGTTCCAGTATACACAAGGGGAGAACACCAAAGGGTGGCTGTATCAGTATTTAAATAAAAGAAGGAACGTGGTTGACATGCACACTAGAGAGGATTTTTGTCCAAAATAAGCAGACCTTTAAATAAATAAAGACCTTCTTAGGCTGCATTCACACCTTGTTTTCAGTCTACAGTTGCCGGATCTGGCTGGGGAAAACCGGGCACTCCCGTACCTAGCCGGACCGGCGCTGAAATCCATTTACTTTAATGAGCCGACCGGAGTAAAATTTTTGTCAGTGATGACCATGGATTTAGAGACTGTTGGTTACTGGTTAAACAGACCATACACTAGACCTGTTCCACTAATTCCACTAGTTCCACTAAAAGCATTATATGACATTCAAATGACAAACCCATGACAACTTTGTTTCCTGTTATAGCTGTACTCGTCTAGGTATGTATACCACTGCTAATAGACAAGTGTCATCATCCCATTTTAACGTGGAAGATATCTCCCAGTTTTTAAGGTAAATATGTATTTGATTTTTACCTAAACCTTTCTTAAAATGTTAAATGTCTTATTGTTGTTTCTTTTAAATGCAAATAGCTTTCTGCAAGAATGCAGATCACTTTTTCCTAAGTAGCTTCTAGTATATTTCTCACTCTGGAGCAGTGCTTGTTAAACTAGGTGTTGTAGGTGAGGCACAGTTGCGGCACAGTTGGGAATTTAGTTTACACATAAGTGACTAGAAGCTGCACAGTCCTTAAGCTGGCTGCAACAATCTCTGGTTAAGCAACATTGACTTCTTTTTTTACTTATGTTTTTGTTATTCAGGACACAGGGTTTTTCTGTTTTTGCACTTTTGTTTTTTTCCTCCTCACCTTTTAAAAATCATAACCCTTTCAATTTTACACCTAAAAATCCATATGATGGCTAATTTTTTGCACCACCAATTTTTCTTTGCAGTGATATCAGTCATTTTACCCGAAAATCTATAGCGAAACGAAAAAAAAAATCATTGTGCGACGAAATCAAAGAAAAAATTCCATTTTGTAAATTTTGGGGGCTTCCGTTTCTACGCAGTACATTATTAAGTAAAAATGACACCTGATCTTTATTCTGTAGGTCCATACAATTAAAATGATACCCTACCTATATCGGTTTGATTTTGTCATACTTCTGGAAAAAATCATAACTACATGCACGGAAATTTATACGTTTAAAATTGTCATCTTCTGACCCCTATAACGTTTTTATTTTTCTGCGTATTTGGCAGTATGAGGGCTCTTTTTTTGTGCCGTGATCTGAAATTTTTAGCGGTACCATTTTTATATTGATCAGACTTTTTGATTGCTTTTTATTAATTTTTTCATGATTTAAAAAGCCACCAAAAACACATTATTTTGGATTTTGGAATTTTTTTGCGTGTACGCCATTGACCGTGCGGTTTAATTAATGATATATTTTTATAGTTCGGACATTTACGCATGCGGCAATACCACATATGTTTATATTTATTTTTATTTACATGGTGTTTTTTTTTTATGGGAAAAGTGGGGTGATTTGAACTTTTATTAAGGAAGGCGTTAAATCACATTTATTAACTTTTTTTAACACTTTTTTTTTGCAGTGTTATAGCTCCCATAGGGGGCTATAACACTGCACACACTGATTGTCAGCACTGTTCACTGCAAAGCCAAAGCCAACTTTGAACGCTGTATCTAAAGGGTTAATAGCGCGCTGCACCGCGATCGCTGCCGCACGCTATTAGCCCCAGGTCCCGGCTTCAGATACATGCCAGGATCGACCCAAAATGACGCAGGGGTCACCGAGGGACGTAAATATACGTCCTTGGTCGTTAAGGGGTTAAGGAGACAAATGAAAGGTAGACTAAGCAATATTTTTAATTTTTGCATGAACAGATAGTGAGGTCCAGGCATTACCGTCTTGCTGGTTAGGTATTACATCTTTCCAACACATTTATTTTTTCATTTTCTACTCTAAGCCAAAGTTTACAAACACCATTAAATTAACAGTAAAATACGGCCATAAAATCTGTAACAGTAAAATACGGCCATAAAAACATGACCATGTTTTAATGTAATAATGTGGTCTAGGAAAGTCATTGGAAAAGTGTTCGTCAAAACACATCCGTAATTCCAATGTTAGAATTACAGACACTATTTAAACAGTGTATGCACTGACAAAGCACATAGAGGGGCATTCACTAATCTTTTACTATGTAGTCTGGTTTTTACCCAGTTTTTTTCTACTTCATTTTTGACTATGTGCGACAAATTTACTAAATTGTTGCACGGCATTAATAAATTTGGCACACATAGACAAAAGTGGGAAATTTACTTCATGTAGTAGAAAAAATAGTCTGTTCCTTTTTCCTGCTGTCTGAATAGGTTTGGCTGCTAGGTTTCCGTCTGGATCTTTTGTTTTTGATTTTTTTTTTAGCTTTTTCACCACATCTAAATAATTCAGTAACTACAGTGGTCCCTCAAGTTACAATATTAATTGGTTCCAGGACAACCATTGTAAGTTGAAACCATTGTATGTTGAGACCATAACTCTATGGAAACCTGGTAATTGGTTCTAAAGGCACCAAAATGTCATCCAAAAATAGGAAAAAGTGACAAAGAAAAATAAGTAGATAACTAATATAGATAAAGCAAATCCTTACATATAAAAGTAAGAAAGATCTGCTGGGAGCTGTAAATCACTGTCTATGTCAGTGTTTCCAAAGCAGGGAGCCTCCAGCTGTTGCAAAACTATAACTCCCAGCATGCCTGGACAGCCAAAGGCTGTCCGGGCATGCTGGGAGTTGTAGTTTTGCAAAAGATGGGGCCACCCTGCTTGGGAAACACTGGTCTATGTAGAGGACAGGCAATGTCCCAAACAAGTAATGGAGTCGCCCTCACCTGGTGTCCAAAAGAGCAGCTAACCCTGATACAGGTAAAGTGTACAGAACATGTAATACCAGACACCAGTCAGTGCATACACTTCAGTAATACAGGGGTTTTACCAGTGAATGCCCATTTTGATTGGTTGGTTCTTCCAGCCATTGACACGTTTCACAGATCTGGACTGTCTGTAGCATTGTATGTTGAGTCTGGTTTCAACTTACGATGGTCCAGAAAAGACCATTGTATGTTGAAACTATTGTATGTTGAGGCCATTGTAAGTTGAGGGATCACTGTAAATTGTAGTCATGGCTCAGAAGTGGTAAACGGCGTTTAGTGTGTGTGTGTGTGTGTGTGTGTGTTTATTACATTTTTTTAACACAGTTTTTTTCTCCATTAATGTACTTACTTTTTTTTGGTTACTTCTTCTACAGATCTGTGTATCCTGTGGACTCCTTCGGATTCGGTGGACTACTTCGACGACCAGCGTTTTTCTTTGCTTGATGTTAATAAAATGGTTATCGAGGGCTTGTGGGGGAGTGTTTTTTTGTAATAAATTTTTTTTTAAACCTGTTGTGTTTTTTTTTATTTTACTTTACTAGACAGGCTTAGTAGTGGAAGCTGTCTTATAGACTGAGTCCATTACTAAGCCGGGCTTAGCGTTAGCCACAAAAACAGCTAGCGCTAACCCCCAATTATTACCCCAGTACCCAACACCACAGGGGTGCCGGGAAGAGCCGGTACCAACAGGCCCGGAGCGTCAAAAATGGCGCTCCTGGGCCTAGGCGGTAACAGGCTGGCGTTATTTAGGTTGGGGAGGGCCAGTAACAATGGTCCTCGCCCACCCTGGTAACGTCAGGCTGTTACTGTTTGGTTGGTATTTGGCTGAGAATAAAAATAGGGGGACCCTATGCGTTTTTTAAATATATTTAATTATTTATTTAAAAAAAAATGCATAGGGTCCCCCCTATTTTCATTCTCAGCCAAATACCAACCAAACAGTAACAGCCTGACGATCCCAGGGTGGGCGAGGACCATTGTTACTGGCCCTCCCCAGCCTAAATAACGCCAGCCTGTTACCACCTAGGCCCAGGAGCGCCATTTTTGTTGGTACCGGCTCTTCCCGGCACCCCTGTGGCGTTGGGTACCGGGGTAATAATAGGGGGTTAGCGCTAGCTGTTTTTGTGGCTAGCGCTAAGCCCAGGTTAGTAATGGACTCTGTCTATAAGACAGCTTCCACTACTAAGCCTGTCTAGTAAAGTAAGAAAAAAACACAACAGGTTTTAAAAAATTTTTATTACAAAAAACACTCCCCCACAAGCCCTCGTTAACCATTTTATTAAAATCAAACAAAGAAAAACGCTGGTCATCGAAGTAGTCCACCGATTCCGAAGGAGTCCACAGGATACACGGATCTGAAATGAGAAGAAAACAAAAAAAAATGGGTTTGTACATTTATTATCACCTGCTCACACTTCTTCCGCCCCGCACGACTACAACTGCCAGCATGCCCTTACAGTAAGGACATGCTGGGAGTTGTAGTTGTGTGGTGCAGGAGATGTGTGGGCAAGTGACAAGCTTGTCCCCTGCCCCCAGCTGCAGGACTACAACTCCCAGCATGCCCTTACAGTAAGGTGGGGCGGAGGCCGGGCACAGTGTTTCCCAACCTGGGACTTGTAGTTTTGCAACATCTGGAGGCAACCTGGCTGGGAAACACTGTTTTAGGCCAGTGTTTCCCAACCAGGGTGCCTCCAGATGTTGCAAGACTATAACTCCCAGCATGCCTTGACAGCCAAAGGGTGTCCAGGCATGCTGGGAGTTGTAGTCTTGCAACATTTGGAGGCACCCTGGTTGGGAAGCTTGCGCAACTTACCGGCTTCCGTAGGATCCAGCACTGCACGACACTGCCGCGCGACGATCTCCGTCAGCGATCGTCGCTGGAGCCTCGGAAGGGTAAGTAAACGTTTTCGCCGGTCCCCTTCAGCTGTTTAGTTTTGCAACAGCTGGAGGACTACAGTTTACAGACCACACACCAGTGGTCTGCAAACTGTGGCCCTCCAGCTGTTGCAAAACTACAACACCCAGCATGCCCTGACAGCCAAAGCCTATGGCTCTCAGGGCAGGAGCCCGGGCTGACATTACAGTGCAGCCGCCCGGGCTCCTCATACGGTCTCCCCGCTACCCCCCCCCCCTTGTTTCCCGCCCGGGCTCCTCATACGGCCTCCCCGCTACCCCCCCCTTGTCTCCCGCCCGCGCCGCTCAGCTCCCGCTGCTACAAGACTACAACTCCCAGCGTGTCCTCACTGTAAGGGCATGCTGGGACTTGTAGTCTTGCAACAGCAGACAGATGGGAGTTGTGTGGCGCTGGCAGGTGAGAGGGGGGATATAAATCACTGCAGTGTCCCTGTAGCGAAGTGAGGGTAGCGGGGAGAAAGTATGTCGGAGCCCGGGCGGCAGTAGCTTTTCCTGCTCCATGTTGGAGCTGGAGTAAATTTAGTCAATTTTTACGGCTGTTGCGACAGTTTATTGCGCAACTGCGACTGTCTCAGTTAATAAATTCCTGACCACTGCAAGTAAAAACTGAAAACTTGCGTAAATTAAGCGGGAAAAAAAATTGACTTTCTAGCTCTTGCTAGGGAAAGTCGCACAATTTATAGGGTAGGCGCAATTGCGACAATTTTGCGCCAAAAATAGTCAGAAAAAAATGACTAAACCCCTTAGTAAATGCCCCTCATAGACTTTTATAAAGGACATTATTGCATTAACCCCTTATTTAACCGTAACAATTTTTCCTTTTTGCATTTTTATTTTCACCTCTTTGCCTTTTAAAATACACAACTCTTTCAATTTTCAACCTACAGACACATGTAAGGGCTTATTGCTTGCAGGACCAATTTTATTTTGTAAATACATCACACATTTTATTCCACAATCTAAGTCAAAGCCAATAACAAAATATTTGTGGGATAAAATTTGAAAGAAAAACAAAATGTTGCACATGTTGGGTGGGGGGTTTGTTTCTACATAGTGCACTTTACAGTTAAAATTATACATTATCTTAATTCTTTAGGTCAATTCGATTACAACGATACCCAGTTGGTATAGGTTTTGTTTTATTTATTTTACACATTTTTGTAAGAAAATTAATATGCTTAAAATTGCACTTTTCTGACAATATTTTTTCATTATTGTTTTGATTAGACTTTTTGATCTCTTTTTATTTATTTTTTATGTGGAATTACAAAAAAATCAGCAATTCTAGACTTAGGTATTTTTATGTCTATAACACTCATCCTGTGGTTTCATTAAGATTATTTTAATAGTTCGAAGGATCTAAAGGATTATTAGCCTTCGCTGCTGCAGGTTATTTGCTGTGGCACTTGGCTATCGATGTCAACCCCCCTGGGGACAAACCCATACGTTTTGGGGAGGGAAAAGGCTATAAAAATATGGAAATTTTTATATGCTATGTAACATTAGTATTTTTTTATGTAATTTTACAATATGCATAACTAGCCTAAAAGCCTTTTATTTCTATTCCATTCTATTCAGAGGGCTTATTTTTTGTAGTACACATTTACAAATTTGTGGTATAAAATAGCATTCTTCATATTACTGTACAACATAGTGTGTAATAATAAAAAAAAAAAAGCCACATGCACCATTTTATAGGTATCTTTCCCATGCAATAAATATGACATGGTATTTTCATTCTAAAGGTCAGTGCGCTTACATGTGATACCACATTTATATTAAACTGTCATTTTTGCAATCTCCTAGTACAACCTTCACTAGTCTTCCTGCAATTGTTTTATCCGGTAGGGATCAGAGTCAGGAGGGGGCAGCAAATTACTTTTAATCATCTAGATGCCATAGTCGCTATTATCTTTGATCCTGGCAGCATATGCTGTGTTTCAGTTGCTGATAGCAGCTGACACCCACCTGGTATGACCTGACATTTAATGTACATATACCACAAATGTCGTGAAGGAGTTCATGAATCATAACATTTTGGAATTATAACTGCTATAATAACTAACTAGTTAAGTTTTACTTAGAAATTGTCCCTGGTATATTTATGATTTATGAAATTTACAATATTATTTCCATTGGGATAGCTCTAATGAGGGCAATACCAGTCTTGATGTATCAATACTTTACTGTCCAATCATCTTTTCCTAAAGAAACAGTATAGTGAAACTGTAAGAAAAAGATAAAAAGGATTATGTGTTCATACAAATGTGTAGGTATTAATATAAAATCATATTTCTATATATTTTTTTTTTGTAGCTCAAATAAAAATCTGGTCCCATCCATCATTCTTGTAATTTGCACTCTGCTTTACATTTTACTGATGTTTTTCGGTAAATTTAAGGACCAACATGAAGATCAAAAAGATGGTTTTGTGTTTCTTCAGGATAATTCTCCAAATGACCAGCAGCAATATGCTGTTATGGTTGATGTAGGTTTCCGATCTAGACCAAAATCTACAGCTAAGGTAATCTGATATATACTGAAATAAACTGTAATTTGCTTGGTTGATTTAAACTTTAAAAGTGAGTATTCCAGTTTTTTTTTTTTTACTTCTAAAGTATCGTCCCTCTGCCAGTTGTGGCGAGAGCCGTGCCCCATTGAGGGGATTGCAGGGGGTCCCGCAGTCGACCCAATCTGATCACACACTTATCCTGTGGATAGGGGATATGTTTTTCAAAATGGAAGTACCCCTATGTGGAGACATGGCCTTTGCTCTTGCACACAGTTAAAAATTAATAGTCAATGAAAACTTTTCTGTCAGTCCAACGTTGGAATTACAGATTTTCTTTTATTCAGTCTGTAAACTTTCTATAGACTTTCATTATGCACACTATTAGATTAAAAATACAAAATGTATTTTATTTCTATCTTGTAGACTTGTAGACTTATTTTGCTATTTATGATGCATGAACATAGCCTAACATTGCACTATAACAATACAGTATGCCTTATGTAATATTATATACAAGTCTTAATGGACACATATTAAGGATGCTTTATCCATAATCTTATTATAGGTCCATATTATTTTACATGGTGAGGATGGTGTTTCTGAAACCCGTGTGCTGTTCTGTCCAGACAAGCCTTTGTTTGAAAGAAATTCACGACATACATTTATAATGAGGTAAATGAATATATAGTTGTATCATATAACTGCAACTTTGTAGAAGTAAGTGATACAAATGGATGGCTGCATATAGTAAAAATCTCACACACGTTATAACTATTAATAAAATATAGTTGAAACATGGATGGGCCTTTACAGTGATCTGTATGTTTTGCTAGCAGCTTTCTTTCTTTCCACAGTGTACCAGAAAGTCTTGGACCATTGTGGAAGATTCACATTTGGCATAACAACAGTGGTTACTCCCCAAGCTTGTACCTTAGTCATGTGATTGTCAAAGACCTGCAGACTGGAACCAGCTGGTTTTTCTATGCTGAATGTTGGCTGGCCATTGATGAGGGAGACGGGAAAGTTGAGCGTGAATTGACGTGTGTAGGACATGGATTGGGATTTAGAAGGGTATGATTTTTACTAATTCACTAATAACTGTAAACTTTCCTTTGTACCACTGTCGCAGAACAAAATAAATGTGTCAGAAAAATTGTGCAATTTACATGCAACATATGCCTGAACCATATGAGTTTTCAGCCTTAGGTATGGTTCTAGTTCTAGAACATAGTGCATATAACAGGTGTAGTCAGAAATTGTACCTGGTGTAAACATAGATATGAGCTATCTTTTGGTACATACTATTTAATTTACAAATGTATGAATAACTTCCTACTGTAGATTCTCCATTTGAGGTTGAGGTCGATACCATTTTGGAACAGAATTTGCATATTGTTACAGATTGCATGTTTGAGCAATTTATGTAAGCATGGAGGCATATTTATTAACACTGGTGGCCACCAGACAGTATCAGTATGTAATTTAAATGAAGCATGTACTATATTCCCCAACATGACCTTAACCATCAGAGGAATGTAGATTCCTCGATCCAAAGGATCTTACCTGTGTTAGCAAAAGTGGTGCTCTGTGACCGCTAGAGATGAGCAAATTTTTTGAAAAATTCGATTCCGCCGTTTCGCTGAATTTTCCGAAAAAATTCGGTTTGGTTTATTCACGGCGGATCTGTATTAAAAACGGCTATTTCTGGCCTACAAGGAGCCTCAATAGGGATGTAGAACACTTTGCCTTGTTGTAACACGCATAGGGTGTATGCTGGGTTAGAGAAATAATACTGTTATTCAGTATGACATGCAGATTAGAGGCGTCGCTATTAGAATCACTGTCGCAGAGCAGCACAATGACAGTGCCTGGAGGGGGCATCAGTATGAGGAGACCATATAGTGGCTGGTTGACACAGCGTGGAGGTGCCAAATGTGAATCTTCCACAATGGTCCAAGACTTTCTGGTACACTGTGGAAAGAAAGAAAGCTGCTAGCAAAACATACAGATCACTGTAAAGGCCCATCCATGTTTCAACTATATTTTATTAATAGTTATAACGTGTGTGAGGAGAACATATGGCAGTATAAGAAAGCCTGGAGCTGGCAGCAGCATGAGGAGAACATATGGTGGCAGTATGAGACAGCCTGGAGCTGGCATCAGCATGAGGAGAACATATGGTGGCAGTATGAGACAGCCTGGAGCTGGCATCAGCATAAGGAGAACATATGGTGGCAGTATGAGATAGCCTGGAACTGGCAGCAGCATGAGGAGAACATATGGTGGCAGAATGAGACAGCCTGGTGGCATTAGCAGCATCAGGAGTCCTGAAAGTGACACAGTGACATAGTGGGGTGGTGGGTGGCAATACCAGTACCCAGTGACGAAGGTGGGTGAAAAAGGAGAACTTGGCATCAGATGTGTGGCATCAGGCGGGTGGCAGGATAAGAATAGTAACTGAGGCTGGTAGGCAGAAGAAAATGGTCTCTTTTGTAAAAGGATAAAGATTTTTTTTAAATCAATCAAAAGGAAAGGTGTGCAAAAAACACCATGTGCCACCTACACCACCAAATATTGATGTGATGCAAAGACCTCTAAAAGGTGGAAGGGAACAACGTATGGTTCATTGTAACCAGTGGGGGCAAAAAAAAAACGTCCCCTTTAAGTCCCTACTGTTGCATTAATAATTCCCTTCTTGGCAAGTGTTACTCTCCCTAAAAAGGGTGGCCCCACACAGGAACCTCTCCCTATTTCCACCTGCAAACACTGCCATTTCCCAGAGTTTTTAGGTGGAAATAGGGAGAGGTTCCTGTGTGGGGCTGCCCTTTTTTAAGACGAGTAACACTTTTCTCGAAAAGGTGGAAGGGAACAACGTATTGTCCACTGTAGCAGGTGGGGGTAAAATTTCCCCTGTAAGGCCATACTCTCGCCCTATTAATTCCCTTCTTGGGAAGTGTTACTTGCCCTAAAAAGGGCGGCTCCACACAGGAAACTCTCCCTTTTTCCACCTAAAAACCCTGTGAAATTGCATTCTTTGTAGATAGAAATAGGGAGAGGTTCCTGTGTGGGGCCGCTCTTTTTAGGGCGAGTAACACTTGCCAAGAAGGGAATTAATAATGCAAGAGTAGGGCCTTACAGGGGAAGTTTTTACCCCCACTGGTTACAATAGACCGTACGTTGTTCGGTGTTTTTGCACACCTTTCCTTTTGTTTGATTTAAAAAACATTTTGGGTACATATATATTATCCTAAGAAAAGCTAAGTTTTAGCTAATGCATATCCTCGATAATTACTTGTGGTCTGATGCAGGGGAATGTCTGTAACTGGGGAGCAGCACCTTATATATGTTTTGCACTATCTACATTTGTGAAGTGTTGGTGTGGAACCATGGTCAATTTACTCTGATGCATCAGGCATTGGTGCGTGGAAATCCTGGCTGATCTATGCCTGATTTATGCCCGATTCATCTTCACAAAGGTCAGTCACTCCTCATTTTTCGTTGACAGACGAGTTCTCCTTCGGGTTACTATGGCCCCGGCCGCACTAAACACCCACTCTGATGCCACACTACTGGCTGGGCAGGACAGCTTTTCCAAGGAAAACTCTGCTAGTTCCAGCCACAAATCAAGTTTGGCTGCCCAGAAGTCCAGCGGATCTTCAAGGTGTGTTGGCATGGTCATGTCAAGGTATGCCACCATCTGCTGGTTCAGGTCCTGCTCCAGTACTACCTGCTGTTGATGAGTTGCTTCACTATGCGGGTGAAGAAAGCTACTCATCAGCAACTGTAGACTCAGGCTGCTGCTGATGGAGCTGGTACTGCTCCTGCCACCCCACCCCTCCCCAGCAGCCAGGGCAGTGGAAGGTGAGCGCAGAGGGCCCCCCCAAGTCAGACCTGTGAGAGGATGGTGCAGATAGGCATCGGCCAACTGACTACGTAGGATGTCTCTGTAGTAGGTCAGTTTGTCCTCCCTCTCAGTGGGTGTAAAAATGGTACCCATTTTGTACTGCTAGCAAGGGTCCAATAAGGTGGAGAGCCAGAAGTCATCCCGCTGCCGAATGGTGACAATTCGATGCTCACTATGCAAGCGAGCATGCATCGTGCCATTTGTGCAAGTGACTCGGAGGGACTCCCTGCCTCCATCTCCACTGCATACTGCCACGGTGTGTCTGGGTCCTCTATCTCGCCTTCCTCATAACCATCTAGCTCCTCTGGCTGCTCCTGCTCCTCCTCTACTGTGAGATGACTAGAAAACTGCCCATGTCGCTAAACCTAAACTGTGCTCCATTGTGCCCATCTACCTCTAGTTCAGCCCCCACAGGGCTCATGTGGCCGTGAGATGCAGGCACCGCATCTCCTGTGCCCTGACCAGCCATCCTTTCCAACACTTGTTGTTGTAAATAAAGCAGTGGAATGACGTTTTTGATCCCATAATCCTGGTGACTGACTAATGAGGTGGCTTCCTCAAAGGGCCTGAGCAAACGGCAGGTGTCACGTATGAGCTGCGACTGGTTGACATTGAAGTTACACAGGGGAGTCCCCCCTATCCGTTTGGATCATCAAGAAATCGGTGATGGCTTTTCTCTGTTCATATAGTTGGTCCAACATATGTAGGGGGGAATTCCAACGTGTGGGAACGTCGCAAATCAGACAATGTTGGGGGATACCGTTCTGACGCTGCAGCTCAAGGAGGGTGTGCTTTGCAGTGTACAAGTGGTTGAAGTACATGCAAAGTTTCCTTCCCATTGTTAGGATGTCTTGCAGATGGGGAAAACACTTCAGGAACTGCTTGACAACCAGATTGATCACGTGTGCCATGCATGGCACATGGTTCAGCCTTCCTTGTTGCAGTGCAGACAAGATGTTCTTCCCATTGTCGGTCACCATGATTCCCATTTCCAGTTTTTGTGGAGCAATCCATGATTCGATTACTTGATGAATGACTTTTAGCAGTTCCTCCCCTGTGTGACTCCGTTCGCCAAGGCAAACCATGTGAAGAACAGAGTGACACCACCGTGCCCTGCACACATGGTATGCTGAAGGGGCACTGAGACTTGTCCGTGCAGTGGAGGCTGAGGACACGGTGTAGCATGAGAAGGTTGAGTCGCACACTGTCACAGGAACAATGGCCTGAGAGCGTGAAGGCGGAACTGGCGTGAACTGTCCAAGTTGTTGTTGTGGCTGGAACCACATTCATCCAGTGGGACGTAAAAGACATGTCCCTGACCGTAGTTACAGCTCCACACGTCGGCACTGCTGTGCACTTTGTTACACACCGACAGGCTCAGGGACTGGCCCACTTTCTGTTCCACAAAATTGTGCAGGGCTGGTACTGCCTTCTTCCCAAAGAAATGACGGCTTGGGACTCTCCACCTCGGGTCGGCACAAGCCATCAGTTCTCTGAAAGGTGAAGAGCCCACCACTTGAAAAGGGAGGGACTGCAGTACCTGCATGTTGGACAGGAACACATTCAGCTTCTGCGCCGTTGGATGAGTGGGCGCATACTGTTGACTCTTGGACATGGCTTCAACGATGGATTGCTGGCGGAATAACTGACTCAAAGTAGGAGGAGCAGGAGAACCTGGAGCGGCAGAAGATGGTGGAGCCTTTGCTGGCTAAAACAGGGAGCAGCGTGCCACTGGGTGATGCAGCAGCCTGGACTACCACATCGGAGCCACGGTTCTCCCAGGCCGCTTTATGGTGACGCTGCATATGTTGACGCAAGGTCATGGTGCTAACATTGGGACCCTGGCCACGCTTCACCTTCTGCTGACACATCTTACATGTGGCCTTGTTAACCTCCTCCTGATGCTTGATGAAAAACTGCCACACCGCCGAGTAGCTGATTTTCCTACCAACAGTCTGCACTGATTGACTGCTACTGCCGCCGACTCCAAGAACTCCTGTTCCACTAACTCTCCGGAAGGTAGGCTGCCGCAAAGCAAGTGGTCTACCCAGGGCACATTTGGCTCCTGACTTTCCACTTCTGCCACCATGCTGACTGCCAACCATGCTACCACCTTGCTCTCTCAGCTGCTGCCTCACGGGCAACCTACAACCCTCTTCTCCTGATGATGATGAAGCCTCTTTTGCACCCGGCTCCCAAGTGCGATCGGCTTCATCATCATCGAGTTGTGTCGGCACATCACTGATGTCCTCCTCAGGTTCCTAAACAGTTTGTGCTTCAGGACGCTCGCAACACCACCTCCCACGCCACTCTCCTCATCACTACTTCCTAACATCTAGCAGAGGATGTCTCTTCCACTTCTTGGCTGGGCAGTAGCTGCTGACTGTCCTCCAGTAATTGTCCTCACTAAATAGTGGAGCTGAACCCACAGCATTAGATACTTCTGTGGGAAAGGGAACAGCATAGGACAGAGGCAATGGGTGGACAGGGACTGCTCCCAGGCCATGCCAACTGAGGATTGTGTCTGAGGAACCCACCGACTGTTGACTAGGGGTGTCAGATGCCACTCTCCTCTAGTCTGCTGCGACTTCTACTTGATGAATTTAGGCCTCTGCCACTTCTCTGTGCATGTCCTGGCACTTCTCTGCCTGACATACTTAGTTCGTATATGAGGGGAGGACAATACGCTCCACTACACTTGAAACAGTATTTATCTACAACACCAGCAGGTGTGTACTTTTGGCTGGCCTTTCATAGTATCTAGGCCCTTATGATTTTAACAGAAACAAAATGGTATACCACTTAGATGTACGTTTGTGGTATGCACTTATGAGGGGAGTACAATGCGCTCCAGTACATTTAAAACAGTATTTGTTTACAACACCAGCAGGTGTGTACTTTTGGCTGGCCTTTTACAGTAACTAAGCCTTTAAGACTTTAACAGGAACAAAATGGTACACCACTTAGATGTGCGCACAGGTTAAACTTAATAGAGGACAATACACTTTTAGTGCTCTGCTCTCTCTAACTGGGTGGCTTTTTTTTTTTTTTCAACTGTAAATTTTTATTAAATAATTTTTCAGAAATACAAGTCCCCAAAAAATAAGAGCATACAGGCCACTTCAATAGGGCCAAGGCCCCAAAAAAAAACAGCAGCACAACAAGGAATATATAAACAACAATAAGGAGTATCTCAGTAGGCAAAGACACCCTATGCATATGAAGGAGGCCTCTGTCATCGGGGTGCCAATAACACAAAAACAACCTTGCCAGTAAGTGGAATAAAACTTAGGGAGCCTGGTATGCCAATCCACAAAGACAAACAGTGGGCCCAGAAAGCCATAAACACAGGGTAGGGGAGGGAAAAGAGGGAGGGGAGAGACAAAATGAGACCACAAGACAAAAATAGAACACAAAATAAACACAGAATAGGCACAAGACACAAGAGGAGGAGAGAGAGAAAAAAGGAAGAAAGAAGAGTTGAGAGAAAAAAAGGGATAGAACTCAAGGCAGCTGCCTATCGGAGAATCGGTCCCAAGGTTCCCAAACAGAGAGAAAAGAGGGGATAGAATTTTTCAGAGAGGCCTTGAGAAATTCCAAAGAGCGAATCTTACGTATACGGGCCAACAATTCAGCTTCAGAAGGAGGAAGGGTCCTCTTCCAGCACTCCGCCACCAAAGTTTTAGCAGCCAAAGCTACAGACATAAATAACTTAAATGGCTTCTTAGAGAGAGTAGGAGGAGATAGGGGAAGTAGGTAAGTCAGAGGGTTCAAAGGAACCAACACACCCAGGACCTCAGATAATAAATGCTGCACTACCTTCCAATAGTCTATAAGAAGAGGACAGGACCAAAAAATATGTAGCACCGTACCAAACCCCACCCCACAACGCCAGCATTGAGGAGGGACGTCAGGGTTCAATCTATTTGATAACTCCGGAGTGTGATACTAGCCCATAATCAGTTTGTAGTGAGTTTCCTTATAAGCTGTGCAAATAGAGGCCTTGGAAGCCCTTTCCCATATGACACGCCACTGTGGCAAGGAGATAGTAGTGTTCAGAGCAGCCTCCCAACTGCCCATGTAACGGTGTGATGGGGGGGTCACCATTGGGGGGTTGAAGAAGCAAAGAATAGATCGCGGAGAGAAGACCCCTCGTCTGCGGCCCACCACGGCACAACCTCTCAAAGCCATTAGGCAGAGAGACCACAGTGGAACCAATCGTAGAGGACATATAGTACTGCAATTGTAAGAAGTGGAAGCGCTCAGACGAGGGGAGCTCCCACCGAGCCATCAACTGATCAAAGGACAGGAGGGAACGAGAGATAGGGTTTACCATATCAGCCCAGCAGAAAAGTCCCCGAGAACCCCATTCACGAACCATAACAGAAGACTGACCAGGAGGAAAGGCAGGATGATAGAGGAAGGACCGCAGAGGGGAGGAGGAAGAGAACAGCATAAATTTGACTGAGCAGTACCCCCACACATATTTAGAGAAGGACATATGGCCAAGCAGAGGGGAGAGAGAGAGCAGATGCCGGGGGGGGGGGGGGGGGGCATAAAAGAGCATTAGGGTGAACAGGGGCCAACCAAAGCTTCTCCAGCTCCATCCATTGGCTGAACGCATGGTACGAGGACCATGCCGCTAGATGCCAAAGGTGAGCCGCGCAGTAGTATTTCACTACATCTGGGACTGCCAGCCCTCCCATAGCCCGACTAGCCATCATGACCGACATGGGCAAATGGTGTCTCTTACCATCCCAAATAAAACGAAAAATCACTGATTGGAAGGAGCGAAGGGCCGAGAGCGGGACCCGGACAGGCAACGTCTCAAAAAAGTAAAGCAGCTTCGGAAGAATCGTCATTTTAACCGCCGCAATACGACCCAAAAAAATAAAAATATTGCGATCGCCATTTCTCCAGGAGCTCCCGGAAAAGGGGAGGATAGTTGGTAGAGTAAAGAGAGGAATAGTGGGAGGTGATATAGACCCCCTAGATATTTAATAGCTGAGGTAGACCATTTAAAAGAGTCACCACCAAAAATACAGAAAAAATTATGCACAGATAAATAACTAAGCAATAAATGAGAGAAAGTTAACAAAATCTTTATTGGAGTATATCATTAATTAAAAGACAATAGCATAAATACAGAATAAAAACAAGGCACCAGAAAGTACTGCAGATGGGTAGGTAAGGACTGGAACTAGGTATAGAGAGGTGCTGGTTATGGATATAAATGCGAGGTCATAGGGCAATAAGAGTATAAATCAAAAGGGAACGCACCAAATGGCTGCTAAACGCAAGCACAGGGGCAGGGAAAGAGTAGACACAAAGGATCAAACCCAGGGACCAGAGAGAACAAGTATGCCAGACCTTACCTACCAACCGGTTGGTAGGTAAGGTCTGGCATACTTGTTCTCTCTGGTCCCTGGGTTTGATCCTTTGTGTCTACTCTTTCCCTGCCCCTGTGCTTGCGTTTAGCAGCCATTTGGTGCGTTCCCTTTTGATTTATACTCTTATTGCCCTATGACCTCGCATTTATATCCATAACCAGCACCTCTCTATACCTAGTCCCAGTCCTTACCTACCCATCTGCAGTACTTTCTGGTGCCTTGTTTTTATTCTGTATTTATGCTATTGTCTTTTAATTAATGATATACTCCAATAAAGATTTTGTTAACTTTCTCTCATTTATTGCTTAGTTATTTATCTGTGCATAATTTTTTCTGTATTTTTGGTGGTGCTTCTATTTTGCACATTACTTACCCCTTAGAGGTATAGTCTCCTATGTAGGTGTTTACCATTTAAAAGAGTACTGAGAGCGCAAGAGGGTAGACAAAGGCAACGGAAGATTAAGAGGAAGTGCTTCGGGTTTGGAGAGATTAACCTTATAGCCAGATACTACACTATAGTCATGAAGAGCTCTATAGTGATTAGGGAGAGAAAGTAAAGGACGGGAAAGAGCATCGCGCTTAAGTTGTGCACCCAGAGCAATACAATGGCCCCAGATGACTGACTTGTGAGCCTCCCAGAGGATGGCCTGTGAGGAAACCAATCCCCCGTTGGTGGCAAAATAGTCCACCAAGCACTGCTGGATGGACTCCCGGGAAGGTAGCGACTTTAGGAGAGAGTCATTGAGCCGCCAGTGACAGCTCCGAAAAGAAGAAGGGGAGGGAGAAAAAGAAAGGAGGATGGGACTATGGTCAGACCAGGAGATTGGGTCAATAGAAGCAGTGGGAAGCATGTGCACCATGGGGAAGTTGCCAAAAAAGTAGTCTATGCGCGTGTACAATTTATGAGGATGAGAGTAAAAGCTAAAGGAGCGGTCCGTCGGGTGGTTAATCCACCACAAGTCATACAGCGATGAGGCCCTAATAACGCGTCGAAAAAGAGAAGCCAAGCGCATCTGAGCAGGGGTAGGAGGGGCAGCAGAAAGAGTAGCGGTCCAGAGAAGGAGAAAGAATGAGGTTAAAGTCCCCCCCAAGAAGCCAGGCAGAGGAGGGGTATTTATGAAGCTTAGCCAGGACCCTGCGCAAGAAAGGGATTTGGGAAGTGTTAGGAGCATAGAGATTACACAACAAAAGCAGAACCCCATTCAAAACCCCCTCTACCATCACATAATGCCCCAGAGGATCTAAGTGGAAAGAGGAAACCTGTAGTGGACAGGATCTAGAGACAAGAATAGCAACCCCCGCTGTCTTCCTGCCAGAGGAAGCAGTGAAAGTCTGCGGATAGAGATGTTGGAGGAATTGGAAGGAGCAGGAATGGTAAAAGTGTGTCTCCTGAAGGAAGACAATATCGGCCCGTAGCTCGACCAACTCCCGCTACAATAGGCGCCTCTTCGAGGGGAAGCTCAGACCCTTAACATTCAGGGAGACACACTTGACCATGGCGGGTGGAAAGAAGAGGAACAAAGCAAATAGAGAGACATACTCATGAGAGACCTCAGAAGAGCCGCAGCAGCCCGAGGGAGAGATGATGGAGGAACCTGGAACCAGTAGTGGAAGAGCACGGCAGAACAATCTAGCGGAGAAAAGAGAGAGGGAGGGGAGAGAAACAAGAGGGAACACAAAAACCAACAGACTGACATCCGACCAACAGGACAACACAAAATAAACAGAGCAAAACAAATCAATAAAGTAAACCATTGACCAAAAAGCCAATGCGGAGGCCAAGACCACCGAAATGGACCAAGAGCCAAAGCATGGGCAGCCCATTGCCATGGCCTCGAGGGGAGAGATGGAAGGACACCTCCAGAGAACAGCCGTCAAAGAGGCCAACACCCCACCCCGAGGCCACAGCAAGGCACTAGACAAGAAAAGTAAACCACTTGGTGACCAAAAATGCAAAAATATAAAAACATTAGAAAATGCAAAACAAAGCAATGAGAACTTAGCGGGGAAGTCCATGGGATGCAGAGCAAGGCCAGGAAATTTTGAAGGTCCCGAACCAGGAATATCAGCAGAAAAAATATGTGGGCCAAATCAGCTGTTCAGGGGGAGCCCGGGGAGGAGCCCCAGGGACCCGAGGAGGAGATGTCTTCTGAGCCCCAGGCCGGCGGGACCGGACAGGTTGCCACACCGGAGGCAGAGGAGGAGACTTCAAGTTCCAATCCACCATCTGGGGCTCCGGTAATTCCAAGGTGGAGCAGAAGGCCGGAAGATCAGAGAAGGAGCACAACACAGCAGAGCGACCATCCCTACGGGCATGCATGGCAAATGGAAAGTTCCACCGATAAGGCACTTGGTGAGAACGGAGGACCGGCAGGAGCGGTTTAAGCATTCTCCTTTTCCAGAGCGTCAGCCAGAAGAAATATTGGAACAGATGGAGAGGGGCCCCATCAAAATCAAAGTTCTTCAGGGATGGAGCTTTAGCCATGATGGCCTCCTTGATTTGAAAATCGTGGACACAACAAATGACATCCAGGGGGACACCCGAGGGAGATTTAGGTTGGAGTGCCTGATGCGCTCTGTCCAGCTTAATCTTGTGGGAAGAAGGCTCACGCAGGATAAGGTTGAAGATGTCTTCCAACGTGACGAAAAGATCTTCATCGCGGGTAGCCTCCGGCTACCCCCACACACTGACATTATTACGCTGTCCCCTGTTGTCCAGATCCTCCACATGGGCATGAAGGTCACACAGAAAGTCTGGGATGCAATTGTAGAATGGAGCTGGGCAATTTAAGCTCTGGTAGTGTCATGAGCATCCTCCAGCCCCTCCACTCGGTCAGAGACATGCTGAAGATCCTGCCGCATAGCTGTGATTTCCGCCCGACAGGTGTCCTTAACTTCAGCAATGAGAGAATGGAAATCTTCTTTAGTGGGAATTTGTGAGAGCAGCAAGCGAAGGTTGGGTAAAGCCGAGGAGGGCACGGAGAGGCCGGAGCAGGGGAGATCAGCGTCAAAGAGATCAGCATCCCAGGGGCAGGTGGCGGACCAGGGGCAGGTGGAGGAGGCGCTGAGGACCCAGGCGACAGATGGTGAGAGCCCTGGGAGGGTACACTCGCAGTGCAGGCCTGCATCCCAGCAGGCAGTCGGACCCTCTAGGGCTTGGGAGAAGCCAGTTGGAGATAATGCTCTGCCAGGGGATCCAAAGGGGTGGAGAGGTGCGGGGTAGAGGGCACAGGTCCAGACTCCACCGAGTCCAAGGATGCTGGAGCATGGAGGTCAGAGCCCCAGGTAGAGGGAACAGAGGTGGGGAGGGCTGAGCAGTGTGGAGCAGCTTCAGAGGACCTCGAGGAAAGGGAAGATGGAGGCAGGCCCTTCACAAGTGAGGCCCAAGATGGTGGCACCTCGCTTTGGCCGGGGGAGAATAGCAGGGACCCCAGGGGAGTGGGCAGAAGGGCAGCACTATAAGGGGCACAGTCACACAGAGCCAGGCTCGAGGAGGCACTCACTGCCGGGACTGGGTTGCAGGGAGCCGCAGGAGACCCCTCAACTGTGGAAGCGGCGGCTGCAGGGAGCTCCCGAGGCGGCACAGCAGCCCTGTGCAGGAGGGACCAGATCACTTCTCCAGAGCCGTGCAGAGCAGCGGAGGCAGAGTGCTGCAACCCAGGAAGCGCCCCCGAGTCCAGTGGAGCAGGCTGGACGGAGGTATGAGGAGCCGGTGTCCGGGCAGTTGCAGGCAAATGGGAGCGGAGGCCCAGCACAGGGCCAGTGGCAGCAGGCAGGCGTGGAGGTGCGGAGGCCAGGGGTGCCCGCAGGTATTGCAATATGCCTCCGGGCGGGTTAGAAGGAAGCCGGGGTGCCGAGGGTGGATTCCAGGCCTTGCGGGAGGTCCTCCTCATCAAGTTAGCTGGGTCACCAGGTGGGGAAAGCTGAAGTTAAGGCCTCATGAGCGGGAGCTAGCCATTCATTCGGCCATCTTCTTCGGCGCCAAGCCACACCCCCCCCCCTAACTGGCCGGCTATTAGCTATTCAGTTGTTGTTCACATCACTGCTGCAGCACTACACCCAAAATTGCACTTTCTCTCTCAGTCTCACTCCCTTCCCTGTCAGTGTTTCTAGGCTGGATTTGGGCTGGAGGTGAATCACTGCTGTAATACACCCACAATTGAACTTTCTCTCTCAATCTCTCCCCTTTCCCTATCTGGGCTTCTAGGCCAGATTTGGGCTTAAGGTGAATCACTGCTGTAATACACCCAAAATTGCACTTTCTATGTCAATCTCTCTCCCTTCCCTATCAGTGCTTCTAGGCTGGATTTGGGCTTGAGGTGAATCGCTGCTGTAAAAAACCTTTTCTGTGCAACACACACTGCTCTTTCCCTCTATCTTTGCAATAGTATGCTGATGCGAGTGGCTGCAAGATGGCTGCCCATTTATATAGGGCTTTGACATCACAGGGGGGGCTGGCTGCTGATAGGCTGCATGCTGCATGTGATTCAGGGTCATCCCGCCGACCTTTGTTCCCGATTCCTTGCCCCATGTCCTCACATGTGGATCCACCATTTTGGATGCCCGGCCTCTGGGACCTGGACCACACTAAATGGAATTTAATGAAGTGATTTGCGCGATCGAATCGCGGCAATATTCGCATTTGTTACAAATTTAATTTTTCTGAAATTCGTAACAAATTCGGATTCGTCAGATTGGATTCGCTTATCCCTATGTGACCGCCATTTCCAGATACTTTTCAAGTGTCATAACAATTGATGTAGAGCTTGATAAATATTTTATATAGTTTGTGCTGAATGTCAGGAAGAGCTAGAGAACTTTGCTGTAGGGTTCTGTTCATGCTTTGGACAGTTCTACACTGTGTCTGACTAGAAAGATTACAGGACATAGAGCAGCTGAGGTACTGAAGGCCTTGACATTTTGAAATAGAAGTCATTTGCAGATCTGTATAACCTTCTTTTACCAGTTGATTTGAATTTTGTTTTCCTCTAAAGTACCCCTTTAATGCTTTATCATGTACACTTGATGCATGTCTCTCTTTTGTTTACCAGCTTTTCTACAGCAAATTCACTGAATATTTAGAGGATTTCCACTTCTGGGGCTCAGTCTTTAGTCAGCCATCTTACAGCTGGTTTTCTTATACACAACGAATAACAACATGTTTTGTCTTATTATTGGGATACATGTGCTTGAATGTTTTACTTATTCACTGGGAAGAAGAACAGGTAAATAAATAATTTATTATGGTCATATATGGTCATAATTATTATGGTCTGATATCAAGATGTAAAAAGTTGATTATGTAAACTATTTTCACATTAACATTATCTACAGATACTAGTATTTTACATTATATACATGTTACATAAAATACACACATGCAAGAAAAGGGAAAAAGGTATAAAATCTGTTTATGAAAAAGAAGGTTTAGGCATAAGTTCACATGTGGGCAGATAAGATGCAGATTTGCTGTCAATATGTTATAGATTTTCCAAATTAGCTTCAATTGGAAAGTCATGAACTGCTACAAATTTACAGGAAGTCCACAACAAATTTACAGAAAATCTGTAGCATAGTGGTCGCTTGTAAACATACCCTAAAAGAGTATTGCAGAGTTAGTTCTATATTTAAAAGAGTTCAGGGAGGGATGATGAAGAAATGCATACTCACTCTCATTAAGGAAAATGATCAAAAAGTCCTAAGTACCTCAAAATAATACTAGTCTACATCTTGCCCCAGACAACTCAGTTAAAGGGGTAATCCACTGGAAAAAAAATTTTTTAATCAACTGGTGCCAGAAGGTTAAACAGATTTGTAAATTACTTACATTAAAAAATCGTAATCCTTCCAGTACTTATCAGCTGCTGTATGCTCCACAGGAAGTTATTTTTGAATTTCCTTTCTGTCTGACCACAGTGCTCTTTGCTGACACCTCTGTTTATTTTAGCAACTGTCCAGAATAGGAGCAAATCCCCATAGCAAACCTATCCTGCTCCAGACAGTTCCTAAAATGGACAGAGGTGTCAGCAGAGATTACTGTGATCAGACAGAAACAAAATTAAAAAAGAAAACAACTTCCTGTGGAGCATATAGCAGCTAATAAGTATTGGAAGGATTAAGATTTTTAAATAGAAGTAATCTACAAACTTTCTGGCACCAGTTGATTTAAAAACATTTTTTTCCAGTGGAGTACCCCTTTTATGTAAAATAGAAAAAAGTAAAATTTTTCAGAATATGGTGATTTATTTAAATATATTTTATTGTGCAAGTAATAAAACACAAAAAAATAAAATTAAACTGCAAAGGAATGGCAAAAAAAGTAGTTGTCTACACATTTAACAGGTAACCTTGAAAATGTAACTTATCCAATAAAAAAAAAAAACCCTCATATGTCTATACTAGTGAAAATTGACCAGGATTTGGGTAAACAGATGTCAGCTATCATACATGGCTCCCTTTTCATGTCCCCTGCCTCGCTGTATTATTACAATGTGAGTCAAGGGGTTAATACCTCTGAATTACTGTTTTGAATTATTCATATTTATTGTTTATGTCATTGGTTACTTTGTTTTCCTTGTTTGTGCAATTGCTAGTATACTGTTGAGGTCGGCCTCATTGAAATCTCTACCATTTCTATGACGTGTGGACTGAAAGTTACTCTGGCCGTGTATCCTGTTGTAGTATTATTATCTCTTCTGTTTCGATTTAGTCAGGTAAGTTATCAATATTACACAAGCATTAAAATAATGATGATAAGAATGATGAATATTATTGGTAGTAGAAGTAGTAGTAGTTGCATTGTTTATAAATAGTAAATAAGTACATGTTTATTTCTGTGACTTACAATATCTTTTGTAGTGTGCTGCATGTACAGTGGTCCCTCAACATACTATGGTAATTGGTTCCAGGCGGACCATCATATGTTGAATCCATTGTATGTTGAGGGAACACATACAGACACATACAAGAGGCACATACAGACAGATGCTCAATGATACTCACATGTCCCCGCCGGAGCGGCCCATCAGTTCGCCGCTCCGGCCTGTCAGTCGCCTCTCCTCTGCAGACGTATTACTACGTCGACGCGACCCTCCGCCATCACTCTCCATCGCCGTCATCACGTCGACGCTCACGCTGCCCCTATTGGATGACCGAGCAGAATGAGCGGTGACGTTATGATAGCGACGGAGAGGGAAAGCGCAGGGCAGCGGCAGCAGAATAGTGGCAAACTGACGGGCCGGATCTGCTGGGACATGTAAGTATCATTGAGCGGGGCACATGGAGCACATTAAACGGCTATTCGGTGGCAGCTGAAGCAGTCAGCACTGCCTGATAGCCGTTTTTGCGATGGCCCCGATACACAGATGCATCGTATGTTGATGCTGCCTTCAACATACGATGGCATCTGAGAGGCCATCGTATGTTGAAACGATCGTATGTCGAGGCCATCGTAGGTCAGGGGGTCACTGTATACATTTGACAAATTTTGTTTTATTTTCATATAGAAAAAATTCACCAAAGATTCTGGAGACGGCCGATTTAAAGTTGTAAAAGGCTCTCAAATAGATGCTACTGAAGGTGAGAGAAAATGATCTCTGGGATTTTTTAAATAATTTCGATATCTAATTGTAACTGCTCACTGCTCCTCCTTTTGCATCGAGGAGCAGTAAACAGCAGCTGCTGCATTTTGCCAGAGATTTAGACTTCTTTTTAAAGCAACCTAGATAGCGAGATGTGTGAGTGCTTGGTGTGTTTAGGCAATTTCAACGTGAAGCAAGTTCTACATGAGTGACTTGAAATTCAGTGACTTTAGATTCTGGAACTTTAGAAAAGTCACTTTTAACCCCTTAAGGACACAGCCCATTTTAGCCTTAAGGAGACAGCCAATTTTATTTTAGCATTTTCGTTTTTTCCTGATTGCCATTTTTTCTTTAGTCTGTAGGTCAATACGATTAAAATGATACCCATGGTTACATAATGTTTTATTACTTTAATGCTTTTAAAAAAATCTTAACCTTTTTTTTTTACAAAGTCAGTATGTTTAAAATTTCCCTGTTTGACCACCTCTAACATTCAAATTTTTCCGTATATGGGAATGTGTGACGGCACATTTTTTGCGCCATGATCTGTATTTTTTTTTTAATACCACTTTTGCATTTATGTGACTTTTTGATCACTTTTTATTCATTTTTTTTTTTTTTGCAATGTGATGCAGAATTTTTTTTCTTTAAACGTTAATATTCTGTTCACCGTATGGGATCATTATTATTATTATATTTTTATAGTTCGGGCATTTACGTACACGGCGATACCAAACATGTTTATTATTTATAATTTTGGGTTGATTTAAATCTTTAATGGGGAGGGTCTTTTTCCCTTTTTTTTTCAATTTTTTCCCCACCTTATTTCTACATTTTTTTTACACTCTTTTAGTCTCCATAGGGGACTATCTATAGTAATCATTAGATTGCTATTACTGTTCAGTGCTATGCATAGGCATTGCACTGATCAGTATTATCGTCGATCTTCTGCTCTGGTCTGCTGGAAGGCAGATCAGAGCAGAAGACTTTGGGAGAGGCAGGTAAGGGGACCTTGGCTGATCTGATCCCCGCGGCAGTGTTGCGGGTCCTGTGCTTGCGTCATATCCACGCCGTAAATGTACAACACTGGGCGCGAAGTTACTCGCTGTTCAAGGGGATAATTAACACCTGACTCTAAAGGTAACTGTTTAAGGTTCTGCTATCCCCTTAAAGGGGTACTCCAGTGGAAAACACATTATTTTTTTTTTTTATCAACTGGTGCCAGAAAATGACTTTTATTAAAAATCTAAATCCTTCCAGTACTTATCAGCTGCTGTATGCTCCACAGGAAGTTGTATTTCTTTCTGGAGTTCTTTTTAGTCAGACCACAGTGCTCTCTGCTGACACCTCTGTCCGTATGAGGAACTGTCCAGAGCAGGAGAGGTTTGCTATGTGGATTTGCTGGTACTCTGTACAGTTCCTGACATGGACAGAGGTGTCAGCAGAGAGCACTGTGGTCAGACAGAAAAGAATTCCAGAAAGAAATAACACTTCCTGTGGAGCATACAGCAAATGATAATTGCTGGAAGAATTAAGATTTTTAAATGGAAGTAATTTACAAATCTGTTTAACTTTCTGGCGCCAGTTGATTTAAAAAAAAAAAAAAAAAGGGTTTTCCACCAGAGTACCCCTTTAACCTCTTAATGACCAATGACTTTAAGGACCAATGACGTCCCCGCATGTCGGCAATCGCAGAAAAACGCATGTCAATTCAGACATGCGATTTTCTTCTATTCTGGGTTGATCGGGTCTCTGGTGACCCGATCACCCGGAAAATAGGGATGCTCGGACCTTTCAGTGACAGGCCCCAGCATCCTACAGGGTAGGAGTGAGGTCACAATGCTGCGATCTCCTCCCATCCCCTGCCATTGGTCAGAACTGATTCTGACCAATGGCAGAGCAGGACGGTGGGTTGCCATGGAAACCCCCCATTCTGCCCCCCCCTGGATGTCAGGCAGAACGGGGGAGAAGACTCGTGGGGCCCTGCAATCATGGCAGATATTCACCGGAGATCTCGGCTCAGGTAGGGAATCGACGGTGGGGGGGAGAAATGAAACTTAAAGTAAAGTGATTTTTACTGTGGCAACCACTAGGAAGGCCGAACTGCAACTCCCAGCATGCCCAGACAGCCAAAAGCTGTCTGGGCATGCTGGGAGTTGTAGTTTTTCAACATCTGGAGGGTCACAGTTTGGGGACCACTGTTAAAGTGGTGCCCAAACTGTAGCCCTCCAGATGTTGTCAAACTACAACTCTCAGCATGCCTAGACTGCCCAGGCATGCTGGGAGTTGTAGTTCTGTAACATCTGTCCCTTCAGATTTTGCAATTTTCATGAAATTTTTTGAAAATTGCTGCTCTACTTTGAAGCCCTCTAATTTTTTCAAAAAGTTAAAATATGTCTATTTTATGATGCCAACATAAAGTTGACATATTGTATTTGTGAATAAAAATAACATTTATTTGGAATATCCATTTTCCTTACAAGCAGAGAGCTTCAAAGTTAGAAAAATGCAAAATTTTCAAAATTTTCATGAAATTTTGGAATTTTTCACAAAAAAAGATGCAAGGAATGGTGAAAATTTACCACCAAAATAAAGTAGAAAATGTCACGAAAAAACAATCTCAGAATCAGAATATTCGGTAAAAGCTTAGAGTTATTAATGGTTAAAGTGACGGTGGTCAGATGTGCAAAAAAACGCTCTGGTCCTAAGGTGTAAAATGGCCTGGTCCTTAAGGGGTTAAGTTTACAATGTCCTCCTTGTTTGAAAATGTGATCCGGTGTACATCTTGTGCTATGTATGTGTTCCTTTAACAGCCGATTAAGGGGGCAAATTGCTGTGTGAGATGTGAGCTTGTTGTGCACTTGAAAGCCCAAATCTTGGATCTTTTTAATGAGATTTATTAAAAATATGGGGAGGAGTCTACTGCTCATTGAGGATAGTGGGATGGAGGTGCAGGACAGTCAGGCAGCTAGCTGGGTTACAGTTAGAAAAAGCGGTAGGGGAAAAAGTGCAAGGGAGGCTAGTCTTGATCTGGCACACCCCGACAAGTTTGCCTGGTTGGCAGATGAGGGGGATGTTAGTTCAGAGGTAGCACTGCTGCAGCAAGACACTGCTTCTGACCACCAGGGGGGTGTTTGCTACAGTAAGGAGGGAAGGAGAAGTGTGGGCCGGCCAGACAGGTGATGGTAGTGGGGAACAGACAGGGCGATCTTTCACAAATACTGGGATCATTAAACAATGTGTTGTCTGCCTGGCACTCGAGTTCAGCACATCCTGGATCGAGTTGACAGATTACTGGAAGGGGCTGGAAAAGACCCAGTGGTCATAGTGCACATTTACACCAATGACAAAGTAACCTGTACAGTCATGGCCGTAAATGTTGGCACCCCTGAAATTTTTGTAGAAAATGAAATATTTCTCACAGAAAAGGATTGCAGTAACACATGTTTTGCTATATGGAACTAAACAAAAAAAGGGAGGAAAAAATTGTTGGCACCCTTTCAAAATTGAGGAAAAATAAGATTGTTTCAAGCATTTGATGCTCCTTTAAACTAACCTGGGGCAAGTAAAAGGCGTGGGCAATATAAAAATCACACCTGAAAGCAGATGAAAAGGAGAGAAGCTCAGTTATTCTTTGCATTGTGTGTCTGTGTGTGCCGCACTAAGCATGGACAACAGAAAGAGAAGAGAACTGTCTGAGGACTTGAGAACCAAAATTGTGGAAAAATATCAACAATCTCAAGGTTACAAGTCCATCTCCAGAAATCTAGATTTGCCTTTATCCACAGTGCACAACATTATCAAGAAGTTTGCAACCCATGGCACTGTAGCTAATCTCCCTGAGCATGGACGCAAGAGAAAAATTTATGAAAGGTGTCAATGCAGGATTGTCCAGATGGTGGATAAGCAGCCCCAAACAAGTCCCAAAGATATTCAAGCTGTCCTGCAGGCTCAGGGAGCATCAGTGTCAGCGCGTACTATCCATTGACATTTAAATTAAATGAAACGCTATGGCAGGAGACCCAGGAGGACCCCACTGCTGACACAGAGACATAAAAAGCAAGACTACATTTTGCCAAAATGAACTTGAGTAAGCCAAAATCCTTCTGGAAAAATGTCTTGTGGACAGATGAGACCAAGATAGAGCTTTTTGGTAAAGCACATCATTCTACTGTTTACCGAAAAATGAATGAGGCCTATAAAGAAAAGAACACAGTACCTACAGTAAAATATGGTGGAAGTTCAATGATGTTTTGGGTTGTTTTGCTGCCTCTGGGTGCCTTGAATGTGTACAAGGCATCAGGAAATCTGAGGATTACCAATGGATTTTGGGTCTCACTGTACAGCCCAGTGTCAGAAAGCTGGGTTTGCGACCGAGATCTTGGGCCTTCCAGCAGGACAATTACCCCAAACATACATCAAAAAGCACCCAGAAATGGATGGTAACAAAGCGCTGGAGAGTTCTGATGTGGCCAGCAATGAGTCCAGATCTAAATCCCATTGAACACCTGTGGAGAGATCTTAAAATTGCTGTTGGGAAAAGGCGCCCTTCCAATAAGAGAGACCTGGAGCAGTTTGCAAAGGAAGAGTGGACCAACATGCAGGCTGGGAGGTGTAAGAAGCTTATTGATGGTTATAGGAAGTTACTGATTTCAGTTATTTTTTCCAAAGGGTGTGCAACAAAATATTGAGTTAAGGGTGACAATAATTTTGTTCAGCACATTTTTGGAGTTTGGTGACATTATATCCAATTTGCTTTTTTTCCTCCCTTTTTTGGTTTAGTTATAATACACACAAAGGGAATAAACATTTGTATAGAAAAACATGTGCTACTGAAATCAATTTCCGCTTGAAAATTTTAGGGGTGCTGTGACGCCGAGTGCTCCGGGTCCTGCTGTCCCCCCGGAGCGCTCAGGGCGTTCTGCTGACAGCAGTGCTCCGGTCTCTGTCTCTGACCGCGAGCGCTGCTGTGTTCGTGCCGGCGGGGACGCGATCCGCGTGGCGGGTCATGTCCGCTCGCGGATCGCACCCCGTTCCACTCACCCTCCTCCTCCTATGTCGGTCTCATCCCGGCGCGCGCGACCCCGCTCCCTACGGCCCGTGCGTGCCGGCTTTCTAAGATTTAAAGGGCCAGTGCACCGCTAATTGGTGCCTGGCCCAATCAGTCTATCACCTCCCTAACTCATAAATACCCACTTCCCCTTCCTGTCCTTGCCGGATCTTGTTGCCTTGTGCCCTGAGAAAGCGTTTAGTGTGTTCCCTTGCCTGTGTATCCAGACCTTCTGCTGTTGCCCCTGACTACGAACCACTGCCTCCTGCCCTGACCTTCTGCTACGTCTGACCTCGCCTCTGTCTAGTCCTTGTGTACCGCGCCAGTCTCAGCTGCCAGAGAGGTAGAGTCGCTACTGGGGGACACGACCTGGTAGTTACTGCCGCAGCAAGTCCATCCCGCTTTGCGGCGGGCTCTGGTGAACACCAGTAACTACTTAGAACCGTACCCCCAGTACGACCCGTACCATCGCCTCTCTGGCACCTCCTGTGTCCTCACCAGCCGCCAGTCCGGATCCTGACAGGTGCCAACATTTACGGCCATGACTGTAGATGGAGTGTCCTTAAAAATGATTTTAGGGACTTAGGCCGCAAGCTTAAGACAAATACCTCAAAGTTACCACGGACCACAGCAGAGAGGCAGCGGGAGATCAGGGAGTTAAACAAGTAGGAAGGGTTTGGGTTCATGGAGAACTGGGCACCCTTCTCTGTCGGATACAGACTATACTGTAGGGACAGACTGCACCTCAATGGGGAGGGTGCAGCTGTGCTCGGGAAGATGGCCAAAAGGGTGGAGGAGTGTTTAACCTAGGGACTGAAGGGGTACTACAACATAGAGGGGGAACATAGTGTGATAGATAGATGGGGATAGGTAAGAAAACTGGGGGTGGAATGGCGGGAGGGGTTTGATCAGTCATAAGTGATAAGAGGAAAGAAAATAAGAAAGAAAACATGAAGTGCATGTATATTAATGCCAGAATCCTCAATAAAAAGATGAAAGAACTGGAACTATTAAGGTTGGAGGAAAACTATGATCTAGTGGGGATAAGTGAGACATGGCTGGATGTGAGCTATGACTAGATGGTAAATATACAGGGGGGTACAGTCTGTTCAGAAATGACCGTACAGATAATAAAGCGGGAGGAGTTTGCTTATACATAAAATCCTGTTTTGGGCGAAGTCTGCAAGAGGACATTGGTGAGGATAATGATCGTGTGGAGTCTCTGTGTTTGGAAATAAGGGGAGGGAGTAAGAACAATAACTTACTGATAGTGGTTTGTTATAAGTCGCCAAGTATAACAGAAGCAGCAGAAAACCTACTAATAAGAGAAATAGATGGGGTAGCAAAGAAGGGTGATGTAATTATTATGGGGGACTTTAACTACCCTAACATAGACTGGGAAGCTGAAACCTGTAGGTCATTTCTGGATTTTATACTAACCAATAGACCAGACATAGCATCTGAAAATGAGGTGGGGGTTCATCTTGGTAATAGTGACCACAGAAAAATAAGTTTTATTTATCTTATAAGAGGATGTCTACTAGTGGGGCTAAAAAAATATTAAACTTCTGAAAGGCCAATTTTTACCAACTAAGAGGGACCTCGGTGACAAAGATTGGGACCGTGCCCCGTGTACACAGGCTAAATGGAACATTTTTAAGGGTATCCTAAATAGATCTTGTGAACGACACATACCCTATTGAAACAAACATGTTAGAAATAGAAGAATACTAAAAGGAGAAGACATAGGGGTGATTTAAATCTTTATTGGGGAGAAGGGGTATTTTCAATTTTTTTTCACTTTTTTAAAACTTTTTTCACATTTATTTTACACTTTTTTTAGTCCCCATAGGGGACTATGTATAATAATTAGATTGCTATTACTATTGCATAGGCATAGCACTGATCAGTATTATGGTCGATCTTCTGCTCTGGTGTGCTGGAAGGCAGATCAGAGCAGAAGACCTCGGGAGAGTGGCAGAGGCAGGTGAGGGGACCTCCGTCCTCCATCTTGGCTGATCTGATCCCCGCGGCAGTGTTGCGGGCAATCAGATCAGCCATTTATAGTGCCGCACTGCCCCAGATTATGTGATCTGTATTGATCACAGCATATGAGGGTTAATGACGGACATCAGCACGAATTCTGATGTCCGCCATTACCGGCAGGTCCATGGCTGCTGACAGCCGCTGCGACCCTCTGTGCATTAAAGGGGTATTCCAGGCAAAACCTTTTATATATATATATATATATATGCAGATAAGGTCAGGCTGCTCACCACTCTCGCGTTTGCTGCACTATCTCGTGCTGCGGACACCGGTACCGCTCCCGGCTTAGTAGAACTCTCACAGAAAAGAAAACGTCCGGCACTCGAGAAGATGCAGGTAAAACTTGTCAATGGCTTTATTCACACGCTTAGGCAGGACATAATATATATATATATATCAACTGGCTCCGGAAAGGTAAACAGATTTGTAAATTACTTCTATTAAAAAATCTTAATCCTTCCAATAGTTATTAGCTTCTGAAGTTTTCTGTCTAACTGCTCAATGATGATGTCACGTCCCGGGAGCTGTGCATGATGGGAGAATATCCCCATAGTAACTGCACAGCTCCCGAAATGTGAGTCATCAGAGAGCAGTTAGACAGAAAACAACAACTCAACTTCAGAAGCTTATAACTATTGGAAGGATTAAGATTTTTTAATAGAAGTAATTTACAAATCTGTTTAACTTTCCGGAGCCAGTTGATATATAAAGAAAAGTTTTGGCCTGGAATACCCCTTTAATGACCTTGTAGAGGGAATACAGAGTAGAATTTCTATATTTGCAGGTGATACTAAACTGGGTAAGGTGATCACCACAGAGGATAACTTAATATTATAGAGGGATCTAGGGAAGCTGGAGGCTTGGGAACAGGCATGGAAAATGAAGTTTAATGTGGATAAATGTAGGTTATGCACTTGGGCCGTAAAAACAACATGTATAATTATGTGCCAAATAATAAAACATTAGGTAAAACTTCTACCAAAAAGGACTTGGGGTTATTGGTTAACATTAAGCTCAACTTAGGATGTATCAAGAGAGGCATAGAGGCCTATATGTAGTTTTGCCTCTGTATAAATCGTTAGTCAGACCACACATGGAGTATTGTGTCCAGTTTTGTGCACCTGTGTATAGGAGGGACATGGCTGAACTGGAGAGGATGCAGAGGAGGATGACAAAGATAATTAACCCCTTAAGGACGCAGGGTTTTTCAGTTTTTGCATTTTCGTTTTTTCCTCCTTAACTTTTAAAAATCATAACCCTTTAAATTTTCCACCTAAAAATCCACATTATGGCTTATTTTTTGCGTCACCAATTCTACTTTGCAGTGACAGTCATTTTACCCAAAAATCCATGGCGAAGTGGAAAAAAAATCATTGTGCGACAAAATCGAAGAAAAAACGCCATTTTGTAACTTTTTTGTCTTCCGTTTCTACACAGTGCATATTTCGGTAAAAATGACACCTCATCATTATTCTGTAGGTCCATAAGATTAAAATGATACCCTACTTCTATAGGTTTAATTTTGTCGAACTTCTGGAAAAAATCATGCAACTACATGCAGGAAAATGTATACGTTTAAAAATGTCCTCTTCTGACCCCTATAACTTTTTTATTTTTCCACGTACAGGGCGATATGAGGGCTAATTTTTTGCACCGTGATCTGAAGTTTTTATCAGTACCATTTTTGTTTTGATGGGACTTTTTGATCAATTTTAATTCATTTTTTAATGGTATAAAAAGTGACCAAAAATGCGCTTTTTTAAATTTTTTTTTACGTGTACGCCATTGACCGTGCGGTTTAATTAACAATATATTTTTATAGTTCAGACATTTACGCATGCGGCAATACCACATGTTTATTTTTATTTACTGTTTTATTTTTTTAATGGGAAAAGGGGGGTGATTCAAACTTTAATTAGGGAAGGGGTTAAATGATCTTTATTAACACTTTATTTAACTTTTTTTTTGCAATGTTATAGGCCCCCATAGGGGCCTATAACATTACATACACTGATCTTTTACACAGATCACTGGCATGTATTAACATGCCTGTGATCAGTGTTATCGGCACTTGACTGCTCCTGCCTGGATCTCAGGCACGGAGCAGTCATTCGCCGATCGGACACCGAGGAGGCAGGTAGGGTCCCTCCTGGTGTCCTCTAAGCTGTTCCTGAACAGCCCGGCTGAGCAGTTGGGATAGTTTCACTTTCTCTTCAGCCGCGGCAGTCAGCTTTGATCGCCGCATCTGAAGGGTTAATACAGGGCATCACCACAATCGGTGATGTCCTGTATTAGCCTCGGGTCCCAGCCGTTGATGGCCGTCGGGATCGCCATGATATGACGCGGCATATCGATTGAGCCGGCGCAGAATGTAAATATACGTCCTTCATCGTTAAGGAGTTAATAGTATGAGAGGATTACAGGACCAAGACAAGTTATCAAGCTTGGGGTTGTTTAGTATGGAGAAAAGACGTCTTAGGGGCGATCTGATCACAATGTACAAATATATAAATGGACAGTACAGAGATCTTTCTAGTAATCTTATTATACCTAGGCCTTTAGCATGACAAGGGGGCATCCTCTAAGTCTAGAGGAAAGAAGGTTTCACCATCATCACAGACACAGATTCTTTACTGTAAGAGCAGTGAGAGGATGGAACTCTCTGCCATATGATTTTGTGATATCTGACTCCATAAACAAGTTCAAGGGGGGCCTGGATGTTTTTCTAGAAAGCTATAATATTACAGGTTATGGATACTAGATTTATGGGGATAGGACGTTGATCCAGGGATTTATTTGATTGCCATATTGGGGTCGGGAAAGACTTTTTCCTCTGTCATGGGGCAATTGACATCAGCCTCATGGAGGGCAGGGGGGTTTACCTTTGGATCAACACAGTAGGGCTTTCGGTTGAACTTGATGGACTCTTGTCTTGTCTTTTTTCAACCTGATAAACTATGTAACTATATAACTATATATGCTTTGGGGATTTGCTTCTAAACTGGGCGGTTCCCGAGACACGTGTCATCAGAGAGGATTTAGACAGAAAAGAACAACCTTAACTTCAGAAGCTCATAATTACTGAAAGGATTAAGATTTTTTAATAGAAGTAATTTACAAATCTGTTTAACTTTCTGGAGCCAGTTGATATATAAAAAAAAGTTTTTTCCTGGAATACCTCTTTAAGCATTGGCTTGAGTAGTGGAAACTAGTCTTTCTAGAATATATCCAGAGAACACTGCCTAGAAGAATGCATGGTGCCTACTGTGGCATTTGGTTCAGACAACATAATGGTAAAGGGATGTTTTTCAGAGCCTGGTCTTGTCTTATTATCTTCAAGGAAGAGTAATTTAACCTCTTAAGGACGCAGGGCGTATGGATACACCCTGCATCCCGAGTCCTTAAGGACGCAGGGCGTATCCATACGCCCGTGGGAATTCCGGTCCCCACCGCTAGCCAGTTGGGGACCGGAGCCGGATGCCTGCTGAAATCGTTCAGCAGGCATCCCGGCATATCGCCCAGGGGGGTCATTATGTCCCCCCATGTCGGCGATCGCAGCACATCGCTCATCAATTCAGATGAGCGATGCGCTGCGATTCCGTTCCCCGCCGCTCGCCGGGCGGGGATCGGAGCCGGATGTCTGCTGATTTCTATCAGCAGACATCCCGGCAGTGTGCCGGAGGAGGTCCGGAGGACCTCCTATACCGGCGATCGCTGCAGGACGCCGGTAACTACTAACCGGCGTTCTGCAGCGGTTCCGGGTCATCAGGGTCACGTGTGACCCTGTGACCCGAATATAGATGGTGACTGGTGGTGTAGTATACACCACCAATCACCATCCATGCTGTACTGGGGGCTGGCATTGTGGCCACCCCCCTCAGTACAGTTGTGATTGGGTGGCCAAAGTGGCCACACCAATTACATAGTAATGGGAGGGGATCTGGTGGGCTAGGAGCATGTTGCTCCGTTCTGCCCGCCATTTCAGAGAGATCTGGTGTGCAGGACGGAGCCCCGTGCTGCCCACCATCCCCTCAGTAAAAAAAAGTGCCCCTTGCCCCCTTTCTGTGGCCCCTTGGCACAGAAATCCCCAGGGATAGCTTTAGATTTAGGTAGGGACAGGCTAGGGTTAAAAAAAAAAAAGTTTTTATTATTTTTTTTTTTTCAGCGTACCTCAGTGGGTGTCCGTGGGTCCGTAGCACCTTTAGCTGCGTGACCCCAGCCCTGCTGGGTCGCTGCGGTCTGCCGCCAGCCTTTTTTTTGGCGCAGATCTTATTTATTTATTTTATTTTTTTTAAGCGTGTGTGCGGACCCTCTTAGTTATAAAAGAGCGGTCCGCCACCGTTTGTTAGAGCCCACCCGCCGCTGATCAGTCCCGTAGTACTGATCAGTGTTTTTTTTTGTGGTGCCGGCGCTTTTTTTCGCGTTTTCTAGCGTTTTTTGCACCCATAGGCGGTCCGTGCCACCAGCAGCAGGCGTGTACTGTGTGGCCGGACCTTACCTGTGTGTGTGCGGCGTGCCTCACCGCTGTCAGTGATTTATCACTGATCAGCGTTTTTTTTGTGGTAAAGGCACTTTTTTCGGTTGACGCATATTTTTTTTTTGCACCCATAGGCGGTCCGTGCCACCAGTAGCAGGCGTGTACTGTGTGGACGGACCGTACCTGTGTGTGCAGCCTGTCCCACCGCTGTCAGTGATTTATCACTGATCAGCATTTTTTTTTTGGGTTCAGGCGGGTGCATTTTTTCGGGGTTAAGCGTTTTTTTTATTTTATTTTTCGGGTTTTTTGTGTGGGGGTCTGTGTACAAGCCACCAGCCACTGTTCTGGGCTGAGTGGCCGGACCCCCCCACTGACTTCTGTGCCCCCTGCCGCCACAAGCGCTAATCAGTGCGCACACCACTGATTAGATAAACGCTTTTTTTTGGCGTAGGGCTTTTTTGCGCTAAAAGTCCCTTTTTTGTTTTAAAAAAAAGTTGCCTTTTTATTTTTTTTCTGTTAGGGCGGGTTAGTTTAGTTAGGTTAGGTTAGGTTGGGTTAGGGCGGGTTAGGGAGGTAATATCGCACCACACCACACGCAGCACACACACCAATAAAGTTTTCCCCCCCACACACACATACCCGTATCCCCATTAGAGTAGGGAAATGGCCCGCAGAGCGTTTTCGGCGGAGGAGGCATATGCCATAATTGCCTCCGACACCGAGAGCTGCTCAGAGGACGATGAAGACCCCACCTTCCTTATTTCATCGTCCTCCTCATCATCTAGTTCAGATGATGAGCCACCAAGGCGGCGAACTCGCCGCCGTGCGGCGCCGCAAACCTCCTCTGCCCTTGACCCTGTGCCCCATGCTAGTATGAGTCCCCCTGGTGCTCATACTAGTGAAGCCCCCCAGCCAAGGTCACTGGTACCTCGTACCGGAGAACTTGACTGGGCCGAGCCAGCGGACCACGAGCCCGTGATTCCTGAGTTTGTTGGCGACTCAGGAATCAAGATTAACATCGCCGGGTTCACTGAAAAGGACTTTTTCGGTCATTTTTTCAGTGACGACTTTGTTAATCTAATGGTTACACAGACGAATCTGTACGCCCAACAGTTCGTCGCCGCTAACCCGGGCTCACTTTTAGCTAGACCCGGCGGCTGGACTCCAGTCGATGCAGCCGAAATGAGGACCTTTTGGGGCCTCGTGCTGCATATGGGTCTACTTAAAAAACCCAGTGTCAGGCAATATTGAAGTGGGGACATCCTGTACCAGACCCCGCTCTACAATATGGCCATGACACGTCCCCGGTTCGAGGCCATTCGGAGATGTTTGCATTATGCTGATAATGCGGCATGTCCCCCCCGAACTGATCCCGCGTATGACCGCCTGTATAAAATCAGGCCGGTCATCAATCACTTCGGGGCCAGATTTTGGGAGGCCTATGTCCCTGGAAGGGAGGTCGCTATTGATGAGTCTCTCATCAGCTTTAAGGGGAGACTCAGCTTCCGGCAATACATCCCGACCAAGCGAGCGCGGTATGGCGTGAAGATGTATAAACTTTGCGAGAGTACCTCTGGGTACACTTGCAAGTTTATGGTGTATGAGGGACGAGATTCCCGCATTGAACCCCCAGATTGTTCCCCCACTCTGGGTGTTAGCGGGAAAATCGTTTGGGGCCTTTTGCACCCATTGCTAGATAAAGGTTACCACCTTTACGTGGATAACTTTTATACTAGTATCCCTCTCTTCACATCCCTCGCCGCCAGATCCACGGTCGCTTGTGGGACAGTCCGGAAGAATCAAAGAGGCCTTCCTTCCTATCCCCTGCAGACTCCTATCCCCCGGGGTGAGTCCCGTGCCTTTTCCCATGAGAACCTGTTGTTGGTCCGGTATAAGGACAAGAGGGATGTCCTTATGCTCACCACAATTCATGGGAATGGCAGCACCCCTGTCCCTGTGCGAGGTACCGTGGGACCGGTCCTCAAGCCCAATTGTATTCTGGACTACAATCGGTATATGGGGGGAGTTGATCTTTCTGATCAAGTCCTCAAGCCATATAATGCCATGCGGAAAACACGCGTATGGTACAAAAAAGTTGCGGTCTACATGGTACAGGTTGCCATGTACAACGCTTTTGTACTGTACAAGTACGCTGGCAACACAGGGACATACCTGGAGTTCCAAGAGGAAGTTCTAAAGGCCCTCATCTTTGGTGACCGCCAAAGAGCGGGTCAGAGCACCTCTGGAACTTCAGGTCCCCGGATCGTCCCCGGCCAACACTTTCCATGTGTGATCCCCCACACTGGAAAGAAGGGACGATCTCAGAAGAAATGCAGAGTGTGTCGCAAGAGGGGGATTCGGAAGGACACCACCACTCAATGCGACACTTGCCCCGATCATCCGGGCCTCTGCATAGGCTGCTTCAGGGAGTATCACACTTCCATGGAGTACTAAATTTTCCATCCTTTGCCCTAATTTTCATTCCCCAAATTTTATACCAACCCCCCCCCCCCCAAAAAAATGACAAAAAACACCTTTTTCCCAATACCCCCAATATCTTTTTTTATTTCTTCCCCCTAAAAAATGGGTCATGGGACACAGAGTCAACAGCATTGGAGGTTTGCAGTTGCCTCAAATGTGCAACGCTCTCTCTCCCCACCTGAGCGGGTTGCGCATTTGAGGTAACAGAATAGGGACGGCCCCATACATCCCCTTCCCAGAATGATGATTCAGAGTATAGGGTTTGGGGCGGGCATCCTTTTTACTTTTGGCTGTACTCTTGGTCATCATTCTGGGAAAATAATTGGCATATCAGTTCTAAAATTGCAATTTTCTTCCCCCCATAGTACTCTTTATCCATTCCTGGAAAATAAATGAAGGGAACACCCGTCTGTTCCAAATCTCCACTTCACCCTATACACCTTCCCTAGGGGGTGTACTGTTTGTAGTATTCTCACATGTGGGTGTTCCTTTATTGTATTTTCCTCTGAATGTATGTAACTTTTAGGTCCGTAACAAACATCCGCCTCAAATGTGAAGAGTTCTCGCTGAGCTCTGTCGTATTTCCAGGCGACAATTCGGAGTCACATGTTAGTTGTTCCCAGAAAAATGAAGCAGAGTATAGGTTGAAAATTGCAATTTTCAAAAGCTAACCTTCATCCATTCCTGGAAAATAAATTTAGGAAACACCCGTGCGTTCAAAATGTCCTCTTTACCCCTATACCCATTCCCCAGGGTGGGTACTTTCTGTAATGGTCTCACATGTGGGTGTTTCATTTTTGTATTTTCCTCGGAATGTATGTAACCGTCAGCTACTGATATGCCATAGGCCACAAATACAAAGTGACCTCTATGACTTCTGAGCCTTGTTGTGCGCCCGTCCAGCACGTTACCCCATATGTGGATGTATTTTTATAGTCAGGGGGAAAAGCCCTCCAAAATTTGTAACCCAATTCCTCATATTACCCCTTGTGAAAATGTTAATAATTGGGTAACCCAAGCATTTTACTGTAAAAAAAAATCTAATTTTTCAATTTATGGCCCACTTTTCAAAAAACCTATGAGGTGTTATTTCCCGCTGTACCCCTTGTTGTGTTCATTGAGGGGTGTAGTTTCCAAAATGGTGTCACATGTGTTTTTTTTTTTATGTTGGGTACTTTATAAATGCACATGACCCCCGACTTCAATTTCAACAAAATTTTCACTCCTTCCATTCTGAGCATTGTAGTGCGTCCACAGAGCAATTTACATCCACATATGGGGTATTTTTTTTCTCAGACAAAATTGTTCTTCAAATTTTGGGGGCCTTTTGCCCTATTACCCAATGTGAAAATGAAACATTTGGGGTAACGCTATCAATATAGTGCAAAAAAATCAAATTTTTCACTTTTATGGCCTACTGTTCAAAAAACATGTGAGGTGTAAGTACTCACTGTAACACTGTTACATTCCCCGAGGGGTCTAGTTTCCAAAATGGTATGCCATGTGGTTTTTTTTTTGCTGTCCTGGCACCACACGGGCTTCCTAAATGCGGCATGCCCCCAGAGCAAAATTTGCTTCCAAAAAGCCAAACGTGACTCCTTCTCTTCTGAGACCTGTAGTGCGCCAGCAGAGCACTTTTCACCCCCATATGGGGTGTTTTCTGAATCGGGAGAAATTGGGCTTAAAATTTTGGGGGGTATTTTCTGCTTTAACCCTTTGTAAAAATGTAAAATTTTTGAGAAACCAAGCATTTTAGGTAAAAAATATACATTTTTTTTTACATATGCAAAAGTCGTGAAACCCCTGTGGGGTATTAAGGTTCACTTTACCCCTTGTTACATTCCCCAAGGGGTCTAGTTTCCAAAATGGTATGCCATGTGGTTTTTTTTTGCTGTCCTGGCACCACAGGGGCTTCCTAAATGCGGCATGCCCCCAGAGCAAAATTTGCTTCCAAAAAGCCAAACGTGACTCCTTCTCTTCTGAGACCTGTAGTGCGCCAGCAGAGCACTTTTCACCCCCATATGGGGTGTTTTCTGAATTGGGAGAAATTGGGCTTCAAATTTTGGGGGGTATTTTCTGCTTTAACCCTTTGTAAAAATGTAAAATTTTTGAGAAACCAAGCATTTTAGGTAAAAAATATACATTTTTTTTTACATATGCAAAAGTCGTGAAACCCCTGTGGGGTATTAAGGTTCACTTTACCCCTTGTTACATTCCCCAAGGGGTCTAGTTTCCAAAATGGTATGCCATGTGTTTTTTTTTTGCTGTCCTGGCACCACAGGGGCTTCCTAAATGCGGCATGCCCCCAGAGCAAAATTTGCTTCCAAAAAGCCAAACGTGACTCCTTCTCTTCTGAGACCTGTAGTGCGCCAGCAGAGCACTTTTCACCCCCATATGGGGTGTTTTCTGAATCGGGAGAAATTGGGCTTCAAATTGTTGGGGGTATTTTCTGCTTTAACCCTTTGTAAAAATGTAAAATTTTTGAGAAACCAAGCATTTTAGGTAAAAAATATACATTTTTTTTTACATATGCAAAAGTCGTGAAACCCCTGTGGGGTATTAAGGTTCACTTTACCCCTTGTTACATTCCCCAAGGGGTCTAGTTTCCAAAATGGTATGCCATGTGTTTTTTTTTTTTTGCTGTCCTGGCACCACAGGGGCTTCCTAAATGCGGCATGCCCCCAGAGCAAAATTTGCTTCCAAAAAGCCAAACGTGACTCCTTCTCTTCTGAGACCTGTAGTGCGCCAGCAGAGCACTTTTCACCCCCATATGGGGTGTTTTCTGAATCGGGAGAAATTGGGCTTCAAATTTTTGGGGGTATTTTCTGCTTTAACCCTTTGTAAAAATGTTAAATTTTTGAGAAACCAAGCATTTTAGGTAAAAAATATAATTTTTTTTTTTACATATGCAAAAGTCGTGAAACCCCTGTGGGGTATTAAGGTTCACTTTACCCCTTGTTACATTCCCCAAGGGGTCTAGTTTCCAAAATGGTATGCCATGTGTTTTTTTTTGCTGTCCTGGCACCACAGGGGCTTCCTAAATGCGGCATGTCCCCAGAGCAAAAATTGCTTCCAAAAAGCCAAACGTGACTCCTTCTCTTCTGAGACCTGTAGTGCGCCAGCAGAGCACTTTTCACCCCCATATGGGGTGTTTTCTGAATCGGGAGAAATTGGGCTTCAAATTTTGGGGGGTATTTTCTGCTTTAACCCTTTGTAAAAATGTAAAATTTTTGAGAAACCAAGCATTTTAGGTAAAAAATATAATTTTTTTTTTACATATGCAAAAGTCGTGAAACCCCTGTGGGGTATTAAGGTTCACTTTACCCCTTGTCACATTCCCCAAGGGGTCTAGTTTCCAAAATGGTATGCCATGTGTTTTTTTTTTGCTGTCCTGGCACCACAGGGGCTTCCTAAATGCGGCATGCCCCCAGAGCAAAATTTGCTTCCAAAAAGCCAAATGTGACTCCTTCTCTTCTGAGACCTGTAGTGCGCCAGCAGAGCACTTTTCACCCCCATATGGGGTGTTTTCTGAATCGGGAGAAATTGGGCTTCAAATTTTGGGGGGTATTTTCTGCTTTAACCCTTTGTAAAAATGTAAAATTTTTGAGAAACCAAGCATTTTAGGTAAAAAATATACATTTTTTTTTACATATGCAAAAGTCGTGAAACCCCTGTGGGGTATTAAGGTTCACTTTACCCCTTGTTACATTCCCCAAGGGGTTTAGTTTACAAAATGGTATGCCATGTGTTTTTTTTTTGCTGTCCTGGCACCACAGGGGCTTCCTAAATGCGGCATGCCCCCAGAGCAAAATTTGCTTGCAAAAAGCCAAATGTGACTCCTTCTCTTCTGAGACCTGCAGTGCGCCAGCAGAGCACTTTTCACCCCCATATGGGGTGTTTTCTGAATCGGGAGAAATTGGGCTTCAAATTTTGGGGGGTATTTTCTGCTTTAACCCTTTGTAAAAATGTCAAATTTTTGAGAAACCAAGCATTTTAGGTAAAAAATATATATCTTTTTTTACATATGCAAAAGTCGTGAAACCCCTGTGGGGTATTAAGGTTCACTTTACCCCTTGTTACATTCCCCAAGGGGTCTAGTTTCCAAAATGGTATGCCATGTGTTTTTGTTTTGCTGTTTTGACACCCTAGGGGCTTCCTAAAGGTGACATGCCCCCCTAAAACCATTTCAGAAAAACGTACTCTCCAAAATCCCCTTGTCGCTCCTTCCCTTCTGAGCCCTCTACTGCGCCCGCTGAACAATTAACACAGACATATGAGGTATGTGCTTACTCGAAAGAAATTGGGCTACAAATATAAGTATAAATTTTCTCCTTTTACCCCTTGCAAAAATTCAGAAATTGGGTCTACAAGAACATGCGAGTGTAAAAAATGAAGATTTTGAATTTTCTCCTTCACTTTGCTGCTATTCCTGTGAAACACCTAAAGGGTTAAAACACTTACTGAATGTCATTTTGAATACTTTGGGGGGTGCAGTTTTCATAATGGGGTCATTTATGGGGTATTTCTAATATGAAGACCCTTCAAATCCACTTCAAACCTGAACTGGTCCCTGAAAAATATCGAATTTGAAAATTTTGTGAAAAATTTGAAAATTGCTGCTGAACTTTGAAGCCCTCTGGTGTCTTCCAAAAGTAAAAACACGTCAATTTTATGATGCAAACATAAAGTAGACATATTGTATATGTGTTCCAAAAAAATATATATTTTGAATATCCATTTTCCTTACAAGCTGAGAGCTTCAAAGTTAGAAAAATGCAAAATTTTCATTTTTTTCATCAAATTTTGGGATTTTTCACCAAGAAAGGATGCAAGTTACCACAAAATTTTACCAGTATGTTAAAGTAGAATATGTCACGAAAAAACAATCTCGGAATCAGATTGATAACTAAAAGCATTCCAGAGTTATTAATGTTTAAAGTGACAGTGGTCAGAATTGCAAAAAAGGGCTCAGTCCTTAAGGTGAAAAAGGGCTCAGTCCTTAAGGGGTTAAGGAAACTAGTACACAACTGCATGCTTAGAACTTTGTGCCAGCAATTCTGCCAAGGATATTTCCTGATTCAGCCTGACTTTGACCCTGTACACATGAACAGTGGATATGGAAATAGGACGATTTTTCAAGCTGTCATATATTAAAATACTTTTTGTAGCCCATAGCAACCAATTTAAGCTCAGTTGGAAAAATGATAGCTGCGCTTTTATTAGTTGCTAAGGGAAACAGAGAGAATCTTACTATAGATTAATATTTGCCATAAATTTTGTTTTGAGAAATTTGAGGTCCCTGTTCAGAGCTATGACTGCAACTCATTCGGACATCATTGGTAAAAATTGGAACAGCCAGACTTCTCCTTTAAATGTGCACTGCCAGATCAAAAAACTTTTTATATGTTGTTACTGATGAAAATTAAAGACCTTTTTGTAATATGGTTGGTTAAACTTTCTTTGAATATTTAATAAAGAAAATGGCTCCTGAAGTACCCACAACTACTGGGACACTAACCAGTCCTGCAGCAGCATCAGGCTTGTCCATGAGTCATGGACAAGGCTGCATGAGCAGACACACCAATGACCTCTCACTCCCACAAGGGAGACCCACACCCCCTTTCCCTGAGAGGATTTCTAACACTGTGAGCTAAGGAAAAGAGGTATTAAAAAAAATATATATATAGGTGTTAGGCATAAACATTAGATGTACATGGTCAGGATAAGGTACTGAGTATCTCATAAATAAATATATATATATATTTTTTTTTGCGGGATCTGACAGGTACCCTTTAACATCTGTGTCTGACCTCACAAATACTTTTTTGGGGAAAATGGACAAAAAAAATGTTTAGTAAACACTGTACAGTGTTTTCCAGTTCATTGGGATAATATTTTGTTTTAGAGCAATTGTCATTATTACACAGTTTAGTATTTTCTGTGCAATCTATTTACTCTGTCTTTTCAAATATAGGGCATCAGCATTCTGTATTTGCAGCAGATACCATGTTTGAATCCAATCTGACATGGCAGCATTTCCAGTACTGGGCATATGATGCTTGGAAAAAGAAATATGAGGTAAGGATGATAAATTGCATGTGAATTCCACATACAGGAAGTGCTCCTCCCGTGTCTTCTCTATTCATATAGCTACACAAGTCTTTCTGCCCGTGTGATCAGGATATAGGTTGTCTGAATGTCTTATGGAGTCATTTAAAGGTAATGCCTGAAAATGAATGTAGTTTAGCAAAGGGTTATCCAGTTTATAAAATTTGACTCCTACAAAGTACAAATTAAAAATCCTCAATATAAAGTAATTTCATCTTTTAAGTTGTCTACCACATAATCGCTTTCCTCTTACTGGCCCAAACTGTGAGGTTTATAGCCGGTCACTTAGGGTTACGACCTGTAGTATCACTAACATTTGCTGGTTGAGCATACTTGGTTCTAGTGCTGGGACTTATAGAAGGGGGCTTGACTGGGAAGTAATGTGAGAGGCTCAGCGGCAAGATAATGCAATGTTAAATGCACAGTGTGGAGACTTGCTCTTAAGCCAGAGGAATAGAGGGGGAAAGATAGCCTGAAGTAGATGTCAATAATGCCAGATGAGAACTGTAGTTTTCTACCAAAATGGGATTTTGCCTAAGCCAAACACACTCTTTCTGCACTACCGAAGAGCACAAAAGGAGCAATGGTGTGACAAAAATGTAATTCTACATGTTTATGGTGTAGGGTTTATACTGCTGTTATACTGCTTCTGTGTGTATAAGCGACCCCACTGTTTTTTTTCCAAGTTTCTTATCCAAACCAAATTAGAGTATTTTGGTTTATGCAGGCTGGGATTGTAGCAATCCCAAGAGATAGTATTGTAGAAAGTCAACAACTTTGCAAGGCTGGGATTACATATATCAGGCCTCAGGCAGTTTCCCTCCGGCATGCACTGGAGGGAAACTGATGCAAGAACTGATCCCATTCATTTGAATGGGACAGTTCACAATCATCCAGCGTCTCAGTTTTGACGCCAGATGGTTGGACATGTCACATGTCACTGAACAGGGGAATTCAGCTCGCTGTGTTCCCCTGTCCGCCGTCCAGAAACAATGGATGCCGGATGCCATACAACTGATGACAACTGATGCATGTTGTCATCAGTTATGGCATCAGTTGCATTGAGATCTATGCCAAGTGAACCCAGCCTAATTGTACTGCCTAAATTTCATTGTTGCTGCAAACATGGGGTAAAGTTAAATATCTGAAATGTTAATGTGGTAGAGGGTTTGATGCAGGGCAGATGGAATTGCCCTAGGGGCAGATTGCATTAACCCCTTGTATTCGTGACACCAGGGCGTGGTTTATCCTCAATACCACTCAAAGGTATACCGCTGGATCCTAGGCTAGGCATGGGGGCAATAATGATTCCAACGCCAAGTTACGGAACAATGGTAGCTTTACTGAGATAGATAGGTGCAATAGTCTATACAGCTTAGCCAGGCCCACGGAGGTGACCAGTGACTTCAGAGACCTTAGGGCTTGCTTGGACTTGTAGTGGACTGGGGCAATTTTGATGCAGGCCACACTGACTGAAGACAGGTTGACTTTGACTATGACTTGATTGAGACTGACTATACTCCATTTGTAGCTTACCAGGCTCTGACTGGGACCTGGGGGTAGTGGACTTGAGGCCTCCTCTGGACTCCAGACACACTTAGGACTTGACTGCACTGGACCTTAGCAAATACTTAAAGGGGTACTCCGGTGGAAAACTTTTTTTTTTTTTTTTTTTAAATCAACTGGTGCCAGAAAGTTAAACAGATTTGTAAATGGCTTCTATTAAAAAATCTTAATCATTCCATTACTTATTAGCTGCTGAATACTACAGAGGAAATTATTTTCTTTTTGGAACACAGAGCTCTCTGCGGACATCACGAGCACAGTGCTCTCTGCTGACATATCTGTCCATTTTAAGAACTGTCCAGTGTAGGAGAAAATCCCCATAGCAAATATATGCTGCTCTGGACAGTTCCTAAAATGGACAGAGATGTCAGAAGAGAGCACTGTGTTCCAAAAAGAAAATAATTTCCTCTGTAGTATTCAGAAGCTAATAAGTACTGGAAGGATTAAGATTTTTAATAGAAGTAATTTACAAATCTGTTTAACTTTGTGGCACCAGTTGATTAAAAAAAAAAAAGTTTTTCACAGGAGTACCCCTTTAACTGAAACTCAAGAGAGTGAGCTAGCTCCTTCCAGGGTTTTTATGGGGGAGACCAGGAGGGGTACCATAGGTGACCCTTGAGTCACATGGTCACTGATACCTCACTGGGTTACAATCACATGACAACTTTTCAATCACCTGACAACTGTTTTTAAAGACATAACACTTTACAGGTATAATACACTAGATAACATATATACAAGTGAATATAGAAGGAAAACAGGTGCAGTGGGGCCCAGGGGACACTGCAGGGAGACTGCCTGACTGGGCAGCTAGGGTACAGGGGTACAACTCCTGTACTGGGCCACCACATTAACCCTTTCCATACTACAATTACTCCTTTCCAAATGTGTCCTGAATGTTCAATGTCCTCCTGGCATCTACAACATTTTATGTCCCGCTTACTTTGTTATTCTCTACACAGAGGGATTTTACTACTTCAAGTATTTACTTTGGAAATGGGAGCAGGAGGTACAAGAATCAATGCCCATCTGTTTCTACTCAAAGCTCAAGTGGATTTGAAGACTGTAGTTCCATTAATGGTGGAAAAACTGTTCTAAAAGAATTTAAGGATTGTGAAAATAACTCATGTTCTCAGTACTCATCAGGTACAAAAATAAATGCTGCTATAATGTTGAGTGGTGAAATATCTCTCTTTGAATTCAATGTTGTAGCTTGAATTGTCACATAGAGACATTTCATTAATACATGACATTGTTTGATGGGGATTGTCCGTATGTGTGTTTAGGGTCATTGATGTCTTGGATGTGTGTTTAGGGTCATTGGGGGGCATTTATTATTTTTACTCTGTTTTTGTGGTGTAAATTTCACAATTTGTCTCAGATGCTGTTTAGAGACTTTTCAATGCGACTTTTGCTTTAGAAAACTTTTCAAAAACTGTGGAGCTATGCTATAGTCTGGTTAACTTTTTACATTGGTCAGGTATTTATCATGTGCGATTGTCACACAGTTTGTTGCAAAGACCTCAATTTGTTGCAAATCTATACCAACCCTGAATTGGCTCACAAAACTGGCAGTGGTCAGCATTATTAAAAAGTCGCACATTTTGTCGCACAGACTAAGTGCCAGAAAACGTTGCAGATGAGGCTCCATACAAAGTGGAGTACTGAGTAAGAAAATGTGGTCACCTCCATATTGATCATATGCCCTGTGCTATTTAAGACATTCGGTACAGGTACATAGTTTCTACCACACAAATTATTCGGGTAAAAAGATGTTCTCTTCTACACCATTCTTGATGAATCCCCATCCCATCATCGTGTTGGAAGGTAAACTTTTACACCTCTAATCACTAAAATATATATAAATAATGTAAACAGGGCACATTGTTGACTTTTTAGATATAAAAATGTAAGTGAAAAGAGCAAACAAATACTATCACCACTAATAAACATAAGATTAAAATATGGTATTATAAAACACCAGACATCCGGTCCTCAGATGATCTGTCATTTATGAAAAACACTTTGCCCATCCAGAATTCTTAGTGTCAGAAGTAAAAACATTGTAAACTGTTTTGTCAGAAAAGGTTTAAGAAAGGTCAAGACAGATCAAATGTCTGTTGTTCTTTCATGGAATAGTTAAAACATACAGGTTTTGTATTTTGGTTTTGTCTCTTCAGATCACAGCTTGTTTGAAAATTCTGTCCTTCACGGAAACAAGGTTTTGCCTTCATGGTGTGTCTATGTGGCTTGGGCCATTTGTGTTACGTTCAGCCTGATTTGTGCCACCATAATTGTAGCATTTGGTTTCAGGTATTTTATTTTTTTTTAACTTGATTTATTAAGATGGAACTCGTGACTCTTTGGTGTATAGGGGTATTTGCACCTGGGGCATATATGGCATATCCACAGATGAGCAGGCTGACTTTTATGCACTTTACATAAGGTTTGCATAAACTCTGTTATATCACAAACAACGCTGTTTACGTTACTGCTGAGTTACGGAGACTGAATAGCTTCTGATGCTGTATATGGAACTCTCCATAAAGTCAAATGGGAGTTACATAAAAACAGTCTGGCTGTGTTTTTTTTTTTTTTTAGCATACTGAACACTGCAGTGAGGCCTAGAGGCCCTTGTTCTTAAAATGGGTGGGACTTTCATCTATCAGACATTTATGGCTATGCCATATATACCCCGTTAAAGAGTATTAATATTTTTAATGAAAATAATATTTTACATATATGGTTATTGTAATTGTTATCGTCTTTATGACCCAAACTGAATAAAACCAACTTGAAGTTTTGCTGTGCTTCCCTGATTATACACAGCAATGTAACCTTTACATCAACCTATTAACTGTGGCCACCACCTTAAGTAAATGCTGATATATTTTATGTAAACACTGTCAAATTTTTTATGTTACTTAAGATTCACATGATACTGTGTGTCAGCCAATATGTAGACAACTTTAAATCTATAACTCAAGTATTACTTGAAAAAAATCATCACTGTATAGGATCTAAATTTACCCTATATCAAGTTTTTTTATGGTCCCTATTTATTTCAGTAGCCTTTATCAGTTTTTTTCCCCCATATACTGTACATAAGTTTCCTCAAAAATCCCTTTTATCACCTTTCTCTGGGAATTGCTGTCCTAAGACCATCCAGATTTCCCTTTGCTCTGTTGTGTATTCGGCTAATATAAATTTTCTTTTTTGAAATTCTGCTGTAAAATTTTAACAGACAAATGACAAACATTACATGTGTCCGGCACACAGACTGGTTTAAAGGGGTACTCCGGTGTAAATATTTTTTTTAACTCAACTGGTGTCAGAAAGTTAAACAGATTTGTAAATTAAAGAAAAATTTCAACCACCCCTCAAGAATACCACCCTGCTGGGTACACAGTAAATGAATGGTTTAAGAACAGTTAGTTTGAAAAAATACAAAGGATTTTTATTAAAACACAATAGGTAAAAAAGGTAATTTTACCAGATAAAAAACATAATTAACACAGCAATAGTAATATGTATGTATCATATTTTACCATTGGGCCCTAATGGTATAATGTATGGATATGCATTGCTAGTATTGGCCGACCGGTTTATGTTAATAAACTGTTAATCCGGCAATTAGATGTTTGAAATAGTAAAACAGTCTTTTAAGTTGTCAGACTGAGCTGTTCAAAGTCATTTAGGGGTTAAGTGTTTCTCACTCTGTCCGCTGGTCCCCGTGCTGCGACGGGCCAAAGTTGGTGCAGGTTACAGTTGGTATGTTGTAACCGCAAGCTTGGCTGCTGTGCATAAGTTGGAATCCGTCTGGAAGCGGGGCTCTGGCATGAGACTCCCACTTCGGAGGTCCGCGGCAGCTGCGTGCGGCCACGATGGTGTCTGACCTCTGCTGAATTCGTCAGACCGGAGCACTCGTGGAGATGGCAGCATGCAGAAGCAAATCAGTGCGGCAGGTAGGTGAAACTCCCAACTAGTGCAGCAGGTGTATGAACAGCTTGATCAGATAAGTGGATCAGCTTCTATGTAAGCAGTGCGTCTCTGTAGTGCTCTTTTCAGACAGAGTCTTAGCCTAGATGCGTTTCAGGGTGCTCAAAACGACCCCTTCTTCAGTAGGCAAAATTTTATACAATTTGCATACAATTTTGCCTACTGAAGAAGGGGTCGTTTTGAGCACCCTGAAACACGTCTAGGCTTAGACTCTGTCTGAACAGAGAACTACAGAGACACACTGCTTACATAGAAGCTGATCCACTAATCTGATCAAGCTGTTCATACACCTGCTGCCCTAGTTGGGAGTTTCACCTACCTGCCGCACTGATTTGCTTCTGCATGCTGACATCTCCACGAGTGCTCCGGTCCTCTGACGTGCGGTCCTCCGACGTAGGAGTCTCATGCCAGAGCCCCACACAGCAGCCAAGCTTTCGGTTACAACATACCAACTGTAACCTGCACCAACTTCGGCCCGTTGCAGCACGGGGACCAGCGGACAGGGTGAGAAACACTTAACCCCTAAATGACTTTGAACAGCTCAGTATGACAACTTATAAGACTGTTTTACTATCTCAAACATCTTATTTCTGGATTAACATTTTATTATCTGCAGTGCTATATCCATACACTATACCATTAGGGCCCAATGGTAAAATATTATAGATACATATTACTATTGCTCTGTTAATTATGTTTTTTATCTGCTAAAATTACCTTTTTAATCTATTGTGTTTTAATAAAAATCCTTTGCATTTTTTCAAACTAACTGTTTCCTAAACTATTCATTTACTGTGTACCCAGCAGGGTGGTGGTATTGAGGGGTGGTTGAAATTTTCCTTTAAATATATTTTCTTCCACTCTTAACTTCGGATACGGGTTGTGAGCTGCACACATTTGTATTCAGATTTGTATATTACTTCTATTTAAAAATCTTAATCCTTCCAGTACTTATCAGCTGCTGTATACTACAGAGGAAGTTCTTTTTTTTTTATTTCTTTTCTGTCTGACCACACTGCTCTGCGGGCACGCTAACCTCTTGACAAAGCTGCGTCCAGCAACGAAACATGTTGAGGGGGCTGAGCTTTGAAGTGCCCGCTAACCTCTTGACAAAGCTGCGTCTAGCAGCGAAACATGTTGAGGGGGGCTGAGCTTTGATTTTAAACATCAGTGTTAGCTCCTGCATTGGTTGTACACACTGCAGGTGTACACCGATCATGAATGTTGAGAGTGCTGTATAGCATCTAATACCTCAGGAGCGGAAAAACACTGGGTTTTTAAACCAAATTGTGTGCTTAATTATGAGTTAATAATACATTTTTGGGAATATATGGGAAATTGGGTTATTTTTGGGTCCCCTAGGTGACCTATAGGAATTGAACTGTGGGCACTACCGGCAATGCAGGGCACTCCCCTGTGAGGGGGGGGGGAGTGTCCATGTGCCGGTGGCGGCGAGTGGTAGGTCCATGTGCTCGGGGGGCGGTCCTCCGAGTATAGTGTGTTCTACGGGCACTGCGGGGCACTCTTCTGTGAGGGGAGGGGAGTGTCCGGGTACTGGAATCATCCGCAGAGCCCGTGCGGTGGGGCAATGCAGGTGCTGGCATTGTGGGAGGAGCTTGGGTGCGCTCGGTGGGGCAGCCTCAGACTCTGATAATAACACCAGCCATGGAGGAGGAGCCATCAGTGTCAACCCCAGCAGCAGCAGCAGCTAAGCCAGAAAAAAAGACTATTCTGAAGCCAGCAATACTACAAGTCCCAGCCAGTCCAGAATCTATTAGTCAGGTCAAGAGTGCAGGGTGTGTGAATGCTGAGTGTAGTAGTGTTGTGGATGAGAGGAGTGTATGTGGGAGTGTCAGTGGAGGGAATGTTGGTGGGAGTGGTAGTGGTATGAATGGGAAGTCTGGTATGGATGGAAATAAAGTGGATGAGAGTAGTGGTGTGAATAGTGGTATAGGTGGTTCTGAATCTCTTTCTGGGTCTGGTCTGGCTGCCCCCCGGTAGTGACTGCTCCTAGGAGCTATGCCAATGTCACTGCCGGGGGTTCAGGGGCATCCCCGTCTCCGTCCGGCCCTGGGGGCCATTTGCAACAGCACCTCCTGGAGGCTCTACGCAGGGGTGACAGGTCGATCCAGGTAGAGGGAAGGGGTGAGGTCGACCTGTCTTTCTGGATAGAGAGGCACGGTTTGTGGGCTTTCCGAGAGCGGAATGGGGAGGTGGTCTGGTCCCTCCTGACACCCGGGCAGGACAATAATCATAGGAATGTGGTCCGTCTGATTTGGAGGGGCGAGGATGCGTGTCCACCTCGCGCTAAAGTGGTTGAGCTCCTCCTTCAGATGGAATTCAGGGCGAGTGATATCTCTGCCCTGATTCACCCCTACGGTTCGTCTGAATTTGAGGTCAGTTTCGTTCGGCCAGAGGATCTTGAACTCTTCTGGTCAAACTATGAAGTGGCGAAGAACGAGCCTGACTGGTGGGATTTCTCCGTAAAGGCGATTTCCCATCAGAACTCTGTCAAGAAGGTGACCGTTTTGACCCGTAATGAGTCGCTTTCTTGTTATGACATCATGACCTGGCTCGGTCGGTATGGGGATGTGACGGACATGCCCAAAAAAAACTTTGATGAGCACGGGATCTGGTCTGGGGCCTGGACGTTTTCCTTCAAACTCAAGCGTTCAGGCAGTACGGTTGCCCACATTCCGTCAGCCGCCTTCCTTGGACATGATAGGATTCAGGTCTTCTACAAGGGGCAGCCTAAGGTCTGTCACAGGTGTCACCCACTTTAGCGCAGCCTGTACTGTGCAGGTCTGCGCTTTGTGTTGTGGGGTGGGTCATCTGGCCGCATCCTGTCAGCAGATCCGGTGCCACCTGTGTGGTGTCCTTGGACACCCTTTTAGCCATTGTCCTAGCGCCTTCGCCCATGCAGCGGCCGCTCTGGCTGAGGAGAGCTGTGAAGTTGCCTCGGCTGGGGAGGGTACGGGCAGGGATGGGGGCGCAACAGGGCTTGTGAGAAGGAAAAAGTGCCCCGCCAAACTAAGGCGGGAGGAAAATCGTAGAAGGAGTAGGGAGCTGGAGAGTACCCAGGTGGCAGGGTTGGCTTCAGCCCCTGCTCCTGAGGCTGGCCCTGTAACTGCTGAAGCCCTGGAGGAGAACGTGCTAGATGAGGAGATCAGGAGGCTGCGCAAAGAGGATGGCAATATGGCCGACCCTTCTGATTCCTCCCACTATGAAAGTGTGGATGAGTATAGTGGGGAGAGGCCTAAAAAGAAAGATAAGGGCAAAAGGAAAGGGAGAAAGAAGAGGTCCGAGTCCTCTGTTCCTTGTACTACGGGCCAGGTCCAAAACGGAAGCCTGACTGCCCCCCCTCTGATTGACCTGTCAAATCGGTACCTCGTCCTCGATACCATCTCCTCCCCCTCCTTGGAGGGGGAGGGTGAGGGCGGGGTGCCTAGGAAGAAAGAGCCTCTGGGGGGAACTGGGCCCTGTCTTGTTGAGGCACCTTCCTCGGAGGGCAGGGCTAGACCGGGGCCGAAGGGAGACGGTGACAATATTGATCTATCCGAGTCCAAAAAAAGATCAAAGAGTGGTCCTGCCCTCTCATCTTCTTCGGGGGATGAGGGGACCAAAAAGAAAGGAAAGAAAAAGTAAAGGGTGTGGCCGTCTAATTTAATCACCCTCTATGGCGGCACTCACCTCATTGACTCTGGCATCTATTAATTGTGCCAGCATAAAGTCGGATACGGCTAGATTTGCAGCCTTTGATTTTCTCGGCCGTGTTGAAGCCGACATTTTCTTTTTACAAGAGACAAGGTTGTCAGATCTAGCCTCTCTGGTAAAAGCCAGAAGAGAGTGGAGGCGCGGGCCCTCCCACTGGTCTCTTGAGGCTGAACCGTATAGTGGGGTGGCGGTCCTTTTTACTGCTCCTGTTGAATGCCGACAGTTTATTGAAATAGAAATGGGGAGGTGCCTGATCTTAGATGTCTTCATGAAGGGACAAGAGCTCCAGCTCATTAACATCTACGCCCCACAAACTAAGCGGGGCCGTAAAGATCTCTTTATGAGAATTAAGCCCTTTCTTTTTACGAGTCGGCAAGTGATCTTTGGAGGGGATTTCAATACTGTCACGAGATCCCAAGATAGGAGAGGCTCCAATAGTCCGCTGACTTGCGATAGTGGGGCACTGATTAGCATAGCTAGAGAAGCTCGCCTAGAGGACGCCCACATCCGGAGCCCCTCGGGCCACGCGGGTTTCACCTATCATCAAGGTAGTCGCAGGTCTAGGATAGATCGGTTTTATTTAAAGGAGGAAGCCGTCTCTTCCGCAGTGTCCGTGGTTGAGGTGGAGTTCTCTGATCACTGTATGATTTTGTTTTCCCTGAATGTTTCAGAGACCCCCCGAATGGGTAAAGGTTATTGGAAGCTGAATTCGTCCCTCCTGGAGGAAGCGGAGGTAAGACAGTCCTTTGAGGATTTTCTTCAGAGTCAGGTACCTTTACTGGACCTATGTAGTAGTAAGTCAGAGTGGTGGGAGATATTCAAGAAGAGGGTTGCGGGGTTCTTCCGCCAGCTCTCGAGCCTCAGGTCCCTGAACAGGTACTGCTTGTATCAGGGTCTGAGGAGGAAACTCGAGCTTCTCGTTTCGACTGGAGGTAGCCGAGAGGATATCTCCAGAGGGAAATCCTTGCTGATGAGGTGTCAGTACGATAGGCACGCATCTTTGGTTTTTGAGAGGGATTTCGGGAAGTACCGCTCACCTCCTAAACCTTACAGAAATTGTAAGATGTCAGTGAGTAGTAAAATCATTTCAGGACTGATTGATAGTACAGGATCCCTGAATCGGTCCAGATCAGGGATCTTGGAGGTCGTCAGATCCTTCTACTCACACCTCTTGGGGAGGAAGGATCTAGATCGAGACAAGATGTCGGTTTTCCTGGCTGAAACCATTCCTGAGCCAGGGGTAGACCGCTCTCTTGGCGTTTTGGCAGAAGAGATCAGGGAAGGGGAAGTGAGACTGGCGATCGAGGGGCTTGCCCCTAAGAAGTCGCCAGGTATGGATGGCTTAACATCTGAGGGGTACAAGACCTTTAGGGAGTCTTTAGCTCCCCTCTTGACTGAGGTATTCAATGAGTGTCTCTCCTCGGGCACTCTGCCGAAGTCAATGAGGAGGTCAGCCCTGATTCTGCTGTCAAAGGGTAAAGATCCCAACCGTATTGAGAATTGGAGGCCCATAACTCTTCTCAATACGGACAGGAAGCTTCTGGCTAAGATACTGTTTAATCGGTTGGTGAAGTTTGCACCCCGGCTCCTTTCGGGGGCTCAGCACTGCACTGTTCCAGGCCGAAGCACCTTAAGTGCAGTCCTTAGTGTCAGGGAGGCAGTGGAGCGGAGTAGTGTAGGTCTCTGGAAGGGGTATTTGTTGTCCTTAGATCAGGCCAAAGCATTTGATCGGGTGAACCACGAGTACCTCTGGTCCGTCCTCCTGAGATATGGCTTACCGACTACTTTTGTTAATTGGCTTAAGATGTTGTATGCAGGGGCAGAGAGTTTCCCGCTGGTGAACGGGTGGTCTGGCTGCTCTTTTGAGGTGGGATCCGGAGTCCGTCAGGGTTGTCCTTTGAGCCCGCTCTTATATGTGTTCGCGATCGATCCCTTCCTTAGGAGGGTGAGTCGCGGACCATTGGCGGGAATCGGGATGAGTCTGGTGAAGCCGGCTGTCACCCAGAGAGTGGTGGCGTACGCTGACGATGTCACTATTTTCGTCTCCTCGAGAGAGGAGGTTGATGTGGTGATGTTGGAGGAGGACCGCTACTCGGAGGCATCCGGGTCTAAGATCAACTGGGATAAGTGTGAGAGTCTCTGGCTGGGAGGGGGGGATCCTACGTTTGATCTCCCTGACACCCTTCCAGGGCCCCAAAATCAGCAAAAGTCTTAGGCATCACATTCGGCCAGGATGATTATCCCACCAAAAACTGGGACGGTAAGCTCCAGGATGCCACTCAGAAGGTGGACCAGTGGAAGGGTTGGTCTATGACCCTCAGGGAAAGGGTACACCTGATCAAATCGTACCTGCTCCCCTTGTTTATCTATCTGGGCAGTGTATGTATCTTGCCAGAGGCTTACTATACTAGGATCTACAGCCTGTTTTTCCAACTGTTATCGGGGAACAGGATGAACCTAGTCAAGAGGGAGGTTACGTACCGCACGAGGAGACTAGGGGGTTTATCTATGGTAAACCCTGTGGTGTTCTTAACGAACACCTTCTTGAAAGCCAACATCTCAAACCTCCTCCGTGGGTACTCTCCTGCAGGGAATGGTTTTGGCAAGTGAAGGACCTCCGTACGCCCCATGGATATCTTCCGGCTTACGCTACCCTGACTCTGAAGGCGATACGTCGGTGGGGTCTGGGAGTGTGGGAGATCAGGACCCAGTCAAGGCAGTTTCTTGACAAACTGGTTCTGTTGACCCACTTCCAGAAGCCTCTGGCGCTCAGGGACTGCCCAGGTCGGGATCTTAGGGTGGGGTTGTATCTTTTAAACATGAAAAGGATCCCCCAGAAGTTTTGGGACTTTGCCTGCCGCTGCTTTCAGGGGAAGCTATATGTAAGGGACAACCTGAAGTGCAGGAACTCTGATGACCGGGGATGTCACCGAGAAGAGTGTCGGGACACGCTGGAAAGCATGGATCACTTCCTGCTTCAATGTCCCTTTAATATAGGGGTCTACAACCGGGTGGGCGCTTCCATCGGCTGGAGTCAACTTGCCGGCCTTGCCTATCCGGAGTGGGCTTATGGGGCATTTAGGAACCTGGGTGGCCGAGACCGGGGCACTTTATTCTTAGTTAGCTTAGTGGTTAGGTACTACACATGGAATGCACGGTGTTTAGTGTCAACCCAGCAGAAAATCCTCTCCGAGGTGGAGGTCTGTAGGAATATCACCGGTGACCTCGGGAAGATCAGGTCTTTGGAGTATGGCAGTCTTGGTACCAGTAGGGCTTCTCTCCTGTGGAGAGGGTTTTCTTTTGATGTGCCCTAGGTACTAGACCTTTTGGGTAGAGTACCTTTATTTTGGATAGGGGAAGTGTTATAGGGATAGAGATAGGGTGAGAGTAGGGTTAGTTTTAATGAAGGGTTAGAATTAGGGAGAATTGTAGGGGGAGTTAGGGAAAGAGTTTAAAATTATTTTTGATGTATCAAGTCTGCCATCCTTCTTCCTGGTGGTGGGCTAATGCATGTGCACACTAGCTTTATGTTTTGTTTTAAGCTGATATGGTAAGAATTACAGGCGACCAAACTTGGGCCTAAAGTGGGTTGTGGTTCAGTGTGTAGAAGTTTGTGTTTAAGTTGGCTGGGAGGAGTGTTAGGTGGGGAGGGTGTATTTGTGCGTGGTGGTGTTTTCTTTGGGGGACCTGACATGGGTCAGTTAAGCACTGGACTTTGAACTGTACGAACGGTATGGACTCTGACCCATGTACAGGAGGGGTGGTGTGGGTGAGGGTAGTGTTAGTGTAGGGCTTTTCTTAGGGTTTTCTATTGATTTTGATTTCTGTAGTGCATATATTGTATATTTTATTTATATATTATATTTATATGTTATTTATATACTAATATTTAGTGATTTTGTAAATATATTGTGTTTTATATCTATATTGTTTCATATTATAGTTGTTATGGCAGTTGGACCAGTAGTTGTGTTGGCATGTGGCTTATGTGGTTTATTTGGAGTATTTCTGGTTATTTTTTGTGTGTGCTTGTTATGTTTCTGTTTTGTTTTCTTGTTGTGTGTTCCCAAGTATGGATGCTTTTGAGTTATAGCCGGGTAATGCTAAATTTTATGTTTTTATTTTAAGCCAAGTTGTGCTATTTTTATGTTCATTTTTGGTATGTGTGTAAGTGTGTTAGATAGTTTGGACATATTTTAGTAAAGCTGGGCTGGCCGGTTAGGCAGGGTTTTGTTTTTGTGCAAGAGTATTTTGTATTTATAAACAACAACAAAAAACGTGGTCTCAAATGGCTGGAGGTGCTCAACCCCAAATGCAGTTGTGCATATATACTGGGGGAGCAGATCCTGCCCTTGTAGTCCGTTGCTAGGGGCGATCCCCAGCATAAAAATGCATACAATGGAGGATGCCTGCAGCGGACTACAAGTGCCACAATAGAATCCAGATAAACGGTGTGGATGTGTAACAATTAGAATAATACAATACAGAAATGTAGGTGCACTACTGTGGTAGATGTATACAATGACATTGGCTAATCCCTCAACACTGATGTTAAAATTGAGACATTCGCCAGTGTATCCTTATATGAAGGACACACCAGATCCCGCACACCAACGCCAAGGTTTCTCAGATGGCACGGGACCTAACGCTAACCTACCTGTGCGTAATAAGCAAAAACCAGGGGCCAGTGGGCAATTACAGCAGCACTAGGTCGACATGTAGCCTGCTCCCAGTTCCCTCCAGCGTGACTAAGCACACATACAATGGAAGGGGGGAGAGAGGCTACAAGCCCCACCCAAGTTGGCTGATATAGGTGCATGGCCTCACAGGTGCAACCCTAATGCTGCCTGGAAAATGTTCAAGGCGCATTAACATATGGAGTTTACACACCTCCACGTATAAATTTACAAACAACAACAAAAAACGTGGTCTCAAATGGCTGGAGGTCTCAACCCCAAATGCAGTTGTGCATATATACTGGGGGAGCAGATCCTGCCCTTGTAGTCCGTTGCTAGGGGTGTTTTGCATTGGATATGTTTTCTTTTTTTCTAATAAAAAAGTGTGTCAGCAGAGAGCACTGTGGTCAGACAGAAAAGAAATTCAAAAAGAAAAGAATTTCTGTAGTATACAGCAGCTGATAAGTACTGGAAGGATTACAATTTTTAAATATAAGTAATTTACAAATCTGTTTAACTTTCTGGCATCAGTTAATTTAAAAGAAAAATTATTTTCCACTGGAGTACCCCTTTAACCATTATTGTTGCTACATACAGATATATGAGCATAGATCTGGAATGTACATTATTGCTCTCTTTCCATTTGGGAACTTTAGCATGGTTTTATAAGTACACTTCAAGTCAGACTTAGCTCTCTAGCTAAACTTTCTTGCTGTTTTGCTGGTCTGTATTAGTGATGATATTCGCAATACGAATTTTATTCACGAATTCGCGAATATTCGCGAATATAGCGCTATATATTCGTAATTACGAATATTGTTTTTTTTTTTTATCACAGTACACATCACAATGATGATCCCTCTCTGCTTCCAGCTTGTGTGGTGTAAAGAAGGCTCTAATACTACTGTGTGAGACTGGTGTGCGAATTTTCGCATATGCGAATATTAGCATATGCTAATTTTCGCATATGCGAATTATTGGTTATGCTAATTTAGTATATGCTAATTTCCGCGTGTTATTTTCGCATACGCGAATTTGCGCATATTTTCGCGTATGCGAAAATAAAACAAGGATATTACGAATATGCGAATATTCGCGAATATATGATGAATATTCGTCCATATATTCGCGAATTCGAATATGGCCTATGCCGCTCAACACTAGTCTGTATCATAAATGGTTTGTATCATAAATGAAAACAAGATGTCCACTGAAAAAAAGCACAAAAGAACAAAAATGATAAAACATACACTTTCCACTAAATAGAGTCACTGGCTCACTGTGATAGACATTCGTTGTAAATTAGGCAATTTTGCAGAAATGTGGGCAGGTATAGCAGGAAAAAACGCATTAAATTGGGGCTAGAGAGCCAGTCTGTCTGTAAGGGTACTGATAAAGCCATACAAAAAGTTCCCAAATGGAAATATAGCAACTATGTGATCCAGATTTCTAGCTGGATAGCTCTTCCAGTGTCGCTAACTCTTGGGCCTTAGGGGGCTTGGATCTCGCAAGATCAGGAGCTGCAACAAAATCAGCAGCCAAAACAAGAGTGATAGCTAAATCATGTTTAGCTGGTTTAAAACTCATGTCCCTCACCCATAAAAAATATACATTTTCTACACTATATTTTCTATTTTGTAGGACACCATCTTGGGGAAGAAATAACTTAGCATCTAATTTATACTTTTCAAAAAAACAGGAATCTTTTAAGACACTCAAAAATAAGTACTTTCTAAATTGGTAAGGGTGGTGAATACTGATTCACAACTTGTAGGTTTCTACTACTTGTCATCACTAGTAGAAACACATAGATAATTTACACATATAAGTGTTTAGCTAAGCCTCGCCATAACCAAAGATCTAATACTCAGCAATTAAATCTGACAATGTAGATAACCTAAGTTTTTTATTTGCTCTTTAGGTTTGGTCCCACAAAATGTCTGCTTTGGTTACATGCAGTGTTTTTCTCACTGATCTACTGTATATGTATCGTTCAGCCAGCTTTGGTAAGACATACTTAATTCATTTTAAATTATATGATTTTGCCTTTATATCACCATACTGTAGTGTAATATAGGTAAAATAATAAAGGAAAAAAAAATATTTATAGTTATTTTAAAGAATTAACAGTTGTGTAGTATTGACTGTTCGGCAGCTTGTAGTTATGCTCCAGGAGGTCACAGCTTGAACTATCCTTCCACCCCTTATCCACCTCATTTTTTGGCCACCTACAATCTGGCTTTTTTTTTTTAAATCTCTGTAATGAAACCATCCTAAGCAAAGTGGCCAATGACATGCTGACCATCACAACATTACGCCAATACTCTGAGCTCCTCTGACATATCCTCTGTCTGACCTATCGACAACTCATGCTACAAACTCTCTCATTCCTTGGTGTCTCAAATCTGTCTCTCTCTTGGATACCACACCAACCATACATCTTTGTGGTCTTCAGCCTTGGGGTCATCAATTTTGCTTAGTTTTTCAAAATGCACATCCAGACCCTTATAACCTCCTGCTTTCTCCGCCTCAAAAATATTTCTTGACTCTGCTCTTTTCTCATCTTTGACAAAACTAAACTGCTGGTACATCCACTCATTATCTCCTGCCTAGACTACTGCAACATCTTCCTCTGTGGCCTTCCATCGAACACACTTGCTCTCTTCCAATCGATCCTCAACTCTGCTGTCTGATTAATCCACATGTCCTCTTGCTCCCCCTCTGCCTCTCCCCTCTGCAAATCCCTTCACTACCCATTGCCATAATGCCATAAAAGGCCATCCACAACCTGTCCTCTTTATATATCTTTGACCCGATCTCCCAATACAACCCCTCAAGTAATCTCTGATCCTCACAAAACCTCTGCCTGTGTTCTCTCCTTGTCCACACTTCACATAAATGTCTCCAGGAATTCTCTTGTGCTTCCCCTATATGCTGGAACTCATTACCTTTACACTTCCAGTCTTCAAAACCCATCTCTTGAGGAAAGCTTACAACCTACAATAACTGTACAGCAATGTAAACGGCTGCTTCCTTAACTGCTCACAGATGACCACCTGTTTCCCTCACCTACTGTATCCCTTCCCCTTCCTTTGCAAATGTACGCCCTCTCTTCCTCTTTATCAGCCTGTTATTCACTCTCTTTCATATTCATTTTCCTACATTTGTGTAATGATGATATGTATTTTAGCCACATATCATATGTACAACTCTCTGGAAACCAAAGGCACTCTAAAAAATGTATAACAACAATAATAATAAGCTACTTTATTCCAGTGGAAAATGAACATAACATAAAATATAAAAATACTGAGCAAAATCCTGACTACATTTCTATGTGTCAATATCGTCTAATACCCTCATAGGCTCAGCTATTAGACATTTGTAATAGTGTTATCCAGATATGAAAGATGTAGTGGTGTCAAGGATGGCTTGAGGTGCATATTGCTGAGGACCGGCATAAGCAAATTCACTCCAGACAGAATGATGGTATAAAAACTCTTTCCTCAGCAGGAAACTCAGGAGTGTTCCCAGAGAGTTCTCAAAGAGTTTCTGTTTATTATACGGAAGTACAGGGTGGGCCATTTATATGGATACACCTTAATAAAATGGGAATGGTTGGTGATATTAACTTCCTGTTTGTGGCACATTAGTATATGTGAGGGGGAAAACTTCAAGATGGGTGGTGACCATGGTGGCCATTTTGAAGTCAGCCATTTTGAATCCAACTTTTATTTTTTCAATAGGAAGAGGGTCATGTGACACATCAAACTTATTGGGAATTTCACAAGAAAAACAATGATGTGCTTGGTTTTAACATAACTCTATTCTTTCATGAGTTATTTACAAGTTTCTGACCACTTCTAAAATGTGTTCAATGTGCTGTCCATTGTGTTGGATTGTCAATGCGACCCTCTTCTCCCACTCTTCACACACTGATAGCAACACCACAGGAGAAATGCTACCACAGGCTTCCAGTATCCGTAGTTTCAGGTGCTGCAGAATGGGCAAAACAAAAATTGGAACAGGACCCTCAGTTTACGCAGAAGATTTTGTTCAGTGATGAGGCAAACTTTTATGTGAATGGTGAAGTTAACAAACAAAACCACCGCTATTGGTCGGACACTAACATTAATTGGATAGATCCCTCAAAGACTGTTGGAACACAAAAATTGATGGTATGGTGTGGTATATGGGGTACAAAAATAGTGGGGCCATTCATCATCAATGGAAACCTCCACTGGATATGCGAAATTGCTACATGATGACGTGTTTCCCTCTTTATGCACTGAAGCTGGCACGTTCCCTGAGTTTTTCCAGCAAGATGGTGCACCACCACATTATGGGTGTCAGGTGATTTGTTAGTTGAGCTTTATCTCTGTATATATTAGAATATTTAGTATTTATTTCTTTCTTGGCCAAAGTTCATTTATGTGGCCCTCTTGCTCTCATACTGGAAAATCCCAGATCTTTGCCCTTCTATACAATCTGTATCTTCCTCAAATGTTTTGTCTTCTGACTTCTCATCTTGGGCCTCCTGGTGTCATTCCAAGGTTTCTTAGTTGCAAGAAAATAGCAAGCTGATTTATGTGTTAAGGGTAGTTTAACAAATATCTTTTTTCAGCATCAGCTATGGCATATTAGTATTAATATAGCGATCAGTCATTAGAACCATAAGGGTCATCCTTATCAGTGGCATAGTAACATAGTTCATAACATAGTAACATAGTTCATAAGGTTGAAAAAAGACCAGAGTCCATAAAGTTCAACCTATTACCCTAATAAGTCCCTATTGAGTTGACAGGTGGGGAGTTTGACTGGGGCGGTACACCTGTCAAACCGTAACACAGGTGTCCAAAGGCGAGCTCAGGGAGGACAGAAACCTCCTGTTGAGCAGAAGGGCCCTTCTGCTCCACGGGAGGTTTCTGTCCTGCCTGTGTCCTCTTATGACACATATACACAATGGGGGACATATATCATTATTTGTGTATGGTAGAAGCAATTTACCCCTTTTCCCGAATTCAAAATTATGCGCAGAAGCGCTAAATTTATCAATCAAGCGCAATGAGCTTCATAAATTGCGGGTAAATATAGTAATCTCTTAAATCCACTCTTTGGAAAATAGAATCAATGATTTAGAGCATCTTGCTACGTTAAGTCCAAGATGGCTAATATTTGCGCAAAAAAACTGCTCTTGCGTCAAAATTTTTGGTGTAAAGGAAAAGTACGCAGTTAATAAATCTGTGCATACTTTAGATGTCACTCCAAGGTACCCCGATTCGGCCACATCTGGAGGACATGCTCACATCTGGAGGGCTTGCGCAAAATTTTGCGCAAAAAAATACACACAAAACAGGGGTAAAATCTTTGATACATGTCCCCCAATGGGTAGAATTTCAAAACCTATCCAGAGAAAAAATTCTGAGTTGCCCATAGCAACCAATCAGATTGCTTCTTTCATTTTTGAAAAGGCCTGTGAAAAATGAAAGAAGCAATCTGATTGGTTGCTATGGGGAACTCAGCAAAGTTACCTCTGGACAGGTTTTGATAAATCTCCCCAATAAAACTATAGTAGATGGCCTTTCAAGTCAGAATCCTGAACAACAAGATAGAAGTTGGTTGACTGGTAGTGTTCTTACCAACAATTTTGCATGTACACAATGCTCTTTCTGTCAATATAATTTTGCTAAAAAATATCTATGTCTAGGTAAGGTTGAATATATGATAAAACAATATATAACATGTAGAACTACACTATATTGTGATCTGCCCATGTAGCTTTTTCTATGTAGGAAAAATAATATGCTAATTGTCAGAATTAGTTATTGCTTAACAAGTAACGGCTGTTAATGAGATTTGTCATGTGTCCATGATATGTGAAAGTAGTAATCCATCTATGACCGTGACTTTCATCAGCAATGTTAATTATTTGTTGCAGATTTTATTCATTGCACTGTTTGTAGCATGGAATAAAAGAGGTAAAACCGATTTCTTTCTGCAAGCATTAAATGAAGATGTGAAGTACATTGTTGGTGAGCCATGTGTGCCTTTGGAGAATATAACAGCCTACTCTAGACAGAGCAGTCATGAAACACCAACCTTTGAAAAGGTATCATGTTAAATACACCAAGGATAAATGTTATGAAAATGTTTTAGATTTTTGTTGCTGAAATCTGTTTTTCATTTAGAATTATTTTATAGTAACTTCAATAAACAGTGTATGTACAGTAAAGGTTTTAGGATATGGAAAAGATTTTTGGAGATGGTAATTGTGATCTTTTTGTTTATTTGGACTATCTGGATATTTGTTAACAGATTCTTGCTGCCCGGAAAAGAGCTCGATATTTACGCTTGGCTCGCCCACCTACTCCAGCACAACTTAAAGTAACCAGAGACAAATTTAGAAGAAAAACTATTATTGGAAAAATATTAAGGTAACACATATACTTCCATCTTAAAGAAGACTTTAATAAAGTGCTCTACATTTAATACATATGGCTTTATTAACCTTCTCCTCCTGCATGTATATTAGACCAAGCAATTTCCAAATTTTTTTTTATCATCACCATCCAAGTGCTGTTTGTTTTATATTTTTCAATTAACATATGAAGGCTTGTGTTTTATGGAGAAATTGCACTTTTTAATGCATTTTGCAGTCTCTGTAGTGGAGGTGGGTGTAGCCTCCACAGATGCTCCTATGCTGAGAACTGGAGCTATAACATACAGCTCTGCTTCTTTGCCAACCTCCGGTGCACAAGCTAGATTAGAGGAACTCTGATCCTGACCTTTTATCCATTTGATTGCTGGAGTCTGTGAACGTGGCATGATCAAATGCGTCCCCGCATTCTCCAGATTGCCGAGATCAGGGGACGCTGGCATGTCAGGATGTACAGATGGACCGCAATACTAATACTAATCACAGCATCTGAAGAGTTAGGGAGGCTTATAGAGATTCATTGGACCATCTACTGCGCAATTACTGGAGCCTCCTTGCCAACAATCTTCTCTTCTAGTCTGCCCTCTGGCAAACCAGAGAAGTTGATCACCAATATTACTGATCAGTGTTATGCTTATGAATAGCACTGATCAGTATAAGCAATCAATAGATTGCTATAAATAGTCCCCTTTGGGGTCTTAAAACATAGGAATAAAAGGTTTTAATAAAGGGTAATTAGACCCTCCCCCAATAAAATAATGAACCCCCCTCTTTTCCCATTTTACCAATAAAAAATTGCAAAAAAAATAAATCAACACAACATATTTGGCATTGCCAGGTACAGATATGTCCGAACTTTTAAAATATAATGTTCATGATCATGTACAATGAACAGCTTAAGTGATCAAAGAGTCACATATATGCAAAAGGGGTTAAAACAGATGGCGGTGCAACAAATGAGCCCCCTTAGCCATGTATACAGAAAAATAAGAAAGGTATTGCGGGTTAGCTTTTGGGGCTGTTCGGGATCACCGTGGCGAAATCGCGGCATCCCGAACAGCTGTAGGACAGCAGGAGGGTCCCTTACCTTGCCTCCTAGTGTACGATCGCCAAATGACTGCTCAAGCAGTCAAGTGGCAGAATCATTGATCAATGGTTTCCTATGAGAAACCATTGATTAATGTAAAAGATCAGTGTGTGCAGTGTGATAGCTCCCTATGGGAGCTATAACCAGGGCTGTGGAGTCGGAGTCAGAGTCGAGGAGTCAGAGTTGGATGAAATTTTGGGTACCTGGAGTCGGAGTCGACAAACAATGCAAGTTTAAATGTCCAAATTCACAAAAAGTTATAATTAATTACTTCTCTACTGTAAGAATAAAGACCAGTGCATGCAGTGCCTCACGTAACCGCAAAACAAACACGTTAAGTGACCGTGAAGAAGCTTTTCATGTGCTTTACTATATGGCACACAACGCACAATTAGGAGCGACAATACTTATACTTTCCATAGTGTTGTGTTCTGCTGTTACAGGGAACCCATGGGTAACCTAGCCTCTCACTGATAAGGGATTAAGTAAATATGTTTTTTGCAGGACTAGAGACACTTGTATAAGTGAAGGGAAAGGAGGGTCAATAGTTCAAGACTGAAGCTGTAAACCATTGGAAAAACTGCTGCCATTCAGCTAAGGCTATAAAAACTTGTAAAGTCCGATTGTTAGCTTAAACTTTAAAGCGCAACTGTCATTAACTTTTACTGCAATAACCTGCACACAGCATGTGTACTGTGTGCAGGTGGTTTGTATAACAACCTTTCTACCTAATAGTTCCCGGCTTTTATTTTCCTAAAAAAGGCTTTTTATGGGTAATATGGGTAATTAAAGCCATGGACAGTCGGGTAGGTGAGGCGCTAGGTCCGCGATGCTCCCGCTGCCGTCTCTCTACTCAGGGCGCACTGCACAGGCGCCCTGAGTAGAAAGACACCAGCGGGAGCGAGCTCTTGCTGGGGGAGCAAGCACTCGCAAGCATTATACGCAGCGGCGCGCACATCAGAAGAAATTAATCACACAGAAACCCAGCGCTCAATTACAGTCAATGGGCATGGCTGGCGGCGGGGCATCCCTGGCCTCCCGCCACGACTACCCGACTGTCCGTGGCTTTCATAAAAAGCCTTTTTTAGGGTAATAAAAGCGGGGAACTATTAGATAGAAAGGTTGTTATACAAACCACCTGCACACAGTACACATGCTGTGTTCAGTTTATTGCAGTAAAAGTTCATGACAGTTGCGCTTTAAACATGACTGTGGGATTCTACTAGGGAAATTATGTTTTATAATAAATGCCCCTTCCTGGAGCCTCCCACTGCCCTATCTTCAGCAGCAGATCAGCACACAAAATGAAGGCAGCAGCTTCTACCCTCTCTCTGCTAGAAGAGCTTAGAAGAACTTGGTGGAACAACTTCTTGGATTCAACTGTAAGTGTTTATAAATACATTTGCATATTAATACATCGGAGTCGGAGTCGGGGAGTCAAGTCGGAAGTGCAAAAACTGTGGAGTCTGAGTCGGAACATTTATCTACCGACTCCACAGCCCTGGCTATAACATTGCAAAAAAAAGTGAAAAAAAAAAAAGTTAATAAAGATCATTTAACCCCTTCCCCAATAAAAGTTTGAAACACCCCCCTTTTCCCATAAAAAAAAAAAAAAAACTGTGTAAATAAAAATAGAAATAAACATATGTGGTATCATCGCTTGCGGAAATGTCCGAATTATAAAAATATATCATTAATTAAACCGGCCGGTCAATGGCGTACGTGCAAAAAAATTCCAAATTCCAAAATAGTGTATTTTTGGTCACTTTTTATATCGTGAAAAAAATGAATGAGTCCGATCAATACAAAAATGGTACTGCTAAAAACTTCAGATCACGGTGCAAACAATGAGCCCTCATACTGCCCCACACGTGGAAAAATAAAAAAGTTATAGGTCAGAAGATGACAATTTTAATCGTATAAATTAGATAAATAAGATTTTTTTCAGAAGTACGACAAAATCAAACCTATATAAGTAGGGTATCATTTTAATCATATGGACCTACAGAATAAAGATAAGGTGTCATTGTTACCGAAAAATTTACTGTGTAGAAACGGAAGCCCCAGAAATTTACAAAATGGCGTTTTTTCTTCAGTTTTGTCGCACAATGATTTTTTTTTTACCATTTCGCTGTAGATTTTTGGGTAAAATTACTGATTTCATTACAAAGTAGAATTGGTGGCGCAAAAAATAAGACATCATATGGATTTTTAGGTGCAAAATTTTAAGAATTATGATTTTTTAAAGGAAAGGAGGAAAAACTAAACTGCAAAAATGGAAAAACCCTGAGTCAGGGGTTAATTGTATAATTACAGTATAAGGAGAAAATTTTAATTTTACTGTAAAGTCCACAGCGTAAAAATGAAAACAAATATGGAAAATTGCAATTTTCTTTTTCATTTCCTGCAGCAAATAATATTTCTTTGGTTGTGCTGTACATTTTATGTAAAATTAAAGGTATCATTACAAAGATGAAAAAATAAAGTTATGGCACTTGGAAGGCGAGGGTGAAAAAAAACAAAAATGCAAAAATGAAAATTTCTAAAATGGGCTGTGTACTTAAGGGGTTAAAGGGGTACTCATGTGGAAAACTTATTTTTTTTTTTCTTAAATCAACTGGTGCCAGAAAGTTAAACAGATTTGTAAATTACTTCTATTAAAATGTTTTAATCCTTCCAGTACTTATAAGCTGCGGAATACTACAGAGGAAATTATTTTCTTTTTGGATCACAGAGCTCTCTGCTGACATCACAAGCACAGTGATCTCTGCTGACGTCTCTGTCCATTTTAGGAACTGTCCAGAGCAGCACATGTTTGCTATAGGGATTTTCTCCTACTCTGGACAGTTCTTTAAATGGACAGAGATGTCAGCAGAGAGCACTGTGCTCATGATGTCAGCAGAGAGCTCTGTGTTCCAAAAAGAAAATAATTTCCTCTGTAGTATTCAGCAGCTAATAAGTACTGTAAGGATTAAGATTTTTTTTATAGAAGTCATTTACAAATCTGTTTAACTTTCTGGCACCAGTTGATTTAAAAAAAAAAAAAAAAGTTTTCCACCGGAGTACCACTTTAAGCTTCATAATTTTTTATTTTTTTTTGTACAATTTAAAAAGGCATATCAGCAGTCATAATCATTGCTTTTATATTAACAATTTTTGTCATCAGCTTTTTTACTTTCATATTTGGTTATTGTTTTTTTTTTTTTACATATTTTTGATTGTCTAGATTAACCATCATAAAGTAATATATATTTTGTATATTTTTTTTTTTAGGGAACTGGCTGTGTATGTTTTTATGGTCGCTTTGTTAACTTTTATCATTATTGGAAAGTATTCCCACAATGAATATTATGTAAACCATGCAGTGAGAAATGAATTTACAAGGTATGCAACATGAATAGATATTTTCAGACACATCAATGATTCTATTAACATTGCAGTGATTTAATCAGAACCTTCATTGTCTACTGTACTTCCAGGGGATAAATATGATGGGCCACTCCTGTGTTCTAGCATCATGTGGTGCTCCAGCACCTGGAACCCTGTGGTATCTTTTTGCACATCATGTCAAAAGAGTTTTGTGCACCCTTTTAGGAATATGGGTCATTAGGGATATTCCAGGATTACCTTTTTCATCAGTCTTTCCGCTCATGATGCCAAGTGATAATACTTTGTAATATGCTTCTATTACTTCTATTACTCTGTGTGCCACTCCCCCCCCCCCTCTTTTTAATTTACTCTTGTCTTTGACCTTTCATAGCATTCCATGGCAGGATGGAAATGGAAATTTACTGATGTAATACTATCCAGCCACCTACTGCAGCATAGCCACACTCCCCTGGAGACCAGGACTTGTCACATATTGTGTGTGGAATGCTGGAAAAGGTCAGATACAACAGTAAAATAAAAAGACTTGTACTACTGCACATCTGGGTGTGGGTGCATAAAAATGTGGGTGTCACGATCACACCCTATCGGTCCAGCCAAGACGCTAGAGAGAGTGTGATGGTGCAAGGGTTAAGGCCACCAGACCTCTGGGTATCCACTACTAGTCCCACAAGTCACCAAATTAACCCTTAGATAAACGTGTTTCCACCAGAGCTGCCTTCAGAAAGGTGAGCTCATATATTTAGAGATCAAAGACCAGAGCTGATTAATTAAACATTTAATCTGATAAAAGGTATCACAGTGCTGACTATATAAAAATACAGGAACAAATGACATACAGGTATAAAAATATATAAAAGAGTTTTGCAAGGCAAGTTCAGAAAACAAAAGATGAAGTTCTTACAGCATGATGATATAGCAGTCCATGAGAGTGCTGTTCTTAGGATGGTCTTGTCAGCTTGTGGCAAAGCCTTGAACAACAGTTGAGTCCAGCATTTTAAGTCTTATCTGCTTCTTTGGAGGGAAACTCCATTCCCTCCCTCCCCTCTGATCCCGCCAGGTGGGGCATCTCTCTTCCTGACCCCTTATCTGTTTGATTATATGATGGGACCAGAGGCCAAACTGGTCCCAAACAGCCAGACCCCCCAATAAAATGCAATACACAAACCCACAGTCTGAATGACCTCTCACCCCCAGGTCTTAGTTTATACACAGATACAATAAAAACACATGTATGTTTCCATAATCAGGCCTTGGGCCTGACACCTCCCCCTTATGATGGAGACAGAGAGATCAGGCCTCTCCAGGCTGATAGATCTGTCTCCCTTAACCATCTATTTCTTTTCTTGACACCACAGGCCCTGCATTCCCAGTAGTGTTGAGCGGCATAGGCCATATTCGAATTCGCGAATATTCGCGAATATATGGACGAATATTCGTCATATATTCGCGAATATTCGCATATTCGTTATATTCTAATTTTATTTTGCGTATGCGAAAATTAACATATGTGAAAATTAGCATATACAAAATTAACATACGCGAATATTCGCATATGCGAAAATTAGCATATGCTAATTTTCACATATGCGAATTTTCGTATGCCAGTCTCACACAGTAGTATTACAGCCTTCTTTACACCACACAAGCTGGAAGCAGAGAGGGGTGATCACTGTGATGTGTACTGTGAAGAAAAAAAAAAAAACGAATATTCGTAATTACGAATATATAGCGCTATATTCGCGAAATTCGCGAATTCGCGAATATGCGATATTCGCGAATAATATTCGAATTGCGAATATTCGCGAGCAACACTAATTCCCAGGCAAAGCTGCCTTTTCTTTGCCGCTAAGAGCTGTGGATTGATCCCTACTCTTAGCTTCCTCCACTAGATCAAGTAAGGGATCACTACCCAGCCCTTCCTCTGGTGCACTGCATACACTGAGTACCACCTCCTCAGGGTCATAGTATCCCGTATTAATGTGGTACTGTCTCTGCCTCTGACCTTTCTCATCAAGGGCTACTACATATGTGGTGGGTTCTAGGCACTGTAAAATGGTAAAGGGACCCTCCCAGGCAGCTTGCAACTTATTCTGCCTAATGGGGTTCAGAACCATTACCTTCTGTCCCACTTCATAGACCCGGTCCCTTGCATTGCGATCGTACCAGTACTTCTGCCTGGACTGTGCTGCTATGAGGTTGTCCTGTACCAGCCCAGTCAATGTCTGCATCCTGTCCCTGAATCTCAGAACATACTCCACCACAGAAGTCTCAGGGGTATGTAGCCCCCCTTCCCATTCTCCCCTAACTAAATCTAGGGGTCCCCGCACTTTGCGACCATACAATAACTCACAGGGCAAGAAACCTGTAGACTCTTGGGGTACCTCCCTGTAAGCAAATAACAGATGGGGTAAATACTTTTCCCAGTCTCTGCCCTCCGATTCTACAAATGTTTTTAGCATTTGTTTCAAGGTGCCATTGAACATCTCGCAGAGACAATTTGTTTGGGGGTGGTATGGGCTTGCTACCAAGTGCTGTACATTCACCTTTTTACAGAGGCTTTGAATGAGATTGGACATGAACTGGGTGCCCTAATCAGTGAGCATTTCTTTGGGGAACCCCACCCTGCAGAATATACTGATCAGTGCATCTGCCACCTTATCTGCCCGGACAGAGGATAAGGCAACAGCTTCAGGGTACCTAGTTGCATAATCCACCACAGTGAGAATAAATTGTTTCCCTGTGCTGCTGGGTATAGTTAGAGGTCCCACAATATCCACTGCCACTCGTTCAAAGGGTACAGATATGACTGATAGGCAGGGACGTGCACAGACATTTTGAAGGGCAGGGGCTCAAGTAAAAAAGAGGGCACTTTTCATAATTTAAAAAACATCTGCCAGACTTAATGGGCAGATGTGCTGCGGCCCAGGGATACAGTGGACTCCCGCCAGGCTTTCTCAACCTTCTTAGCCCCCATAAAAGTTGGTGTTTTTGTAAAATCGAGTCAAGAACAGTTTCTATGAAGGTCTGCCATGGGTATATACACTTTGGCTGCGCTGTCAGTCTTATTTACAGAAAACACGTGACAGCTGCCCTATAATATACTGTATTATAGAGGAGATTCATCAAAACCTGTGCAGAGAAAGAGCAGTGCAGTCGCCCATAGCAACCAATCAGATCGTTTTGCGGAAGGATTTTCCTCTGCAAAGGTTTTAATAAATCTCCCCCTATATGCCCCCACATGAGCTCTATATGACAGAACCCAGCACCCATCACCAATCACCTAGCACCAATCACCCAGCACCCATCACCAATCACCCAGCACCAATCACCTAGCACCAATCACCCAGCACCCAGCACCCATCACACATCCCCAATCACCTAGCACCAATCACCCAGCACCCAGCACCAATCACCCAGCACCAATCACCCAGCACCCATCACCCAGCACCCATCACCCATCCCCAATCACCCAGCACCAATCACCCAGCACCCATCACCAATCACCCAGCACCCATCACCCATCCCCAATCATCTAGCACCAATCACCCAGCACCCATCCCCAATCACCCATCCCCAATCACCCAGCATCCATCACCCATCCCCAATCACCCAGCACCAATCACCCAGCACCCATCACCCATCCCCAATCATACAGCACCAATCACCCATCACCCAGCACCAATCACCCATCCCCAATCACCCAGCACCCATCCCCAATCACCCAGCACCCATCCCCAACCCCCCAGCACCCATCCCCCACCTTATGCAGGAATCTCCACACAGCTCTGGTTCTTACACTGAAGAGAGGGATACCACACAAATATATGCTTACAGTCTACAATATACAAGAGTTTGCAAAAAAAAAATAATTATAAATATACAAAGATGGCGAGGCGTAGCACAGCATACAGGATGGAGGCAGGGAAGCTCCGCCTCCATTGCGCACAAGACTGACTTCGCATACTAGCAATGTGGGGCAATACCTAGAAAATGGAAAGACCAATTTTTGTATACATGCACTGTAACCTGGTGTATTGGGTTTAGTGCGAGTAAACAGCCTGTCAGTTTCCCTTTAATTATATACCGTACCCCCCCTTAATTCCCTATATACTGTGCCACCATTCATCTATTAATTCCCTATATACTGTGCCACCATTCATCTATTAATTTCCTATATACTGTACCACTATTAATTAACTATATACAGTGCCACTATTAATGAACTATATACTGTGCCACCATTCATCTACTATATACTGTGCCACCATTCATCTATTAATTCCCTATATACTGTGCCACCATTCATCTATTAATTCCCTATATACTATGCCACCATTAATGAACTATATACTGTGCCACCAGTCATCTATTAATTCCCTATATACTGTGCCACTATTAATTAACTATATACTGTGCCACCATTCATCTATTAATTCCCTATATACTGTGCCACTATTAATTAACTATATACAGTGCCACTATTAATGAACTATATACTGTGCCACCATTCATCTATTAATTCCCTATATACTGTGCCACCATTCATCTATTAATTCCCTATATACTTTGCCACTATTAATGAACTATATACTGTGCCACTATTAATGAACTATATACTGTGCCACCATTCATCTATTAATTCCCTATATACTGTGCCACCATTCATCTATTAATTCCCTATATACTGTGCCACCATTCATCTATTTATTCCCTATATACTGTGCCACCATTAATGAACTATATACTGTGCCACCATTCATCTATTAATTCCCTATATACTGTGCCACCATTAATGAACTATATACTGTGCCACTATTATTTAACTATACTGTGCCACCACTAAGGGTGCGTTCACACGTGCGTATTTTCTGCTGCAGATCTGCTGCAGATTTGCTTTAGCAGATTTCTCTTCCCATTGTCAATGAGAAGCAAAATCTGCAGCAAAAATAGGCACATGTGAACGCACCCTAAGGATCTATACACAGTGCCAGCATACATAAAAAATATAATGTTCCAATATAATGAAATATATACTGTGCTTCCATAAATTCCCTATATACTGTGCTTACATTCCTCCAATAATTCCCTAATAATGTGCTTCATACAATAAATACAAGCACATAAAGACACATACAGTACATAGATAATATACACACATACAGTACATAGGTAATATACGCACATACAGTACATAGGTAATATACACATACATAGAGACACTGACACATACATACAACATGGAATATATACTAAAAGATATAGCCAATAGGCACATCATACATACAGGTACACACATACAATCACTCACAGATATATACACACACATACATAGATTTACTTGCTCATATATATATATATATATATATATATACACACACACACACACACACACACATATATACATACATACATACATACACATACATACACATACACAGACAGATTCACTTGATCACATATATACACACACATACATACATACATACATACACACACATATATACACACATACATACACACATACACACATATATAAACACACACACACACACATACACACATACATACATACATATACACATACATACACACATAGATTCACTTGCTCACATATATAGGCATATACATAGATAGACACACTCACATATATACATACACACACACACTGACATACAATCACTCACATATATTTACAGTTACTTACAGTAAGGCCCCATCCATCCCTCTCTGCACATACATAGAGATAGACACACACACACACATATATACACACACACTGACATACAATCACTCACATATATTTACAGTTACTTACAGTAAGGGCTGCATAGACTGGTTTGTGGCCGGGACATGCTGTGGGCCGGGCCTCCCTCTGCCTCCGCTGCTCCTGTCTCCTCCGCGTGGAGAGAAGCAAAGAAATAGCAGATAATGACAGGGTGAGTGGTGCCCCCTTGCTGCAGGGAGGGCACAGCACCCTCCATTAAACCACATACAAATCTCCAGCAATAGATCCTTTTTACTTCACTTGTCAGCCTAAGTCTGTAGCTCCTTTTGTGAGGGCACTAGAGGGGCAGGTGAGGAAAAGGGCAGGGGCTCCAGCCCCCTTTCACTCCTATGTGTGCACGTCCCTGCTGATAGGGGAACTAGGGGAACACGAGTAACATCCCCAGACTTACCCACCCTCTGGCAGACACGACAAGATGTACAATAATTGGCAACAGCAGTACACATACCTGGCCAGTAGAAATTGTGTGCCAACCTGGACTTTGTCTTGGCCACTCCCAAATGTCCTGCCAGGGGGGTCTCATGGGCCAACCTCAGCAGCTCTTTCCTGTACTGCCTAGGAACCACTAACTGCCTTTCTCTCTCCTGGGCCCCTAGCATGCCTTTGGAAAGGGACTCCCAGTACAAGATATCATTTTCCCAATATACCCGATGCCCATCTGTGTCAACACCTGTATGTTCAGCACGTTGTCTCAGCCCTTCAAGGGAAGGGTCACTGCGCAGAGCTTCCCGGAAATGCTCATTTCCCTCCCCCCATCTTGTGGTATCAGGGAGCACATTTCCCCCCAGGTGAACTCGCATCTCCACCTTCCTCTGCTGGGGCTTGCAAGTCACACAGCTTGCCCCTTGCATCACCATCCTCCCTTCCTGTTAAAGCTGCAGCCCTGGCATGCTGCTGACGTGTTACCACTGCCACCATTGGTATGCCTCCCTGGGGTTTACCTTCCTCCTCCTCAGTTCCAGACATAACAATACAGGCATCATACACAGGGCTATCACTCCTTCCCTCCTCCTCCTTAGGCTCACAGGATTGGGACATAGCACTCACTGCTAGTCCCTCATCCTTAAATGTCACCAGGGGCACACCAACCCCTCCCCCTAGCCCATCTCCACTAAGTTTTGGCATTGGCAATGCATTGTCACCACATTTTACAAGACACCCCATTTCACTTTTGGAAAACATTACTGGTTCAGTCACAGGTAAACAATTATCAATCCCCTGCACTCCCTCCCAGTTACCACATTTCGCAGTGTCTCCCAAAGTCTCGCACAGTACCTCAGAATGAACAGGGCTCTCTCCTAGCCCTTTCGGTGTGCAGGTAGTGTCCTCTGGAGCATAATGACAGAGCATCCCACCCAAATCATTCCCCAGCAGAACATTAACAGGGATGTCCTCAGAGACCCCCACCTCCCGCAAACCTTTGCCTGTACCCCAATCCAGGTACACACGGGCCATGGGCACAGCAGGCCGCACACCTCCAATTCCTTTTAAAGCCATGGTTCTTCCAGGGATGATGTCCTCTGTATCCACCACTTCAGGCCGCACCAAGGTAAAGGAGGCTCCAGAATCTCGCAAACCCACTGTCACCCGGTCACCCACAGTTACACTCTGCAGGTTATCCACTCTTTTCTCCACCGCTCCGGACACCAGAAGAACGGCTGTGTGTCCTCCAGCTACTGATGGAGAATTCTTTTTGTTGGGGCAAGTGGCACTCAGGTGCCCAATATTGTTGCATCTGTAACATCGGCGGGTGTCCCCCTGACCCAATGTGGCTCCTGTTGCTTTTGGGAATGATGGCAAGAATTTCCCGGCTTACCTGGTGGTGCTTTGTGGTTGTGTGGCTCCCCTCCAGGTACTTGCTCCAGCTCGTGCAGAGCCACGCTTTGCTGCTGGCGCCCGGTTGTTGGCAAAGTCATCTCCTAGTTCTGCTGCTTCCATGGCTGTCTTGGGCTTGCGGTCCAAAATCCACTCTCTGGCTTCAAAGCTCCGTGTTTGGAGAAACTGATCCAGGGCCATCAAGTCCTCCAGGGCCTCATAGGTAGTGACTTGTAGGCCCCCAGTCCATTGCCTGAATGCAGTCCTTAGCTGACCTGCATGTTGAGTGCAGCTTTCTGTGGCACTTTGTTGCAAAGTCCGAAACTTTTTCCTATAAGCCTCTGGAGTCAGATTAAAATTTTTTAGGAGGGCAGATTTTATTGCCTCATAGTCCTGGTCACTCTCAGAGGGAAGCGAAGCAAACACATCCAGAGCTTTCCCTCGCAGCCGTGGGGTTAGATATCGTCCCCATTGTTCCTTAGGTAGATGGAACTGCCAGCAAACCTTTTCAAATCCCCTCAGGAACACATCCAGATCTGTCTCCAACATGGGGAAATGTTCCAAACGAGGTTTGTGTTCTCCTTGATCCTGCACATCACTCTGTGCGGATAAAGAATCCCCTCTCAGCCTCAGAACCTCCAGTTCATGCCTCCGCTGGGCCTCTCTCTCTCTCTCTGCTGCCTCTCTCTCTGCGGCTCGTGCCTGGGCCTCTCTCTCTGCAGCTCGTACTTGTGCCTCTCTCTCTGCAGTTTGGTACTGGAGAATCAGTTGGAGTTTCATATTGGCATCCACATTCCCAAGGTGTTGTAAGGCAGTACACATATAAGAAAACAAGGCCTCATGTGGAGTACTGTCCTGATGGGGAGTAATGTTGTATTCCCCAGCAGATATCAGTCCTTGGATGGCAGTTCCAGCTGTAGGACTTTGTCTCATGTCACTCAGCTCTTCTGCACGGGCATCATACACCACAAGATCAGCAATAAGTTGTTCCTTGTTCTTTCCTGCAGTAGGGATGTCCTTTTCTTGGCACATTAGCTCCAGTGCAGGCTTGGACTGCTTGCGATATGCCTCCATATTTCCGAGATGAGACAGGAGGTAAAACAGGAGATTGGGAGAACAGAACTGTCTTGCACTCTTTTTGTATGTCTTTTAAACCAGCACTGAGCTCTGTCTTTGGAATTTACACACAAGAATATGTATGCAATTTCTTTTTAGTGCTAAGATTTTCTTACAGGTAAAATCCAGCAAGCACTAAAAATCTCTAAATATATCCCGACGCTGCCACCAGTTGTCACGATCACACCCTATCCGTCCAGCCAAGACACTAGAGAGAGTGTGATGGTGCAAGGGTTAAGGCCACCAGACCTCTGGGTATCCACTACTAGTCCCAGCAAGTCACCAAATTAACCCTTAGATAAACGTGTTTCCACCAGAGCTGCCTTCAGAAAGGTGAGCTAATTTATTTAGAGATCAAAGACCAGAGCTGATTAATTAAACATTTCATCTGATAAAAGTTATCACAGTGCTGACTATATAAAAATACAGGAACAAATGACATACAGGTATAAAAATATATGAAAGAGTTTTGCAAGGCAAGTTCAGAAAACAAAAGATGAAGTTCTTACAGCATGATGATATAGCAGTCCATGAGAGTGCTGTTCTTAGGATGGTCTTGTCAGCTTGTGGCACAGCCTTGAACAACAGTTGAGTCCAGCATTTTAAATCTTATCTGCTTCTTTGGAGGGAAACTCCATCCCCCCCCCCCCCCCCCCCCCTCTGATCCCTCTCTGGATCTCTCTTCCTGACCCCTTATCTGTTTGATTATATGATGGGATCAGAGTGCATGACTTCAAAGGAGATACCAAACAGCCAGACCCCCAATAAAATGCAATACACAAACCCACAGTCTGAATGACCTCTCACCCCCAGGTCTTAGTTTATACACAGATACAATAAAAACACATGTATGTTTCCTTAATTAGGCCTTGGGCCTGATAGTGGGGCATGGAGGTATAGAAGCATTTTACACAGGAATACCCTGGAATACCTATTTGTGTTTTGGGCTAATTCTAAAGTTGAATGTTTTTTTTTATTTCATAGTTAACTAATATTTTTATTCTTTTTGCACAATATATTGGCCTTTCTTTCAGTATTAAAATGGAACCTCTATCATATAGGCAAAATGGCCAAACTAAGGATTCATAGTTGGTGTCACGATGCCGGCTGGCAGGTAGTGGATCCTCTGTGCCAGAGAGGGATTGGCGTGGACCGTGCTAGTGGACCGGTTCTAAGCCACTACTGGTTTTCACCAGAGCCCGCCGCAAAGCGGGATGGTCTTGCTGCGGCGGTAGTGACCAGGTCGTATCCACTAGCAACGGCTCACCTCTCTGGCTGCTGAAGATAGGCGCGGTACAAGGGAGTAGGCAAAAGCAAGGTCGGACGTAGCAGAAGGTCGGGGCAGGCAGCAAGGATCGTAGTCAGGGGCAACGGCAGAAGGTCTGGAAACACAGGCAAGGAACACACAAGGAACGCTTTCACTGGCACTAAGGCAACAAGATCCGGCAAGGGAGTGCAGGGGAAGTGAGGTGATATAGGGAAGTGCACAGGTGAACACACTGATTGGAACCACTGCGCCAATCAGCGGCGCAGTGGCCCTTTAAATCGCAGAGACCCGGCTCGCGCGCGCCCTAGGGAGCGGGGCCGCGCGCGCCGGGACAGAACAGACGGAGAGCGAGTCAGGTAGGGGAGCCGGGGTGCGCATCGCGAGCGGGCGCTACCCGCATCGCGAATCGCATCCCGGCTGGCAGCGGAATCGCAGCGCCCCGGGTCAGAGGACGTGACCGGAGCGCTGCCGCGGGGAGAGTGAAGCGAGCGCTCCGGGGAGGAGCGGGGACCCGGAGTGCTCGGTGTAACAGTACCCCCCCCCTTGGGTCTCCCCCTCTTCTTAGAGCCTGAGAACCTGAGGAGCAGACTTTTGTCTAGGATGTTGTCCTCAGGTTCCCAGGATCTCTCTTCAGGACCACAACCCTCCCAGTCCACTAAAAAAAAATTTTTCCCTCTGACCTTTTTGGCAGCTAAAATTTCTTTGACCGAGAAGATGTCCGAGGAGCCGGAAACAGGAGTGGGAGGAACAGATTTGGGAGAAAAACGGTTGAGGATGAGTGGTTTGAGAAGAGAGACGTGAAAGGCATTAGGGATACGAAGAGAGGGAGGAAGAAGAAGTTTATAAGAGACAGGATTAATTTGACACAAAATTTTGAAAGGACCAAGATAGCGTGGTCCCAACTTGTAGCTAGGGACACGGAAGCGGACATATTTAGCGGAGAGCCATACCTTGTCTCCAGGGGAAAAAACGGGGGGAGCTCTTCTTTTCTTATCCGCGAACTTCTTCATGCGTGATGAAGCCTGTAAGAGAGAATTTTGGGTCTCTCTCCATATGATGGAAAGGTCACGAGAAATTTCATCCACAGCGGGCAGACCAGAGGGCAAGGGAGTAGGGAGGGGGGGAAGAGGGTGACGGCCGTACACCACGAAAAATGGGGATTTGGAGGAAGACTCAGAGACCCTGAAGTTATACGAGAATTCGGCCCATGGGAGGAGATCTGCCCAGTCATCCTGGCGGGAGGAAACAAAATGTCGCAAATAATCACCCAAGATCTGGTTAATCCTTTCTACTTGTCCATTGGACTGGGGATGATATGCAGAAGAAAAATTTAATTTAATCTTGAGTTGTTTACAGAGAGCCCTCCAGAATTTAGACACGAATTGGACGCCTCTATCCGAGACAATCTGCGTAGGCAACCCGTGAAGACGAAAAATGTGTACAAAAAATTGTTTAGCCAACTGAGGCGCAGAAGGAAGACCAGGAAGAGGGATGAAATGTGCCATTTTGGAGAATCGATCAACGACCACCCAAATAACAGTGTTGCCACGGGAAGGGGGTAAATCAGTAATAAAATCCATACCAATCAGAGACCAAGGCTGTTCGGGGACAGGCAGAGGATGAAGAAAACCAGCGGGCTTCTGGCGAGGAGTCTTATCCCGGGCACAGATAGTGCAGGCTCGCACAAAGTCCACAACATCCGTCTCCAGAGTCGGCCACCAATAGAAGCGGGAGATGAGTTGCACAGATTTCTTGATACCCGCATGACCTGCCAGATGGGAGGAGTGACCCCATTTGAGGATTCCGAGGCGTTGGCGAGGAGAAACAAAGGTCTTTCCTGGAGGAGTCTGCCTGATGGAGGCAGGAGAAGTGGAGATCAGGCAGTCAGGTGGAATGATGTGTTGCGGAGAGAGTTCAACTTCTGAGGCATCCGAGGAACGAGAGAGAGCATCGGCCCTAATGTTCTTATCGGCAGGACGAAAGTGAATCTCAAAATTAAATCGGGCAAAGAACAGAGACCACCGGGCCTGGCGAGGATTCAGCCGTTGGGCAGACTGGAGGTAGGAGAGGTTCTTGTGGTCGGTGTAGATAATAACAGGAGAACTTGATCCCTCCAGCAGATGCCTCCATTCCTCAAGTGCTAATTTAATGGCTAGAAGCTCTCGATCCCCGATGGAGTAGTTCCTCTCCGCTGGAGAGAAGGTCCTAGAGAAAAAACCACAAGTGACAGCATGCCCGGAAGAATTTTTTTGTAGAAGAACAGCTCCAGCTCCCACTGAGGAGGCATCAACCTCCAATAGGAAGGGTTTGGAAGGGTCAGGTCTGGAGAGGACGGGAGCCGAAGAAAAGGCAGACTTGAGTCGTTTAAAGGCGTCTTCTGCTTGAGGGGGCCAGGACTTGGGATCAGCATTTTTTTTGGTTAAAGCCACGATAGGAGCCACAATGGTAGAAAAATGTGGAATAAATTGCCTGTAATAATTGGCGAACCCCAAAAAGCGTTGGATAGCACGGAGTCCGGAGGGGCGTGGCCAATCTAAGACGGCAGAGAGTTTGTCTGGATCCATCTGTAGTCCCTGGCCAGAGACCAAATATCCTAGAAAAGGAAGAGATTGGCATTCAAACAGACATTTCTCAATTTTGGCATAGAGTTGGTTGTCACGAAGTCTCTGAAGAACCATACGGACATGCTGGCGGTGTTCTTCTAGATTGGCAGAAAAAATTAGGATATCGTCCAGATATACAACAACACAGGAGTATAACAGATCACGAAAAATTTCATTGACAAAGTCTTGGAAGACGGCAGGGGCGTTGCACAGTCCAAAGGGCATGACCAGATACTCAAAGTGTCCATCTCTGGTGTTAAATGCCGTTTTCCACTCGTCCCCCTCTCTGATGCGGATGAGGTTATAGGCGCCTCTTAAGTCCAATTTAGTGAAGATGTGGGCACCTTGGAGGCGATCAAAGAGTTCAGAGATGAGGGGTAAGGGGTAGCGGTTCTTAACCGTGATTTTATTAAGACCGCGGTAGTCAATGCATGGACGTAGGGAGCCATCTTTTTTGGACACAAAGAAAAATCCGGCTCCGGCAGGAGAGGAGGATTTACGGATAAAGCCCTTTTTTAGATTCTCCTGGACGTATTCGGACATGGCAAGAGTCTCTGGGGCAGAGAGAGGATAAATTCTGCCCCGGGGTGGAGTAGTGCCCGGGAGGAGGTCGATAGGGCAATCATAAGGCCTGTGAGGAGGTAGAGTCTCAGCTTGTTTTTTGCAGAAAACATCCGCGAAGTCCATATAGGCCTTAGGGAGACCGGTTACTGGAGGAAGCACAGAGTTACGGCAAGGGTTACTGGGAACCGGTTTTAGACAGTTCTTGGAACAAGAGGACCCCCAACTCTTGATCTCCCCAGTGGACCAATCCAGGGTAGGGGAATGAAGTTGAAGCCAGGGAAGTCCAAGGAGAATTTCCGAGGTGCAATTGGGGAGGACCAAAAGTTCAATCCTCTCATGATGAGATCCGATGCTCATAAGAAGGGGCTCCGTGCGGAAACGTATGGTACAGTCCAATCTTTCATTATTTACACAATTGATGTAGAGGGGTCTGGCGAGACTGGTCACCGGGATGTTGAACCTGTTGACGAGAGAGGCCAAAATAAAATTTCCTGCAGATCCAGAGTCCAAGAAGGCCACTGTAGAGAAGGAGAAGGCAGAGGCAGACATCCGCACAGGCACAGTAAGACGTGGAGAAGCAGAGTAGACATCAAGGACTGTCTCATCTTTGTGCGGAGTCAGCGTACGTCTTTCCAGGCGGGGAGGACGGATAGGACAATCTCTCAGGAAGTGTTCGGTACTAGCACAGTACAGGCAGAGGTTCTCCATACGGCGTCGTGTCCTCTCTTGAGGTGTCAGGCGAGACCGGTCGACCTGCATAGCCTCCACGGCGGGAGGCACAGGAACAGATTGCAGGGGACCAGAGGAGAGAGGAGCCGAGGAGAAGAAACGCCTCGTGCGAACAGAGTCCATATCTTGGCGGAGTTCCTGACGCCTTTCGGAAAAACGCATGTCAATGCGAGTGGCTAGGTGAATAAGTTCATGTAGATTAGCAGGAATTTCTCGTGCGGCCAGAACATCTTTAATGTTGCTGGATAGGCCTTTTTTGAAGGTCGCGCAGAGGGCCTCATTATTCCAGGACAATTCTGAAGCAAGAGTACGGAATTGTACGGCATACTCGCCAACGGAAGAATTACCCTGGACCAGGTTCAACAGGGCAGTCTCAGCAGAAGAGGCTCGGGCAGGTTCCTCAAAGACACTTCGGATTTCCGAGAAGAAGGAGTGTACAGAGGCAGTGACGGGGTCATTGCGGTCCCAGAGCGGTGTGGCCCATGACAGGGCTTTTCCGGACAGAAGGCTGACTACGAAAGCCACCTTAGACCTTTCAGTGGGAAACAGGTCCGACATCATCTCCAGATGCAGGGAACATTGGGAAAGAAAGCCACGGCAAAACTTAGAGTCCCCATCAAATTTATCCGGCAAGGATAAGCGTATCCCAGGAGCGGCCACTCGCTGCGGAGGAGGTGCAGGAGCTGGCGGAGGAGATGACTGCTGAAGCTGTGGTAGTAACTGTTGTAGCATAACGGTCAGTTGAGACAGCTGTTGGCCTTGTTGCGCTATCTGTTGTGACTGCTGGGCGACCACCGTGGTGAGGTCAGCGACAACTGGCAGAGGAACTTCAGCGGGATCCATGGCCGGATCTACTGTCACGATGCCGGCTGGCAGGTAGTGGATCCTCTGTGCCAGAGAGGGATTGGCGTGGACCGTGCTAGTGGACCGGTTCTAAGCCACTACTGGTTTTCACCAGAGCCCGCCGCAAAGCGGGATGGTCTTGCTGCGGCGGTAGTGACCAGGTCGTATCCACTAGCAACGGCTCACCTCTCTGGCTGCTGAAGATAGGCGCGGTACAAGGGAGTAGGCAAAAGCAAGGTCGGACGTAGCAGAAGGTCGGGGCAGGCAGCAAGGATCGTAGTCAGGGGCAACGGCAGAAGGTCTGGAAACACAGGCAAGGAACACACAAGGAACGCTTTCACTGGCACTAAGGCAACAAGATCCGGCAAGGGAGTGCAGGGGAAGTGAGGTGATATAGGGAAGTGCACAGGTGAACACACTGATTGGAACCACTGCGCCAATCAGCGGCGCAGTGGCCCTTTAAATCGCAGAGACCCGGCGCGCGCGCGCCCTAGGGAGCGGGGCCGCGCGCGCCGGGACAGAACAGACGGAGAGCGAGTCAGGTAGGGGAGCCGGGGTGCGCATCGCGAGCGGGCGCTACCCGCATCGCGAATCGCATCCCGGCTGGCAGCGGAATCGCAGCGCCCCGGGTCAGAGGACGTGACCGGAGCGCTGCCGCGGGGAGAGTGAAGCGAGCGCTCCGGGGAGGAGCGGGGACCCGGAGCGCTCGGTGTAACAGTTGGTATAACCAATGAGATTTACCACATTTAAAACCTTTCATTTACCTGAGTATAATAAATGTTTCTTGACTAATAAAGGTCGAATTAAAGATCCTGATTAAAACTTTAGGCTTGTCGCCCTTACGTGGCATCTATGTGGCATCTATATACTGCCGTAAGTCCATCAAGTTCAACCTATAACCCTAATGAGTCCCTACTGAGTTGATCCAGAGGAAGGCATAAAACCCTCATACTAGAGGTAAAAATTCCATCCTGACTCCAAACATGCAGATGTATAGAAAAACATTCCGGGTACCTGGCGCGAACCACTGAGGAAGGACTTAATCCAAACAGATGGTATTTGGAGGTAGTTTTAATAACCAAAAAGGCACAGACGCGTTTCAAGGGGACAACCTCTTTCTCAATGTGAACATGGCACGTTCACATTGAGAAAGAAGTTGTGACGCCGACAACCGGGAGGCAGCACCACCGAGAGAATTGCACAGTCTCACTGCTCTTATAGTAAAGAACCTCCGTCCGTGCTGGTGTAGAAACCTTCTTTCCTCAAGATGTAGAGGATGTTTATACATGTTTATACATTATACATCTTGTTATAGATAAAGTCCTGTGTATAAATAGATCATGAGAGAGATCTCTGTACGGTCCCCTGATATATTTATACATACTAATTAGGTCGCCCCTAAGCCTTCTTTTTTTTAAACTAAATAACCCTAATTCTGATAATCTTTCTGGGTACTGTAGTCCTCCCATTCCCCGTATTACTCTGGTTGCCCATCTTTGAAACCTCTCCAGCTCCAATATATCTTTCTTGTACACTGGTGCCCAGTACTGTACACAGTATTCTATGTGTGGTCTAACAAGTGATTTGTACAGCGGTAGAATTATTTCCTTGTCGTGGGCACCTATGCCCCTATTGATGCACCCCATGATTTTATATGCCTTGGCTGCAGCTGCCCGACACTGTTCACTAAAGCTAAATTTACTGTTAACTAAGACTCCTAAATCCTTTTCCATGTCAGTCGTCCCAAGTGTTCTCCCATTTAATACATAATCCCAGCCCGGATTTTTCCTCCCCATGTGCATTACCTTACATTTATGAGTGTTGAAGCTCATCTGCCACTTCCCAGGCCAAACATCAAAAGTCTCCAGATCCATTTGTAACCGTTCACTTTCCTCTATTGTGTTTACCACATTGAAGAGTTTAGTATCATCTGCAAAGATTGCTACTTTACTATTCAACCCCTCTTCAAGTTCATTAAGGAATATATTAACCTGTTGGGGACAGAGGGCGTATGGATGCGCCCTCACATCCCCGTACTTAAGGGCGGAGGGCGGACCTGTACGCCCTCCGCATTTCCGATCACCGCCGCTCGCCGGGCGGTAATCGGACTGGGATGACTGCTGATATCTATCAGCAGGCATCCCGTGGCAATGCCTAGGGGGGTCCTGAGACCCCCCATGCCGGTCAATTCAGACCTGCGATTTGCGGTGATTCGGGCCGATCGGGTACAGGTACGCCCTCCGTCCTTAAGTACCGGGATGCGAGGGCGTATCCATACGCCCTCTGTCCCCAACAGGTTAATATATTCATTAATGAACTTGAAGAGGGGTTGAAAAGTAAAGTAGCAATCTTTGCAGATGATACTAAACTCTTCAATGCCCATAAATAAGAATGATCGGAGCTGTCAGAGACAGCTCCGACCATCCTAAAGGATAGGAGCGAGGAGCTCCTCCTATCCCTTGCCATTGGTCGATCAGGCTGACCAATGGCAGTTGGGGGCGGGGGTGTTAGAGTTAATTTCCCCCGCTCTGCCCACCGATTGAAGTACGGGCAGAGCGGGGGGATTTGGGACACGGGCAGCAAGGTGGGGAGCATGGCCAATTCCCAGCATGGCCAGACAGTCAGGGATGCTGGGCATGTAGTTCTGCAACATATGAAGGGCCAGATATTACAGAACTACAACTCCCAGCATGCCTGGACAGTCTGGGCATGCTTGGAGTAGTAGTTTTGCAACATCTAGAGGGCTACGGTTTGGAGACCACTACTTAGCGGTCTCCAAACTGTTCTTCCCCAGTTGTTGCATAACTACAACTCCTAGTATGCCCAGACAGTCCAGGCATGCTGGTAGTTGTAGTTCTGCAATATCTGAAGGGCCAGATATTGCAGAACTACACGCCCAGCATCCCTGACTGTCTGGGCATGCTGAGAATTGTAGTTTTGCAACAGCTGTAGGCACACTGGTTGGGAAACACTGAGCTAGAGTCTGTTTCCTAACTCAGTGATTCCAACCCGTGTGCCTCAAGCTGTTGCAAAACTACAACTCCTAGAATGCACTGACAAGACCGTACATGCTGGCAGTTGTAGTTTTGCAACAGCTGGAGGCACACGGGTTGGAATCACTGAGCTAGAGTCTGTTTTCTAACTCAGTGGTTCCCCACCAGTGTGCCTACAGCTGTTGTAAAACTACAACTCCCAGCATGTACGGTCTGTCAGTGCATTCTGGGAATTGTAGTTTTGCCACAGCTGAAGATAAACACTGCTGTAGGGTTTTGGTGGAGACAAGCCCCATCCTTGTAACCGGGTCCGCCCCTATTGCAAATTCCTTATTTAGGCCTCAAATGCGCATGGCGCTCTCTCACTTCAGAGCCCTGTCATATTTCAAGGCAACAGTTTAGGGTCACATATGGGATATTTCCGTACAAATTTTCGGGGGATTTTTCTCCTTTTATCTCTTGTGAAAATGAAGTATGGGGCAACACCAGCATGTTAGTGTAAAAAAATTTAAATTTTTACATGAACATGCTGCTGTTGCCCCATCCTTTTCATTTTCACAAGAGGTGAAAGGAGAAAAAGACCCCCAAAATTTCTAACGCAATTTCTTCTGAGTACGGAAATACCCCATATGTGTACGTAAAACATGTGTATGGTACAGTGAGCATTTACGCCCCACTGGTGTCTGACAGACTTTTTGAACAGTCGTCTGTAAAAATTTAAAATTAAATTTTTCATTTGCACAGCCCACTGTTCCAAAAATCGGTCAAATGCCAGTGGGGTTTAAATGCTCAATGCACCCCTTATTAAATTCTGTGAGGGGTGTAATTTCCAAAATAGTATGCCATGTGGTTTTATTTTTTACTGTTCTGACATCATGGGGACTTCCTAAATGCGACATGCCCCCAAAAACCATTTCAGCTAAATTTGCTCTCCAAAAGCCCAATGTCGCTCTTTCCCTTCTGAGCCCTCTAGTGCACCCGCAGATCACTTTACATCCACATATGAGGTATTTCCTTACTCAAGAGAAATGTTTTTTTTTTTCCAATTACTCCTTGTGAAATTGAAAAGTTTGGGGTAACACCAGCATTTTAGTGTTAAAAATCTAATTTTTCATTTTCACGTCCCACTTCAACGAAAGTACGTCAATCACCTGTGGGGTGTTAAGGCTCACTGTACCCCTTGTTACATTCCTGGAGGGGTGTAGTTTCCAAAATAGTAGGCCATGTGTTTTTTTTTTTTTTTTGCTGTTCTGGCACCATAGGGGCTTCCTAAATGCGACATGCCCCCCAAAAACCAGTTCAGCAAATTTTGCTTTCCAAAAGCCAAATGTGACTCCTTCTCTTCTTAGCATTGTAGTTTGCCCGCAGAGCATTTTATGTCCTAACAAGGGGTATTTCCATACTCAGAAGAGATGGGGTTACAAATTTTGGGGGGCATTTTCTTCCATTACTCTTTGTAAAAATGGTAAATTTGGGGTAAAAACTGCACTTTTGCGAATTTTTTTTTTCCATTTACACATCCGACTTTAATGAAAGTTAAGGCTCACTGGACCCCTTGTTACGTGCCTTGAGCGGTGTAGTTTCCAAAATTGTACTCTTTGTAAAAATTGTAAATTTGGGGGAAAAAACTGCACTTTAGTGAAAACATTTTTTTTTCATTACACATCTGACTTTACCAAAAAGTCGTCAAACACCTGTGGGGTTTTCAGGCTCACTGGACCCCTTGTTACGTGCCTTGAGGGGTGTAGTTTCCAAAATAGTATGCCATGTGTTTTTTTTTTTTTGCTTTTCTGGCACAATAAATGCTTCCTAAATGTGACATGCCCCTCAAAAACCATTTCAGAAAAACGCACTCTCCAAAATCCCATTGTTGCTCCTTCCCTTCTGAGCCTTCTACTGTGCTCGCCGAGCACTTCACATACACATGAGGTATTTCCTTACTTGAGAGAAATTGAGTTACAAATTTAGGGGGGGGGCTTTTTCTCCTATTACCCCTTGTAAAAATTCAAAAACTAGGTCTACAAGAACATGCAAGTGTAAAAAATGAAGATTTTGAATTTTCTCCTTCACTTTGCTGCTATTCCTGTGAAACACCTAAAGGGTTAACAAACTTTCTGAATGTCATTTTCAATACTTTGAGGGGTGCAGATTTTATAATGGGGTCATTTATGGGGTATTTCTAATATGAAGGCCCTTCAAATCCACTTCAAATCTGAACTGGTCCCTGAAAAATTCCGATTTAGAAAATGTTGTGAAACATTAAAAATTGCTGCTGAACTTTGAAGCCCTCTGTTGTCTTCCAAAAGTAAAAACATGTTAACTTTATAATGCATATATAAAGTAGACATATATTGTATATGTGAATCAATATATAATTTATTTGGAATGTCTATTTTCCTTACAAGCAGAGAGCTTCAAAGTTAGAAAAATGCTAAATTTTACCACTAGCATAAAGTAGAATATGTCATAAAAAAACAGTCTCGGAATAAGAATGAAAATTAAAAGCATCCCAGAGTTATTAATGCTTAAAGTGAGAGTGGTCAGAATTGCAAAATATGTTCCGGTCCTTAGGGTTATAATGGGCTCCGTCCCCAAGGGGTTAAATAGGACAGGACCCAAGACGGACCCCTGTGGTACCCCACTAGTAACAGTCACCCAATCAGAATAAGCACCATTAATAACCACCCTCTGTTTCCTATCACTGAGCCAGTTACTTACCCACTTGCACACATTCTCCCTTAGCCCAATCCTTCTCATTTTATGCACCAATCTTTTATGTGGAACCGTATCAAATGCTTTGGAAAAATCAAGATATAAAACATCCAGCGATTCCACCTGGTCCAGTCTGGAGCTCATGTCCTCATAAAAGATGATCAGGTTAGTTTGACACGACTGGTCCCTCATAAAGCCATGCTGATATGGAGTCATACATTTATTTTTATCAAGATACTCCAAAATAGCATCCCTTAGAAAACCCTCAAACAATTTACACACAACAGAGGTTAAACTAACAGGTCTATAATTCCCAGGGTCACCTTTTGACCCCTTTTTAAATTTTGGTACCACATTTGCCATTCACCAGTCGCCTAGTCCCTGTCACTATAGAGTCCCTGAATATTAAGGGGTCTGTCTATTACATTACTTAATTCCTTTAGAACACGGGGGTGAATGCCATCTGGACCTGGGGATTTGCCTATTTAGATTTTTGTAGGCGGCACTGTACTTCTTCCTGGGTTAGACAGGTGACCTGCACTGGGGAGTTTAAGTTATCTCGCTGTATTTCACCTGGAATTTGTTTAATATATTTGCTTTTTCCTAATCCCCGTTTATATTTTCTTCCTCATCATTTTTTAAAGGGCCTACACCCTGCTCCAGTAAGGAGGGAGGGAGGAGTGCAAGGCAGGCCAGACAGGTACTCGTAGTGGGGGACTCAATTATTAGGGGGACAGACAGGGCGATCTGTCACAAAGACCGGGATCGCCGAACAGTGTGTTGTCTTCCTGGCGCTCGAGTTCGGCACATCGCGGATCGGGTTGACAGGATACTGGGTGGGGCTGGAGAGGACCCAGCAGTCATGGTACATATTGGCACCAATGACAAAGTAAGAGGTAGGTGGAGTGTCCTTAAGTATGATTTCAGGGACTTAAGCCGCAAGCTTAAGCCGCAAGCTGAAATATTACCTGTACCACGAACCACACCAGAGAGGCAGTCGGAGATTAGGTAGGTAAACAAGGGTCTCAGGAGGAGGGACTCCTGTGGGAAGGAGGGGTTTGGGTTCATGGAGAACTGGACCGACTTCGCTGTTGGTTACTGGCTCTACTGTAGGGACGGGCTGCACCTCAATGGGGAGGGTGCAGCTGTGCTTGGGGAGAAGATGGCTAGAAGGGTGGAGGAGTGTTTAAATTAGGGACTGGGGGGAGGGAACCTACAACTATCCTGATATGAAATGGGAGACCGAGACCTGTGAATCTCATAAAGGAAACAGGTTTCTGACTTTAGCTAAAGACAATTATCCCTCCCAAATGGTGCAGAGCCTGACCAGAGGGGGCGCCCTACTAGACTTAATATTAACCAACAGACCTGACAGAGTAACTAATGTGCAAGTAGAAGGACACCTAGGAAATAGTGATCATAATATAATAAATTATAACTTGTTTTTCAATAAGGGAATCTCGTGAGGGGCCACAAAAACAATGAACTTTAGGAAGGCAAAGTTTGACCAACTCAGAGAAGCCCTTAACAATATAAAATGGGATAATGTCCTCAAAAACAAGAATACTGACACTAAATGGGAGACTTTTAAAAATATCTTAAACTCTCACTGTAAGATGTATATACCTCATGGGAATAAAAGGAAATAAAAGAAAACCATTATGGATGAATCAGAACGTTAAAGGGGTTATCCAGGAAAAAAAACTTTTTTTTTTTATATATCAACTGGCTCCAGATTTGTAAATTACTTCTATTAAAACATCTTCATCCTTTCAGTACTTATGAGCTTCTGAAGTTGAGTTGTTCTTTTCTGTCTAAGTTCTCTCTGATGACGCGTGTCACGGGAACCGCCTAGTTTAGAAGCTAATCCCCATAGCAAACCAATTCTACTCTGTGCAGTTCCCAAGACAAGCAGAGATGTCAGCAGCACTGACACTGTTGCCAGACAGAAAACAACAATTCAACTTCAGCAGCTGATAATGGTACTTATTCTGATTGGTTGACCGTTACTAGTGGGGTACCACAGGGGTCAGTATTGGGTCCTGTCCTGTTTAATATATTTATTAATGACCTTGTAGAGGGGTTGAATAGTAAAGTAGCAATCTTTGCAGATGATACTAAACTCTGTAAAGCAGTAAACACAATAGAGGACAGGGCACTGTTACAAATGGATCTGGATAGGTTGGAGGCTTGGGCTGGGAAGTGGCAGATGAGGTTCAACACTGATAATGCACATGGGGAGGAAAAATCCGGGCTGGGATTATGTATTAAATGGGAGCACACTTGGGACGACTGACCTGGAAAAGGACTTGGGAGTTTTAGTTAACCATGAATTTAGCTGTAGTGACCAGTGTCAGGCAGCTGCTGCCAAGGCAAATAAAATCATGGGGTGCCTCAATGGGGCATAGATGCCCACGACAAGGAAATAATTCTAAGGCTGTACAAATCACTAGTCAGACCACACATAGAATACTGTGTACAGTACTGGGCACCAGTGTACAAGAATGATATAGTGGAACTGGAGAGGGTTCAAAGACGGGCAACCAGGGTAATACGGGGAATTGGTGGACTACAGTACCCAGAAAGATTATCAGAATTAGGGTTATTTAGTTTAAAAAAAAAAAAGAAGGCTTAGGGGGATACCTAATAACTATGTATAAATATATCAGGGGACAGTACAGAGATCTTTCCCATGATCTATTTATACCCAGGACTGTCTATAACAAGGGGGAATCCTCTACGTTTAGAAGAAAGAAGGTTTCTACACCAGCACAGACGGGGGTTCTTTACTGTAAGAGCAGTGAGACTGGAATTATCTCCCAGAGGAGGTGGTCATGGTGAACTCTGTAATAGAATTCAAAATGGGTATGGATGCATTTTTGGAGAGTAAAAACATTGCTGGTTATGTATATTAGAATTATAGGGACAGAACATTGATCCAGGAATTTATTCTGACTGCCATATTTGGAGTCGGGAAGGAATTTTTACCTCTAGTATAAGTTATTTTTTTTTGCCTTCCTCTGGATTAACTCAGTTGGGACTCAATAGGGATATAGGTTGAACTTGATGGACTCTGGTCTTTTTTCAACCTTATGAACTATGTTACTATGTTACACTTTCATTTTTTACCCTTTTGCTATTTATATAGTTAAATAACATTTTGGGGTTAGTTTTATTCTCTTTGGCAATGAGTCTTTCTATCTCTATTTTTGTGGCTTTTATCTGCGTTTTGCATATTTTAAATTGTTCTCTATAGCTTTTTAGTGCTTCTTCACTGCCGTCCTGTTTTAGTAGTTTAAGTGCTTAACTTTTGTCATTTATTGTCCCCTTAACGTTCTTATTCATCCATATTGGTTTTCTTTTATTTCTGACCCTTTTATTCCCATAAGGTATATACATCTTACAGTGAGAATTTAAGATATTTTTAAAAGTATCCCATTTAGTGTCAGTATTCTTGTTTTTGAGGAGATTATCCCATTTTATATTGTGAAGGGCTTTTCTGAGTTAATCGGACTTCACCCTCCTAAAGTTCATTGTTTTTGTGACCCCTCGAGAGATTCCCTCATTTAAGAACAAGTTATAATGTATTATATTATGATCACTATTTCCTAGGTGTCCTTCTACTTGCACATTAATTACTCTGTCAGGTCTGTTGGTTAATATTAAGTCTAGTAGGGCGCCCCCTCTGGTCGGGGCCTGCACCATGTGGGAGAGATAATTGTCTTTAGCTATAGTCAGAAATTTGTTTCCTTTATGATATTCACAGGTCTCAGTCTCCCAGTTTATACCAGGATAGTTAAAATGCCCCATTATTATCACATCATTTTGATTTGCTGCCTGTTTATTTGCCTAAGTAATTGATCTTCTGCCTCTTCCATTATGTTTGGTGGCTTTTAGCAGACCCTTATCTCCATATATTTCTACTCATATTGACTCCACATTATTGTTTCCCTCCCAAATGTCCTCCCGCAGTGTGGCCTTCAGACTGTACTTTACATAAAGACAAACTCCTCCCCCTTTCCATTTTGTCCGACCCTTTCTGAATAGACTATAACCCTGTATGTTGACCGCCCAGTCACAGCTATCGTCCAACCAAGTCTCTGTTATACCCACTGTGTCATAATCTCCTCAGACATATTCAACTCCAGTTTGTCAGTTTTATTGGTCAGACTTCTGGCATTAGTCAACATGCAATTCAATGGTGTATGTTTTTTTATCCTATGAATCCTATCCCTATTAACTATTCTAACCCCTCCCTCTGCTCCACCCCAGGTACATTAATAAGTCTCCCCTCTCTATCTGCACTATCTTCCCCCTCTATGTTGTAGGTTCCCTCTCCCAGTCCCTAGTTTAAACACTCCTCCACCCTTCTAGCCATCTTCTCCCCAAGCACAGCTGCACCCTCCCCATTGAGGTGCAGCCCGTCCCCACTGTAGAGCCGGTATCCGACAGTGAAGTCGACCCAATTATCCATGAACCCAAACCCCTCCATCCTACTCTAGCTTCTGAGCCACATGTTTGCCTCCCTAATCTCCCGCTGCCTCTCTGGTGTGGCTCGTGGTACAGGTAATATTTCAGCTTGTGGCCTAAGTCCCTGAAATCATTTTAAGGACACTGCACCTACCTCTTACTTTGTCATTGGTGCCAATATGTACCATGACTGCTGGGTCCTCTCCATCCCAACCCAGCAACCTGTCAACCCGATCCGCGATGTGCCGAACTTGAGCGCCAGGAAGACAACACACTGTTCGGCGATCCCGGTCTTTGTGACAGATCGCCCTGTCTATCCCCCTAATAATTGAGTCCCCCACTGCCAGTACCTGTCTGGCCTTCCCTGCGCTACTCCCTCCCTCCTTACTGGAGCAGACACCCCCTGGCGGTCAGAGGCAGAGTCCTGCAGCAGTGCTAGCTAGCTCTGAAATTGCATCCCCCTCATCTGCCAACCGAGCAAACTTTTTGCGGTGTGCCAGTTCAGGACTAGCCTCCCTGACACTTTTCCCTCTACCCCGTTTTCTAACTGTAACCCACTATCCTGTCACTGTCCCACTATCGTCCCCCACCTCTACCCCAGAGAGTACTTGCTCAGTGAGCAGGAGACTCCTCTCCAGGTTGTCAATGCATCTCAGTGTTGCCGGTTGCTCCTCTAGATCCAGGATCTAGGCTTCCAAATGAACAATTCGCACACATCTCACACAATTATATGCACCCTCAACCTGCTGTTCAAGAATTGCATACATTGTGCAAGATGTACACTGGACTTCATTTTTCAACATGGAGGCCATACTAGATTTGGGGATTGCAAAAATTAACAGTAAAAAAAAATAAAAATAAAATATTTAAATTTAAACTCCCTGAATTTAAAGTCCCTTAAATTTTAAGTCCCTCTAACTTTTATACTTACACTCGCTTGTATATTTCACACTCGTATACAGACACACAATCCCTAGCTCAAACAATTGCTTAGTGCCTGCCTGGATGCAAAGGATAGCTGGCTGCAAACAGCTGCAATTTATCAGCTGCCAATTATTTACCTACTCCACCCTCTCTCCAACTGTATTCCTCCCGGACAGAGAAAGAGAAGAAAAAAAAAACACAGAAAAGCACTCAACATTGCTCACAATACTTCTTACAGTATTCCCTTACATTTTAAGTCCCTCTCACTTTTATACTTACACTCACTTGTATACTTCACACTCTTGTATACAGACACATAATCACTAGCTCAAACAATCGCTTAGTGTACTTGCATTTATATTTACCACAAACCACCTCTCTCTTCCACTGCCTGGAAGTGGATGCAAAATTGGAAGATAAGGAAAAGGCATGGCAGAAAGTACATACATGAAAGTCAAGGATAATTTTTTCATGCATTTAAATCCTCTACTCTGCATGATATGGGGACACTATGTTATGGAGCACATGCTTTCTAGTCACGCATGCTGTGTTCTAATGTTTATATGGAGAGCCTGACAATCCCAGGGAGATGTTGACTACTGATCCTTTCTTTTTCTACAGAAGATAAACAGCTGCTCAAAGGCTTTCTGGCAGTAGCTGATTTAACACTTCCTTTAAAAAATACCATGCATGTTTGTTCAAATCAGAAGTTATTATTTATGGGGAACTCAGGGCAGATAGCTGTTAATGGGGAGCTGTCAGTTGGTTTCACATAATGTAACTAACCACAGTGCTACATATGGAGTAAAAGTACCTTCGCAGTCATACCTTTAGATTTGCCTAGTATTTCAATCCCCCATTGCTGCTTTCCCTCTCCTCCTGCTTTTGATTGATAACCCCAGTGCTGTATGATGTAGGGAACATATGTAAATGGATAAGCAACTGGTTCAATGATAGGAAACAGTGGGTGGATATTGATAGAACCTACTCTAATTGGGTCTGCAGGGGTCAGTACTGGGTTTATGTTTATTATGTTTATTAATGACCTTGTAGGGGAATTACAAAGTAGAATTTTAATACTTTCAGATAACTATAAACTGGTTAAGATGAATACCACAGAGGGTAATCATCCACAGGGGTCTGAGGAATCTGACAAATTAAGTTTAATGTGGATAAATGTAAGATTATGCACTTGGGCCGAGGCAACAATATGAATGACTATGTGTTAAATAGTAAAACACTGGATTAAACTACCACTGAAAATGACCTGGGGGTTTTGGTGGACAGTAAACTCAACTTTAGTGATCAGTGACAGGCAGCAGCTGTCAAGGCTAATAAAGTCATTGGATGTATCAAGAGAGGGATAGAGGCTTGTGATAGGAACATATCTTTGCCTCTGTATAAATCACTAGTCAGACCGCATATGGTTATATTTGATGAACTCTTATTTTGTCAACCTTTTTGAGCTATTTAACTAAGTAACTTTAGGTGATTAGCACTACCTGTGGGCACATGCTGCTCCTTTGCATATGTGAATAATATAAATAGCTGGCTAAAAGTATGCCTATGCTTTTATTTTCTACCTGACACTGTGATTAGTTACGCTGTATAAAATCATCTGAAATATCCCCTTTAACTGAGAGCTAACTCATATGTACTGTCACTATTATGGATATATCTCTAAATTGATCTAAACTTTAAGTGTTTACTTGTATCATTTGTTGTTAAATGCATGTTTTACCAATATGTTTCCTCATAGAAATGCTAGACAGCCATTTAGTGAAATCAAAACAGAGGGGCATTGGTGGAACTATTGCTTTAATGTCTTACTTGACGGTCTGTACTGGAATAAATTGTATAACGAAGAACCTTCACACGGCCAGGTAACTTATATTAAACTACATACTTTCGGGTTGAACCATGGTGTGAGGCCATCTTACTGGAATGGTATCATGATACATTATTTTTATGTAATCTTGTGTATTTTGAGAATACAGAGAAGATAACATTTTAATAAAGTGAATATACAGTAGGTGTACATGTTTTGCTTGTACTTTCATACATGAAGTTTCATGACACTTTTTGACTGTGCCCTGTCCTTTTTTGTTGTTATGTGATTTTATGAAAACTCTATACCAACACGTGCCACACTACTTTATGCTGACCTCAGCATAAACCTACTGGCAAATTCCCCTCAACATCCTAACTAGCTTTATATATTCATTAGTAAAGATCCACATGATCTCTGTATGATCCAGCAGAAAACAGGAAGCATTAGCATGAAGACTAAAAGCAAATATGTTGCACACTTCGAGCCTAATAATGCTGATAATTTTGGAGGAAAAAAAACATAATCACCATTACAAATACATAAAACCTATAAAGACACACGTGGATTTTTATTTATACATACCATGTGAAAGATTGTTATAATTTCTGTGATCTAACAGGGAAATAAGGTGAGACCACATCATATGGCTGCATTGCAGTTGTAGTGAGGTTGAAATGCAGTGTAGTTGCATAAATGCTGCAGTTAAATGTTTTTTGACTTTATAGTATTTTTTTCGGTATTTTACAGTTTTAATTAGACTAATTTAACTTAGTTTATTCTGATGTTCATGTGTGAGCTTGAATATTGCCTCAACCACATGCAGTTCCGCAGTAACAGTATCAATGTGGTCAAGATCCCAATACAGGGACACACATAAGAACCATAAAATGTTGTAAAAATGCAGTTTAGTGTTCTGTGTCACAAATAGGGAGCCCCAACACTATGAAGATATATTATACAGTTTATCAGTACAAAATGTCTGAACCTATTAAAAATAAATAAAGCAAATTAACTGGTACACTACAATATAATGTATAAGAATTATGTAATACAGTATATTAAAGTGTAACTTAGGCTGCAACATAACACATTTTTTACTGATATACATTTCTAAACGGTGTTTTATGAATTTGCAGATTGGACCAATTGAAGGGAAATTTAATATAATTGGAGCTCCAGTCATGAGACGATTAAACATTGCAAATCATTCGACTTGTATGGTAAGATGCTAGTGATAGCTAGGGAAATGTTCAGAAATTGTGCTGAAAATGTAGCACAAAATCAGTTCCAAAATGAAGCTCCTAAGGCAGGGATGTTTACAGCACCCATTTACTTTAATGGGGAATTGCTAAAAAAAAAAAAAAAAAAAAAAAAAATGGACTTGTCCATTTTTATTGTGTTTTTTTAGAGCATTTGAACAGAAACTGGTTTTCTTTTAAGGCTTCTTTTGGAGCTTCTTTTTACAATGTGCGAACATAAACTCAATCAAGAATCCTGAAGGCTTTAACTGAGATCATTTTGATGGTTATCTTCAATGTTGACCTGTTTACATACCGCTAGGTTTTAATGTCTGCATAAGGGCTGTTTGGGCATCTATAGTATAGTATAGTTATGTAGCTGAAACCTCAAAAAAGCAAGAAAAAAATATTTAAAGTCACTCAGGGGGGCCAGAGGTTTCTGAACTGAAATGTATTTATTTTGGCTAATTTGTTCATTTTACTTTTTTTTTTTTTGCAATAGCCAATGCAAGTTACAATACAGTGGTGATTTAATGTATAGTGTGTTAAAAATGTGGGATTGCAATGAAATCTTTTTCTCATTTTGTTTCATTTTTAAATCATATCGTTTTTTTTTTTCTTACAGATTCCTTCATTTTCAGCATCAGACTTTCTCAACTGTGCTTTTCCTCATCCATCAGTGGATTCCAAAGATAAACCTAGTACCTGGAGGATCCAGGATGAAATGTTTTACCAGTGTGCCAAGATTCAGTGCCATGATGAAAAAGACTCAGTTATAAATCTGGGCAGATCAAGGTAAATGCTAATACAAATCAGAAACTTTCATCTCCCTAAATAATTTACTTTGCTTTAGTGCATCATATATACTGTCTGCATTACTTTTATCTTTGGAATAATAGGACTGCTGCCCACACTGCCCTATGGAACATAAGGAACCAACAGTGGATAGAAAGACGAACAAGAGCAGTTGTTGTACAATTTCTTCTTTATAACCCTCCCACAAATCTGTTCACCATGGTGTCTCTGCTCACAGAAATACATGTTTCAGGGGATATTATCACTTCACCTCATATAGATTCCGTAAGGATCTACCGGATCACCACGCTTATGGATTACTTTACTATGACATTTGAGGTAATTTATTTTATTTAGCATGTAAAAAAAATATGTGGTATCCTCCACTGGAACCCATCCTGTATGTCCCTAATGTGTCACTACACCATAATGGGAAAAAATAAAGGGATGCCAGACATAGATCTGTATGACACAACACAGCAATACCAAACAGTAATGCAGGATACTGTTTGAAAATTATGCAAAGTGATGCAAACAAAAAATAGAAATTGTGAAAATATCCCAGAATACTTGCCTGGCCCCTGGTATGCAGATCGATAATAGAGCATAACAATCGATAATAGAGCATGATTTATTCTAAGTAGATCCCAAGCAAAGGAAACTCTTCTTTTATTTGTATTCAATTAAAATTTGTTGGTGTACAACTACATTTTAAACGTAGGCATGGCCAGCTAGATGCATTTTGAACAGATAAAAAAACTATTTGTGGGAACAGCATCTAGCTGGTGACATATGGTTTTAGACTTTTGTTGTACAATGACAGATTTTATTTATGAATTACAAATGAAGTGTTTTATAATTCTAGATTCCATCTGCTGGTTTTTGCTTTGGTTGGGATCTACTATCTACTTGTAATACATCTACATACTTACGGGGGGCAGCTCTTTAAACTCTGTGCAGCTGCTCCAGCTTACGTGCGTGTGTGATGGACATGAGGGCCTGAGAACAGTGGGTAAACTGCTCGACTGCTATTTTCTCTTAATGCTATAACATATACATACCTGAAAAAGTTTGCTTTAACTCCTTATCAACTTACAGAGAATCTGTCTTTACTTTCATGCTGCCTGAACCATGAGTCATCGGGATGGTCTCCAGTTGGTTCTCCCCATCCCACCTGCCTTTGCTGATTGCTCCTTATACCCAAGTAGTAGGATGGGGAAGCCACCTGGAACTGCTCCTACGACATATGGTTTAGGCAGTGTAAAAGTAATGACAGGTTTCGTTTATACAGGTCTGAGATATATGTTTTACATGGTAGAGCACTGAAGAATTGATATGTTTAAATGACTTTAATACGTAGTGTATGGAATGGAAAATAATTCTGTATTTGTTTTGACAGTTGATATACCTTGGAATGGTACTTACCTATTTTTATGTACAATTGAATAGTATGATTCAGAGGGGTGTCAGAAGCTACTGGCAGGAAGCATGGAATTGGGTAGAGGTATGTAATAATAACTATATTTCTGAGGCTTATTAACCAACACCAGAATTCTACTTTTTTTTTTGCTTTAATTTAGAGATAATGGGGGCATTTACTAAGGGGTTTAGTCATTTTTTTCGGACTATTTTTGGCGCAAAATTGTCGCAATTGTGCCTACCCTATAAATTGTGCGACTTTCTCTAGCAAGAGCTAGAAAGTAAAAAAAAAATTCTCGCTTAATTTACGCAAGTTTTCAGTTTTTACTTGCAGTGGTCAGGAATTTATTAACTGAGACAGTCGCAGTTGCGCAATAAACTGTCACAACGGCCGTAAAAAATGACTAAATTTACTCCAGCTCCAACATGGAGCAGGAAAAGCTACTGCCGCCCGGGCTCCGACATACTTTCTCCCCGCTACCCTCACTGCGCTACCGGGACACTACAGTGATTTACATCCCCCCCTCTCACCTGCCAGCGCCACACAACTCCCATCTGTCTGCTGTTGCAAGACTACAAGTCCCAGCATGCCCTTACAGTAAGGACACGCTGTGAGTTGTAGTCTTGTAGCAGCGGGAGCTGAGCGGCGCGGGCGGGAAACAAGGGGGGGTAGCGAGGAGCCCGGGCGGCTGCACTGTAATGTCAGCCGGGCTCCTGCCCTGAGAGCAAAAGGCTTTGGCTGTCAGGGCATGCTGGGTGTTGTAGTTTTGCAACAGCTGGAGGGCCACAGTTTGCAGACCACTGGTGTGTGGTCTGTAAACTGTAGTCCTCCAGCTGTTGCAAAACTAAACATCTGAAGGGGACCGGCGAAGACGTTCACTTACCCTTCCGAGGCTCCAGCGACGATCGTTTCCCAACCAGGTTGCCTCCAGATGTTGCAAGACTACAACTTACTGTAAGGGCATGCTGGGAGTTGTAGTCCTGCAGCTGGGGGCAGGTGACAAGCTTGTCACTTGCCCACACATCTCCTGCACCACACAATAACAACTCCCAGCATGTCCTTACTGTAAGGGCAAGCTGGCAGTTGTAGTTGTGCAGGGCGGGAGATGTGTGAGCAGGTGATAATAAATGTACTAACCCATTTTTTTTTTTTCTCATTTCCGAGCCGTGTATCCTGTGGACTCCTTCGGATTCGGTGGACTACTTCGATGACCAGCGTTTTTCTTTGTTTGATTTTAATAAAATGGTTAACGAGGGCTTGTGGGGGAGTGTTTTTTGTAATAAAATTTTTTTAAAACCTGTTGCGTTTTTTCCTTACTTTACTAGACAGGCTTAGTAGTGGAAGCTGTCTTATAGACTGAGTCCATTACTAACCTGGGCTTAGCGTTAGCCACAAAAACAGCTAGCGCTAACCCCCTATTATTACCCCGGTACCCAACGCCACAGGGGTGCCGGGAAGAGCCGGTACCAACAGGCCTGAAGCGTCAAAAATGGCGCTCCTGGGCCTAGGCGGTAACAGGCTGGCGTAATTTAGGTTGTTACCGCCTAGGCCCAGGAGCGCCATTTTTGACGCTCCAGGCCTGTTGGTACCGGCTCTTCCTGGCACCCCTGTGGTGTTGGGTACCGGGGTAATAATTGGTGGTTAGCGTTAGCTGTTTTTGTGGCTAACGCTAAGCCCGGCTTAGTAATGGACTCAGTCTATAAGACAGCTTCCACTACTAAGCCTGTCTAGTAAAGTAAAATAAAAAAAAACACAACAGTTTAAAAAAAAATTTATTACAAAAAAACACTCCCCCACAAGCCCTCATTAACCATTTTATTAACATCAAGCAAAGAAAAACGCTGGTCATCGAAGTAGTCCACCGAATCTGAAGGAGTCCACAGGATACACGGATCTGTAGAACAAGTAACCAAAAAAAAAAAAAGTGTAAGTACATTTAGGGAGAAAAAAACGGTGTTAAAAAAAATGTAATAAGCACACACACACACACACACACACACACTAAACACCATTTACCACTTCTGAGCCATGACTACAATTTACAGTGATCCCTCAACTTACAATGGCCTCAACATACAATAGTTTCAACATACAATGGTCTTTTCTGGACCATCGTAAGTTGAAACCAGACTCAACATACAATGTACAGACAGTTCAGATCTGTGAAACATGTCAATGGCTGGAAAAACCAACCAATCAAAATGGGCATTCACTGGTAAAACCCCTGTATTACTGAAGTGTATGCACTGACTGGTGTCTGGTATTACATGTTCTGTACACTTTACCTGTACCGGTGTAAGCTGCTCTTTTGGACACCAGGTGAGGGTGACTCCATTACTTGTTTGGGACATTGCCTGTACTGTACAGGACCCCTGAAGACCCTCCTGTCCTCTACATAGACCAGTGTTTCCCAAGCAGGGTGGCCCCATCTTTTGCAAAACTACAACTCCCAGCATGCCCGGACAGCCTTTGGCTGTCCAGGCATGCTGGGAGTTATAGTTTTGCAACAGCTGGAGGCTCCCTGCTTGGGAAACACTGACATAGACAGTGATTTACAGCTCCCAGCAGATCTTTCTTACTTTTATATGTAAGGATTTGCTTTTTCTATATTAGTTATCTACTTATTTTTCTTTGTCACTTTTTCCTATATTGGATGACATTTTGGTGCCTTTAGAACCAATTACCACGTTTCCATAGAGTTATGGTCTCAACATACAATGGTTTCAACTTACAATGGTCATCCTGGAACCAATTAATATTGTAACTTGAGGGACCACTGTAGTTATTGAATTATTTAGATGTGGTGAAAAAGCTAAAAAAAAACTCAAAAACAAAAGATCCAGAAGGAAACCTAGCAGCCAAACCTATTCAGACAGCAGGAAAAAGGAACAGACTATTTTTTCTACTACATGAAGTAAATTTCCCACTTTTGCCTATGTGTGCCAAATTTATTAATGTTGTGCAGCAATTTAGTAAATTTGTCGCACATAGTCAAAAATGAAGCAGAAAAAAACAGGGTAAAAACCAGACTACATAGTAAAAGATTAGTAAATGCCCCTCAATGTCATCTTTTTTGTAATACCGGTAGTTTAAACTTTGCAATAGTATCAAAAACATGTTATGATATGCAGTTAAAGAGAAAATCTCCTGTAAGCACTGTGGGGATTATTTATCAAAACATGTGTGAATATTTTATAATATCTGGATTCTATAAGGCATACATACTGTATAATTCTAAGTCATTTAAGGAATATTAATTTAGTATTTTTTCTCTGCTGACTGCCATAAGACAAAGACAACATGAGAAAAACACTTTTTTACACTTTGTTACTAACCAGTTAAGTTTTTTTCACAAGGCAGTATTTTTGTCAGTCTTTTGCATCAGTTTTTGTAAACTATTATTTGTAAATGATAATTTGCCAGTTGTGTAATCTTTTTATTTTTTCTAAAATACAGGCTTTTATAATTGCACTTAGTTTGTGTTACTACATCTGTCAAATCTACCATTGCATGCTTACTGTGGATATAATGGATCATCTTCAAAAAGGATTTTTTACAGTATTTATACATTTCAGCTTAATTGCTACTGTAGAAAAGGTATGTTTTTCTGTTATTATTTCAACTATGTACATACAGCAAAACTGCATTTATAAAAATCCACATGGTGATAAAATTACTGCCAAATTGTGTAAAATCCAACATGTGTGAATGCAACCCAAGGCTATGTTAAGATGGCAGAATATTGGAGATTCTAGACAAATTCAGTTCAGCAAAGCTCGCTGAACTGATGCGGAATTCTGATAGAATTCTGTCAGAATTGTGGGCAGAATTGCAGCAGAATTATGTGTTCTCAAATTCTACAAAATTAAGGGGTACTCCGGCCTTAATACATCTTATCCCTGTTAGGGACCGACCAGGGGACAGGGAGAGTGAGCCCTAAACTGACCCTAAAACATCTCTCCCTGCCTACTTGCCCATCCGCCCTAACCGGTGGATTGACAACTGGGCACTGATCCCTCCCTGAACTAAAGTGCAGGGGCCTAATAAAAACACATACTAACAAATAGTCAGTCACAAACCAGAAACAAAACAGGAACATAGAACTCTATAGCATAAGTTCAGAGGACACAGATCAGTGAGCAGCACAGAGGACACTATCAGCAGACATGAACAGAGGACTCACTGATCGTGAACAGAGGACACTATAGTTCTGTGGTCGTGAACAGAGGACACTATAGATCAGTAGTCATATACAGAACTCCAAAGAGCTGAATAGAACTAATAAACATATAGAGTTCAAAACACCAGACAGGAAAACGGATGAGTCTGAACATACTCCAGAAACAAAACATGAATAAGCTGAATCCCCTAGAAAAACCTCCGGTAGACACAGGAAAAACAATGCCCTCTGAGTCCCCACGAACAGGTAAACGGGATCTATCGCTAAACAGGAATATTCACATTCCCTATGCAAACCTACAGTAGACACGAAGTCCCCATGGACAGGTAATAGGGATGCCTAGATACACAGGATATATTTATAGAACACTGTTCACACTGAACACAAGACAGGAATAATCGCAATCCCTTCAGAACACCTCCAGTAGACAAAGAGTCCCATGGAGTGGTGACAGGGATGCCTAGATACACTGGATAAATTTATAGCACACTGTTCATACTGAACACACAGACTGGACACTCCACTCCACTATAGGAGAAGCCATTAATAAGAAATCCAAATAGACTTCTGCCCAACGGCACACTCACCTGCGTGGACAGGATGCTGGCCCAGTAGGAAAACAGAAATATAAAACACAGAACTTAACATAAATGGATACAAGAGAAAACAGTGTGGACAGACACATAGCAGAAAGGATAAACAAATCCTAAAACCGACTAAACAAACACAGCTTAAAATTCACTAAGAGCATGCCACCTACCATGGCTAAAATCAGACAAAACAAAGTGCATACTAAAACAAAGATAGTAGATTAAAAGCTCAAACAAAGAGTGTTTCACCAAGCCTCCATTAGCAGCATCACCAGCATGTTAGCAAGTCAGAATCAAATGAAGTAAATCACCAGCCAGACTCTAGACTGGGCTGATGTTAAAAAGACACACCCTAAAGGCTATTGGCTAACAGAGGTTGAGGCTGAAAAAGCCAGAGACATTAACTATTCCCTGACCAGAGAACATAAAACTGTTCACACACAGCAAATCCAATAGCTGTGTGTGAACACAGACCAATACAGACATGATAATCGCCTATCCAAAGGATAGGGGATAAGATGTCTGATCACGGGGGTCCCACCGCTGGGGACCCCCGCAATCTGTCATTCAGCACCCAACTTTGCGAGCTCTACGCAGTGCTGGAGGCTCTGAGTGGGCAGCGTGATGACCACGGGGCCAGTGTATCATGATGTCACTACTCCGCTCCCGTGTGACTTCACGCCCTGCCCCCTCAATGCAAGTCTATGGGCGGGGCGTGGCATCACACAGAGGCAAAGTCGTGACGTCATGATACTATGGCCCTGTGGTCATCATGCAGCACACTCGAAGCCTCCAGCGCTGTGGAGAGCTTGCAAAAGTAGGTGCTAAATAACAGATTGCGAGGGTCCCCAGCGGCAGGACCCCTGTGATCAGACATCTTATCCCTATCCTTTGGATAGGGGATAAGATGTATTGGGCCAGAATACCCCCATTAAAGACAGTTCTTTAAATTTTGCGGAATACAGATTATCCGGGGTGGAATTGCTGGTGCAGAGTGAATGGGACAGCGGAATCCCATTAAAGTCAATTTGCAGTTAATTTTGGCATAATTTCCTGTGGAATTCTTCAGTGGAATTCCGTACTGAAACATAGCCTTTGGCTGGTTTCATGCCTCCTCCCCAACTCCGAAAGCACAGTGCTGAATCTGGCATTTTATACCTTTGTGTGGAAACTGCATTTTTGGCCTCTTTGGCAGTTTCCCTGCGGGCGTTTTTAAAAGAATTTTGTTGGGTACCAAAAAATAAAATAATAAAAATGATGCAGTAGGGATGGAAAAAATTGTACGTAACAAAATGTATATTTTTTAGAACAAATTTTTTTATTAATTTTCAATTAGGGACCAATTTATGTAAGCGGGCAGGGACATAAAAATGTAGCTGACAATGTTAAAAATGTTTAAAGGAGCCATGTAATTGGAAAAATAATATATTTTTTTAATATAATAAATTTTATGAAACTTTTTATTAATAGTGTATTTTAATTATGTGTTTTATAAAGTGTGTGTGATTTTTACTTGTTTTAAACTTTAGTCTCTTTATTTTATACATTATTTAGGTACTACTACTACTCCCAGCATGGAACAGACTGTTTCATGCTGGGAGCTCGACTACCTGTTCTAATACACAGATCATCCCGGGTGTCACTCTTGACAAACGTTTTGATAATCCTCCTTTATATTCCTGAGATGTTTAGTAGGTCTCTGCAGCGCTCACATCTCTTCTCTGAACTCCAGGCCGGCTAGTGATGTGTATAGAAATTCACAACACTGATTCATATTTGCCATTTAGAGCAGTCATTGGCCAGAAGGTGCTGGCCAATCACTGCTCTGAGCGGCATATATGAATCAGTAATGTGAATTCCTATTCACATCACTGGCCAGCCGTATAGAACAGAGATGCAGAACGCATTAGAGAGCCGCTCCGCATCTCAGCAATCTAAAGGACGATCTCAACGGGTGTCAATCCTGACACCCATTGCGATTGTCCTTTATATTCATAGATTCATATATGCCGCTGAGACCTGTGATTGGCCGGCACCATCCGGCCAATCACAACTCTCAGCACCAAATATAAATCTGTAATGTGAAGAATACAGTGCAGGGTGGGGGAGCAGAGAAGTGCGGCCGTGTCACCAGCTTCTATAGATTTTAAAGGATCGCAACGGGTGACACCCATGAGTGACACATTTCTCTTTTAGCAATGCTGACCACACCATTCCCCATCCGTACAATATGCCCCTTATTATTAGGCACTGCTTCTGCCTCTGACATGACTCTGCAGCAGCAAGGAGCAGGGTGTAGTGATTCAGGCACACAGGAGCAGAGGCAACAGCAAGAACAATGATGAGGCTCCCTGCTCGGCTAGTGAGAAACACGTCTGAGGCAGAAGCAGTGCATAATAATAAAGGGGCGTGGGATGGTGCGGTCAGCATTGCTAAAAGTGCAATGGTACACCCCCATTGCTGGTTTTGATAACTTTTGATGAATAACTTAACATGTGCGTGAGTAATACATTGTTGGAAAGAGGTTCATCCAGATTTTTTCCCTGTATATACAGGTTAGTTTCTGTCAGATCTAAAATTATTCATGAAAATCCTTGCCTCTCACATTTCCTTATGCTCAAGAATATCATCCAGCTTGGCCAAGTGGAGTTTATGCTAACCAGAGAGGCAATAGCCGACATTACCAAGGCCTTATCTACCTCCTCCCCCCCCAGACCATGCTCCTTTCTATTGACACTGAAAAGGCATTTGACAGAGTGAACTTTCTGTCCTGTACCCTCCTTCTTCTATTCTCTCCAATGCTCTCCATATATCACAGCTGACTGAGCTGCGTTAGACAGCACTGTGACGCCTTGAAATACTTACATGACAAAGAATTATCGATTATGTACTGGCTGTGCCTGGTATTGCATATGAATTCCATTTATTTGAATGGGACTAAGACGCTAAAAGTTGCAGTACTACAAAGTCTGCAGATTAGGATCTATAAAGTTTGTAGTATTGCAGTTTACAGCATTTTACATAATCTACAATCCAGTGCCTTGTAAGTAATTCAAGTAGAAACAGTCAGTTCAGTGAACCACAGGTCAGTTAAGTGAATTCAAAGGGTTTCTCCATAATTACAATTTTTGTGGCCCAGGCTCACTTAAAAGTAAAAAAAAAAAAAAAAAAAGTATACTTACCATACTTAATTCTCCACCACTGCTGCATAGACAGTGGGGGGTATTGAATCATGTGAAGCATTTTACCCTGGTTTTATTTGGCATATTTGTCTCAATATTTTGGCGCAGTGTGTTTTTTGTGACTTTTCCTGCGACTTTTCATTTACCTGTGTTTTGGTTTGTTGCTGTGTTAGACATGTTTTTGGTAGATTTTTTGCAGAGATCAGGGATTTATGAAAATGCAACTTTTTTAATAAGTCACATACTTTGGCTCAACCCACAAAAATGGGTGCTAATCACCACCGAATAAAAAAGCACTTACAAACTAACTGTGGACAGTGTTATTAAAAAAACGCATAATTGTCGCATGGATTAAAAAGTCGCTAAAATACGCCATACAAAGGGGAGTACTGATGTGAGAAATGTGATCAGCACCAGATTTATCACATTCCCTGGACCATGTGATAATTTAGGTTCAGGTACACAGTTTCCACTACATGAATTAATGGAGTAAAAAGACGTTCACCTACTACACTTTTCATAAATACTCCCTAGTGTCTGTTTCTTCGTGATCAGTGCAGCCTGCATTCCTTTTTGACACACAGGAAGTGCCCTCTTGGCCAATCACTAAGCCTTGTGAGTCACTGCTATGACCAGAAATGGCAGTGGTGGGGCATTGGGGCAGTGAAGTTCAAATTCCTTTTATTTTTAAGACAGCCTGGGACAAGATTTTGCTGGACAACCCCTTTAATTTGTTTTTCTTTTATACTCATTAAACTATAAAATTAACTGAAGGAAATCTGTCACAATTTTTGCTAGATTTGAAAACATGGCAAAAAATTTCTTTATATCTTCTTGTTTTTTAGTGGACTCGTTCTTTACATGGGATGATTTTATTTTTAATGATAATTAAATTTATAAAACTTATTCGCTTTTACAAAATGATGGCTCCTTGTGTGACAGTATTTCATCATTCCTGCTCCAGTTCAGCATTCACATTGGTGAGTACCGTATATGCCGGCGTATAAGAAGACTGGGCGTATAAGACGACCCCCAACTTTTACAGTTAAAATATAGAGTTTGGGATATACTCGCCGTATAAGACTACCCCTTCTACTGCGATGTACAGTACATTGTAGTTCCCCCCCCACATTAGGTAGGCAGTATAGTTCCCCCCACATTAGATAGGCAGCATGTTCCCCCACATTAGGTTGCAGTTCCCCAATATTAGGTTGGCAGTTCCCCCACATTAGGTTGTCAGTTCCCCCACATTAGGTCAGCAGTTCCCCCCACAATAGTAGGCGGCTCCCTCCACATTAGGTCAGCAGTTCCTCCACATTAGGTCGACAGTTCCCCCTCATTAGGTCGGGAGTTACCCCACATTAGTAGACAGTCCCCCCCCCCCCCCCCTCACAGACATACAGCCTCCAGCCATATACAATGTATTGCTGGAGACTGTATGTCTGTACTGCCCCCACAGTGTTCTGATTACCGCTCCTCCGGCCCGGGGTCACCATCTAATGCTATGAACCATAGCAGCAGTCCCGGGCCTGTAGGAGCGGTGACTGGATCACTGAAGAAGATGACGCGCTGCCGGTCACTCACCAGGCCCCGGCCGGCATGCGTCCTCCTGCGATGGTCCTGCGGTCCTCCTTGTCCTCCTGCGTCTCTATGGTGGCAGGAGGACGTCTCTGACTTCCCGTCCGTACAACCATAGAGGCGGAGAAGCGGAGGAGGACCGCAGGAGGACGCGCGCCGGTCGGGGAATGGTGAGTGACCGGCAGACATCCCTATGTCCCGAAAAGATCTTTCGGGACACAGGGATGTGCGGCATAGGAAAAGCTATAATTATCTGCTTCCGTGATACTAAAAACCAGGGTGCCTCCAGCTGTTGTGTAACTAAAACTACCAGCATGCCCAGACCGGCAAAGGCTGTCCGGGCATGCTGGGAGTTGGAGTTTCACAACAGCTGGAGACACCGTGGTTTTTAGTATCAGTAATTAGTTTTTATCTGCTCTGGCCGGCCCCCGCACACGGGAGCCGGCCCGGGCAGATAGTCATAAGTTTTCCTATCCCGGACCCCAATACCCGGCGTATAAGACGACCCCCGACTTTTCCGGAAAAAAAAGTCGGGGTTAAAAAGTCGTCTTATACGCCGGAATATACGGTATCATAAAAAGTTTGACGAACAATATTGAACAAATCTAATTTGTGAACAATCATAATAGTTTGCATGTAGACAGATTGTGTACAGTAATACAGAATTATTTTGTGCTCAGAGGATGTAAATGTAAGCTTGTGCTGGGTCAGTAGCGGTATGGTCCACATATGTAGATAGGTAAAGTCTAGAAGAGAAATGTAGGGATCCACCTACAAAAGGGACATCTAAGCAGGGCTTCTTCCCAAAAAATTTAGAAAGTCCAGGGTAACAGACAACCATATACACTTTAATTCTATTGCTGCAACGTGTTTTGAACTCGTACATACAGCAATCCATTAGTCCCTTTTGTAGGTGATACCTACATTTCTCTTCTAGATGTTAGAGAGTAAAGGCCCCTTTACACGTACCAACTGCAGGCATACAATGAGAACTGGTCTTGTGATCTATGCTTGTTTGCTGAGCCTTTACAAGGTCCAATAAGTTGTGCAGCCCAATAAATTCTCACTCTGTCATACATCCTCTTTTCACCGATGTTTCCACAGATCAGCATTTGCTCATTTATGGACTGATTCTTGGGAACAAGCGCTCAAAGGAATGGTCATTTGCCCAATAATCGCACCTTGTAAAAGGGTTTTAAGTTTTGATTGATGAGGGTCCAGGTCCTTAGACACACACATCATCCCTCCTTGGAGAGCCGAGCAGTATACAGATACATAGAAAGTTTCATTTAAGCTAAACCTAAATGGGGAGGGCACAGATGGGCTTGAAGAATAGCTAAAAGGGTGGAGGAGTGTTTAAACTCTGGGCTGAGGGAAGGGCAACTTCTATATAGAAGGGAAGACTGTACATGGAGAGCTGGGGATAAGTTTAATAAGTTAAAAAAACTGAGGGGGGGGGTGACAATAAGAGTGGTTAAATCAGTTATTAGTGCTGAGAGCAAAGAAAATATGGATAAATACACTAATGGATGTGTACACTAATGCCAGAAGCCTTACTTATAGGATTGAGAACCTAAACCATTAATGTTGGAAGACTATGACATAGAGAGAAATGGCTAGATGTGAGCTACGACTGGGTAGTTAATTTTCAGGATTATGGTCTAAAAAAGGTTAAAGTTAAAAAAGGTACTGTACAAATAAGAAATTGGGAGGGGTGTGTTTACATATATAAAATACTCCCTTAAGCCCATTTTGCATTAAGACCTATATGGTGAAAATTTAAATGTCTTTCCCTTGATTAACAAAGTAGGATTATAGGTTAAACTTGAAGGGCTCTCTTTTTTTACCCCTATGAACTATGTAGCTTTCCATGAATTCATCCTCCCTCATACTTACAGTGGGGATCAAAAGTTTGGGCACCCCAGGTAAAATATTGTATTCATGTGCATAAAGAAGCCAAGGAAAGATGGAAAAATCTCCAAAAGGCATCAAATTACAGATTAGACATTCTTAAAATATGGCAAAAAAAAAGTTAGATTTTATTTCCATCATTTACTTTTTCAAAATAACAGAAAACAAAAAAATGGCGTCTGCAAAAGTTTGGGCACCCTGCAGAATTTATAGCATGCACTGCCCCCTTTGCAAAGCTGAGACCTGCCAGTGTCATGGATTGCTCTCAATCATCATCATCTGGGAAGACCAGGTGATGTCAATCTCAAAGGTTTTAATTGCCCAGACTCATCTGACCTTGCCCCAACAATCAGCACCATGGGTTCTTCTGAGCAGTTGTCTAGAAATCTCAAACTGAAAATAATTGACGCTCACAAAGCTCGAGAAGGCTATAAGAAGATAGCAAAACGTTTTCAGATGTCAATATCCTCTGTTTGGAATGTAATTAAGAAATGGCAGTCATCAAGAACAGTGGAAGTTAAAGCAAGATCTGGAAGACCAAGAAAAATATCAGACAGAACAGCTCGCAGGATTGCCACGTTTGACTGCACAATCCCTCCAGAAAGATCTGGCAGACACTGGAGTTGTGGCACACTATTCTACTATAAAGAGATACTTGTACAAATATGGTCTTCATGGAAGAGTTATCAGAAGAAAACCCCTTCTACGTCCTCACTAGAGATGAGCGAATTTACAGTAAATTCGATTCGTCACGAACTTCTCGGCTCGGCAGTTGATGGCTTATCCTGCATAAATGAGTTCAGCTTTCAGGTGCTCCCGTGGGCTGGGAAAGGTGGATACAGTCCTAGGAGACTCTTTCCTAGCACTGTATCCACCTTTTCCAGCCCACCGGAGCACCTGAAAGCTGAACTAATTTATGCAGGATAAGTCATCAACTGCCGAGTCGAGAAGTTCGTGATGAATCGAATTTACTGTAAATTCGCTCATCTCTAGTCCTCACCACAAAAATCAGCATTTGACGTTTGTAAATGAACATATAGACAAGCCTGATGCATTTTGGAAGTTCTGTGGACCGATGATGTTAAAATTGAACTTTTTAGGCGGAATGAGCAAAGGTACATTTGGAGAAGAAGGGGAACAGAATTTAATGAAAAGAACCTCTGTCCAACTGTTAAGCATGGGGGTGGATCAATCATGCTTTGGGGTTGTATTGCAGCCAGAGTAGAAGGAAAAATGGATTCAATAAAATTTCAGCAAATTTTGGATGCTAACTTGACGCCATCTGTGAAAAAGCTGAAGTTAAAGAGAGGATGGCTTCTACAAATGGATAATGATCCTAAACACACCTCAAAATCCACAGGGGATTACATCAAGAGGCTTGAACTGAAGATTTTGCCATGGCCTTCACAATCTCCTGACCTCAACATAATTGAAAATCTATGGATAGACCTTAAAAGAGCAGTGCGTGGCAGACAGCCCAGAAATCTCAAAGAACATGTGGATAAATGTAAAGTTATGCATCTGGGTACTAATAACCTGCATGCGTCGTATGTCTTAGGGGGGATTAAACTGGCAGAGTCACTGGTAGAGAAGGATCTGGTTGTACATGTAGATCACAGACTACAGAATAGCATGCAATGTCAGGCTGCTGCTTCCAAGGCCAGAAGGATATTGTCATGTATCAAAAGAGGCATGGACTCAAGGGACAGGGACATAATACTCCCCCTTTATAAAGCATTGGTACGGCCTCACCTGGAATATGCTGTTCAGTTTTGGTCGCCTGTTCGTAAAAGGGACACTGCGGAGTTGGAAAGGGTGCAGAGACGCGCGACTAAACTAATATGGGGCATGGAACATCTTAGCTATGAGGAGCGATTAAAGGAGTTACAATTGTTTAGTCTTGAGAAGAGACGTTTAAGGGGGGATATGATAAACGTATATAAGTATATAAATGCCCATACAAAAAATATGGAGAAAAACGGTTCCAGGTTAAACCCCCCAAAGGATGAGGGGGCACTCCCTCCGTCTGGAGAAGAAAAGGTTTAGTCTAAAGGGGCGACACGCCTTCTTTACCGTGAGGACTGTGAATTTATGGAACGGTCTACCTCAGGAACTGGTCACAGCAGGAACAATTAACAGCTTTAAAACAGGGTTAGATACATTCCTGGAACAAAATAACATTAATGCTTATGCAGAATTATAAAACTACATCCCTTTCCCTTATCCCCTTACACCCTTCACTTCAATTCCCTGGTTGGACTTGATGGACGTATGTCTTTTTTCAACCATACTAACTATGTAACTATGTAACTATGTAACTGGAAGACTTTTGTAAGGAAGAATGGGCAAAGATACCTCAAACAAGAATTGAAAGACTCTTGGCTGCCAACAAAAAGCGTTTACAAGCTGTGATACTTGCCAAAGGGGGCAGTACAAGATATTAACTCTGCAGGGTGCCCAAACTTTTGCAGACACCATTTTTTTGTTTTCTGTTATTTTGAAAGTGTAAATGAAGGAAATAAAATCTAACTTCTGTTAACATATTATAAGAATGTCTAATCTGTAATTTGATGCCTTTTGGAGATTTTTCCATCTCTCCTTGGCTTCTTTATGCACATTAATACAAATTTTTACCTGAGGTGCCCAAACCTTTGATCCCCACTGTAGATGTCTGAGGGGAGCCTATCCGATACGAAGAAGCACAGCGCTCAGCTGATCAAAACTTCTGACGTCCCATTTTTTTTGTTTTGTTTTTCATCTTAATGATAGGCTTTCTTTATTTATTAGCAGTAGTGAGTTTCCTATAAGCACTTTTTATAAGCACATTCTTAAACATAATATTGGGTTAATTGGCCCAATATGTATAAGAGAAATAGGCAGATTCAGATTCTGGGACTAACAACATGAATAATGATCTTTGTACAGCACCGTGGAATAGCTTAGTGCTATATAAGCAGCAGAAAGTACAAATAATAGCCATATATTGAAATATTTTTCTCAGCCTCCAAAAATGTAATTTTCTGATTAAATTATTATTTCTATATTACACATTTTAACCTCCCAAAAAAGTGGGATTAGAATGTAATTGATCTTCTTTTCTTATTTTTTATTGCAGCTCATTGGAGTAGTCTTCACCTTGGCCTATTCTGCACTAGGACACCTCATATTTTCCACTGAAAGCTATTTATTTAGCAGTCCACTAAATTCAATCCAGACTATTTTTATATATTTACTAGGGGCTCGTTGTACCAAGCATATCCAATATTTACAAAATCAAATTAAATCTAATCACATTTCAACAATCTGTTTTTATGGAGCACTGTTTATCACAGCTAGAGTTTTATGGACTGGAATGGTAAGCATGAAAGTCAGGGCCAAGATCTAATCAAATGGTTTGGTTAGTAAATGTGCAGCATTACTTTTGTAGAAGTTTCTAGAAGGTTTTCTAGGGGCTTTTCTGAAAAAATAAACATATATATATATATATATATATATATATATATATATATATATATGTATATATATGAGTGTGTGTATGTGTATATATATATATATATATATATATATATATATATATATATATATATATTACTGTCCAAAGGCCAACGCTTAGCATTGATATTATACTCTTTGCCTCTTTGACACCTATGATGGCAATAGCCGGGGCACAGAACAGCATTTATCTTGCCCGTGCAATGGTACTTTTCCCCTATCCTCCACTGCTATTTTGTGTGCTTGTGAGAACCAAATTATTTTGAGGGAATATAGCATGTTATTTGTCCTCCTCATATGCAATGGTATAGTCCTTTAGGGCCGGCCCTGTATACACTGGTTTCACTTTTTACTGTAGTCCTGTCTGTGATGATAAAGAGGAAATCGCTGTAAAGTAATGTGTACAGAAAAAGAAGTGTCAGTTTAGTTGTAAGCCTAGTGCCCAAAATGAACGTAGAATATCATACATGCTATACATGTATGGTGGAGTAAAAATGCTGCTAAATTTATTAACCTTTTCATGTCCAATAAAAGTAAACAGAAATTTATCATGTGATACAGTCTTGGCCGCAAATGTTGGCACCCCTGAAATTTTTCAAGAAAATTAAGTATTTCTCACAGAAAAGGATAGCAGTAACACATGTTTTTCTCTACACATGTTTATTCCCTTTGTGTGTATTGGAACTAAACCAAAAAAGGGAGGAAAAAAGCAAATTGGACATAATGTTAAGCCAAACTCCAAAAATGGGCTGGACAAAATTTATTGCACCCTTAACTAAATATTTGGTTGTATACCCTTTGGGGGAAAAAAACTGAAATCAGTCGCTTCCTATAACCATCAATATGCTTCTTACACCTCTCAGCCTAGAGAGAGGGAGGAAGGCTCCTCATGTGCGGGATCAGCAGATCTTGTTAGTGGGGGTGGGGGACACACAACAAAGTTGGTTGTGCGCCCACACACAACAAGGTAAAATGCAGAAGAAATATAGAAGAAGGTTCACTGCAGCCCTCCGGGGTAGAAGTAAAATCAAAACCGAATGACCATGGATTCAGGAGTTCGTCCGGCACAGAAAGGAACCATCAGGAAGCCAAGTAAAATCAAGGGATTTATTAAATACAACGCGTTTCGCTGCACATGCGCAGCTTCATCAGGCATCAGCCGGAATATTGGATCACTCTCCCTTTACAAACTACTCCAGGTCTCTCTTATTGGAAGGGCGCCTTTTCCCAACAGCAATTTTAAGATCTCTCCACAGGTGTTCAATGGGATTTAGATCTGGACTCATTGCTGGCCGCTTCAGAACTCTCCAGCGCTTTTTTGCCATCCATTTCTGGGTGCTTTTTGACATATGTTTGGGGTCATTGTCCTGCCGGAAGACCCAAGATCTTGGACGCAAACCCAGCTTTCTGACACTTGGCTGTACAATGCGACCCAAAATCCGTTGGTAATCCTCAGATTTCATGATGCCTTGCACACATTCAAGACACCCAGTGCCAGAGGCAGCAAAATAACCCGAAAACATCATTGAAACTCCGCCATATTTCACTGCAGGTACTGTGTTCTTTTCTTTGTAGGCCTCCTTCCATTTTCGGTAAACAATAGAATGGTGTGCTTTACCAAAAAGCTCTATCTTGGTCTCATCTGTCCTCAAGACGTTTCCCCAGAAGGATTTTGGTTTACTCAAGTTCATTTTGTCAAAATGTAGTCTTGCTTTTTTATGTCTCTGTTTCAGCAGTGGGGTCCTCCTGGGTCTCCTGCCATAGTGTTTCATTCAATTTAAATGTTGACGGATTGTTCGCGCTGACACTGATGCTCCCTGAGCCTGCAGGACAGCTTGAATATCTTTGGAACTTGTTTGGGGCTGCTTATCCACCATCCAGACCATCACCTGCATTGACACCTTTCATAAATTTTTCTCTTCCGTCCACACCCAGGGAGATTAGCTATAGTCCCATGGGTTGCAAACTTCTTGATAATGTTGCGCACTGTGGACAAAGGCAAATATAGATCTCTGGAGACGGACTTGTACCCTTGAGATTTTTGATATTTTTTCCACAATTTTGGTTCTCAAGTCCTCAGACATTTCTCTTCTTTCTGTTGTCCATGCTTAGTGTGGCACAAAGACACACAATGCAAAGACTCTTCTCTCCTTTTTATCTGCTTTCAGGTTTGATTTTTTTATTGCCCACACTTGTTACCTGCCCCAGGTGAGTTTAAAGTAGCTTCACATGCTTGAAACAATTTTATTTTTCCACAATTTTGAAAGGGTGCCAATAATTTTGTCCAGCCCATTTTTGGAGTTTGGTGTGACATTATGTCCAATTTTCTTTTTTTCCTTCTTTTTTGGGTTTAGTTCCAATACACACAAAGGGAATAAACATGTGAATAGCAAAACATCTCTTACTGCAATCCTTTTCTGTGAGAAATACTTCATTTTCTTGAAAAATTTCAGGGGGGCCAACATTTACGGCCATGACTGTACCTACATAAAATAGACATATTGTAGATGTGACTTAAAGGGGTACTCTGCCCCTAGACATTTTATCCCCTATACAAAGGATAAGGGATAAGATGTCTGATTGCGGGAGTCCAGCCACTGGAACCCCCCACGATCTCTGCTGCGGCACCCCAATCATCCGATGCACAGAGTGAACTTCGCTCTGTGCCTGATGACTAGCAATGCAGCGCCGTGACTAGCGAGGTTTGTGACGTCACGGCCATGCCCCCTCGTGACATCACGCCCCCCCCCCCCATGGCGACCATGGCCTTGATGTCACGAGCTTCCGGCACCATAGCCTATGCTCTAAATGATTGACGGGTGCTGCAGGGAGATTGCAGGGCGTCCCAGCAACGGGATCAGACATCCTATCCTTTGGTTGGGGATAAGATGTCTAGGGACAGAGTACCCCTTTAACATCTAATTGATGTAGTGTGACTTTCTTTCTTACAAGCAGGGAATTTTACATTTAGACAAATTCGAATTTATCACATTTTGGAGTTTTTCACAAAAATGTTGAACGTATCAACCAAAATTTACCACTAACTAAAAGTACAATGTGTCACACTAAATCAGTATCAGAATAACTTTGATGAGTAAATGCATCTCAAAGCTATTTCCACATAAAGTGAGAGAGGTTACTGCTGAAAAATGGAGCTAGGCCATTAAAGGGACATTTATCAACTGCTGAATGCTCCACAGGAAGTTATTTTCTTTTTGAATTTCTTTTTTGTCTCTATACTGATACCTCTGTCCACGTCAGGAACTGTCCAGACAGTTCCTGACATGCACAGAGGTGTCAGCAGAGAGCACTATGGTCAGACAGAAAAGAAATTAAACAAGGAAAGAACTTCCTCTGGAGCATACAGCAACTGATGAGAACTGGAAGGATTATGATTTTTTAAATAGAAGTGATTTACAAATCTGTTTAATTTTCTGACACCAGTTGGTTTAAAAATATTGTTTTCCACCGATGTTTTCAACTGGAGTATCCCTTTAAGGATAAAATTGGCCTTATCATTAAAGGGGTAGTCCAGTGGTGAAAAACGTATCCCCTATCCTAAGGATAGGGGATAAGTTTGAGATCGCGGGGGGTCCGACCGCTGGGGCCCCCTGTGATCTCTCTGTACGGGGCCCCGTCTCTCGGCCCAGATAGCGGGTGTCGACCCCCGCACGAGGCAGCGGCCGACACGCCCCCTCAATACATCTCTATGGCAGAGCCGGAGATTGCCGAAGGCAGCGCTTCGGCTCTGACATAGAGTTGTATCGAGGGGGCGTGTCGGCCGCCGCCTCGTGCGGAGGTCGACACGCCCCCTTCCCGCGGGCTGTCGGGGCTCCGTACAGGAGATCGCAGGGGGCCCCAGCGGTCGGACCCCCTGCGATCTGCAACTTATCCCCTATCCTTAGGATAGGGGATAAGTTGCTCACCACTGAGTCACCATTGGACTACTCCTTTAACAGGTTAAACAATAGGTCATTTTCTGATGACATGTTCCAGTTAAGCTAAGACTCCTTTTTTTGACTCTTTATTTTCTTCATAGCTCAAAGGAGTTCTCACTTCTGTAGCCAAATGCTCAAAGAAGGCACAACGCAGCAAGCATCATGTGACACTCAAACAACTTGCATCTCATGCTGGACGACTGGTGCTTTCAATAGTTGGTCGACAAAGACAAAAGAACACAGATAATATATGTGTAACTGGAAGTGTAAGTACCTAAGTTAGCTTTTACACAAGTTGCAAATAAATGTATGATGTTGACAGTACACTATATTATAGATTTAATATTGATTTTGAATTAATAATTAATAATTTTTTCCTATCTTTCATTTTGTGAATGCTTAAGGTTTAAGCAAATTGTATAAAACAATCATCATCCTAATACTGATTATTGTTTTAAGTTGTTTTTCTTTCTGCTACTGACAGAATTACTACTTGGATGAATTTGAGGACCTGATAGATGAGCTTCTGTTTCGACTTAATGCCATATCAAACAGCCTCCATCACTCCCTTCCCACAAAGTCGCAGTGTTACACAGAAGAAGAGGGAGACGCAAATTACCTTGACACTAGCTCTGATTTTTCATTCAGGCAAACAATGATGGAGGTAAAGGATTATTTGGTTTATACTGTGCTATTTTGTGTATTTAATATACAGAAATCATTGGCCATCAGACTTTAATGAATCTTAAGGTGGTAGATCAGAGCAACACCTGTTGGGTTCAGAATATCAATTTTTACATACCGTAATAAAGGAATTCCGTTTTTTGTTTTTTTTTGTTGGTCAGATTCTCCTTTCAGTGTCTTAGAGTTAATCAGGCATCAGTATGATTTCTTAAAGGGGTATTCTGGGGAACTAAACCCATAGCCCATCCATTTCCTCACACCAATCTATTTATTTGTCTAAATAGCATTAATCTGCTATATAGAGCAGTTTCCCTCTTTCAGACGTCACTTACATGCAGGGAGTGAGATAAAGACGTCATTCTCAGATCCTGCTTGTCTTTGTGTAAACCCCTCAATGAGACTAGCCCCTACCATCCTACAAGACAAACACCATGTGATTTCCGGTTTCACAGCCACAGCTCCGCTAAAAGCTTCACTACCAGAGTACAAAAGAAGAAAACAGTGACCATGGGTCCAATAGGCAATTGCAGCAAAGGTCAAAAAGGTCTCCTCTGAAAAAAACAAACGTGAGCTGAATTTTACCCCATGACTACCCCAAAATGCTGCAGAGTGGGGAGTGAAGAGACTTTCGGTGAGGGAAGTGAGCATTAGCCCAAAATTGGGACCTAGGGGAGACTGCATCATTAGGGAACAGCCATGAGGCCTAGAACCAAACCTGAGCCACCTTTGCAATAGGATAAAGAAGAGCTAGAGTAAAGTGATACCTGTAAAGTAATGCCTCTACAAGTGCAGTAGCTACATTAGAGAAATCCTTATCTATCCACCATTGAGCTTAATCCATTTTGGCCTCCCAAATGGTTTAAGCTCAATGGTGGATAGATAAGGATTTCTCCAATGTAGCTACCGCACTGGCAGGGGCATCACTTAACAGGTATCACCCTACTCTAGCTCTTCTTTATCCTATTGCAACGGTGGCTTGTATAATGATACACATTAAGGGCCGCAAGATTAGATTAGAGTCTCCTTCAGGAGAGCCGATCACAGCCTACTTGGTTTACCCTGTCAGAACTCCAATCAAGTCCATCGCAGGGGAGACATGCAGGAGATAAAAAAAAAAAACTTAGGGAGGTACATCATAAAAATGTTATCTCAACCCACTAACAACAGGAAGATTAGACAGAATCTGAAGCTGCAATTCAGTTTTAGACAGGAGGGATTCGAGACTAAGAGGAATGTAGGAGGCTATATCCACAGTCACTTCAACCAACAGGTACTTAAGCAGCAAATGGCTTGGAAATGAGGGAGCCAAGAGTGCGCAGAGAGGGGCATCAAGGAACATTTAGCCCAGTTGGCTCTGAGGCCAGAGAGGGAGCCAAAGAAGTTGAGTAGGAAAAACAGAGATAGTAGAGATTGCCTAACATCCACCAGGTACACCAGGGTGTCGTCAGCTATAGGGAGATTTTTTCCACCAAGACACCTCGAGCAATACCACAAGGGGATGCCTAATCGGCCATCACAAGAGGTTCCACTGCCAGGGAAAAAATTAAGGGTGACAGTGGGCAACCTTGCTCTGTACCCGACCCTGGGAAAAGGCCTATGAAATATTCAAATTTGTGTGAATACATGCCCTGGGTGAGTCATAAAGCAGACTCACACACAGAACTGAGGGCCAAATAAAAAAATGGCTAACAGCCTTCTTAATATGCTGCTACTTCACATAATCAAGTGCTTTATAGACATATAAGCTGAGAATAAACCCAGGGGGTTTGTGTTTTGTAAAGGCAGCAATATTTAAAGGCAGGCGCTGGACAATCTGTGACCTTGCCTGGCATAAAGCCGGTTTGATCAGGATGGATTAATGACCAGATAACATTATTTAGCCTAGAGGTCAATATTATAACCAGAAACTAAGGAGAGAAAAGAAGGAAGGAACCTTCTCGGGCTTCAGTAGCATGTTCTGTGATCTTTTGGGTCTCATGTCGCAGAATGCCAAAGTCTTGAAGGAGCTCATTTACCTTAGAGACTAGCATAGTTTGACAATTGTTCACAGCAGGCTGCAGCCAGCACTTCGGTAACTTTTGATCCACAGTGGTTGCTGGATATTGAGAGTATCCAGAAGAATGTTGATGGTTAGAGCTCAGTGAGCCTTTAAACAGAGAAGGAGATGACTCAGATGAGTTGCAGTCATGGCGATCAGGCAACCTGGAGAAGGGCTGCAGTTTGTTAGTGGCAAGAGACCACAACAGCAGAGGATAAAGGCCCCCTAGGTGTAGGATCACTTGGGCAAGACCTTTCGTCCTTGGAGAAGCCTTCATTTGACGGTGCCTGCCAAGGAGGCTTTCTCCCTCCTAGAGCCCCACCGTGTGAACCCCCCCCCCCCCCCCATCGGAGACCATGCAAGACAGCTGCACTAGGTAGTCTTAAAGGGCCAGCATAGTCTACAGGCGACCCTATTGAGGGACATAAGCAGATAACAGCAGCCTTCCAACAGGAACAGTAGAGAAAAATGTCCATGTCTCTAGGGGAGATGTAGGAGAGTAGCCAAGAAGGTCCCACACAGTAAGGGGCCACAGCAGGGGAGAGAAGCATGCACACAGTACCTTTGATGAGAGGCAGAGAGAAACTGGGACCACCGATGGAAACAAAAGTACCAGGAAATAGAGCAGGGGTCCAGGTCAGGGTGGGTAGCTCCATAGGTATTGTGACCTATGGAAGCTATTTAAACCAGAAGAAGGCTTTCAACCTAGTTCTTGGCAGTTTCATAGGGAAACCTGGCTATTTTAACCCCTTAAGGACCGGGGCTTTTTCCATTTTTTCATTTTCAATTTTTCCTCCTTAACTTTAAAAAATCATAACTCTTTAAAATTGTCACCTAAAATTCTATATGATTGCTTATTTTTTGCGTTACTAATTCTACTTTGTAATGACATTAGTAATTTTACCCAAAAATCTACGGTGAAATGGGAAAAAAAAAATGTGCGACAAAATTGATGAAAAAACACTGTTTTGTAAGTTTTGGGGTCATCCGTTTTTACGCAGTACATTTTTTGGCAAAAATGACACCTTATCTTTATTCTGTAGGTCCATACGGTTAAAATGTATAGGTTACTTGTATAGGTTTGATTTTGTATCACTTCAGAAAAAAATCACGAATACATGCAGGAAAATTAATACTTTTAAAATGGTCATCTTCTGACCCCTATAACGTTTTTATTTTTCTGTGTTCAGGGTGCTCTGATGGCTCATTTTTTGCGCCGTGATCTGAAGTTTTTAGCGGTAGAATTTTTGTTCTGATCAGACTTTTTGATCACTTTTTATTCACTTTTTTGTGGTATAAAAAGTGATCAAAAATGCGCTATTTTGGACGTTGGAATTTTTTTGCGCATATGCTATTGAACGTGTAGTTTAAAAAGTGGTATATTTTTATAATTCGGACATTTCCACACGCGGTGATACCACATATGTTTATTTTTATTTACACTGTTTTTTTTATTCTTGAAAATGCCGGGTGATTCAAACTTTTATTAGGGGAAGGGATAATTCAAAGGGTTAATGATTTTTTTACACTTTTCTTATGCAATATTATAGCTCCTATAGGGGGCTATAACATTGCATTAAAGGGGTACTCCGGTGCTTACACATCTTATCCCCTATCCAAAGGATAGTTACATAGTTAGTATGGTTGAAAAAAGACATACGTCCATCAAGTCCAACCAGGGAATTGAAGGGAAGGGTGTAAGGGGATAAGGGAAAGGGATGTAGTTTTATAATTCTGCATAAGCATTAATGTTATTTTGTTCCAGGAATGTATCTAAGGCTGGGTTCACACTACGTTTTTCAACTAAGGTTCCCGCATACGTTTTCTATCAAAAACCGTATGGGGAAAAAACGGATGGAACAGTATGGGAAAAAGTAAACCGTATGGGTTTTTAAACAGTATACTGTTTTTAAAAGTGCATACTGTTCCGTCCGTTTTTGTAGAAAAAAAACCCATACGTTTTTGAAAATTTTGTCCATTTTTAATGGGAGGGGTCTTGGGTGGGGACTTTAGGATTCAAATGCGCATGTGCAAAGTAAAAACGTATACGTTTTTCCCGTATGGAACCGTATACATGTGCGTTTCCCATTGACGTCCATGTTAAAAGAAACGTATGCGGTTGCAGTACGGTTTTTAAACCGGAGACAAAATCGTGGTCAACCACGGTTTTGACTCCGGTTTAAAAACCGTACTGCAACTGCATACGTTTTTTTTAACATGGACGTCAATGGGAAACGCACATGTATACGGTTCCATACGGGAAAAACGTATACTTTTTACTTTGCACTTGCGCATTTGAATCCTAAAGTCCCCACCCAAAACCCCTCCCATTAAAAATGGACAAAATTTTCAAAAACGTATGGGTTTTTTTTCTACAAAAACGGACGGAACAGTATGCACTTTTAAAAACAGTATACTGTTTAAAAACCCATACGGTTTACTTTTTCCCATACTGTTCCATCCGTTTTTCCCCCCATACGGTTTTTGATAGAAAACGTATGCGGGAACCTTAGTTGAAAAACGTAGTGTGAACCCAGCCTAACCCTGTTTTAAAGCTGTTAATTGTTCCTGCTGTGACCAGTTCCTGAGGTAGACCGTTCCATAAATTCACAGTCCTCACGGTAAAGAAGGCGCGTCGCCCCTTTAGACTAAACCTTTTCTTCTCCAGACGGAGGGAGTGCCCCCTCGTCCTTTGGGGGGGTTTAACCTGGAACAGTTTTTCTCCATATTTTTTGTATGGGCCATTTATATACTTATATACGTTTATCATATCCCCCCTTAAACGTCTCTTCTCAAGACTAAACAATTGTAACTCCTTTAATCGCTCCTCATAGCTAAGATGTTCTATGCCCCATATTAGTTTAGTCGCGCGTCTCTGCACCCTTTCCAACTCCGCAGTGTCCCTTTTACGAACAGGCGACCAAAACTGAACAGCATATTCCAGGTGAGGCCGTACCAATGCTTTATAAAGGGGGAGTATTATGTCCCTGTCCCTCGAGTCCATGCCTCTTTTTATACATGACAATATCCTGCCGGCTTTGGAAGCAGCAGCCTGACATTGCATGCTATTCTGTAGTCTGTGATCTACAAGTACACCCAGATCCTTCTCTACCAGTGACTCTGCCAGTTTAATCCCCCCTAAGACATACGATGCATGCATGTTCTTAGTACCCAGATGCATAACTTTACATTTATCCACATTGAACCTCATTTGCCAAGTGGATGCCCAGACACTTAGTCTATCCAAGTCATCTTGTAACTTATGCACATCCTCTATAGACTGTACCGTGCTACAAAGCTTGGTGTCATCTGCAAAGATAGAAACAGAGCTGTTAATACCATTCTCTATATCATTGATAAATAAATTAAACAGCAGCGGGCCCAGTACTGAACCTTGGGGTACACCACTAATAACCGGGGACCAATCAGAGTACGAATCATTGACCACCACTCTCTGGGTACGCTCCATGAGCCAGTGTTCAATCCAGTTACAAATTAAAGTTTCCAAGCCCAAGGACCTTAACTTACCTGTCAGACGTCTGTGAGGGACAGTATCAAACGCTTTGGCAAAATCCAGAAACACTATATCCACAGCCATTCCTCTGTCAAGGCTTTTACTCACCTCTTCATAAAAGCAAATTAGATTGGTTTGACAACTTCTATCCTTAGTAAACCCATGCTGGCTATCACTTATAATACTATTATCCCCTATGTATTCCTGTATGTAATCCCTTATAAGTCCTTCAAACAATTTACCCACAATGCACGTTAGACTTACCGGTCTATAATTGCCTGGCGAAGACCTAGAGCCCTTCTTAAAGATTGGTACCACATTCGCCTTGCGCCAGTCCCTTGGCACAATGCCAGACACCAGAGAATCTCTAAATATCATGAACAAGGGTACAGATATTACTGAACTTACCTCTCTAAGAACTCTTGGGTGTAGTCCATCCGGCCCTGGAGATTTGCTTACATTTACTTTACTTAACTTACATTGTACCATCTCTACATTAAGCCAGTTCAGTACATTATATGATGTGTTACCAGCACTGACCTGGCCAATGTCAGCTCCTTTTTCCATAGTGTATACAGAACTAAAGAACCCATTCAGTAACTCCGCCTTCACTTGATCGCCCGTGACAACCTCCCCATTATCATTATTAAGGGGTCCTACATGCTCTGTCCTTGTTTTTTTTGTATTTATATATCTAAAAAAATATTTAGGATTAGTTTTGCTTTCTTTGGCCACCTGTCTCTCATTTTGCATTTTTGCTGTTTTTATGAAATTTTTACAGATTTTATTAAGCTCTTTGTACTGTTTAAATGTTATAGCTGACCCATCAGATTTGAATTTTTTGAAGGCTATTTTTTTGTTGTTTATTGCTCTTTTAACATCATTTGTCTGCCATGTAGGGTATAGTTTTAATCGTTTATATTTGTTCCCCTTTGGTATATATTTAGCTGTATAGTTATTTAGAGTTGATTTAAAGATGTCCCATTTACCTTCTGTATCCGTATTTGAGAACACCTCCCCCCAGTCTATGTCCTGTAGTGCAGCTCTCAGCCCAGGGAAATTTGCCTTTTTAAAGTTATATGTTTTTGCTTTCCCCGCATAAGATGGCTGATCGCAGGTGTCCCGCAGCTGGGGATGCCCGTGATCATGCACGCGGCACCCCGTTTGTAAGCAGTGGTGTGTAAAAAGTGCTCTCTCTATGAAAAGTCGTGAAAAAAAAAGTCCCAGCACAGCTTGTTAGCTTGTTGCTACTTTTTTAGGGACAATTATGCACACAAAAAAGGGCCACGATAAATGTCCCCCTTAATCTTCTTTTGCAGAGCTCTCAAGTACCAGTCTCCCCTTCTCTCTGATGGTCTGACTTACCCAGTACCTGTAAATTGGATCACTATTGTGCTCTACATTGATGTGTCAGGACAATAGTGTGTCAGCCTTACCTATGATGTCACCTACATGTTCACTAGAAAACAATATATAGCCATATAAATGGCACTATTTAAAGGAGAACTCAAGCCAGAATTAACAGGTCGGACCTGTTCATCTTATCTATTTACAATTTACAATTATTCAGGCATATTTTTTGTTGCATTGCATCCTTGGTCTTGCATTTGCTACACCTGTTCCCCTGAAGAACCCTGCATTACTCTGTGTATCTATGTAGGAGGAGGTAAAAGAGTTGGGACTATGGTGAATTGTTGTATTCATTGATACACTCATTTTGTTGTTGTGTAGGAATTTACAATAGGTTGTTGGTGTGGGTTTAACATTTGAGCTCTGTTTTTAGAGATGAGCTAAGTTACAGTAATTCGATTCGTCACGAACTTCTCAGCTCGGCAGTTGCTGCCTTTAGCCTGCATAAATTAGTTCAGCTTTCAGGTGCTCTGGTCGGCTGCAAAAGGTGGATACAGTCCTAGGAGAGAGTCTCCTAGGACTGTATCCACCTTTTCCAGCCCGGCGGAGCACCTGAAGGCTGAACTAATTTATGCAGGCTAAAGTCAGAAAACGCCTAGTCGCGAGGTTAGTGACAAATCGAATCACTGTAACTAAGCTCATCTCTATCTGTTTTTTCCCCACGTCCTTTTTGCATCTTGATTTTGATATTTTCTTTTGTTTTTCAATCTTGTATGATGACAATTTATTTTATATTTCAGAAATAAAGGTTAAGTTTTAATGAGCTAATACTACATTTACTGTGACTTGTTGGTTTGGATAGTCCACAATAGATCGATTTATCTGTATTTTCAGTGATAGTGTGCATGCTGTCTACCTGTAGACGACGCACACTCCTCACTAAGAGAGTGAGGGTCCTGTAACAGAGATTGTGGGGGGGGGGTCCCTGTGGTCAGACCCCCGCGATCAACTACTTATCCCCTATGTGGATAGGGAAGTTAATTGGCTGGAGTTCTCCTTTAACCCCTTAAGGACCAGGCCATTTTACACCTTAGGACCAGAGCGTTTTTTGAACATCTGACCACTGTCACTTTAAACATTAATAACTCTGGAATGCTTTTACTTATCATTCTGATTCCGAGTTTGTTTTTTCATGACATATTCTACTTTAACATGGTGGTAAATTTTTGTGGTAACTTGCATGCTTTCTTGGTGAAAAATCCCAAAATTTTATGAAAAAATTGAAAATTTTGCATTTTTCTAACTTTGAAGCTCTCTGCTTGTAAGGAAAATGGATATTCCAAATACTTTTTCTCCAATATGTCTACTTTATGTTTGCATCATAAAATTGACAAGTTTTTACTTCTGGAATACACCAGAGGGCTTCAAAGTTCAGCAGCAATTTTCCAATTTTTCACAAAATTTTCAAACTCACTATTTTTCAGGGACCAGTTCAGGTTTGAAGTGGATTTGAAGGGTCTTCATATTAGAAATACCCCATAAATGACCCCATTATAAAAACTGCACCCCCCAAAGTATTCAAGATGACATTCAGTCAGCATTTTAACCCTTTAGGTGTTTCACAGGAATAGCAGCAAAATTAAGGCGAAAATTCATAATCTTCATTTTTTACACTTGCATGTTCTTGTAGACCCAATTTTTGAATTTTTACAAGAGGTAAAAGGAGAAAATGTATACTTGTATTTTTAGCCCAATTTCTCTCGAGTAAGCACATACCTCATATGTCTATGTAAAGTGTTCGGCGGGCGCAGTAGAGTGCTCAGAAGCGAAGGAGCGACAAGGGGATTTTGGAGAGTACGTTTTTCTGAAATGGATTTTGGGGAGCATGTTGCATTTAGGAATCCCCTATGGTGCCAGAACAGCAAAAATCCCCCACATGGCATACCATTTTGGAAACTAGACCCCTTGAGGAATGTAACAAGGAATAAAGTGAGCCTTAATACCCCACAGGGGTTTGATGACTTTTGCATATGTAAAAAAAGATAAATATTTTTTCACAAAAATTGTGTTTCCCCCCAAATTTCACATTTTTGCAAGGGTTAATAGCAGAAAATACCCCCCAAAATTTGTAACCCCATCTCTTCTGAGTATGGAGGTACCCCATAAGTTGACCTGAAGTGCACTACGGGCGAACTACAATGCTCAGAAGAGAAGGAGTCATATTTGGCTTTTTGAGAGCAAATTTTGCTCGGGGGGCATGTCGCATTTAGGAAGCCCCTATGGTGCCAGAACAGCAAAAAAAAAAACACATGGCATACCATTTTGAAAACTAGACCCCTTGAGGAACGTAACAAGAATAAAGTGAGCCTTAATACCCCACAGGGGTTTCACAACACTTGCATATGTAAAAAAAAATTACATTTTCTCTGAAATGTGTGTTTCCCCCCAAATTTCACATTTTTGCAAGGGTTAATAGCAGAAAATACCCCCAAAAATTTGTAACCCCATCTCTTCTGAGTATGGAAGTACCCCATAAGTGGACGTCAAATGCACTACGGGAGCGCTACAATGCTCAGAAGAGAAGAGTCACATTTGCAAATTTTGCTGAAATGGGGGGGACATGTCGCATTTAGGAAGCCCCTATGGTGCCAGGACAGTGAAAAAAAAAAAAAAACAACATGGCATACCATTTTGAAACTAGACCCCTTGAGGAACGTAACAAGGGGTAAAGTAAGCCTTAATACCCCACAGGAGTTTCACGACTTTTGCATTTGTAAAAAAAGAAAAATATTTTTTCTGGTGCACACCAGGTCTTGGTATAGGCATGAGGTCAGTCAGGGGCCTTGAGCTTTTCATAGCAGAGGATGTGAGACCCCCCTCAAGGAGCGTTAATGGGGGGAGCACTGAGCCCTAAAATAGGGGAAAACTATGGGGGACAACAGACCGTAACCGGGGTATACAGGTGGGGTACAGAGGCCCGTAATATGGGGTACAGTGGGACAGAAAATTATAAATTATAATAAAAAAGGATATATTCCCAGAATGATGACCCAGAGCATAGCCAAAACAAAAAAAAATATGCCCACCCCAAACCCTATGCTCTGAGTCATCATTCTGGGAATGTGATGTGTGTGGCCATCCCTAACCTGTTGCCACAAATGCGCATCCGCTCAGGTGGAGAGAGAGCACTGCGCATTTGAGGCAACATAAAAAAGTCCCCGATGATAGTGACTCAGTGACCTATGACCCATTTTTGAAAAAACACCCCAAAGGTCTTATCAGGTTTTTTTTTGTTTTTTTTTTCGTTTTTTTGGGGGCAATTTAGTGGTTTTAGGAGGTTAACAATTTAGAATGTACTCTGGACTTGGTACATTGGTCAAATTATGGAAAATTAAACTGAAAAGGGAAAATTTAGTACTCCATGGAAGTGTGATACTCCCTGAAGCAGCCTATGCAGAGGCCCGGATTATCTGGGCAAGTGTCGCACTGATACGTGGTGTCCTTCCGTATCCCCCTCCTGCTACACACTCTGCATCTATTCTGGGTTCGTCCCTTCTTTCCACTGTGGGGGATTACACCTGGAAAGTGTTGGCCTGGGACGATCCTGACGCCTATAACTCCAGACCCTTGGGAATTCCGGCCTGATCTTTCCCGGTCGCCAAAGATCAGGAACCTTAGGACTTCTTCTTGGTACTGGAGGAATGTCCCTGTGTTGCCAGTGTACTGGGATAGTACAAAAGCGTTGTACATGGCAACCTGTACCAAGTAGACCGCAACTTTTTTGTACCATGTCCGTGTTTTCCGCATGGCGTTATATGGCTTAAGGACTTGATCTGAGAGATCAACTCCCCCCATTTACCGATTATAGTCCAGAATACAATCGGGCTTGAGGACCGGTCCCACGGTACCTCGCACAGGGACAGGGGTGCTGCCGTTCCCATGAATAGTGGTAAGTGACATCCCTCTTATCCTTATACTTCACCAACAACAGGTTATCATGGGTCAGGGCACGGGACTCACCCTTGGGGATAGGCGTCTGGACCAAATTTAGAGGGAGGCCTCTCTGGTTCTTCCGCACGGTCCCACAAGTGGACGTGGATCTGGCGGAAAGGGATTTGAACAGAGGGATGCTGGTATAAAAGTTATCCACGTATACGTGGAAACCCTTATCCAGCAATGGGTGCACAAGGTCCCAAACGAGTTTCCCGCTAACACCCAGAGTGGGGGGACATTCTGGGGTTCAATACGGGAATCTCATACACTCTAAACTTGAGAGTGTACCTGGAGGTACTCTCGCAAAGTTTATAGAGCTTCATGCCATACCGCGCCCTTTTCGAGGGAATATACTGGTAGAAGATGAGTCTCCCCTTAAAACTGATTAGAGACTCATCTACCGAGAGGTCCCTGAGCGGTACGTAGGCCTCCAAAAATTTGGCCCCAAAGTGATGGATGACTGGCCTCACTTTGTAAAGCCGGTCATGGGCGGGATCACCTCGGCGCGGACATGCTGCATTATCTGCATAATGCCGGCATTTCCGAATGGCCTCGAACCGCCTCCGTGTCATCGCCATACTGTAAAGCGGGGTCTGATAGAGGACGTCCCCGCTCCAATAATGACGAGCACTTGGTTTTTTGTCCAGGCCCATATGCAGCGAGAGGCCCCAAAATGTCCTCATTTCCGTTGCATCAATGGCCCACCATTCATTGGGCCTGGCCAAAAGCGAATCAGGGTGGTGGGCAATGAACTGCTGGGCATACAAGTTCGTTTGCTCCACCATGTGATTGACCAGGCTGTCACTGAAAAAAACCTTTAAAAAGTCCAGATCAGTGATGCCAGCATGGTCAATCCGGATTCCTGAATCGCCAGCAAACTCAGGAATCCTTGGCTGATAACCCTCTGGGGGGCTCCAGACAGGGTCACCGGAAGGGGGCTCCAGGGCACTTGTCTGGGGGGCCGGACTCCTATTACGAGCGGCATTGCCACTCTTACTAGTGTCGGCCACTGGGTCACTCATGGGGGGTGCGTGGCCTCGTCTGGCGGCGTCTCCGTCGCCGTACAGGGGACTCATCATCACTACTAGATGATGAGGAGGGCGAGGAAGAATACAAAAATGTAGGATCTTCCTCGTCCTCACTGGCAGATTCGGAGTTGGAGGCTAAAAAAGCGTAAGCCTCCGCTGCCGAAAATGCCCGGTGGGCCATCGCCTTTTTTTCTACGGTGGCGAGGGGGGGGGGGAAGTATGTAGTGTGTGGTGCTTGTAAAAAGTGTACAACAGTAATAGAAAAAGCTGCGGCCCCCCAAAAAAAAGGGGTGGCGCACGCAGCTCCCTGAACCCCTAATAGGACCCGGGGTAAGGGATCAGAACCTAATAGGACCCTGGGGGACCTATTAGGGGGTCGGGGGGATTTTTTTTTAAAACTTTTTTTTTAACTTTTTTTTTTACTTTATTAACTCCT